>NC_069780.1:24445000-25070000 GCF_027406575.1 Nycticebus coucang
CTGGTCAAAGCACAAACAAAATAAAACAAAACCAAGAACTCAAAATATAAACAAAGATGGCACCGTTCTAATTTAAAAGAAACTCATCAGAATACCGAAGGCAAAGAATGGATAAAAGACAGGATAGCATAAGAAGAATAAAAAAGGGATTATAAGACACTTTTTTGAGGGAAAATCGAAATGTATATTGTATTTTGGAGAGTACTGCCTTCATATTGACCTTACATTGTAGGTGATTCCCTAATTTTTAGAACGTGTATGCTGAATAAAACGTACGTATGAGCACAGGGTCTGCCACTTTCTGTCAAATAGTTCAGCACAAAAAAAGAAGAGATATGGAAATGTGCAAAACGTTTATGGTTTAATGAAGAGTATGTGTTCATTGTCCTAGTCTTTCAACTTTTCTGAATACTTAATAACTTCAGAATTGGAGAACATTGCCATTTTATGTAGCTTTTTAAAAGTCAGTATAAAGTATATTTGGGCTTTTCTGAAAGGTACGCCGTTTTATATCTCCTTTCACCAGAGTTCTTAAACTCTGGTTTTTGAATAGTTATATACAGATAGATTAGATAACCAAAGTGATAATTATTTTCTGAGAAGTCATATCCCAAATTTCTCATGAAACAGAAGACAAAAGGATGTCAATTGCTTTTTGCTCAATATTACTACTAGGAATTTTATTTAGCTATCTTAATACAGATGAAAAAGTTTCAAAGGGATTAGTCAATGTAACTGCAATTTGGACCAATTTTACCTTAGCTCATTTTAGAGAATGCTGAAACAAAAATAAAAAAAAGGATTGTTAAAAAGACATTCACATATATTTTGATATGCAAACATTTAAATAGCTTTGGAAAATGAAGAATTTAGTCATTCATTTATTTCATTCACATTACTTTTTTTGACTCATTTTATCCAATAATTTGATTTCCTTTATTGTGGCAAATAGATGCACTTAAATGTTTGTCAAAAATTATATAGATAAATAATGTTAAAAGCATATAATGCTCTTTTTCTGATGGGTCTTTCTAATGTAATTGCATAGTATATTAAAATACGCTTTTGCAGGTCAGGAGCCATGGCTCATGCCTGTAGTCCTAGTACTCTGGGAGGCTGAGGTGAGGGTATTGCTTGAGCTCAGGAGTTTGAGACCAGCCTGAGAAAGAGGGAGACCCTCATGACTACTAAAAATGGAAAAACTGAGGCAAGATGATCACTTAAGCCTAAGAGCTTGAGGTTGCTATGAACTGTAATGCCACAGCACTCTATCAGGGTTCAGAGTGAAATTCTGTTTCAAAAAAAACAAAAAGCTTGTGTTATCATTCACAACATGTGAAACAGTTAGTACTCATGAACAAAAGAATTAAAAATACTCATCACCATGTTTTTCAAAATACAGATGTGCCTGAATGTGGAAACGGCTGTTAATGTGAGTTTGATTATGTGAGCTTTATACTTTGTTAACTCATTATCATATGTGCTCTTCGCGAATCTCAGAAATGCAAAGATGGTGTAATGTTAAGACATGTATTAATGTTACATGTTATAGTCTGAATGTTTATTTCCCCTAAATTTCTATCTTGAAATTCTAACCCTTACGGAAGGTGTTAGTAGGTAGGGCCTCTGGGAGGTGATAGGTCCTGAAAGGCACAGCCTTCATAATTAGGAATAGTGTCCTTAGGAAAGAGACCCCAGACATCGAACTTGCCCTTTTCTGTCATGTAAGTATGAAGCTAGAAGACACTTCTGTGAACCAGGAGCTGGGCCCTCACTAGACACTGAGTCTGTCAGTGTCTTGATCTTGGAGATCTCAGCTTCCAGAACTATGGGAAATAAATTTCTGTTGTTTATCAGCCCCTGGTTTATGGCATTTTCTTAGAGAAGCCCAAATGGACTAAGACAGATGGATTTCATCAATAGATAAAATAGAGTAAAACCAGTCTCTTTGAGAGATCCTGAAAAGGCATTGATAATACTCAGTTTCCACTTTAAAAATTCCAATCATTCGGATGGCACCTGTGGCTCAAGGAGTAGAGTGCCGGCCTCATATACCAGAGGTGGTGGGTTTAAGCCCAGTCCTGGCCAAAACCGAAAAAAAAAAATCCAATCATTCCATGAAAAAATAAAACCAGGAATAGCACTTTATACTAATGTCATAAAAAGTATTTGCTCCAAAATCTAACATCACATTTAACAGTACAAATTTAAAGACATTCTCTATAAAATTAGACATGTATAATGTAACAACAACACCACTCTTTTTAACCCTTTAAAGATGATTTTTATAAGATGCAATTTGACTTGACATAGAAATGGAGCTTATAATTTTGGAAATGAGAAAAAAATCATCATTGGTTGTATAGACTATGTTTATAAAATAAAAGTAATTTAAATGAAGAAAAATACATGACCAATTTAATATATAGTATTTAAGTCAAATATAATAAACAATAGCTTTCTTATTAAAAAGCATCAACCATTTAGAAAACAATAAAAAAAATTTCATCCATAATAGCACCATAAAACACATGTGCAAAGAATACGATTTAATAGAAATTACATAGGAATATGTGAGGAAAGTTATAAAACTTTTTTGGTTAATGAATGAAGATATAAAAAGCCACAAATTTTTGATGACAAAGAGATAGTTAACTAACCTGATATATCTACTCAATGGAATACATCAAAGCTAAAATTTTAGTATAAATTAAAAAGAAATATCACCTTTATAATTGATAAAACTTAGTTTGGGTTTGAGTGACAGCCTAGCTTTGGACACTTTCTTGCTCCTGGTGGAATTCAGGCCATTATTTCCCAGCAATCTGAATTGAGAGGTGCTGTGGATTGCTTGTTACTATCCCCCAAATTCAAATATTGAAGCCTTAACCCCAAGTGTGGCTGTAATTGGACATGAAACCTCTAAAGAAATAATTCAAATTAAATGAAGTCCTGAGGGTGGGGCCCTGATCACACAGAATTGGTGTCTTTCTAGGAAGTGACACCAAGTGCCCCCTCCCTCAAACACAAGATAAGGCCCGCAAGAGAAAGCACCTCAGAATTAAAGCTGCTTTACCAGCATCTTGTGCTTTAATTTCCTAGTCTCCAGAACTGAGAGAAATAATCTGTTGTTCAATCCATCTAGTCTGTGATATTTTGTTTTAACAGCCTGAGCAGAGTAAGACAGGAAAAGAAAACTGGAAGAGAAAAGGGCCAAGACCTGCCTTCTGCCTCTTGATAGATTGCCTTTCTCTAGGGAACTAGAGAAGACTGTAGGGAAGGGCAGTCCCCCACCAGCTATGCTCTTGACAGAGGTGGATCCTTCCTTTCATTTGCGTGGTAAGCCACCCTCCCAGCTCCTCCAGCAGGCACATCTTCAGCATCCTCAGTTCTGTCTTCCTGTCTGGATTTCATTATCAGTGAACATTCAGAATCCACCCACTCCTCACCAACTCACTGCTAGAATCTCGATTCCTGCACGATCATTTCTCACCTGGGAATACTGCTATTGCTGCCTACCTGGCTTCCTTCCTTGCCTCCCTGGGCTCATTAATCCTTTCCCAACATAGTGATTCTGTCAGAAACTAAGTCAGATTGTGTTACTTATCTGTGAACATCGCCCAAGGACTTTTTATCTGTTTCGAGGTAAAAACGAAATTTCGTATCTTGCAAGGCAGACCATCGGAATCCCTGTTAGATTTTTGGCCCAATACCCTGCGATTCTCCGTTCTTCTCATTCTGCTCCAGCCATTCTTGCCCACCTTCTGCATGCTGCCCTACCAGGAACGCTTTAGCTTCAGGACTTCGTCATCTTCTATTTTACCAAGACATGTTCATGGCTCATTCTCTAACTCAGGGGTCCTCAAACTGGGGCCCGCGGGCCACATGAGGCAGTGTGATTGTATTTGTTCTCATTTTTTTTTTTTACTTCAAAATAAGATAGGTGCAGTGTGCATAGGAATTTGTTCATAGTTTTTTTTTTTTTTTTTAAACTATAGTCTGGCCCTCCAACGGTCTGAGGGACAGTGAACTGGCCCCCTGTTTAAAAAGTCTGAGGACACCTGCTTAGTTTTTCTTAAATGAGACAAGTTTTTCTTAAATGAGATGGCTCCTGGCTGCTGCTATGGGGTTACATGTTTTCTCCTTAGAAAAGATAGGTGGAAGTCCTAATTCCCAATAGCTCAGCATGTGACCTTATCTGTAAAAGGATTGCTGCAGATATTTGTTACCATAAAGTGATCACAGGAGCAGGGTGGGCCCCTAATACAACATGACTGGTATTCTTGTAAGATGACCAGGTGCACACAGAGACACAGCGATAGAACGCCACGTGAAGATGACAGCAAAATCAGAGTTATGCTGTCGTAAGCCAAGGATTGCTAGCAAACCACCAGAAGCTAGGGAGAGAGATGGGCAGGGGAGGATTCTCTTACAGATTTTATAGAGAGCACAGCCCTGCTAACACCTTCGTAGCTAACCCTGGCCTGTAGAACTAGCACACAATACCTTTCTGTTGTTCCGAGCTACCTACTTAGTGGTGCTTTGTTACAGCAGCCCCAAAACTTAATACAGAAGCCTTATGTGAAGTTGCAGCTCCTGTGATTCCCTGTCCCTCTAACCTGCTTTGTTTTTCTCTTTACTACTTAACATCCTCTACCAGATCTTACTTATCCATTTTGTGTGTTTTCCTCTTACTGCTTCCAAACACACCTCCAAGGCCAACAACATGAAGTGAAGATGTTTTTCTGTTTTCTTCATGGCTCTCTCCTCAGCTTTGACACAGTGCTTGATGTGTTACAGGTTCACAAAACATATTTGTCGACTGACGGCAAGAAGATACAGTGAGTGAGGGAGGGGGCCTGGGAAGCAATTGGCTCCATCTCCACGGGGAAAAGTAGGTGTTTCAAAATGACAAGAGTGTTTTAGAAAATTGCTCCACTTACTGTATAAAGTACTGTAAGTGGAAAGAAGTGTTCCCTCTTATAAAATACTATGCAGCAATTAAATGTAATTTTTTGAAGAGTTTAAATAATATGAAAAACTCTTACTGTCTCATAAGAAAAGGTGGTTTACAAAATAGTTTCTACAATATAATCATAAGTATGTAAAATAGAGACTTTGGAATAAAGAATCCACTAGAAAGAAGTATTCTAAATGTTGAATAATGATGTTTTTATTTGATAACAGTATGTGTGATAATTTTCTCTTTACTTTATTATTTTTTGATGTTGAAAAGTGTTTATTATAGATGAAGAAAAAGGTGTTTTTTGACATAGAGTAGACCTACAGACCATTATTTACAGAGGTTTTAGTTTCATTTTTAAATATTAATTTGAGAATGATTTATATTTAGTACAATAAAAATACCTGGGGAAGTGTCTGTGGCTCAAGGAGTAGGCCACTGGCCCCATACACCAGAGGTGGTGGGTTCAAACCCAGCCCAGGCCAAAAACTACAAAAAGAAAAAAAAAAAAAACACGTGTTCAAATGTTTTTCCTTATAGTGTGTTTTTGATCATTTTATTTGTTTGTTTTATAGATTTAAGGTATACAAGGTGGTGTTTTTTTTTAATTTTTTTTTATTAAATCATAACTGTATACATTGATATGATCATGGGGCATCATACACTCGCTTCATAGACCATTTGACACATTTTCATCACAATGGTTAACATAGCCTTCCTGGCATTATCTCAGTTACTGTGCCAAAACATTTACATTCTACATTTACCAAGTTTCGCAAATACCCCTGTAAGATGCACCACAGGTACGATCCCACCGATCCCCCTCCCTCTACCCACTACCCCCCTCCCTCCCCTCCCTTTCCTACTTCCCCCTATTCTTAGGTTGTAACTGGGTTATAGCTTTCATATGAGAGCCCCAAATTAGTTTCATAGTAGGGCTGAGTACATTGGGTACTTTTTCTTCCATTCTTGAGATACTTTACTAAGAAGAATATGTTCCAGCTCCATCCATGTAAACATGAAAGAGGTAAAGTCTCCATCTTTATTTAAGGCTGGATAATATTCCATGGTATACATATACCACAATTTATTAATCCATTCGTGGATCGATGGGCACTTGGGCTTTTTCCATGACTTAGCAATTATGAATTGGGCTGCAATAAACATTCTGGTACAAATATCTTTGTTATGTTGTGATTTTTGGTCTTCTGGGTATATGCCCAGCAGAGGAATTACAGGATTGAATGGCAGATCTATTTTTAGATCTCTGAGTGTTCTCCATATATCTTTCCAAAAGGAATGTATTAATTTGCATTCCCACCAGCAGTGCAGAAGTGTTCCCTTTTCTCCACATACACGCCAACATCTCTGGTCTTGAGATTTTGTGATATAGGCTAGTCTCACTGGAGTTAGATGATATCTCAAAGTAGTTTTGATTTGCATTTCTCTGATGATTAAATATGATGAGCATTTTTTCATATGTCTGAAGGCCGTGTGCCTGTCTTCTTCGGAGAAGTTTCTCTTCAAATCCCTTGCCCAGCCTGCGATGGGATCCCTTGTTTTTTTCTTGCTGATGCGTTTGAGTTCTCTGTGGATTCTGGTTATTAAACCTTTGTCAGAGATACACCCTGCAAATATCTTCTCCCATTCTGAGGGCTGTTTGTTTGCTTTACTTACTGTGTTCTTAGCTGTGCAGAAGCTTTTTAGTTTGATCAAGTCCCAGTAGTGTATTTTTGAAGCTGCTTCAATTGCCCGGGGGGTCCTCCTCATAAAATACTCGCCCAGACCGATTTCTTCAAGGGTTTTCCCTGCACTCTCCTCTAGTATTTTTATAGTTTCATGTCTTAAGTTTAAATCTTTAATCCAATGAGAGTCTATCTTAGTTAATGGTGAAAGGTGTGGGTCCAATTTCAGTCTTCTGCAGGTTGCCAGCCAGTTCACTCAGCACCATTTGTTAAATAGGGAATCTTTTTCCCACTGAATGTTTTAATTGGCTTGTCAAAGATCAAATAACGGTAAGTAGCTGGATTCATCTCTTGGTTCTCTATTCTGTTCCAGATATCTACTTCTCTGTTTTTGTGCCAATACCATGCTGTTTTGATCACTATCGATTTGTAGTAAAGTCTGAGGTCTGGTAGTGTGATTCCTCCTGTTTTGTTTTTATTTCTGAGTAATGTCTTGGCTATTCGAGGTTTTTTCTGATTCCATATAAAACCAAGTATTGTTTTTTCAAGATCTTTAAAATATGACAGCGAAGCTTTAATAGACAGTGTGTTGAAATTATATATTGCTTTGGGTAGTATGGACATTTTAATAATGTTGATTCTTCCTAGCCATGAGTATGGTATGTTTTTCCATTTGTTAACATTTTCAGCTATTTCTTTTCTTAGAGTTTCAAGGTGGTGTGTTGATGTAGGTTATACATTGTGAATTGATTACCACAATCAAGCGAGTTAATATATCCATTGCTTCCCATCGTTTAACTGTTTTTGTGATGAAAATACTTAAGATCTGCTGTCTTAGCAAATTTCAAATAGAAAACATAGTGTTGCTTACTATTCACACGTTGTATATGAGTTCCCTTGCACCAATACGCAATACGGCTCTATTTTCCCCACCCCCAACTTCTGTTAAGCACTTTTCTATTACCTGTTTCTCTAAGTTCGACTTTTGTAGATTTTACATACAAGTGAGATCATGTAGCATTCGTCTTTCTGCGTCTAACTTATTTCGCCTAGAATAAGCCCTCCAGATTTATCCATTTTGTCACAAATGGTAGGATTTCCTTCTTCTTTTTTTTTTTTAAAGCCAAATACTACTGCATTGTAAATATATACCACATCTTCTTTGTCCATTCATTTATGGACACCTCCGTTGCTCCCAGGTCTTGGCTCTTGTGAACAATGATGCAATGAATGTGCAAGTACAGATCCCACAGGTATCTTCACAACCGTGATTTCATTTCTTTCAGAAACATACTCAGTAATGGGATTGCTGGATGATATAGTAGTTCTATTTTTAGTTTTTTGAGGAACTTCCGTACTGTTTTCTATAATGGCTGTGCTGATTTACATTGCTGCCCACAGTGTATAAGAGTTCCCTTTTCTCTGCATCCTCACCAACACTCATTATCTTTTGACTTTTTGATAAGAGCTATCCTAACAGGGGGGAGATAGTATCTCATTGTGGTTTTAACTCACACTTCCCTGGTGATTAGTGATGCTGAGCAGATTATATTTGTTGGCCATTCGTATGTCTTCTTTGGAAAATTGTCCATGTAAGTCCTTTTCCTATTTTTGTAATGGGGTTAATGTTTTTGCTATCAAGTTGTATGAATTACTTGTATATTTTGGATATTTACTTCTTATCAGATACCTGCATAGGTTTGTAAACATTTTCTCCCATTCCATGGGTTGCCTTTTCATTTTCTTGATTGTTCCTTTTCTGTGCAGAAATTTTTCAGTTTGATGCAATTCAACTTAATTCTTAAATTTCTGTACATTATGAAATGTTTGTAATTATAACTGATTTTTAAATGCTTCCTTTTACCTCAGTTATCGTCATGGTTACCTGTGACCTTGCACAGTGTTGGAGAAAAACCCAGAAGTGCAGCTGTGATGATTACATGATTGATTTCCAAACCATATGACAGAATTCAGCCACCAAAGTTGTCATAGCTTCTTTGATGTTCAGTAAGTTTATAGAAGCAGGAGCTTCCATTGTACCTGCCAGCTTCAGAGCTTTGCTGCACTAATTCCTTCATTCCTTCAGCAAGAAGATGGTGACATTGGAGGTTTCTTGCTGAATTAGGGAACCACAACTGATTTAAGAATGTAAAACTCCCTAAATTCTGTACTCACAAAAGAGACACATCCTACTCTGCCTTGATTCCCTCGTTAATTTGAATTACAGACTCATGAATGTAAATCTAATTGGGAGAAACTTGATCACATCCACATTCTTACCTGTAAGGGGGACTGGGGAATAAAATTTTGAATTCTACTGACTCAGTGTATGAGAAGGCAGTTGGCGGTGCATGGTGATTACCACCCATTCAATGAAAATAATTTTTCATATGATTTTGTTTATCGTACTTCCATTTTTAACATATATTCAGGGGGAATGGGTTATTCAATATAAAAACAACACAGGAAATTCTTCTTTAGCTTTTTGGTTCATGGAAGTGAAGAATGTTTTCTCTATGGTCAATGTCGTGAGAGAGATCCAAATTATCATCACAGAATGCACAGAATTAAAATAGAATGAAATTAGAGAACATGTTCTTGTTGGCTACATTCATTTCTAGTTTCATTGGTTTTGGCCAGTTTTTCAGACTTTCAATTTTGTTGTATACAAAAATATCCCCCCCCATGAAGATGAAATTAAGTCACTCAATTAAAAATGGATATATTTTATCCATCAGGAGTTAATTCAATTAAAATAGATAGCTTTTAAAAAAAGAGATTTTAGGCTATAATACATATGGAGTAAATCCATTAGATTGAAAGGAATCGCCTGTGATAAAATGGTTCAACACTGCATTACAGATCAAGGAGAAAAGTAGGAACGATTGAAATGCCAAAAACACTCATCATTTTTGAATTAAAATTAAAAAAGTAAATTATCTATATTCCACCTCTTCCTCTACTACTTTACTTCATTTGTCCTCAATATTCTTTTTTTTTTTCTCAACAAGGTAACTAGTTGACTGGCCAAAGATAGGCTACCTTGGTTACATTCAAAGAATGTAGAGCACCAGGACTGTACTCAATTAAGTTCTGTTTATGTAATTATTTGCTAGTTGAATATTGGCCATGTTCCCAGACAGGCTATCAATGTGAAAGATCAGAAGATATTGCAAATTATGGAAAAAACAAATTTAACACTAAATATAAATTTTCTCCATTCATCAGTGAGCAATGAGTTTATGGTAGGGACTGCTTTTATTTTAGGAAGATCCTCTTTAATAAGAGAAAAATGCAAGGGCTAATAAGTTCGAAGTTTATGATGATTGGAAGGATAGGAGTAGAGTCATGTTTTAAAACTAGAAGGGCTGTGACTGCAGCCTGAGTAACTAGTTCTACCACTGTACAGTAGTTCTGGGGAATAATACCCTGGTGGCTTCTCCAAGGCTTCACAAAGAATAGAGCAGACATGATAAAGAATACCAGCCAACGTAATGAACCATTTCATGTTATCTCCCCAATTCCCTCTATATTGGTTTCTCTTCTCTTCTTCCCCCTTCCTCATACCTTTTACTCAGCTGTCCACCTGCCTTATGTACTAGTTTAATGAGAACATAAAACTCTCTTGTACTTGTGTCCTGGATTTCCCTTCAGACTCATATTTTAACTTTCTCTCTTGACTTGGAGAACTCTTGAGATATATGTATTTGGGAATGTTTCTCCATGTTTTGGAAATGAGGCACTGATGGCCCTTTGTTTTGCACTATCTTTTCAGGTGTGTTTTTTATAGCAAATAGCCTTGGAAACTAGAGATAGTGTCTTACTCCAGAGCAACGGGCAGGTTTGCTTACAGCTTTGGGAGATAGAGAAAACATCTTTCTCTGGAGCAAAGAGTGAAGCAAGTGGGTTTAGAGACTATTAGAAAAGATTCAGATTTCTTAAACTTGGGATTCTATGTCATATACTATAAACCATCATCTTCAGGTATCCATTTAGGCCCATTTGTGTCACTTCATTGAACCCAGGGGCAAGAGAAATTGAGACTGATATGATGATGCTTATGCTGTTTGTTGTGCTATGAGTAATAAAGCCCCTTTCCTCTGACCAAGGAATCTTGTATCTTTTGCCGCCATCCTTTTTTTAATTGTTTTTAATTACTATGGATACATAGCAGCTGTATGTATTTACAGGGTACATGTGTCAAATTAGGGTAATTGGGGTATCTATCACCTCGAGCATTTTTCATTTCCTTCCGTTAGGATCATTCCAGTTCCAATCTTTTAACTATTTTAATATATACCCTAACTTATTATTGACTATAGTCACATTGTTTTGCTATCAAATATTATTCAGTCTATTTAACTATTTAGCTATGTGTTTTCACCCATTGACCATCTCACTTTATCCCCTCTGCCCACTATTCTCAGTCTCCAGTAGCCATCCTCCTCTCTGCCTCCCCGAGTTTAATTGTTCTTAGTAATTAGCTTCCATATATGAGTGTGCAAGATTTGTCCTTCTGTGCTTGACTTTTTTCACTTAACATAATGTTTTCTAGTTCTGTTCATGTTGTTGCAAATGACACAATTTCATTCTTTTTTATTTGCTACATCCTTGAGTCTGTGACAAGCTACTTGGTTAATCTATGAGTAGTATGAAATCTCAGACTATTCCTTTCATTTTTTTGTGTGTACCTTGGATTTTATTTGAATAGCTTTATTGATGTACAATTCACCATGATACAGGGCAAACTTAAGAGGTTTTTAGTTCATTCCGATAATTGTGCAACCATCACAATAATCTGATATTGGAACATTTTCATCCATTCAAAAAGAAATCCTGGAGCAGTGCCTGTGGTTGAGTGGGTAGGGCGCCGGCCCCATATACTGGTGGTAGCAGGTTTAAACCCAGCCCTGGCCAAAAACTGCAACCGATAAATAAATAAATAAAATAAAATAAATAACAAAACAAAAAGAAATCCTGTACCCTGTCTCCCTTTTCCTCAACATAATTTTGTCTGTGTATTTTTGTCCAGTGTGGACATTTCATATAACTGGGCAGAAATAGGGAAACTACAAAATAATTTGAGTAAGTGGAGTCAAATTAATTCATTGGAAAAGGAGAGGCAAAAGTGGAGGTGAAAGTTGAATTTTTGTAAAGAAAGATTTTAAAGGATTTGGTGATGGAGAGAAGGTGAATGTAAATAAAGAAACACCGGATGATGCCTATGTTTTAGCTTGGGTGAAATAAAAGGAAAGAAAAAAGACTAAGAGGAAAGAGCAGAAACTTGGAAACAAGGTGGGGATGAAGAGAGATGGGAAAGCTCAGACTTCTTTACAAACCTTGGAAATGAAACCTAGTACACGGGTTTTTAATGAGGGTGTGTTTTTGTTTTACATCCCTTTCACTATTCTCTAATCTTTAGTAAAGGAGTTTTAAAAACAAGAGGATTGTGCTAATAGAAGTTTAACTATAGATTTAAGCGTGCTGTGAGATTTGAAAAAAAGGTTAAAAACCACTTCTGTATACAGTTAGAAATATTAATCTGGAACTGAGGAGTGTGATCTGAGTCAGAGATAGATTTAAGTCATCAACTGACTGGGAAAGAGTCAAAATTCATGTGAATTTCCAGAAAAAAGGATAAATATCACGAGAAAGGAAAAGTAGGTTCCAGGTGAATACTAGCCTTTCAATGCTGCATAAATAAAGATGAGTTGGTGAAATTAGTAAGGAGAAGTGAGGAAAAATGGTTAAAAATAGTGTTTATGAAGACAAGTGTGCATGTGTGTGTGTTTTAGAAGTAGAAAAGTTTACCAAATACAGAGAAAATCCTCTCACTTGTATCTCTTTATTTAGTGGCAGGTGGGGGAAATTGGTGGGGTGTGTGGTGAATCATAGGTTTCTCCAGGAGATACTGTTGGCTTTTAGTTCTTTTCAGAAGACCAAGTGTTTACTGAAAGCATCGAGTAGGAACCCCGTCCATATTGCCTACCCTTTATTGCGTACTTACGAGGTGCCTAAGCAGTTTATGTACTATATGGATTTTTCTCAAATGGGGAGACTTTGCTCCACAGGTGGCATTTGGCAATGTCCGGACTATTTTGGGGTCATCACGTGTGGGTGGGGAGCCTATTAGCATCTAGTGAGTAGGGCCAGGAACGCTGCTGAACGTCATACAGTGCACAGCACAGCCACCCTACCACAAAGAATTTTTCAGCCCCAATAGCCTTGGAGGTTGAGATAATCCTGATGAGAAATAAAAATTTCCAGCCTCAGAAAAACACAATGAGATACTTTTATCACCCTGTTCTCCAGAGGACACTGGGTCATGAGGATTTTTAATGTTAATATTAATTTTTAGTAAGAGGTGTATTGGGAACCAGCCCCAAACCACACCATGGTTCTTTCCCGGTGCCTGGTGGTGACAGAGAATGAAATAAATAAAAAGGCTGAGACAGACTATAGATTTAAGCAGAGTGGGCCAGGAGGCCTTTGCCTCCTAAGGTAAGGACGTGACCTAGCTACTTTTTTACTAACTCTTGTAATGACTTCTCCTTTCACTTTATGTTATTTATAAACTTAAGAGGCAGATGTAGCTCATGAAACAAGGACAAAGCTCAGAAGCGGGATGTCAGGGTGGACCTCAGTTTGACCAGCAAACAGCTTCCTGAGGCAGCAATTAGGCCACCCGGTCCCTGCTGGGCAGACAGGCTGATGCATATCCATGTGGACAGCTAGAAAGAAAGGGGCATTTTCCTCTTATCTCCCTGAGAGATACCTTTCTCTCTTATCGAGGTCTTGTGTTTGCACTGATTCTGGCAAGTCCTGCACCCTGCTTGTTATTTTCACAGACCCCTGTACAGACTTACTGAGAGAAGAGGTGAAGCCTCCCCTGAGCCTGTCAGGGACCTTCATCAGGGGTTTTATCGAGGAAAGTCCCAGAGCCTCACTTAGGAGAAAGGAAGCCCCAGCCAGACTATTCTTGTGTTTTGGTAGCAAGGCTCTGCTGTTGCCTATTTCAACAGACTTCTGTCTCCATGCGCAGTGTGGTCTGACTGTGTACACACTCTCTTTAATATCCACATCTCTGATCTCTATTTTCTTGACTATTACCTGCCTGCTATAATCAATGAAATCTCAAACTTGTTAAACTTTGGTTTATGTAATTTCATTAAAACTTTGAACTTAGCAGAACTCAGTTTGTGTAGGCACATCAAGAAGCCACTCCCCACCGCCTCAGTTCCCACTCCTCAGTCCTCCTATACGTCCACCCTCAGAGGTGTAACTGAGATTTGGATGGGAGCAGAATGACCCCTGAGCACGTGTTAATACACCTGCACTCTACTGTCTTTGTAAATTACTTCTGTAAATATATGACCAAGCCCTGACACTTCAACATGGCTTATTTGCGTGAATTCAACTAGAACAAACACAAGTACTCACATATGTCCCTCCACACCAAGACGGTGTGCATAGAAGGACTGGAATGCCCGTTCTTCTTACTAGGCATTGAGCAGGACACACGGTAACTAAGAGGGCCTGGGAGCAAGGGGACAGCTTTTACTTATGAGCCTTTATGTTGTGACATATTTATTGGTTTATGTTTAAAGTTTACTGGTTCGTCTTTTGCAAGTTTAGAATTCAGTAGTTGCAGAACTTCCACATGAGCACAGGCACTTTTCCTCTCCCATAAAGCAAACTTACGGCTATCCATACTAGAAACCCTGCCAGCTTTCCCTGATCCTTTGAGGAGCACATTTTAGTCATAGAGATGCAATTGATAACGGCTGAGGAAATGTCATTTCATCTCTAAGTTACCATGAGCACCACTTAGGCTGCTATAGAAGTACTCTCTGGAGAAAAATTTGCAATTTTACCTGTGCTAAGTACGTAGTGTTTTAAAAAGTTAGATGGTGCATTCATTCCAGACTAATTCAAAATAATGATTGCAGTATCCTCAATCCCTTTCTTGGTATGACAGTTTGAAGTTTGTTTTTTTTTCTCTCCAAAAATGTCTTATTGCTTTGTGTAATTACCAGTTTTTTTCCATGAACTTTTTGTATTATAAGCAGAAAACAATAAAATAGATGTTTTAAATCCTTCCGCTTAAATTTTATAGAAGAATAGGGTCTTATCATAAGGTACATTGTATTTTAAAGTTTCCTTAGAGTAAACATAATTACATTTATTCTGACGTCTGCCCTCTGTTTCTTCCTCCCTCTCTTCGTTCCCTTCCTCCCTTCAGTCCTTTCTTCCTCCTTAACAAAAATCATCAAATCACAAAAATCATCAAACACATCAGAGGTGTGTACTTGCTCTTTAAGAATTAAATGAATTAGTTCAGATGTCCTAGTAGAGGTTCTGTATTTTAAAAATGAGCTATTCATTTAAACACTTTTTATTCATCAGAAAAAAATATTATTTACCTTTCTGGAAAAAAATACAGCCAGTGAGAAATTATCAAATGACTTAAATTTTACATCTCGCTGCACACAGCAAGTACTTCCAGTGAGCTGATATATATTCTGGGGAAAGCATGCACAGGGAACCCTCTATGTCAATTTAACATTGAGAATTTGTCTAAACATAACAAAGACCCCAAAAATTTGCAGTGAGTTTCCTATTATTTTTATAAAAGCTTCACCCCCCCCTCAGGTATAAGCACCAATGAGAGTAAAAATATATTAAACTCTTCCTTATCCCAGTGGCAATAAAAAGAATCAATATGATAAATTCAGTAACAAATAGGAAGAACATTTTTATTTTCAAAAAACCTAATGTTGCAGATGAGTGACAACCAAGATAATAAATAATTTCCTTGTAGAGATCCATTTGTTTCCTTGTTACGCTTGATACTTTCACAATGTATATATTTGTCCAAGTTAGAATTCCAAAAATCATCTTCACGGTCTCCGTTAACTCCACATGTATTTGGTCAGTTATCAAAGACAAGTCAATCTTCTATTTTTAATATTCTAAAATCCACGTCTGTCTTCTCCAACGTCATCATCTTGGTTCTTCTTTCACCAAGCTCAGCTGGAAAATTATTCCTTCCTGAACTCCCTGCTTCCAATCCTTCTCCACATTGAATGATTTACCAGACAGATATTTATAAAACAACAAGATTACTTTCAAGGGTTTGAAGAGGTCCACGGCTTACTGCCATCTTCACTATTAACACACAATTTCTTAGCATCGTGTACAAGATGCTGCCCAATCCAGCCTTAACCTTCCTCTGCAGTTTCGTCTCCAGCGCCTTGCTCTCTCTGCATGTTCTGCTCCAGGCTCTCCAAATTATCTTCAGCTCCTGAGTTGCATCATGTTTTCTTCTCTTCCCTCCCTCCCTCCCTCTTCCTCTCCTTCTCCCTTCTTTCTTTTTTACCTCCTTCCCTTCCTCCTTCTCTTCTTTCCCTCCCTCCTTCTTTCCTTCTCTTTTTTCTTCTTTCCTTCTCCCAAACTCCCTTTCTCCTCTACTCCTTTCTTCTTTTCTTTTGCATGAAAATGTTTTCTTGTCTCCCAATGACAGACCTTGTTTTCAATCCTCCCATCTAAGCTGATGCTCATCCTGTCGCCATCTACTTTATTTTCACTAAATTATTTTACTCTGCACCTCCAGAGAAACATTTTCAAAACATTTAGCTTCACTCTGCAAAGTTATGACTTTAATCTAAATTAAAATTCTCATTTCTGAAGGTTTTATAACTCTGCATTATTATTGCTGGTTTCTTAGTCTCTGATAAGTAATTCTGAAGTTATTCTGGGCAGGGATTATACTTTACAAATCTTATCATCACTAGTTTTAATTTAGTACCTGAAACATAGTTGGGAAAAAACTAAATGTTAGATAAGTATGGTACTTTTATATTTATTGTATTGATAGTGAGAAAACCTTAATTAATTAATTAATTTTTAATTTTTATTTCTGTTTTGAAACAGAGTCTCACCATGTCACCCTCAATAGAGTGCCATGGCATCACAGCACATAGCAAACTCAAACTCTTGGGTTTAAGCAATTCTCTTGCCTCAGCCTCCCAAGTAGCTGGGACTACAGGTGCCTGCCATAACTTGGCTATTTTTTGTTGTTGTAGTTGTCATTGTTGGGTTTTAACCCTCCAGCCCCAGTGTATGTGGCCAGCACCTTTATTTTTATATATGTATGTATTGCACACATAAACTTGGTTTGTTTTGAAACAGGGTCTCTCTCTGTTGCCCATCTATTGAGAAGTCTCATAATTTATTGTCTGTGAGCTATAGATCCAGGAGAGTCAGTGGTGTAGTTCAAAGGCTTGAGTATTACAGGGATAATGATGTAGTTTCCAGTCTGAGTCTGAAGGCCTGAGATCAAGGAACATGGAAAGCAAGAGAAGGCCAATGTTCCAGCATAAGCAGTCAGGAGAAAAGTCCTCCGCCTTTCTGTTCCCTTCAGGCCCTTGCTGGATTTGATGGTCACACTCACATGGGGGAGGGCCAGGGCTTTAGTCTGTCCACCAAAGTAAATTCTAATTTCTTCTGGTTGACATTACCATAAAAATAATCAGAAATAACATTTATACAAATAATCTAGTCATCTCGTGACCCCAGCAATTTGATACATAAAATTAACTATCATGATTTTTTTTAGCAGTTTGGTCTATTTGTTGGTTTTGCCTCTTGGGTTGATATTTGGACTGTGTTCTAGTAAATATAATATTGAACCACAAGAAAGAATTTCACTGGGTTGGTGAACTATTTAATCATTTTCCAGTAAGATTTAATATACTTTTAAAAATAGCAGAAAATGTTTTATATTCATTCTTAGTATTATTTATGGATTTTATCATGTTAAGAAATCTGCTACGGAAAAAAGGTAGTTCTGTTCTTGTATCATTTGCTATTTGCTAAGTAATTGGGAAACATTATTTTCCCAATTGATTATTTTGATTAATTCTGATGAATTAAGAGTTGGGTTATGTATTAAACTGTGCCTCTTCTCTTCAACAAAAATGTGTGTTGTATTCCTAACACCCAGTACTTCATAATGTGATGTTATTCGGAAGGTCAAATCTTTATAAAGTCAAGATGAAGTTGTTGTGTAGACTTTCATCCAATATGACTAATATCCTTACAAAAGAGGAATTTGAACATAGATCCACACACAGGGAGAATGCCATATGGAAACGAAGGCAGATGTTGGGATGTTATATCTACAAGCCAAAGAACACCAAAAGTCACCTGTCAACTGCAAGAAGAGAGACTCAGAACAGATAATCCCTCACAGTCCTCAGAAGGACCCAACGCTGACAACACCTTGATCTTGGATTTGCTTCCAAAATCATGAGAAAATAAATGTTTATTGTTTAAGACACCCAGTTTATGGTATTTTGTTACAACAGCACTAGGAAACTAATAAAGTTATCCCAAGTAAGGAATGGCATGCCTTATTTGTTCATAAGTATGATCTATAATAGTTCAAGTCATCTGAGAAACAGAGTCCAAGAAAAGATTATCTGCAAAGCTTTTTATTTTTACAAGGAGAAATTCCAGTGTGAAAGAAAAGAGAGAGGGAGCCAGGTGTGGCTGGGGCAGCTGGAGGAGTGTAGGAGTGACATCAGATCACCACGCGAGTGAGTCTGACACTGGGTAAGGGAAGGTGGGGGAGATGAAGGGCAGACAAGTGTAGACTGCCCTGCAGTGTAAGGAAGGTTCGGTTTTCCAAAGCCATGGTGGTGTCTTCAAGCCAAAGGCAGCTGTCAGGAGTATCTTGGGTCCTCCAGGAACAGATTGGGCTTAGAACCCTGCGATACCCATTCACTGTCTGTGAGCAGCTGTGAGAGGGATGTTCTCAGCTCTGAGGCCCTTGGTGAACTCCATTTCCTGAAGAGGAGATCTGTCTGCACAGAACATTCTCACGGCCCACAGGGATGTTCCTCAAGTGATTGAAGAACTAATATAGAATCCAACCCTTGAAAGACTAGAAACCAGATGAAAGTATCTAACAAGAATAGAAAAGCATTCAGTCACTTAGACTATAGGTTGAGGTAGACTGTGGAAATAAGTCAATTCTAACATGGGATAAACACAATAGAAGGTCGCTCATAAGGCAGCTTAGTGACAGTGTTAAGGTGGGAAAGTTGCTCCTCTGTGCTCCACAGAAACAATGAGAGACTCTGGTAACCACCACCCTACTATCTTTAATAAGTGGCTTCCACATTTGCCCTGGGGTGAGGGTGTGATCAGCACTCCAGCTTGGGTGAGCTGAAATGGAAAAAACATGGAAGGATGTATGTGGGAGATGTTTGTGGCCAGGGCCTTAAAGGGGATTGTTTGTTCCACTCACTTCCTATTGGCTAAAATTCAGGCATTGGACCCCTACACAACTGCAAGGTAGGATGGTAAATATACATAAGGAACATCTCTACTGCACCAGGAAATGATCAGATATCAGAATTTGTGATGTCAATTAAACAGAACTCCAAAAGAGGGACATTTTCAGTTTTTGTCCAGCTGTTTGACATTACACAAGGGCAGAAAACAGTCACTGACTAACGCTTTCAGAACCACAGGTATCTACAATATGTGGATAAACTTTACTATAAAGTAAACAAAGTAAATGAATTAAGCATATACTAAGAGACTTATTACAATTCTATGTTCCATAATTCAATAATTTCCCCCCAGGTTTTACAAATGGAAAAATGCAATTAAGTGTCTAGAAATAGAATTACAGATGGTCCAAATGAAAATGTATGGAGGTGGTTAAATCCGACATGTTGAATCAGTCCTAAAAATAAGTTCCTCTTTGGTTTTGTTTTACAGACTTGTAAGAGTGTATTTTCAGGCTCATCTTTTTTTGGACTATCTGTATTCTTGGTGTGTATGTCTTCTTAAGTTTGTAATAAAAAAGTCATAGAAGACTAAAAAGGTACAAATTATATTTTTAGTAGCAAAATGGTAAAAAGAAATTAGGAATAAATGAGAACTAGTTTTCAATGATAATAATCTTTTAGGAAAAAACAATGCAAACCAAATTGGGACAGGTCTCAAGGTTCACCATGTTCCCTGCTAGCTACTTTTCCCTAGTTCCTTCCCATCCTTGCCTAATTGTGTGCAATGAGTATTCTACCAACAGCGTACCTTTCCCCAGATAGCACCAAAGCCAAGTCTGAAGTCAAGTCTAATGATTATTAGTGCGGCCCATGTATTCAGCTGTACCTAAATTGGAATGCCAACTGTGCTACTAATGATCTGTATCATTCGTGCATTAGCAAGAACTTGGAAAAATCGTAAGTTCTTAAAACTCTCTAAACCTCAGTTTCTTTATCTATAAAACGGGAGTGACAGTACCTCCTTATAAAGTTGCTGTAAGCCTTAAGTATGATTATCTATGTAAAGTGATTACTGCAAACTTGACATTAGGTTACTATTCAATCATGTTACAAATACATTATTACTATTATTATTAATAATATTTTGGGGGGTAAAACTTTCTACTCTATTAGTGGTATCCAGAAAACAGTTCTCAGCTTAGATGGAAATGTTTGAAAATTTAATTATGTTATCTCTTGGTGTAAGAGATTGGGCCCTCTATTTAGATTTAAAGGAAAGGCTTCAAATGTTACAGCAGCTCACTAGGAAGCCAATTGTCCCATGGAAGCCAATTCATGTCTGTTTTCCAGCATCATTTTTGGGAAACTTTCTGGAAGCCAGTTTGGGTCCATGCACTCCTCTTCGTTAATTTACTGTTGGTTCCAACAGTCACCCCTACTCCCTCCTTGCATCTTAGCAAGAACTGTCAATTGACTGGAGTTGCCAATGCTCGGTTTTTGAAACAGGTCTTTGAGTTAAGATCCTTCCTTGGGTTGCTTGCTCTGCCCTCAGAATAGGCTATATTATAATACCAGCACCTTCCACATAGATTGGTTTCTTTTTGCATTGAGAGGCACAGGGTTTAAAAGTAAATTATTTATATCTGTTATAAATGATATTATTTTATTATCATGATCATAAATTTTTCAGGGGTAATTTGGTTCTATATTTTGTTTTTTAAAAAACCTATACATCAGACTTAGTAACATTTAATATATGAGAATAAATAATCCATAGGATAAATGATGATAAACCCATCTTTGTTTATCTCATATTGTAAATGGTTAAACAGTAACAGTGAGATTATATTTTAACTTTAATATAATTTTTGATGACAAGTTTGACTCAGAAGAACAAAATGACATGTGATTTTCTTTGTATTTTCTCCAATCACTATGTAATATACATATTTTGAAGTAAGAATTCATCTGCCCTATAATATAGTATATTTATTTTAACATTGCTCTACCTTGAAACTGATCACATATTAACTTCAGGAAAAAAGAAATGTTACCTTATTCATGTGAACATCTTTCTGCATTACATGAGCATTAATTCTTTCATCTGACTATTTATTGTTTTTCATTTCACTACTGTGTAATAGGATATTATATTAGTTGTTGGTAATTCCGTAAAGTAAAAATAGAAACTGTGTTTTCAGAGGATATACATTTTAGCAGTCCATGAAGCTAAATTAACTATCTCTCATTGGGGCCCATCTCTTCTGTGGGAGCATTAATTCTTTCCTCAAGTGATCACTTAGCATCTCTCTGTTCTACCTGCCCTACTTCTTACTTTGGTGAAA
The DNA here is from genome assembly GCF_027406575.1 of Nycticebus coucang. NCBI lineage: Eukaryota > Metazoa > Chordata > Mammalia > Primates > Lorisidae > Nycticebus > Nycticebus coucang. The sequence goes on from NC_069780.1 coordinate 24,466,296, forward strand.
TACAGTGGTCAGTAGGAAATCAGATACTTTGTTCTGAACTCATCCCAGACAAAGCTCAAATGTCCACCTGCACGTGAGGGAAGACAGAAGATACAGAACCTCAGCTATCCAGAAACACAGGATTGCACAGACTCTTGTGCTAACCTGTACTGTACGGAGTTCAACTCTGCTTTCATTCCTAGCACCGTTCTCCTACTACTGGCATTTAGGATGAAATGTCAATGTGGGGTTCTGTTCTCAACTCAGGACCCTCCAGCCATTTTGGCATCAGGACAGTGAACTCTGTGAAGCAAATGCTTGGTTCTTCTGTAAACGTTTCGTAAATACCACACCAAAAACCGGGAGGGAAGTCTTTTCCGTGTTCAGAACATGACTTCATTTCCTGAATTGCCACTTAAGAATATAGGAAGTTAGAATTTTAAGGGACATCTTTCTAAGCATTAAGACAAGGAAAAGAAAAAAAACAGTCCCTGGTTAATATGTAATCCTAGATGACACATTATACTTCAGTCAATGGGAACACCAATCTCAAAGTATAATAAGAATTGTTTGGAGTGTCAACAAATTAGGACTTAGATGTTCTTAAAATGAACCTGGTTTTGATTATTTTAAAAGGATAAGTAGAGGATTATGCAAATGGAGAATGCTATATTGCTAGCATTTCAAAATAATGATGTCAAGAGCTTCTGGACAGAAGTCCAACCACTTAACTTTCCATTGCAACTGGAGGCATTTCTCCATATAATTCCAAAGCTATGGAAGTTTACATTTTATCAACCTACTGAATAACTGAGATTCTCACTTACCATCTTTACTTGACTTTATATTTTCTGTAAAACTCATACTGTAGAAAATCCACAAGAACAAAATTCTGATTTTGCCAGAGAGAGGGGGATGAGGCCTTGGTGTGTGCCACACCTTCGGGGGGCAAGACATGATTGCAAGAGGGACTTTAACTAACAAATGCAATCAGTGTAACCTGGCTTATTGTACCCTCAATGAATCCCCAACAATAAAAAAAAAAAAAAGAAAGAACAAAAAAGGGCAATGTTGTCAAGAAATTTGAACATTAGTGATATCATATGCTAAATTCTGATGCCGGAAGACGACATTATTTTTTGAAGTCTAGTCTCACATACAAATTTAGAATGCATATTTTCATATCAAAGAGATAACATTCTGTGTATTATGGAATTCTTTTATTCAATTTGACAGCACATTAGTGCGGTAGAATCAATGACAAATGATAAAGGATTTCCTCCATACTGTTTACTTATGTTTTCTTTAGATAACTGGCAAACAACTATTTTCATCTACTATAATTATTTTTCAATTGTTTATATTTGTTAGAGAAATGTTAAATAAAGATAGCCTCTTGGGTTCTCCTGTTAATTTATGGGATTCATGGTGAAGTCCAAGCTGTAAGGGGACCACAGTTGGCACTTATCCCTAACACAGATCTGGGGAGCTGGTGACACTGCATCTCTATCTCACCTTTTGCACTGTGTTTCCACCAAAGGAAATGTAGCTTTCAGCTTGAAGTATGTGAAGGAGGGAGGAAAGGAACAATTCAGACTGAGCCCTAAAGAAAAGCTCCGTCGGTTGTGCTGTGCACTGAGCGGAGTGATGGCCCCATTAGTTTCTGTATTGCCTGCTCAGTAGACTGGATCTGAAGTGAGGTTTCATTGGACTCCTGGCCTCTGGGCATCTTTTCTTCACCTCAGGATGAACCAAAGGTTACTACTATTTTTGAGACTTTTTAAAAGAAGAATTACACGGAATACCATTTGCTTCTTTTTCTAATTGTTTAAGGAGAAACAAATAAAAGACAATACAACTCTTGAAGGAAGTGACTTAAATTAGTGAGGTGGAACAGATCTGAGAGATGTTCAGGAAAATAGACAAGGAAAGGGATTCAATTTCTCTTTCTTTAAATTCAGCAGGAAAAAAATCCCTACATTCATGAAATGTTACCTTGGCAACACTAATCTCAAGAAAAAATGTTTTCCTTGGGCCATTAGTTTTTAAATGGTAAACATGAATTAAGAAATAGAAAATGATAATATATGCACATTATATTATTATTATTATTGTATTTTTCCCATATATCTATATGCATATATGGGAATTACACATGTCTGTGCTCTTGTACATCCAAGAGTTTGTCCCTGTTTTCTTTCTGTCTCATTAGGGTGCCACAGAAATTGTAGCAGCAGCACAGCATCATAAATGTTGTGATGTTATCCAATACATTTCTTTTTTGGAAGATAAGTTGTTTTTTATTGGATATTTTTTATTTTTTTCTTTTAAAAATAGCTTTATTGCAATATAATTCCTATATCATATAATTCATCTATTTAAATTATACATTTCAACTTTTTTTTGAGTTGGAGCTTCTTTTATTTGCATTTAAAAGATTCTGACAGTATCCACAAATAATAAACAGTATTCTATCGTTTTCTGTTTTTAAAAATTTGCTTAAATCAAAGTGCATGGCTTTTAATGTTCTGCCATTTTCTTCTTCTACATTTTTCCTGTACATATTGATATCTTTAATTTTTTTTGACATTTACATTCTACATTTACTAAGTTTCACATATAATCCTTTCCTCACTCTGTGTTTAAATCACTCAGCCACAGGTGTTTGGAAAAAGTGTTTCATAGGCTAACATGGAAGTTTGAACAGTTCTTTTGAGATACTTAAGTTTTCTTTTACTCGATTTTATGTTGCTATATGTATTCTTTATTTCAACTATCTTAACATCATTTTTACCTTGATCATTTTTTCCATTTCTGTCAAAAGAGACTGCAATTATCAGAGGAAATTACTTGATCTGTATTGCGGTTATCATACCTACCAAATTCTTCACATTGCTTCATTTTAAAATACCATCTTAGCCTGTTAGTTACGCTTTGTGATTTGGGGGAACTAGTCACTTTCCTACAAGCAATTATTAGTCGAATAATTTATTCTTGTTGCACTTTAAAAGGGAGGCTCCATTTAGAAATCTCTTAGGTCTTGGGCAGCCCTGTGGCTCAAGGAGTAGGGCGCTGGTCCCATATGCCGGAGGTGGCAGGTTCAAACCCAGCCCGGCCAAAAAAAAAAAAAAGAAATCTCTTAGATCTTGACATTCAGAAATCCATGTACGCTTCAGTGGCTGTGGGTTCTTAGAAGGTAGACGTTTAGTCTCATTCAGGCTTTAATTCTTTACTAGAGCAAATGCATAGACCGGATATATTGGGAGTGAACTATTGAATTAAATCAAAGTTTTGTCCTCACATATTGAAGTTCTATGAAATACGTAGCATTTGCAGCCAAAATGTTAAAGATCAAAGCTGTTCATCCATGAAAACCTGTCCCTTTTGTGACACTCCATTTTGACTGTGTCCCACATCAGGTGTTACTTCATTACTTGTACCAAATTTTATCTGAATAATTTTTGTTCATGTTCACCATTTCAACATTTTACTTCAACGCTCTTTGGAAGATATTAATACAGATCTGAATACTATAGTTAAAAATTGAAAGACAACATTGTGGAGAATATTAAAATTTATAAAAGTACCTCTTGGCTGACAGAAATTGGGGGAAGCACGGCTGAGTCACATGTGTCAGCTCTCTAACATTTTCTCTCTTCTCAATTTTTCAGTGCGGATCTAAATGGGTATAGTAGATATTTAGTTGAACTAAAGATTATATTCCAATTTCATGTTAAGTGGAATGGAGTCGTACAGCCTTCCACGAGTATGTTTATGATTAAGTGCATGCTGCTGCTGAGTTAGCTAACCCGGTTAGTAACATTTTCTACTGTGATCTGCTTGTTCATTTGGGGAAAACTTTTCAGCCTCTAGACGTTAAAACCTGTGGTGTCCATCTGAGCAGAGTTAAAAGTTCTTCACAAATACCGACACAGGCACATTGGAGCCATCACAATACTAATAAAGTTTCTATTACGACCTTATTGCTAATATAAGCTGGAGAATACCCAGCTTTGAGTCCACACGATTTATAACATCTCAGTCAAAATCAGGGGCTTTGTGGATGGAGCCGTGGTATTATGTGGTATTACGTGGGTAGGGTGGGTAGGGTGACACTAAAAAATAAATATGAAGTTGGTCCCCTCACTCATTTTGGATAACTACTTCGAAGTCGCAACAACTCTGATATGGGATTAAGTCCTTCAGCATTTTTCAAAAAATATTATTTTACCAAGTATTTTATGATTTTTGTACTCTTAATCAAAACTGTGTGAGATAGGAATAACATTATGCAGTCCAGTGAATTTCAGGAAAAGGTTTCCACTAACACTCTTCTTTCTTGGCTATGTCAGGGTTTTTCTGTTCCCTCAAACTATACCAGATCTTTAAGTCTCCACTCTTTTCTTTTTAGGTTTCCACAGGATTTCAAATTCCCCTTTTCACCATCTTGCAGGGTAATGTTTGGTGGTCTTTAATTATTTGAGAGGGACCTTGCCCTGTCTCCTGTCATCTTAAGTGTTTATTTGGCATTTTTTTCCCCTAACACATTATTCCCAGAAAGGAGTTCTATAAATTCTATCTTCTCAATATCACTACACATAAAATAAACAAAATGTAAGATAAGGGTGAAATTCACTTTAAGAAGACTTCGATATGAACCTTGCCAGTCATCTTTTTTTTTTTTTTTTTTTGCATAAGGAAATATTCCAATATTTCGTGGCTTAAAATATCTATTATTTCTCACAATTGTGAAATTTCCCTGGTTTGGGAATCCAGGAACAGTGTAGCTGGGTCCTCCCCCTTAGTCATTCTCATAAGGTTACTATTAAGCTGCTGAAAAAGTTTACAGTTATCTAACGGCTCAACCAAGGCAGGACATGCTTCCAATCTCATTAAGTGGTTCTTGGTAGGAATTAGTTCCTTGTTGGCTATTAAACTGAAGGGTTGAGTCTCCCTGTTTAGATCCTGGGCCAGGTGCCACCCTCTCAGTTCATTGCCATGTGAGATTCTCTAAGGCAGGGGCTCAGAATATGACAGGTGGGTTCATCAAAGTGAGCCACACGGAGACAGAGAGGGCCGTCAGGATGTCATAACGTTTTATAACCTAATCTTAGAAACGGCATTTTATCATTTTTGCCACACCCCATTTCTTAGAAGCAAGTCCCTAGACTCAGCTCATGCTCAACAGGTGGGGATGACACAGGCATGAAGGCCAGAAAGTGGGGTCTGTTGGGTGCTATTTTAGGTGGCTATCTACCACATTTTATTGTACGTAGGATGGAGGAAATGGTATGGAAAAACCTGAGGTAAAACATAAATCACTGCTTACAGGAACGAATCAGTGAAGCCAGCCTTCTTTCCACTGGGATGCCGTACTTTGGAGATATTAAATATTGTATCGCCGTGGACGTCAAAATTGTCTCTGCACCACACTGGGGACAGAAGCCCTCATTCCTGAAGCTGCTGGGAATGTTGGTAACCACCACCTCTCACCTGAGTTCTTCTTGGATATTGACTCCAGCTGAAGACAGCTGCATTGCCAAAGGTCCGTCTCCTTCCGGGGCACAGCCCACATCTGATGCCTCTTCAATGCTGAGTTTTAAAGACTCTGATCTCTTGTCCCAGTCACATGACTCTGAAGTCCCATTCCTGCTCCAGGGCTTCTGGAAGGTAAGCTGAGATCGTCATTGTGACTGCATAGCAGTCTAACGTTGCTTCTTACCCAATCGCGCTTATGTCAGTCCCCTGCAAGGGGTGTTCCCAAGAGCACCCCTCAATAAACATTCTGCATCAAATCTGTGACTCACAGTTTATTTCCTAGGAAATCCAACTTGTAACAGCTACACTTTTGACTTTTCCATTCTGCTTAAGAGTGAAATAGCTGTATTAACATAGACTCTATAGAGTTTTCATATATTTACAGACTACTTTAAAAAGATATTGAAACGTATCTCTATGTATATCAAGCAAAGATGTCAAAAATTTGCAATGTGGCCCCCTGTAAATTACAAGTTAAATTTAAAACTGTGCTCTTGATTTTCACGAATGCTTGATACAACAGCATTTTGACTAACTACAAAGCTGTTACTGAAGAACTGCTTCATTAGATCCTGTCATTTATAATTAAAACTTTGGTTATAAAGTCTTGAACAAATATTGGAGATGAATATTTTCTCCCATGTACCAATTTGCTTCGGACTTCTTGTCTAGACTGTGGGGCAAATGCTTAGCTCTATATGGAAAATCATCAGTAAAAGTACAAAGAAAATACAAAGCCTCACAAGCCTTAGTACTATGTATCCAGATTGAAAGCAAAGTCAAGCTTATCATGTTATATATCTTTCACAATAATCCTCAAAACATGTTTATCCTCTGTCCCAACTGCCCTAGTTAATTATGGTGGAATTCAGACAAATCTTAATGTGTAGTTGTGGTAATTAGGAGGGTGAGAGATGGAAGAGAGTCAAGGAATTGTTCTCAAGCAAAATTGAAAGAAAAGAGAGAAAAAATAGATGTACACACAACTTGCTGTTAGGATTTACAGTTTTGTTATGATTGTCCCCTGGTGTTCCTTCTTGCTGACCCCAGTCTTTGTTCTACAGCTGCTTTGCTGTGATCTCAGGGCAGGAGGGCTGATCCCTGCAGGCTGTGTTCAGACTCTTGTACCAGGTGACTGCCAGGGAAAGCCTGGAGGAGGCTGGGAAGAGGGCAGTGTCGGGGTACACCTTTCCCCCTCTCTCTGCTCTGGGTGGAGTCCTCAGCAGCTGCTGCTTCTCTCTGTGTCTCCAGCTCTTCTCTGCCTCTGATACAGTTTGACTTGGGCAGCACTGCCGACCTCCTGTCCTTCCAGCCTAGAAGGTAGCTGCTTTCTGATGTTATTAATCTCGGTTTGCTTCACTGCCCCTTTTTCCTTATCAGTTTTTTTCCTGTTACTTGTGCAGTAAAGTCTGTGCTTAATTTCTATCTGATTTGAATATGTGGAATAAGTGTACCTTAAGTACACTTCTGTTCATTGCAAAAACAAACAAGCAAAATCCCTGAGAAATACAAATGGTCTTTATATCATCACAGAAAAAGAAATTGTCCTCAAAATTATTCACATTTTACAGAAAATAGACATAGGCCCATCAAGGGTAAGTAATTTGCTTATAATCACCTCTCTAATGCATAGTTTACCTGAGAAGGTGGCCACTAAATTTAAATACCCTGGGTTCAAATTCTGACTTCAGCTCTTCTGATGCAGGCAAATTGCTTGATCAATCTGTGTTCAGCTTTTTTCATCTATTATATAGGGAACTGGGCTATATCTACTCGACCATTTAAAGAGTTTAATGATTAAATAAATTAATAAACATTAAAATTATTAAAAGTCTCTAACACATAATATATGCTCAATAAAAGTTAACTATTACTAGTCATGTGGCCTCAGAATTGCTACTAATCACTGAAAAAAAAAAAAAAAACAACTACAGTGATTCCTTATAGCTCAGCTTGTGTTTCAAAAAGAAACATTTGCAAATGAATAATGTGACATAATATTGAACAATACTTCCTAATTTGGTTAAAAATCTGGTCCTCTATCCCTAATTATCAGCATAGTTTAGAAAAGCAAGATTGATTTTTTTTTTTTACAGAATAGTTGAGAAGACCACAATGGCCTAAAGCATCAAGTGATTGCAGACCATCATCCTGCAATTAAACTGGCCAGAGCTGACCTGTTCTTTATTAAACATTAATCTTTGGCTTCTTCTGAATGCACCAGTGAGTTCAAGGTCTGGATATGTATGACTCATGTTAGCTCTGTGCCATTAAATAGTTTTATAGGAGAAAACTATTCTTCATTGCATTGAGCCCAACAGTTGAGATTCTTTTTAGAATTTGAAAATTGGCAACTCAAAGTATACTTAAGTGAAAAATGGTAGCTTTTGTAACCATCATCTAAATGACAGAAACATTGTTCACCATTGAAATAACCATAAGGAAAATAATGTGGTCTGAAAAGACCATGGATTTATAATAATAGTACATTTTATTTTTGCATTTTTTTTACTTATCATTTATATTTGGCAGCATTTTTCAACAGTATGCAAATTATACAGATAACTTCAATTATGCTATTTATTTGCAATCATGCGAAAGAAAAGGCAAGCAAATGCATATACTGTAAACAAGAATTTTCTATTAATTAACATTATAACTGTGTATTTTATAATATTTCTAAAGCATGACTATATAAGCACTGTAAAATAAAATGGGGGCAATTAATCTAAGTAGCAGGACAGATAATTGCATTAAATATTTTAGCTTTTTAAATATACTCTAGCAATCATTATATGTTTTATAATCTCCCCAAATCTAGTCTTGTCTATAGAAAATTTCCCCAATTTTGTCCTGTGTAATTATGTCTTTTACTTGACTACAAAAGCTAACTTAGGGCAATCTTGGTTATTTTGACAATTAAATAAATATTTAGGAGATTTTGAAAATAATTTGGTAACCAAATGCCAAATGTGATCAATGAATATTAATTTTAAGCTTGAATGCAGATGTATGGCTTTGTTTTATTCATCATGAACATGAGTTCACATAATTCATGACAGATGGACAGAAACGAGTGGAACATTATGACAGACCTAAATACCCTCCATGAGATGAACCAGTAGACATCCCTATTGTTCTTCTTATACCAAGTACCCCGTTAGATAGGGTCATCAATGACAATGTCAGTTTCAACCTAAAAGGAGCTTTAATTGAGTCCAATCTCTTTACTGGACAAATGAACAAACAAGTAAACCGAATCATAAGGGATTTAATGTCTCTCCCCACAAAATTGGACAAATAGAACAGAGCCTACTTTTTGTCAACTGGTCATAAGACAACCTAATGATGCAAATCACCTATTATAAGTAAATTGATTTTTAAGATTACATTCAGACTCTTAAAGCTTCTTACGTGAACTTATAGATCCATATAGGTATCTTTGGGGATCTTCCTACCAAGCTATTAGATCTTAGGCAGGAGCCTTATCTTCCCGGGGCTTTATATACTAAATATGTAATGTATTTATAATGAAGATCACTACTGACAGGAGAATCAGAGGTTATAAAGGAAAGTATCAACAGTATATGGCATTAAGCTGTGGTTCAATAATTGGTAATTTGGGAAAATCTACCATTGAAACAAGGATAAAGAATATTATCAGATTTAAAAGTTACTCAGCTTATTTTTTTACTTTCCTTATCTTTTCTGGATTATTTTCTAATCTCAGTCCTAGTTCCTTTCCTTTTACATAGCTACTTCAGAGGTCAGGTTGATATTTAGATTCCTAATTCTTTCCATATTTCATTGGCCTCTCCTAAATGTATTTTAAAAAATTTCAACTCCATCTAGGTAAATTTTAAAAAAATTTCAACTCCATCCAGGTAAATGTAAAAGATGTAATGTCTCCATCTTTTTTAATGGCTGAATAGTATTCCATTACAGTTTGTTGATCCATTCATGGGTTGAGGGGCACTTAGGTTGCTTTCACAACTTGGCAATTATGAATTGAGCTGCAATAAACATTCTGGTGCAAATGTCTTTGTGCTAGAATAATATTTGTTTTTCTGGGTAGATACCTAGTAATGGGATTTCAGTAATTCTTTTTAGTAAAGTATCACAAGAATGGAAAAATAAATACCCAATGTCCTCCACACTAACATGAAATCACTATATAAACAATTATATGCTCATAAGAACAATGAAAAACTAATATAGTCTAGTTCGGGGGTAGAAGGAAGCGGGAGTGGGGGAGGATGATTGGCAGATGGAGGGAGGGCATGAGGTGGGATCTCATCTAATGTGCACATTGTGAAGGTGTATGGCACGTCCCCTGGGTGAGGGGCTGTTTTACAAATGGAACTTCACCCTGGAAGTGAGAAAAATGTATCCTAAAAATCTGAACCCTCATATTAATTTGAAATTAAAAAATATATAAAAAAATTAAAAATTTCACATTAATATGAAGTACCTCCAATTAGTCTACAGTTTGCATTTGTAGAGTTAAGTCTGAGTTGTAGGTGCGTCCTTCACCCAGGAGGTTGCCACATATCTGTGCATTGTAGCCCATTTGGTGGGAGCTCATGGAACCCTTTCCCCCCCCCCTTTCTGCCATCATTTATAAAACATGCAGAGTATATAAATGACATGGAATTGCATGTATTCTGGATTTAAAATGTTTTTTTTTTTTTTTTTTTTTTTGTGGTTTTTGGCCGGGGCTGGGTTTGAACCCACCACCTCTGGCATATGGGACCGGCGCCCTACTCCTTGAGCCACAGGCGCCGCCCTGGATTTAAAATGTTTTCTGAGTAGCTGCTAAGATGTACCTCTAATTTATGGTAATTCACACTATTAGAACCATATGCTCTATAACAAGACTAAAATCTTCTGGTCTTAAAAATGAGTATTATTATGTATTTTTAACAGTAATGATAATTCTTGGGCATAAAAGAATAAATATAGCCTTGAGTTCTGCATAAATTCAATTTTATTAATTCTAAACATAAGATATAAAAAGAGACCATAAGAGAAATATGAGGATAATCAGATCCCAACAGCTTCTTGCTGGGCTTGTTCCCTGCTCAAGAAGACTTAATGAGAGTTTGTCAAGTAAAATACCCAGCAGTAGTTAAGGGTCCAATACCATGTACACACATGACCTATAGGACATACTGTATAAAACATTGCTTCTACTAGCAAAGACAGGATCAGGCCTAAGTATTGCCAGATCTGAAACTCTATCCATCCCACTGCACTGTATAGCCTCTTCCCAGCCTGTCTTCACCCTATTTATTATTATTATTATTATTATTTTTTTGCCTGATTACCAATATGTTTCTTTTTTTTCATTGTTAAATCCTAGCTGTGTACATTAGTGCAATTGCCTGTATCCATTCTAAGATGCACCATAGATGTGGCCCCACCCATTACCCTCCCTCCACCAAAACCTCCCCCCTCCCTTCCCCTTCTTTGGCCCTTTCCCCATAGTCTTGTGCTATAGTTGGGTTATAGTCTTCATGTGAAAGCTATAATTTAGCTTCATAGTAGGGCTGAGTACATTGGATACTTTTTCTTCCATTCCTGAGATACTTTACTAAGAAGAATATGTTCCAGCTCCATCCATGTAAACATGAACGAGGTAAAGTCCCCATCTTTCTTTAAGGCTGCATAGTATTCCATGGAATACATGTACCACAATTTACTAGTCCATTTGTGGGTCGATGGGCACTTGGGCTTCTTCCATGACTTAGCAATTATGAATTGGGCTGCAATAAACATTCTGGTACAGATGTCTTTGTTATATTGTGACTTTTATTTGTCTAGGTCAGGTGAAAGAACCTCAGGAACTGTGCAGTACAGTTGATGTTCACTGTTGTGAAATTGATTCCCGTCTGTCTGAAGCTTAGCTACTGAAAACAATTATGTAGAACACAATAGGCTTATATATTAATTTTGATGTCTGAAGCGTCTGACGATAGCATTTTTAAACTTGAAAAAGTGTTTTAAATTTTCTCTTATTTTGGGATATGATGGAATATGATTTTTTTTTGAGCAAAGGCTGCACAATAATTTTCTCCACATGCATGAACTAAAAGCATAAAGATGCAGATAGACTAGAAATCAAAGGCACATCTGAGTAGAAAAGCTAGTGGCAAGTAAAAATTCAGCTCCAGTAAATGAATGGTTGATTCATCAGCCCTTTTCTTTGAAGTTTGATCTAAAGGAGTAACAACCAAAAGAAGCCTATGTGTGTGTGTGTGTGTGTGTGTGTGTGTAGGGGGGAACTTAGCATCAACAAGAGCAAAACTAAAAGATAAAGTAATTTCTTCTTTTTTTAAAACCCAAAGAAACTAACTTTAGGATTGAGGTTATATAACAGGGCTACTTTTGGGTTCTTAAATGAGACTAGAGGAAAACCCTATTTTAAAAATAGGCCAATATCAAAGGCAGTACCCTTTGATTTACTCATGATACCAATCTGATCACATGCTTTGATAATTAATGCACCCCGGGGCAAACTCACTTGACATTTCCTTCAGAAATAAAGAGATTTTTGGAATTATTTAGAACAGACTCATTTAAAAATTGTGGGTCCGTCCTGGCTGTGTCTAGAATATTTATTATACTCATTTGGGGAAATTTACCAATATGATACATATAAATGGAATTAACTGAATTTTGTAAACACTTGGGATAGGCAAAATTTTGTAAAACATCTGGGGCTTGTTTAGCTTGCACAAAAAAAAAGCAAAGGAAAGCTGGTAGTAGATATACCACTTATTTATCAAATATTTACTGAGGTCCATGATTGACAATGAAAGGATGGCTTAAAAGAAGGAGTGACCCCAGTTTTAAAAGGATAAATAGTTTTCCAGGCATATGAAAATTCTAGGCTGAGGTAAGAGCAGGAAAACAGTGTAGAAAAGAAATCAAGGGTCCAACTATTGCCTGAGGTTCTTGAATTATCTACACTAAATCAGCCAGAGCGTTTGTTGAAAATGACTCATGGCTTTGTTCCACGCTGAGTGAACCATATCAGTGATAGCGGACAAGAATATGTGTTCTTAATAGGCACACCTCTGCAATTTTTGTAAACATTAAGATTTGGGAATTTTTGGTGTAAATGATAGAAGCATATGGACTCAGGCAGCAGAATTTCACAATACGTTTTACATTTACAAAGGATATACTCGTGGTCTATGGGAATAGGGACAGATGCATAGATCTTCACTTTTCATTTCCTTTTCAACCTGGCTTTTGTCCCTACACTCTATACTGTCATGGGTATCCAGGATCTGTAGCCTGCCAAATCATTAATTCTCAACCTGCATCTTAGCAGCATTGGACAAAATTGACCACCCACTCTAAGGTATTGGATTTTCTTGGCTCTCAAAAAACCACTTAGTATTCATTTTCTTCAGCCTTTTGATTTACTGGTTCATTCAGAGCGTTGACCTCTTCTTTCTCCTTCTATACTTACTCTTTGAAATAGTAGCTTTAAATGATCATCCGTGGGATGAACCCTCCACATGTCTATCCCTAGATGCTCTCTTTCCCTTTTGTTTTACACCTGAACGTTCAACTATCTGTTCAAAATCTCCTTTGATGTCTAGTGGGAATCCTCGCATTTTACATTTTTTTTAAATTAAATCATAGCTGTGTACAACATTTAAAGGGACCTGAATAGATCACAACTATGGCCCAGGATGAAGGAGGGAAGAGAGGGGATGGAAGAGGAGGAGGTCAGATCGAGGGAGGGTGGAAGGTGGGATCACACCTATCGTGCATATTGCAAGGGTACATGTCAGATCTAATAAGTATAGAATATAAATGTCTTGACACAATAATTAAGTAAATGAGATGAGGTCTATATTAACCAGTGAGATGCAAGCATTCCTAATTCTATATGAAGTCAGCACATTGTGCCCTATAAATGCATTAATATATACATGACCTATGTGTTTATGATTTAATAAAAAAAAAAGGGGGGGGGACTTGCCTAACCAACCTGCTCCTTGAGGCCCACCCATCTTGAGTAAAGGCACCCTTGCTTTATCAGGCCAAATACCATGTAATCATTCTATTTCCTACATTTCTTTTTTTCCTCCTTTCATACTTGATCCACTAGCAAGCTCACTAGAAACTTTCCTTAAACTGTGTCACAAATCTGACAACTTCTTAACAACTCCATGGCTGCCACTCTAATTCAGGCTGCCAACACAGCCTCCGTCTAGGTAATGGCCATAGTCACCTAACTCATCTCCTGCCTCTACTCTTGGCTCATATAGTAAGTTTTCCATAGTTACTCTGAGTGATCTTCAAGAATGTAAATCATAAAATGCCACTCTCTGCTCAAAATCTTTCAAAGCTATCATACTTATAATAAAACCCAGAGCCCTTATTAAGGCCCACAGCATCCTATATCTCACTTAACACTATCCCCTATACTTAGACTTTACTTATACACAGTGGGCTTCCTGCTGTTTACATACCAAGTTTCTTTCCTTCAGGGATTGACATTTATGGTAACCTCTAGCTAGGATGCTCTTATCTCAGATATTAGCATGTCTGTCTTCCTCATTTTTTTGGTCTCTGCTCAAACAAAACTTCCTTTGAATGTCCTTCACGACCACCACACTTCAACAGCATTATTTTATGTGTAGCTTTGTCACTACTTAACATTGTGTCCTGTTGATCTTTGCTTGCTTATAGGTGTATATGGGACCTAAAGGAAGGTCTTCTCTTTCATAAAGGAATTTGAATTGCACAGGGGTAAATACTTGACCTGTTCACTCTTTTATCCCATGTCTGGTGTCGCTTAATACATACTAGGCAGACAAAGAATTTTTTTTTTTTTTTTTTGAGACAGAGTCTCAAGCTGCAATGCCCTGGGTAGAGTGCTATGGCATCATACCTCATAGCAACCTCAAACTCTTGGGCTCATGTGATCCTCTTGCTTCAGTTTCTCTATTTTAGTAGAGACAGGGTCTTGCTTTTTTGCTCAGGCTGGTCTCAAACTCATGAGCTGAAGCAATCCACCCACCACAGCTTCCCAGAATGGACAAAGAACATTTGTTAACTGAATGAATCTTTTATATGTAAAATGCTGAAGTTCTACCAATGGCAATGTGATAAGTGTGATAAGAAAAGACAAAAGGCCTCCTTTATAAAATTAAGTCATTTTTACTTACATTATATCATATTATGCTAAAATGTGATAAGATGAAGAACCTGAAAACATGGGAAAATGTCATCACATTTATTATAAAAATGACAATGAAAAGGATAAAATGCTTCATCTATCCAAAAGAATGGATGCCATCAGCAGATCTGGATTTGACGTATTCTTGAAAGTGGAGTTTGTGTAAAGGTATGAGGTATAGGAAGTGAAGGAGAGAATAAACTAGACCAAGAAGAGTCCAACAGACATTCTGGGCATAGAGCAAGACATTAAAAATCATAACGATTTAGAAAAATTGGAAATAATTAATCATCTGAACCATGGGACAGAAAATTAGGAAAAATTGTAATCTTAGAAATAAAGGTAGAAAAACCATCACAGTCCAGGTTAATTGTAACCTGGAAGGCCGTACCTAAATTGTTGAGGATTACTCTTACAAAAGGGCTGAGGGACATTGAAGAGTTTTAATCAGAGAAGTGAATTCATAGTGAATGTTTATTGTTCTATCCATGCATAACTGAATAGCTTTCAGGAGTCCCGCGTAGTTTAGGCAGGATCCCAACTCTAATCACCATGCTGACATGGGACAGGTAATACCTCTCTCTGCTCCCTACCAGCCAAGACACATGCTTGGATTCAGCCAATTGGATACTTCCACGAGGGAATTTGATTTTCAAGGAACAAAGAGTGTTCAAGATGGTAGTGGAAAATTCAAGGGTCCAGGGCTCATGATGGCTAGTGTCCATGCATTGTGGCTACACTGTCAAGTACTGATTACAGCATTCTTAGTCCTTGAACTTCAGAAGGTTTTTTGAGCTTTTTATGTTTTGTGATAAGAAGCTGGATATTGCAACTCCTAGAAGCCAGCAAAGTCACAGATACGGTATGGGAGAGAATTAGGGAAGGAAATCTATGATGTGCTACTCACAGTTCCACAATTATCCAGTGCTTTTCTTCATGGCAACCATCACACTTTGGTAGTAGAAGTGTTTTGTGTGTACTTCCCATTTTGTTATACAGAATACTAAAAACCATGTACTCAAGGGTTGAGATGAAGAGTTAAGCATTTTTGTTGGCTAAAAAATAATGAATATCAGAAGATCATTTTTGTGAAACTTTAAAATTTTTTGAAACTTGCTGACAGTGAAAAACTATATTAAACAGTATCCTAATGATTTCAACAATCGAACTTCTTAAATTTGAGAACTGAGCTTCATTATATCCATGGTATAGGCTTATATTTGAAAAATGCTGACAGATCAGATGCATGTAGACTGTTCAATAAAACGGTTCTGACTAACATAGAATTTAAAATTTCTGCACTGATCAAATTATTATCAGGTTTAAACTTTTTGTTACATAAAAACGTAACTCGATTTTCTCGCTCATGGAAGTGAAGGCCTCATCTCCACAAGGTGAATTAACTTTTCCAGTTAACATGTAGTCGAATGCTTCAGAAAAAAATTACAGAGAAAGTTAAATGTATTCAACTCTATCCATGATAGGACTGGATGCAGTAACGATAATTTAAAATCAAGGAATTTTCAAGAAATCTCTGCATATAATTAGCTTCGATTGACGCTGTCATAAAATAGAATAGTTTAACCTTGAACTTTCTGAGCAATAATTTACTGTCTTTAATGATTACACTGCCGGACTACAGAACTTTCATTAAAGTTTTGTACATTAATTTTAATAATTCTTTTTTGTACTTATAGTAGCCCTCAATAACAATATATTTCAATAGTCTATCTACAATTTTCTCTCAAGATTTTAAATATTATAGAAGAGCTCATTGCCTAAAAACGTTATGGCCTACTGTACATTACCCAACCCTAACCAGTGTTTGAGACATCTTCAATGTCTAGTGCATAACAAAACATTAATTTTCTAAGCATCCGTGAAAACTTACTATTTGGCAAAAATTGAATTACAAGATGCCATTAATATCACACAACTCTGTAACAGCATGACATCTTGTATTATTTGAACATTCTAATGTATTGATCAAAGCTAAAGCACTTTGCATATTTCATAATAAGGTTAAAAGAGGATAATTCATTTAAAGGCATTAGTACCATTTAGACATATAGTTCAAGAGGTAAAAACTGAAATTTCAATTCAATTGTTGAAAGCAACGGTAGATACATTATTTTTATACAAATGGCTGTGTGCAGAAAACAGTTTTCCTCTGAATAAACTGACTGTATTCATGGTTTGAGAGAATCTGTTACTTTGCAATTGATTTTGACAGAGCTAGTATTTGAACTTTAAGCACTGAGATGTCAGGATTTTTTCCTGATGGCACATATGAATCACGCAGGGCTGCTGTAAAACATGCAAATACTCTTACCAATGATTCCCTTTGCATTAAAGAAACATTCTTCAAGGCAGACCTCATGGCAGGGTCTAGCCTTGACCTTAAGATCCGACCAAATTTTCATAAAATACACGGACTGGGGGAAATTCGACACCTTGTGAAGAAGATCATTAACCAAATGGCTGATACAGTACATTACAATAGGACTTGCTAGGCACTGGTAAGCAGAGCTGAAAGTTTGATAGTGGAACATGTTACACATAATTTAATATGGATCCTTCCTAATCAATAGTGAGGGCATAATTACTTTTCTCAAGGTTAGTTAGGCAAGGTTTTTTGAGGGGACAGAAACCAGGGAAAAGGGAATCAAGAAGATGAACTTAGAGAATCACACATTTTAGAGCTGAGGAGGCTATTAGGAGCTTTGGCACACTTGAGAAACCAGACTGCAATTTTATCAGTAGTCTCATTAGGGAACTATCAGACAAGGTCAGGGAAGCCTGTGAGAACAAGGTCAGGGAAGCCTGTGAGAACAGACGGATATATTTAAGCAATGCATCCCTGCTTCACCAAGTTGCACAAGACTAGCTGCCAAGGTTTTGTGTCTTTGAACAAAAATATCCTACATGAACCTCTCCTTAAGCTATCGCCCAATTATGCCTTTTAAATGTTGTCATTTCTCTATGGAAGCCATCAGTGATGAATGAATGCACATTTTCAATACTGATGAGCTCACACTGTTCCAATCTCTGACTGGAAACCATGAGCGAAAGAAATATGTACTTATGTATATGCAGGTGTTTATAAATATGCCTTCCCCAAACCAGACATATGAGGGAGGGAAAACGGAGAGACAGAGCATACTGGCTTAGTCCCACCAAATGTGTGGCCCAGTTAGCGTTCTGATGAATGTTACTAAATATTGTATCTTGCTCACTTTCTTCCTTTTCTCCTCCATTCCTGAATTGACCATTTTCTATGAGCTGAACATTGAATATAGGAGACCAACACTCAATTGTAAGGTGTAAATGATTATGATGTTTATAAAGTCAATTATGAGAGTCTTCCAAGTGTCCTTAGATGACCAAAATGGCTCCATGTCAGACAACAGAGTCTCTTAATCTTAGAAGGCTATAAGTCTATCTATAGTCTTACGATAGAACAAGTGGAGGGATTTTGAATTTATTTTAGGGACAATTAATGTGAATTTGTGTTTATAGAAGGATAACATTTTCCTGCAGTTCCTGTTGAATTTTCTTAGAGAGACTTTTTTCAGGAGACAGCATTCTAAACATAGTTTCTAACATTCTAACAAGTCTTTTAAAGCATTGCTTTTCTTACTTTTATTTCTAGAACTTTAATTTGTTCCTTTAAGTGACATAGGAAAATAATTTGTTGTTTTTATATGAATGAATATATCATGCATAAGAAGTGTGAAGTGGCTAAATTTTGATCTGAAATGATATGTTTAAAAAATCTTGGGAATTAAAGAAATTCTGAGAAATGAAAATTTCTTGGATGTTATTTATGGTAGTTGGGCTTGGGGATTAGAAACTAGATGCCCTAGAAAAACCTATGCATGCCAGAGGTTAAGAAATAAACTCCAAGAAAATTCAGAGTTATATTAGTTTTCTCTGGAGTAAGAGAAACACATACACACCCACACACACACACAGAGTTTTATTATGAAGAACTATCAATTTTTATTGATTTCCTTACCTCTACTCCTTTAAATATTGGTTCATTGTAGTTTTTTCAGTGAAGTCACATGAGTAGACATCTTTTCTTACAAGACCCAGGCTAAGAACTCTTAGGTACAGAGAATGTATAGTTATTCATTTTTATCTCACCCAAGCCTATTACTGAGGTAGGTATTTGTAAAGTACTTGTGATGTTTTGCTATAACAACAACATACATAGTTTTTTCCTCTGGTTCCTGGCACAGAGCTCCTAAAACGCTTATACTTTACTGAGCAATGGGGGATGCTAGGGTTTGGTTTTCTTTTAATATTTCATCTTGGACCTGTGTTCCAGGGAAGAACATAATTCCTTGGAATTTCCTGGGTGTTGATACATCTTTTGTTCTAACAAGACAACTCTTGGTAGACCTCAGGATGGGAGCTGGTTACCAGAAAAATTAAGCCCTGATTAGAATCTTGGAACTTTCAGCTCTCCCTCCATCCTCCAGAAAGGAGAAAGATTGTAGAGACTGAGTGAATAAGCAATTGTGCCTATGTGATGAAGCCTCCATAAAAACCCCAGAGCTATGGGACCCAGAGAACTTCCAGTTGCTGAGCACATGAGAGGCATGAAAGTTGGTGTTCCTGGAGAAAACACGAAAGCTCCTGGTCCCTTCTTACACACCTTGCCCTTTGCATCTCTTCCATTTGGCTGTCATCTGCTTTGTAATATCCTTCATAATAAATAGGAAACAGTAAGATGTTGCCCTGAGTTCTGTGAGTTTCCCTCATAAATTAATATCACCTAAGGAATGGATCATGGAAATTGATTTATGGCTGGTTGTTCAGAATCACAGACCAAAACATGGGGCTTGTAATTGGTCCCCACATTGGGGGGTCCCTAAGTTGGGGGTCAGTCCCGAGGGATTGGGACTGAATCCTTAACCTATAAGATCTGACACTATCTCCAGGTAGACAGTATGAGAATTGAATTGGATTATGAGATATCCAACTAGTATCCTCTGGAGAATTGGTTATTGGTAGGGAGAAATCAAACAAATTTTGGTGACCAGAAGTGTTCTATATTGTATTGAGTGTGAGAATAGAAAAAAACTTGGTTTTTATTATTGATTGATTGATTGGTCGATTGAGACAGTGTCTCCTTCTGTTGCCAGGATAGAGTACAATTGTGTCATCATAGCTCACTGCAACCTCAGACTTCTGAGCTCAAGGAATGCTCTGTCCTCAACTTCAAGTAGCTAGGACTACAAGTACCTACCCCCATGCTCAGCTAATTTGTTTTATTTTTCAGAGAGACAGGATCTTTCTATGATGCTTAAACTGGTATTGAATTCCTGGGCTCAAGTGATAATCCTGCCACGATCTCCCTAAGTTCTGGGATTATAGGCATAAGAGCTTGCACTTGGCTGATATGAATGTTTCTTGACAAATAATAACAATCACCACTTATTGAGCTTGAATTATCTACCAGGAACTGCTAGGTAGTTTAAAGTCATCATATTGACTCTAAAAAGGTTTTATTCACAAGAAAATGGAGACTGAAAGAGTTTACTCAGTGAGGTGAAACAACTATTAAGTAATGGTGTAGGATTTTGTACCTAGACCTGTCTGTAATAATACTCTACCATGCATAACAAACCAGAACTCATTTATTTTCTTGATATGAGTTTTGAGATGAGCCATATAAATAAAAAATTCCATCCTCTTCTGCACAAAATACTCAATGTGTATGCAAGAGATTCTATTCACAATCCTCCTTGGCCCTCACCTTGTCACACATCCTGCTATGTGAGTGACTCACAAGATTTGATGCACTGCTCCCAAACTGGCACCACTAATTCACTGAGACCTCACAGGTAGTATCTGGTGCCACATCACTAGTACTTTATACTTGCATCACAAAAGGAATTTGTCCTTATTGGAGAGAAGCGAAGTGTATATCTACTTCCCTGGGGGCCTGTTAGACTTAAATCACCACTAAAAATTTAATAAGTGATGTTAAAACTTGAACTTGGTGATCAGATTTAATCCCACCACTAAAATAGGAAAAAAGTCAACAAGATTTTTAAAACTTGGCAAAATCTTGTTGACCCCCCCAATATCTGCCCCTTAAGAAATGATAAAAGATGAGACTTGGATTTCTGGTTTAATGTGGGGGATCTAGCATCACGGCCCCCAAATATTTGCAGGCCCCTTCAATTGTTTATTATGTTTACTTGTATTGCAGGAATAATCCGTGAGTGTTCAGAGTCTTAAAAGCTATTTCATAGCTGCTGTTTTACCATGTAGTAGGATAGATGATCATGAGTAGAAATGGAATAAAATCATGCTCTTCACCAAACACTGTCTCATTTCCTAACGGGCAACATGACAGTGGTATAGGTAGGACCATACTCCGTGGTTTCTTCTGACACATGACAAAGGGGGTCCAAGGAGGGACTAGCAATAAACTGTTCATTCTTTCCAGAAGGCGCTTATCTACATTTCCCCTCAGGTAGTAGGTTAAACTATGTCCTACAGGACATGAATTCCATCTATATAAGAAGCTACAAAAACAGTCAGTTTTGAGCTGAGAACTCCACAGCTCAGAAGCCTGTTTGGTCCGAGGGCCTACTCACTGTGCCATTGGCCATGCTTTGCTCCATTTGTCACTTACCATGCAGGATGAAGATGTAACGTGGTGTGATAAAAATGCCACTTCATCTCCTGAGTCTTGTTCTCAAAAATGTATAATCTCATCAAAAAATGTGAGAAAAACATCAGACAAACCCAAATTGAGAATATTCTGCAAAATACCTTACCAGTACTATTCAAAACCATCCAGGTCCTCAAATAGCAAGGCAAATATGACAGACTGTCACACACTCGAGGAGACCTAAGGACTAAACATAATGTGGTAGCCTGAAAGGAGTCCTGAAATAAGAAAAGGATATGAGGGAAAAACCAGTGAACTCTAAATAAAGTGCAACATTAAGTGTTAATTCTGCGTTCATGTTCACTCCTTCATTGAGGCAAATGTACCACAGCAATAGAAGATGCTAAGGGTAGGAAAAGCTGAGTAAGGGGTACATGGGAGCTCTCTGTACTCTTAGAGTGTTTTTGTAAAGAAACAACTCTAAAATAAATAAAAGAAATAAGAAAAAAATCAAGGGGAATACTAGAGGTCTTTGTAGTTCCAGCCAGCTTTTTGCTTTTTGTTTGGTTGTTTGGTTGTTTAGTTGTTTTATACGTGGTATGACTGAGTCAACTCTTTGCCAGTTTCCACTGGCCAACGTACTCCAGTAGTAGAGACAAATGTTTACAGCGTGCACTCAGAGCCTTAGCACTGGGCACATTGTCTTGCATGAAGTAAACCTTCAGTAATTACTTATCCATTGGTTCAATAAGATTGCATATTATTTTCCACCATGGGTTAGGGCCCTTATTACATTGTCTGGTTTCTTATGTAATAAGTTGATGGGAACAGGCGAGAGGCTTTTGAAATATGGAAATATTAATCCCTGAGAAACATTCTGGTGAGGATCCATAACTAATGTAGGTTAGTCATGTGAGGAATTAATTCATCCTGTGAAATGGTCTCTCAGTTTATCCTAAAGGAGGTTTGAGAAAAATCCATCTAATCATAGCGATGGGGGATACTCAGGAGCACATGACTGGAAGGGAACTGGTATGAAAGAAAAGTAGGTGGATCAATGACATTCACATGAAGATAATACAGTCAGCCTGAGAGTAAAGAAATGGCAGGCTGAGAAGAAAAGTCTATCAGCATTTCCCCAGCACTGTCCATGGCTGCCTCAGGCTACATAGCTTGATGTCATTAACTATTCCTTTCATTCAACCAACTCTGTTGCTCTGATTAATTTTATTTCCCACGTAAGGTTGTTGTTGTTGTTGTTGTTTTTTCTTTTAGTTGAAAGAGAGTACTCTCAGGTCATTTTCCTAGATATAGCTCTTATGGTACATTTGTAAACTTGCATTCTAAGTTACCACTAGTTTTCTTGGGCATTTGGTTAACCTAGTTTTCTTATTCAACAAATATGTGTCATACTTTTTCCTACCTCATACAGTATTTTTGAACTTAAAATTTGTGATAAAATACGTTATGTGCCTTTCCTTACATAGCACTCATTGATTCTTGAGACCTACTGTTGTAGAGACTATTTTTAATTATAATTGTGTTTGTTGTTGCTGCTGCTGGTATGGAATCACCTTCCATCTCTATCCTGAATTTGAGTCATTCTGATAAAATGAAAATCCTTTAGTTGAAAAATCAGAGATTTAGATGATTAATCAAATAATCTCTGATGGGATGTACCTTTGCGTGGCCTAAGTAGCCAGCACGTTTCTCCTGGGACCTCTGTCTTGCTTTCTCTTTGCAGCTTCAGCATCTGAGGATCACATACTCTTTAAACACTGGTGATAGCTGGAAATAGGTAGATAAGCACACTTGCTAAGGATCTCTTAATTCATCAC
The DNA here is from genome assembly GCF_027406575.1 of Nycticebus coucang. Lineage (NCBI taxonomy): Eukaryota > Metazoa > Chordata > Mammalia > Primates > Lorisidae > Nycticebus > Nycticebus coucang. Next base: position 24,489,487 of record NC_069780.1, read on the forward strand.
CAAAATGAGGCAACTCTGGAGTGGAACATTGAACCAGCGGGTTTAGCAGCTGTGATTAATGATGTGTCTGATTTAAATTTGAATAGAATTGTGTTTAATTGAAAATTTGGCCACTGCATGAAAATTTCACTGTAAAGATTAGGAAGACATTGAAGAACTGCCAAGAATGTGAAAAAGCCACTTAGGTTAATATTTCATAAACCAGTCAGTATTTTATAAAGCAAATGTTCTGGGACTACTTTCATCAGAATCACCTGTAACGTTTGTTAAATTGCAGAGTCCCTTGGCTTCAAAGAACTTCCACTGTATCAAAATGTCCTTAGGAGGAATCCAGGTATCTGCAGCTATAGCAAGGTTCATAGGTAATTCTTATACACCATATAGTTTGAAAACCTGGCTTTGCTTTATAAATCAAGAGAGAACATTTGTTTGTTACAAATATGCTGGCAGGTTTTATTCACATTGGTCACTCATTTCCAGGAAGTCTTGAATGTAATACTTTCTAGGCCAAAAGGAAGAAAATATATGTGTAATATGATGTTAGAATATTAATATTATGCCTTGTTTATCAACATTTAAAGTACAATACTTTTAGAGTATGTTTTATAAACTAAAAATTGTACTATGCATTTTATTTTTAAAATTTTTTTGTACTATGCATTTTAAATAATTAGTGTTTTAATGACAAAAGCTTTTGGGTATAGAAAGTTTATTCCATTTGCGTATAAATAGCTCAGCAACGTATATTGTACTAGATGCACAGAACTTCAACCAAGCCCAATTTCTCTGTTTTATATGTCAGAATCCTATGTTTGAGGTTTTCTTTCAATAAACACAGTATTGAGCACATACTAGAATCAAGCTCTAGCAAGCTCGTTCTTACTGATAGTTAATTTGCTTCGATTAGTTTTCCCAAATAGGTAACAGGCAGATTCGCTTTGTGCATTATTGCAGTCCTTGAACTATTTCCATGAATCTTCATATGTGTTTGTGTTTTCAGCTTTCACAAAACCTATCCTAAGGAAAGATGTACCAGAGTAGATTATTTGCCATTAAATGTCTGTTCTAATGCCAATTCAATGGAATCCATCTCAACATTAAGCCATTAAAAAAAAATCATAAAAATGATTTTCTGCTAAGTCACACGAAAAAGACGAGAGTTTTGAGCCAGAGAAACCACATTATACCACTTATTACCTGTACGGCCTTGAATACAGTCTCTGAGCTTTCTGAGCCTCAGACTGCATCCTTATAAAATGGGTTGATTGAATATGATAATATTTGCGAAACGCCTGGCACATTGCTAAACAAAGAATTTATAAAATCCTTGGCATTTTGCTTTAGACGAAGGATAAAGGAAGGAACTCTGAGAATAGTGGATCATTGATAGGAGGGCAGACTGCAATTTCTGGGGCTTTGCTTCACATACCCAATGCAGAACTCTTCGTTCGCATGGGGCATCCAGTCTCTAGGTGAGTACTGAGAACTTTTCATTATGAAAAAGAAGAAAAGGATAAAAGTTGTTTCATGGCACAGTTAGAACTCTTAGTAATTTCAAGAGTTTTGAATTATAAAGTGAATAAGAATGTTATTTACTTGAAGAAAAATTTCCATTGTACCATGGTTGAATGAATTTGGAACACTTAACAAAGGTACTATGCTGTGAGAAATAGCCCTTGATGTATCTGACCTTACATTTCTTGTGTTACTTTTTTATTCTTTGACTGTATTTCCTGTCTCCCCTTTCACACATAATGAATAGAAATTGCATCTACATTTAATATTATTATGCACATTATTATTTCTTGTTAACATTTTTATTTTCACCAAAAGAGAGCAAATGCCATTTTCCAAGAAGGAGAGGAAGAAATAAAGATTTTTAAGTGATATAAATTTTTATAGTTATTAGAATCATTACTGTGCTTTCTCAAAAAGTCACCTTTTTAAGGGAAAGGGCCTAAAAACCTTTTCCTGATACATAGTAACCTCAGTTACCTATTAAATGTCTTACAATAACTGATAATGATATTACTGTATGAAAAATAAGTATAAGAGAAATGTAATGTTTTCACAATATTGAACTGATACTGTTTTAAGTAACAGGATTTTGTTCTTTTATAGTACTTTTTTTAGTGATGTGTGTATCCTCTTCAAGGTCAAATTAAAAGTGACCAAAGAAGCCACTAGAGGAGGTTTGTAACTTGGTGCAGCTTACAAAGGTACATGTGAGCCTTGGCAAATGTGGAATGTAAATGTCTTGACAAAGTAACTAGGATAATGCCAGGAGGGCTATGTCAACTAATGAGATGAAAATGTGTTAAATATTCTATGAAACAAGTGTATGGTGCCCCATGATCATATTGATGTACACAGCTATGATTTAATAAAAAAAAAAAGTTTTAATGTATCAGAAATGGGAAGATAGACATTTAATAATTAGCACAATCATAAATTAGAGTGCGAAATCATTTTTAGTGTAGGAAAACTCATCGACTCTTAATGAAATACAAACCCAGAATGTTAGATAAAGTGAGAATAGGGAAAAAAAACTGGACCTAGGGAACTCTGAGAAAGAAGAAAAATATTCTGGGAAAACTCTAAAAAAAGTTATAAGCACAGAGATTTGGATTGGAAGGTTTGGTTTGTTTTCATTTTGCTTTCTAGTTTTTCCATTTTGTTCTTATTATATGTTTTTGAGCAAACTTTGCTACAATTTTTATTTTATTAAAATATATTTCATAACTAGAATTATTAGATTAAGGATAAATTTAACGCTATTGCTTTATGAGGCTAAGAGAAATGTCCTATATGTTGCACTGAAAAATAGTCCCAACATTCTTTCTATAATGTCTGGGAATGAATACTACTTCAAAGTTATTTAAAATTAGGTAAGTAAAAATCACCTCTTCCTATGTATGTTTACTAATGAGATATCAAGTATTTATTTGTAATTTGAAGTCTGGCAATTATTTCTGAGCAATATCCATTTTAAAATTTGACAATTAGCATATAATATCTATGCCTTCTATTGAAGGACAAATTTGTTGCAAATATTTTCCTGAGTTTGTCATTTGCCATTGAAAGTGATTTTCATAATTTTAATTGAACACTTTGGATGCTTGATTCTCCATTCTTGTGATGCTTTACTAAGAAGAATGTGTTCCACATCCATCCAGGTTAATACAAAAGATGTAAATTCTCCATCTTTTTTAATGGCTGAATAGTATTCCATGGTATACATATACCACAGCTTATTAATCCATTCCTGGCTTGGTGGACGTTTAGGTTGTTTCCACATTTTGGCAATTATAAATTGAGCTACAATGAATAACCTGGTGCAAATGTCCTTATGATAAAATGATTTTTTTTCTTCTGGGTAGATACCTAGTAATGGGATTGTAGGATCAAATGGGAGATTTCATTTGAGTTCTTTGAGGATTCTCCATACTTCCTTCCAAAAAGGTTGTATAGTTTACAGTCCCACCAGCAGGGTAAAAGTGTTCCTTTCTCTCTACCTCCACATCAGCACCTACAGCTTTGAGACTTTGTGATGTGGGCTATTCTCACAGGGGTTAGGTAATACCTCCGGGTGGTTTTGATTTGCATTTCTCTGATGATCAGGGATGATGAACATTTTTTCAAATGTTTGTTAGCCATTCATCTGTCTTCATCACAGAAAGTTATCTTCTTATCCCTTGCCCATAGATAGATGGGATTGTTTACTCTTTTTCTGTTGATTAACTTGAGTTGTCTGTAGATTCTAGTTATCAACTGTTTGTCAGATACCCTGCAAATAGCTTTTCCCATTTTGAAGGTTATTTTTTTGCTTTACTACTTGTGTCCTTAGCTGTACAACTTTTCAGCTTAATTAAGGTTTGCTTGTTAATTTTTGTTGTTGTGGTGGTGGCTGCTGAAGTCTTGGTCAGAAAATCTTTCCCAAGTCCAACATCATCAAGAGTTTTCCCAACACTGTCTTCTGCGATTTTTATTTTTTTGTGTCTTAGATTTAAGTCTCTTATGTATCTTGAGTCAATTATTGTAAGGGGTGAAAAGTGTGGGTCAAGTTTGAGTCTTTTCCATGTGGTTGTCCAGTTCTCCCAGCACCATTTTTTGAATAGGGATTCTTTCTCCTACTGTCTGTTTTTGTTTGGTTTGTCAAAGATCAGATGAAAGTAGAGACTGGTTTCATCCCTTGATTTTCTATTCTGTTCCATATGTCTATGTCTCTATTTTTGTGCCAATACCATGCTGTTTTGAATACTTTGAACTTGTAATATAGCTGAAGTCTGATAAGGTGATGCCTCCAACTTTTGTTTTTCATTACTAAAAATAGCCTTAGCTATACAGGTTTTTACCCGATTCCATACAGAATGAAGTAATATTTTGCCCATTCTTCAAAATATGTTGGTATTTTAATGGGGATTGCATTTAATCTGTAGATTTTTTTGGGTAGAATAGACATTTGACAGTGTTGATTCTTCCCAGTCAACAGCATGGTATGTTCTTCCGTTTGATAGTGTCTTCTGCAATTTCTTTTCTTAGGGTTTCATAATTCTCTTTGTAAAGATCTTTCACCTCTTTTGTTAGGTATATTGTTAAGTATTTTATTTTCTTTGAAGCTACTATGAAGGGAATTGTGTCCTTGACAGACTTCTCAACTTTGCTGTTATTGGTATATACAAAGGGTACCGATTCGTGGACATTGGTTTTGTACCCGGAGACATTACTGTATTTCCTGATGACTTTCAGGGGTTCTGTGGTTGAGTCTCTGGGGTTTTCTAAGTATAAGATCATATCATCAGCAAAGAAGGAGAGTTTCACCTCCTCTGCTCACATTTGGATGCCCTTTTGTAATTTAACTTGTTCTTTTGAAAAAGAAGTGAAATGTCAGGATGTAAGTTTTATTATGGTGTTTATTTGCCTGTCTTATACTGTCATATATCTCTAACTCCTAGCATGTGCCTAGTTTCTAGGAGATGCTCATTAAATATTTTTATATGAGTATTTGCAGGTGTAACATCTTTGGTTATAAATCCTTCTGGCAAAATAAAATTCTAGAGACAATGAAGTATTAGTTGTCTTACCTTTTATCTCTTTAGTTTCACTCTCAGAAGCTTTTAATTACACCATTAACATTTTAAAATAAGTTACTATGTTTTAATTCATGTCTGTATAGTTGAGAAAGCTTATTACAATGGCTTTCATACATATTTATAAAACTAATTTCAATGCAGATAAAAATCTAGCTAAATAGAAATATAATATTTTATTCCTCAAATCATTATTTTTATTATAACTCTAATAATCTATTGACTGCCTATTTTGTGCTAATCACAGAAGTTTCTATAATTTATAGGTCAATTATTTTTTATTTTTTATTCATGGATTTTTTTATTAAATCGTAAACACATAGATCATGTATACATTAATGCATTTATGGGGTACAAAGTGCTGATTTCATATAGAATTAGGAATGCTTATATCACATTGGTTAATATAGACCTCCTCTTGTTTACTAGTTATTCTGTTAAGACATTTATACTCTATACTAATCTGACATGTACCCTTGCATTACGCGCCATTGGTTTTTTAGAAATAATACTAATAAACTTTGCCTCTCTGAGACAAAAAGGAAATTTTCAAGAAGTATAGCTGGGAATATAATATAAACAAACTTGGAGCTGTAGGACTAGGACCAAAAGATAATCACACACCAAGGCTGCTCAAGCACTAATGTGTAAAGAATAAAATTTTGATCAGGATGATGTTACAACACCTGAGGATCATCATTGCTGATATGCTAAGATAAATTCTAACTCCATCTTTGTTTCAATGTCAATAAACCAAAATTAAAATATGAGAATACAAACATCTGATTGGTCAAACCTAAGTTACATCTTTTACCTAGAATTTTGGAGGACCAGAAAAGCAGAACTTGCCTCAGCCCCTTTTAGCGTTCTTAGGAATCTGTGCATGACTGTGAATATTTGATTATTTAATAATCTAGTCAGGGTTTATTAGAAACTGGACAGGAAAAAAAGGCAAATATGTTACAGAAATAGAGATGTTGAACAAAACAAATATAAATTTTTCTTTCTTGTAGCTTATCATCTGAAAAAAGAAAAAATGTTAGAGAAATAAATACAATATGAAAACTGTGATACCTAAAATTAAAGAGCATGGTATATAATGTATATACATAAATACATTTTATATATAATATATCAGGGGTTTTTTTTCTAAGTGTTCATCTAGATCACACTAGCTCACAACATAAAGGGAATTATTAGCTAACTTATCTAAAACAGCCCAGGTTAGGTCTGGTTTCACATGTGATGGGATCTAATGTGAAGCAGTATATTATGTCTTGGTTCTTTTGTTTCTATTTGTAGGTTTTAATTTCTCTAGTGGTGGGTTCATTTTCACACCTTCCTATGTGATGGGAAAGCTGATTCTATACATACAAACTCCAATGAAACAAAGTTTTACTCTTTGAAATCCCAGAAGAACCAATGCTGAAGATCTGAAATAAAATATATAAATAGAATTAATGACGCAGAGTGATCTTTACACATTCCTATCAGTGATAATTATAAAAGTCAATGAAAAAAAAACTATATGGCAAATTCTTGTCACTAAAAAGACATTGAAAAAATATCAGACTCTATATTCAAAGGGTTTATTAAGGCTGAATATTTAGGGGTGGGACTTTCAGAATATCTGTGCCAGGAGGGCTGCAAATCCTCTTTCAAGCAAGAACAACAACAACAACAACAACAACAACAACAACAACAACAAACAACAGTGACTAAATCTTCAAAATACTTCTGGGAATTCTCCAAATGAATAAAAAAGTTAGGGAAGTGTTTGTTCAAGGTAAATGAATCATTGTAAAGACTTAATAGTGTCTTGGTGTTGTGGCCTAGTGCTATTAACTTCCCCTTCAAACTTGTGGTGTTCTGGTTCTACTACGCCAGGGCAGATTGTGTAGACAAGTATCCTCTTCTGAAGTGATGACTTTATTGGAGCTGAACATGGAAAAACTAACTTTTAAAAGTTGTCAAAATCAATTTTGACCTTGGTGTCACAAATTGGGAAGGCTGACATTGCAGTTACTCTGTGATTAGATCAGCGGATAGTCTAGAAACTTAACAGGAAAATGCAGGAAATAAGTCTGCTATAAAGAAACTTGCTATGCTCCCATATATTCCAGGTTAGAAGTTCTGCATACATTTCCAGAAGAGAATAGACAGGATGGCTATGTAATTGTTCTGGAATAGACAGAGGCTTTAGTACTCACAGAAAGCCAAAGCTTGGGCATATTTCTAAGCAGACTAAACTTCGTATACATTCTCCAAATTCTACACACATTCATCAGGAAAACGTGAAAGGTATAATGGCTCAAAATATTTAAGCACAACCTCTGACCAATCACTGACTAAACAATTACCAATGCTTGCCTACAGATGACTTTGAGAAATCCAAGTTTAAAGATAAAAACAAGATTAACAATGACAACTAAAAACTGCAGAGCGATATCAATAGTTGCACACTACAGAAGAGACAAACTATAGATTTAGTACACACAAAAAAATATATGACTAAACAAACAAATAGATCCATAACAATTTCTAAAGGGAGATCAGAATCATGTCACCTAAAATGACCAATATTTTTCTTACTTATTACATAAGCAAAGTCACAGAAAACTCTAACTGATACATCAGAAAAAACAAGTCAATATAAATTGTCTCTTAGGAGACCTATATTTTGTTGTTAGCAGACGAAAATGCAAAGAACTATCATAAGTATGTTCAGCAGAATAAAAGAAGTCTGTTTATAGAATTAAAGAAAATTGTTACAGCAATTACTCATTTGATTGGGATGTAAATTCTGGTGTTGAAAGTCTAAGAACTTAAATAAAAAAAAAATCGGACTCATTAGCAGACTGAAGCCAGCAAAAGAAAAAAAATAGAAAATTTGGAGATAGACCAATAGAGGTTATTAAATATGAATAACATTAAAAAAAGTATTAACAGAGCCTGAGAGACCTTTGGAAATCTCTAAGTGTACTAACATGTATGTGATGACAGTTTCAGAATGAGAGTAGAAAAAGAAAGGGGCACAAAAACACTTCAAGAAATGTTGGCAGAAATATGCCAAATTGATGAAAAAATTAACACATCCAAAAAGCTCAACAAACTTTATGTAGAAGGATGAAAAAGAAATTCAAATGTAAATGTGCCATTGTCAACATGAGAAAGCCAACACAAAGAGAAAAATCTTGAAATCATCAAAATAAAATTAACTTATTATATTCAAAGGAACCACAATAAGATAACCTATGAATTTTCATCAGAAAAAGGGAAAGATAGAAAGTAGTGGAATGACATATTCAAAGAGCTTAATGATAAAAGTAGCTATCAACCAACAATTCTATCTCTAGCAAAGCAATCCTTTAAAAACTGAACATAAAATGAAAACATTTTCAAATAAACAAAAGGACAATTGTTGCTAGCAGCCTTGCTTTTCAAGAAATTCAAAATGAAGTTCTCCAGGTTAAAAAAAAAAAAAAGACTCCAAATAATAGCTACAATCCATGCAAATAAATAAATGGTACTGCTAAAGTCTTCTACATAGATAATTACAAAATACAGCGTAATAATTATCTTTCCTTCTCTTAATTGACTTAAAAGAAAGTTGCATAAAATAAGAGTTATAAAACTATTGTTGAGCTTAGAATACATAAATGTATAATGTATTTGAAAGGAGAAAAACGTATCTATATTATAGCAAAATTTCTGTATTTTATTAGTATATATTTTATTGGACTATATTTTATGTAATTTTAGGAGGTACTTAAAGAAAAAGAGAGAAATAAATTATATAAGGTATATAGAAATCAAATAGCAAAATGTTTGATATATATTCAATCATTTCAACTGTTACATTAAATGTAAATGAATTAAATACTCTAATAAAAAAAGAATAGACTGTCATTATGGAGGAAAAAGAGCCAGGATCAAAATACATGCTATATATAAGATAAATAATAGACACAAATAGGCTGAAAGTAAAGAAAAGAAAATAAGCCTTTGAAATGGTAACTATATCTGAAAGTACTTATGCTAACATTACACAAATAGACTTTAAGGAAAAATATACTTTTAATTTATTTTTTATTTTAGGGGTACAAACATTTTGGTTACATAATTTGCATTTGTACATTTTAAGTTTATAACTGTACCCTTCACCACTAACCCTATTAAATTTTCATTGTGTTTTACTTCCATATGTGGACATAAGTGGTAATTGACTAGTTCCAATTTAATGTCGAGTACATGTGACATTGTTTTTCCATTTTTGCAATACTTCACTTAGAATAATGGTCTTCAGTTCCATCCAGAGTGTTACAAAAGATACTAGAACACTTTTTTTATGGCTCAGTAGTACTTCATATACTACATTTTATTAATCCATTCATGTATTAATGGCACTTCAATTGGTTCCACCTTTTTGTAATTGTATATTGTGCTTCTATAAACGTTCAAGTACGAGAGTCTTTTTGACAAAATGACCTTTTTTCCTTTGAGTAGATGCCTAGTAGTGGGATTATTGGATCAAAAGTCAGGTCTATTATTAGTTCTTTCAGAAGGAATTTATGAAGAAAACCCCAATGGCAAGCTCAGTAACAACAAAGAGAAACAAATGAGACTTGATCAAATTAAAAAGTGTCTGCATAGCCAAGGACACCACAATCAAGAGTAAAGAGACAACCTACAGAATGGGAAAAAATATTTGCATGTTGTGTATCTGATAAAGGGCTGCTAACAGGAATCTACTAAGAACTCAAGCAAATCCACAAGAAAAAAAAAATCCCATTAAAAAGTGAGCAAAAGACATGAATAGTAACCTTTCAAATTAAGATAGTCTAATGGCCAATAAACACATGAAAAAAAAATGCTCAACATCTCCAATCATCAAGGAAAATGTAAATAAAAACCCCAATTAAATACCCCTTAACTCCAGTGAGTATGGCTCATATCTAAAAGTCTAAAGCAACAGATGCTAAAGAGAAAGGAATACTCTTCACTATTGGCAGGAATAATATCATTAAATATAAAACGGTCACATGAAACATTTAACAACTATGAACACATACATATGTAAATATGAGCTTTAATATACATAAAACAAAAAGTAAAACAAATTTATCACATGACCTAGCAATTCCACTGGTATTTATCTACCCAAGAGAAAGGAAAGGCATATACAGATTGGTATGCAAATGTTTATAACAGCATTTTTAATTATAGCCTAAATGTTGAAAGAATTCAGTGTTTTTCAGATGGTGAACTGATAAGAAAATGTGCTATATTCATAGAAAGAAATACTATTCAGCAAAAGGTAAAAAAAAGGAATTGAATATTGACACCTGCAACCAGGCAGGTAGATCTGAATTACATTATATTGATAAAATTAAGAATCAATGACTCACATGTTTTATCTATATGTTAATATGAACTGTCCTACAAGGCAAAACTATAGATATAGAAAGATCAATGATTGACTATTGGGTTGTCAGGTTGGAAATAGTACTAATTCCAAATGGGAAATTATGCATAGTTCTTTTTCCTTTTTTTTTTTTTTTTTTTTTTGTTGAGACAGAGTCTCAAGCTGTCGCCCTAGGTAGAGTGCTGTGGCATCACAGCTCATAGCAACCTCTAACTCCTGGGCTCAAGTGATTCTCCTGCCTCTGCCTCCCAAGTAGCTGGGACTACAGGCACCCGCCACAATGCCCAGCTATTTTTTGTTGCAGCTGTCAGTATTATTTGGCGGGCCTGGGCTGGATTTGACCTGCCAGCTCAGGTGTATGTGGCTGGTGCCTTAGCTGCTTGAGCCACAGGCGCCAAGCCATAGACATCTTTCTTGAATCATGACAATATACTAAATTTTGATTGTGGTTTTGGTTGTGCCACTCTACATTTATGTAAAAATATTGCATTGTACAGTTAAAATGGGTTAATTTTATTGTATGTAAATTATACCTCAAGGACGTTATTAAGAACAAAACCCAGATAGCATATTCTACCTCAGATCGTCAGAATAAGGTCTCACACATCTATGCAATTCCAACATTCAGTGATGTTTAAAAAAATGCTGCATGTGGATAAACTCTCTTTAATCCTGTTTTCTATTTCTGTTCAAGTTATAAACACATACATGCCATTTCCTGGTTTGGTGTTTTGCACTATCTGCTCTCAACCTCATTTCTGTGGGAAAAGTCAAATGGCTTTGAGATGGTGGAGACCCATAATCTGTGAGTTACTCCCTATGTTAAGGAATACAGATGAAGAATAAATTAATTTTTTGTGGTATTAGATCATTGATATTCAGGAACTATTATAAGGATAGCTTAGTCTAATTTCCCCTAATATGTTGCATTTGTTATTCTATAAGACATCTGTGTTATTCAAATCCCTACTATGATTGCTATTTATAGTTTATCTTCCCATTTTCTATAACACACTTTCCTTTGTTTATTTATTCATGGTATATGAATGACCAAAAAAGAGAATATTCTTTGCTCGTTAGGGTAAGGGTTGGGAGATGTCATTTTTCATTTTCTAATCTGTAGCCATGCCTGAGGAAATTATTTCCATCATTCATATTTCTCTTTAACAAATATGGACTATGATTTGGAAACTTTAGGGAAATTACCTTTAAGAATTAGGAAGGAATAGGACAAAGATTGCAACCTAAAGAAGAAGATTATAGATAGGAAGACAAGTTATTTTGTGTTTGTGGGAAGACTCACCTAGAATAAAGCAAACCAACCAGAAAATCTAGACAGTGATGCTAAGCAATTTAATGAGAATGTGGGAGGGGTTATAGGGAGAAATGGGAAAAATAGTAAAAGAATACTCACAATCAATATGAATTGATAACCCGAATATGGGCAGGCATGAAGGAGCAGAAACAGTATCAGATGAGAGGCAAAGCCATAACCTGCCCATCTTCAGGATGGTGGAAACTGGGTGATTTTGAACAATTTGGTTTGTGAGTCAATTCAGTGTTCCAAGTAACTGAATGTTTTTTGTACCATATTAATCTTCCAAGATTTTTTTTTTTTTCATTTTGTGAATCAATGAAGATGAACTCCTGCTGAATGGTGATTTCCTGGTCATAATTGAAGCCTGATTCATCTATGGAAACACTGCCTCTCACTTTCCACCTACTATGGAGGCAGGGAAAAAGTTGGCAATTAGCTTGCTCCATGGATTTCCTAAATGTGTTCTCATCTAACTTTTCCTAGTATGTTTCAGTTAATCTCTGCTATCTAATTATATATCCTACTTTTTTTTTTTTCAGTGCTGCTGTCCTTTTTCAGTTCCCTTGTCATTTTGCCATGAACTTGGAAGGTTTGGCCGTTTGGAGACAGCTCATCCCAGTCGATAGCCTACTGTTCCTTAAACTTTTAATTCTAAAACATCACATCTGTTAGTATTTTGAAGAAAGATGGACAAAGACTTACACATCTATGTTTTATATTGACTGAAGGGATCAAGACACAAAAATGCACACCCCATCATTCCATTTGGAGTACAAAAATGCACAGAACTAATCTTCGAAGTTAAAGTAGGAAAGTAAATGAGTGGAACTGTGAGAATTTGGGATGTAGCAATATTCTTACTCTTTATTTTTTTGTTGAAAAGTTATCAAGCAATAAGCCTGTTGTTTGTGCACTTAAATACGTGTAGTATGTATTTCAATAAAAAGTTTAAAAACCCCAAAAGACCAAGGTTTAATTCTGGGTCTATCCAGTATTGGTTTGGGGATAATGAATCAGTTAATTAAGCTGTCTGGGCCTTAATTTCTTATGCCATTAAATAGTTCCAAATCCATACTGGTAAATATTCCATTCCATGGGAAAATGAAATAATGTGGAGTAACCAGTTATGCTATCACTGTCACATACTAGGAAATCAGCACATGATCTTATTACAATTGTTGATTTAAAAAAACTATTTCATTAAAGCTAACTCTGTGACCAGAACTTGAGCATTGTCATACTATGAAATCTCTCAGCTTTGAAATTCTTATATTTCACTAGGATAATAAACATTTCTCTTAGATCTTTTATTTTGATATTCCCAGTGTTCCTACGAGTACAAGCACCACGGCCAGACTTCCTGAGCTCAAATTCAAGCTTAGCTGGCTCACTTTTGCATTTGCTTTTTCTTTGTTTTGCTATGTAGTCTAGATTCTAGGACTCATTTCTCATCTTTTAATTTCTTGTTACTTGTCCTTGAGCCACACCTATTCTAAAACAGGGTAGAAATTCTATTTTATTTAACTATGTGTCTCTGAAACACAAGGAAGTTTAATTCTTAGAAGTTATTGGAAGAAATTTTCATCACAATCTAAAAAGGGAAAAATCCCAATTTAAGCTACTATAATTAGTACCTCTGTAAAGAATCTAGGAATTGGGGAGAAGACCTGGGAAAGGGAGGGCCAGAAATTTAAGTCACAACAATATTTCACAAATCAGGAGGGGTAATTTTCATTACTAGTAAAACAAGGACACCATGTCATATTTGACAGTAATCTAAAAAGTAAGGGAAGTTTAGAAATAAGGAACATAATTGTTATACTTAAAGGTCTAGAGGCTCAGAACTATATTTATGGTGTTATGTAATGTATATTTGATATATTTGAAATTTGATGAAACAAAAGAGAATTTTCCAATGAGTTGTAGGATACATGGCTTGGATGTCATAAGCCAGGCAACGTAATGGCAACATAAAACTTGAGCTTGCTTCAATTCATCTCTCCTTAAAAAGGTTTGTCCCTGGTCTTCTATAAACTCATCAGCTCATTAAAGCAAGGAAATGACTAGTAATCCATGAGATACACTGACTTTCTTGTGGGCAAAATACTATCTTATTCTAATCCTCATATGATCTGACAAAAGCATTAGTAGGTGCTTGATTAATAAGTGCCAATGTCATAGAGCACAGTGCCGGGCAAAGCAGATTAGAATATGCACTCCATCCTGAGGGCTTCTATCTTGAGGGAACATTTGTTGAGCATCAAAGTAGTCTTAGTGCCACTTACAACTTTCTAAATAACCTTAAACTGTGAGCATAATGATCATATATATGCTTTCTTTACCATAGCTTGTGGTTTCTTCTTAAAAGCTGTGACAAAGTATGTATAATTGTTAATATTTATATATTAGTCCACAGGATGAAAAATGATACCAGAGTCCATCTGCAAAGACTGATAAATTTCCATTATTAGACTTAGTTCTAATCGATATATATGCCTAAATGTTATCTCACTCTCGATTTGCCTTGTTTTGTTTATTTTTATATTATCCATATTCTTACGAGACCTTACAGAATAGTTTTTTTGTTTTTTTTTTTGTAGAGACAGAGTCTCACTTTACCGCCCTGGGTAGAGTGCCGTGACATCACTGGACTCACAGCAACCTCCAGCTCTTGGGCTTACGTGATTCTCCTGCCTCAGCCTCCCGAGCAGCTGGGACTACAGGCGCCCGCCACAACGCCCGGCTATTTTTTGGTTGCAGTTTGGCCGGGGCTGGGTTTGAACCCGCCACCCTGGTATATGGGGCTGGTGCCCTACTCACTGAGCCACAGGTGCTGTCTTGCTCTGTCACCTAGGCTGGAGGGCTGGAGTACGTGGTGTTATCATAGGTCTTCATAACCTCTATTCATTCCTGGGCTTAAGTGATCCTCCTGCCTCAGCCTCCCAAATTGCTAAATGATAGCCATGTGCCACCACTCTCTGATACATTTTTTAAAATTTTTTTGAGAAATAGCTGGTCTCAAACTCCTGAGTTCAAACAATCCTCCTGCCTTGACCTCTGAAAGTACAGGGACTGTATGGGTGAGTCGCCATGCCCATCCTCATTCTTAATTTTTCTATCATTTAGCATCTATAATGAGGAAAATATTCATAACACATTTTATTCTCTCTTAAAAATATGAACTATGATAGATACGGTGCTTAAAAAGAGCTTATTTTATGAGTAAAATGAAATCAACCTTTTAACTTAATTTTGACATATGTGTATTGTTCTCCATGTAAATTTAATCATCTTGAGGAAAACAGAGAAATTACATGTCATTTTTAAAATCTTAATATTATTTGTATGTTTTTGGCCCTATGAATACTCAATGGTCATAACTAGCTTATATAAATGAATAAATATTAATTATCTGAAGAGAATTTCAGTTTATGCAAAATTATAATCCCCCAACCCAGACAAGTATTTCATTAATTTCTGTCTTCCCTCTCACTCCTCTGTGCCAGGTATCCAGGATTTCAATAAGCCCAAGAAAAACAGGATATTTCCAGTGACTTTCAAGGGGTATTGTGATCATTGGATTTCTGAGAACATCGGCCCAACTGTAGCTTTGGGCACTTTTCTGTACTGGAGAAGTTAATGGAAAAAGAAGGTGGAAAGAAAGGAAGATCACAAGAAATAGGTAAGAAGGATCTTACTGCTTTGTGGTCACAGAAGGAGGAAGGAGAAAAAGACCCGGGAGCTGGCTTTGCTGTTTCATTGTGTGGAGTGGTCTGTGCAATTTTGCCTGTTAGCTACTCAGCCAACAACAAGCCACCTATTGTGTTCTAAGGCCTCAAAACAGTCTTTGTGGAAAACATGGTACTGTAGTAAGTTGTCCCATTGTGCTCGCAGTAAACTTCAGAACAATTTATAAGCATTTCTTTCTTTGCTCAAAACCACCCAGTATGCATGGTTGGGGGTAGGGTAGAAATTACTTACTTTTTTTTTTTTTTTTTGCAGTTTTTGGCCGGGGCTGGGTTTGAACCCACCACCTCCAGCATATGGGGCCGGTGCCCTACTCCTTTGAGCCACAGGGGCTGCCCGAAATCACTTACTTTATTTCAAGGATCTGTATTTTAAAACCAGAAAGACTTAGGTAGGCAATGTCAATTTCTATTTTATGTTTTTTTTTAATTTTCTTTAGTATAGCTACTATATACAAAACAAACTCTGGTGATATTTCTTTGATAACTGACCCATTATAAAGTGGACAAAAATACAAAGAACACAAAGATCATTTACAGCTGATCTTGTTTGTTATATGACTGTTCTCTTTTTACAGCTAAGAAATCAATGGGCACATAGTGGTTAACAGTTATTGTGAAGTGCGGTTGTTAAATGACTCTCCTGAGCAGAGGCAAGTTCAGCACTTTTTCAACACGCTTCGTGGTCGATTCCTAACTCAAAAGTCTCTGCTTTCCTGCTCCTGCAACTGATCATTCCACTAATGTGTTTTACGGAGACCTGTCCTTCATTTAGTTCATACTAAAGCATAAATTTAACATGGTAAGAGGCTTTAACAGTCGTTTTAAGCAAAGAGACTTCTTCTATTGACAAATTCAGTCCTTAATAAATGAAATCTTCAAGTGGTATAATTTCTTTCCCAATGTAGAGACTATCATTTAGTTTTACATTTAAAGGTAGGGTAGTATTATCTTTGAACATCGATTTAATATTAAATATCTGAGGAGTTGATACCAAACTTTCTGATGATAGAAAATACTTCAAAGGGAGTCTGTTTTCCTCTCTAAAAGGAAAGAAATTTTACTTCAGGCATTTTATGTTGACTTTCATACTTCACAATACAGAGTGCCTGATAGCAAGTAAAAACATTTGGTGTGTGTATTTATTGTAAACGCACAGACCTTCAGTTGTATTTTGCATACAAAGTTACTGATTCATCCACCCAAATTCACTCACACATTTGTAACAGGGCATGCATAATCTAAGTCAGCTAAATTCAGAGATTGAAACTGAGACTCTGGTATTATATAAAACATATGTAGATATGTATCAAGCCCAAACTTGGAATTGGTGATTGTAAGTAAAATCCTCATCATCACAAAATATTCTGCCTTCAAAGGGGACATTTGTCTACATGCTACAAGGGAAGTTTGTCCTGTGAAGCTACAGACTTGTAAAACATGAAGTTTGTCATTGAAGATATTGTTCTGAATCTTAGAAGAAGAAAAAGAATGCTATTACAAGGTACAAATGTGTCATTCCAAGATGTGATTGACTTATTTAAGAAATTAATTTTAATTAATAATAAGCACACCAGGAGGAAGAAATTAAAGTATAGCAATAAGTTACAAAAATTTGAGAACAGTTAGGGACTTTGGGATCTGTGAGACAAAAGCCCATTTCAAATACCAAATAATTTGTTGGTAGAGAAGGTGACATATGACCTGGTTGGGTAATTCTTCTGAGTTTACAAAGGTAAAAGATATTTGTTAATGCTGATTCACCTGTAATTGTGCTTAGTAAGTTTTATAATTATTGCGCTTATGTCCCATGAGTTTTATTAGACATAAAATGGCTTACAAGTGGATAAACATTATCTTAAGATAAAAAAAAAAATTAGGGATTCAATATAAGGGCTCTGTCCAAATTAAGCTAGACCAAGGCATGAAAAAGTGGAATCATAAATATAGCACTCATAGTATAGATAATGTAAAGTTTCTTTGAATATAAAATAGTGTAATACTATATCCTAGGGATACCACTTATTTAGAAACACAGCTATTCTGTCTTATTGTCTTCTGGGCAGAGAATTTTTAACCAGTGGCATAATCATACTGATTAATTTGTTCAAATTAAAACATATTTTGAGGACTTACTTGGTTTTTCCTGTAATGCCATGGTTTGGTTGTCATGTATCATCTAAGGCCTTTTTTAAAAACTTACTTATTTTTAATTATTATGAGTATATAATAGTTGGAGGTATTTACAGGGTATTTGTGATATTTTGTTACAGACACAATGCGTATTAATCAAATCAAGGTAATTAGAGTACCCCTCACCTCACGCATTTATATTTCTTTGCCTTAAGAACAACACAATTCCACTCTTTTTATTATCTTTAATTGTACCCCAACTTAGAGTTGATGACAGTCACTTTGTTGTGCTGTCATACGTTGTTTATTTACCAGCTCTTAGACCCTCTTTTACAGAATTTAAGTGTAATTTTATATTGATGAAGTTTTTACATACCAAACTTTTTTATTTAATCTGTGCTAAGATATTGTGGCTTAGGTATGATTACCAGCATTTCACAGATGAGGAAACTTCAGTTCTAATATTGAAGCCCTTCTTTCAAGAACACAAAACTAGTCTTTGCTAGAGTGAAGGCTTGAGTCCAGGAACCAAAGCCATGGGGCTCCTGTTACAAGTACTCAGAGAGAGAACAGTATAAAAATGAATTGGAAGAGAATTGAAACTATTTTTGTATTTTTTGCATCCTATAAATAAAACATGATTAAGATCTTAGCAAAGGAGTTTTTTGTTTTTGTTTTTTTGCAGTTTTTGGCCGGGGCTGGGTTTGAACCCACCACCTCCGGCATATGAGGCTGGCACCCTACCCCTTTGAGCCACAGGAGCTGCCTTTTTTTTTTAAGGCTTCCATTAATCTTATTGTATCAATAGAAGTTTTTGCTTAGAACTGAACTAAATAGATAACATTTTGCTCTAAAAGGAAGACCAGTTTTTCAATTCCAAAGAATTTCATATGCTCAATGTTGTTATCAAAAAGATTTCTTTACAGAAGAGAACAACGGGAAGGGCACAGAGGGACAATATTCTCATGTTTAGAGCCCACCGGGAGCTTCAGAAATATGAAACAATGACTTCAAGTGTAAGATAAGTCTTCTCATCCTTCACTTGGCTCCATGAGTTTACATATCTCGTTCTATGAGCACCAAATTCTCACAGATGAGAATCTGTGTGGACATTAAAAAGATGTAACTAGGACAGGAATATAATCACATGTTCATCCCACCACTGAGCATGCACAGAGCTTTTTCTCTAAAGGAAAGCTTACTTACTGTATAAAATCAGTATCAGAGCCGTGTAACCCTAATAGAACTGGCTTTTAGTTTGGACTTAATAACAATGTTTTAATTTTGCTTTCCATTATTTATTTATTTATTTTTAAGACAGTGTCTCATTCTGTCACCCTGGGTAGAGTGCTGTGGTGTTACGGGCACCCACCACAACTAGTTTTTCTATTTTTACTAGAGTTGGGGTCTTGCTTAGACTGATCTCAAACTCCTGAGCTCAAGTAATTTACCCACCTCATCCTCCCAGAGTGCTGGGATTACAGGCGCTGAGCCTCTCCACCCAGCCTGCTTTGCAATTTATAATATACAATGTGTTCTTATATATATTATCTCACTTGGATTTTTATAGGTGACAGCTTTTCTGTTTTACAGAAGAAGACAGTGAGGGTCAGTGGTCTTTAAAGTTTTGCCAGGCATTTTTCTGTAGTGGCAGAATTCATGAGTTTTGGAAGGGAAAAATTTAAGCAGAATTTTACTTTATACAGTAAGTTCTCACTTAATGTCCTCAATAGATTCTTGAAAACTGTGACTTTAAGCAAAATGCAGTATAATGCAACTAATTTTACCATAGGCGAATTGATGGGAACACAGGGAACTACTTATAGCATATTTCTGGTCACACAAACATCACCAGACTTCTAAATGATGACCCCCCAAACATTTCTAGTATTAAACATTGAAATAAATGTGAGTCACAGGTACATTTAAGAAAGATTAATAGAAACAAGTGAGATAATTGTTTACAGGCTTCTTCCAGTTGAAGGTGGTTGGAGCTTATTCCAGTAGCTCAGGGCAGAAATGGGAACCAACCTCGGCCAGAAGCTCCCCCATCCAGGGCCACGCAGATCCATACTCACTCAGACAGGGCCTGTTACAGACATCTCAACTAACCTACTGGGCACATCTCTGGGGCATGGGAGGAATTCAGAATTCCCAGAGAAAACCCATGCAGACTTGGGAGAACATGAAAACTCCACATAGATAGTGGCCCCGCCCTGAAATTGATTTCTTTTTCTCATTAATGTTGCAACAAAATGAGGTTGAATAACATCTTCAAAGATCTGCTGCAATTCTAACTCATTTTAGACATGGCATGATTCTTAATGAGATTCTTCTGTAGTGATTTGTATAGTCAGTGAAAGTTAATATTCATTCATTCTTAGATTTAATTGTTCAACAGAATGTATTGAGATTCTGATATACCAGGTGCTGTGTTAGGCAGAGTAGGTGTAACGAAGGAGGTAGCAAATTATTTGACATAGGTAATGCAGATAAATACCTTACAAGTAAAAATCTGAGAAAAAATAGAACGTGAAGGGTGTGACAAAAAATTACATATTATTTTCTAAAAGGGAATAAAGACTTTACCTCAAAAAAATAGAGGAGGGCCACAATATGCTAAGCGTAATTGTTCTGTTTGAAAGACCTGGGAAGAATGTTGCTTCCTTCTCCCTTTCCTTCTACTAGAATTTTCCTTGGGCATCATGCTAAGTGCTGTAGGGCAGATGCCTCCGGGCCACCCACCCTGGATGCTGCCTGTGTGTTTCTCCATCTTTCTTTAATATCCTTCTTGGTGAGGGCTCAGGTCAGTCAATATTCAATAAAATTAGGAGCTATAATAGGAGGGGAACAAGTAGTTTAAGTTTTAAACTCTTCTCTGGACTTGTTGGACTTGGCTGGCAATTTCTCCATTCAATCCATGTAAGAAAATCATGATTGATGTAGTTTTTCATTTAATATATGTCAGTGGGGAAAAAATGTTGACCTCAGATGACTAGTTACAAATAACTGGAAATAAACAAAATCAATAAAGAAATTAAGGATTTATTGTGCGTTAGCTCCCAACATTTTATTATCTGCTTTACTCTCAGTCTTTATGTCCATGGCATATTCACTTACACCCTAAATAACCAAGACCTCTCCTATATATCTTTCTGTCTCCAAAGTAGCCTCCCAACCACAATTCCTACCTGCAGGTGTTCAGTGAGTATAAATCCTACCCCATCCAGAGTTCTCAAACATGTATCTCTTTGTGACTACTCTTTTCCTATTTCTACTACCTCTCATTTATTGAGTACATATTATATCCCAAATGCAGGGCTAAACATTTTATAGTCACTATTGCATGCAATATTCTTTTTATTTATTTATTTATTTATTTACTTTTGCAGTTTTTGGCCGGGGCTAGATTTGAACCCACCACCTCCGGCATATGGGGCCAGCGCCCTACCCCTTTGAGCCACGGGCACTGCCCCTTCATGCAATATTCTTAATATCTCTTTGAAGTAGGTCAGATCACATGAGGATACTAAAGCTTTTAGTCTTTCATAAGGTCTTACAGACCTAATGGTCAATAAATTACACAACTGCAATTGAATAAAATCCATCTGCATCTAAAGATCTAAACTGTTGATTTTTCCCCAATATCTTAGCTCCTTTCTCTGTAATAATAGAAGTTTCATATGAATATATCAACTGCTTTCTTTTCTGCAAGGAGAGGTCATGTGACGAGGTTATACTCGATGGAAACAGTGTTGCAACTACTGGACCAGCCATGGGAAAGAAAGTGCTCTCCTCTGTTGCTTCCTGCCTTGTCACTGGCTGGAATATGGGTACAAGGGAAAGAACCATCCCAGGCTGCTGGGTTCCCAGGACCAAAATGGAATATTAAGAGGGCAGAGAAATGAGTCCAAAGATAGTTAGGTTGTTAGCACCCTCAGGTTTCCAGCTAAGCATAAGACCACCAATTCAGACTTCTAACACTATTATTTTTTTTTCTCTTAGAGTAGCCTATCATTTATTCTGACTAACACAGAGGGCTAAGATTCAATTGGAATGTAAGTAAAAACAATATGGAACAGAAAACATTTAGTAATCACTTTTAGGGGGTCACAGAAATGATTTGAGCCTGTTCTGATCATTCTACGCAAGGAGAAGAAATGGATAACAGGAACCTAGGCTGGGGACCATTCATGGTTACCAAAAATAATGGCCTTTAGGATGGTACTGGTGGTTTCACTATGAATGGTGAGTGAGGATTTAGAAGCAATGTGAAACACTCAAAACAATTTTCATTTAAGGAATGAGGATGAATTCTAGAGTGCAAAGAGGCTAAGGATGATCTTCCTAACAAACTAAGAACAGCTGGGAATAGTCAGAATGCAGCAATGGGATTATATGCGAAATATCTGAGAAAATTGTCTCTATAGTCTATTTTCTCTGAGCCTGGTACATTGTTTCTGGGTCTGTCACAAATAGTTTATTTTTATTTAGTTTGGGGCTAGTACATTTTACTAAATCTGCTAATTTTTCCTAATTTTCTAACCTATTAATAATTTGGTTAATTATTTTCTTTTTATAAGAATATTAACAGTTGCCATGTTTTCAACACTTTAACACTATTAGTATTTTTTAAAAGAAGCTAACTCTTCAACATTCAGCATTGTCTTCAAATTCAGCCATCTTCTATTTAAGTTGGCTATATTTTGGAGAGGTGCATTGTAATTTTGAAAAAAACTATATAGGAAAATTGAATAATAAGACAACTGTATTTAGTGTCAAATACAACCAATAAGGATTGTAAACTGAATTCTAAGTTAGAGTTTTCATAGGCTTATAGCAAATATGATATGAAGAATCAAAAACATATTTGGAGTCTAAATCATAGAACTTTTAAAAACTTGTTTTGTGAGGTGGGTAGTAAGTCCTGTAAAGAAAAAGAAAAAAGAGATTGACTTGTTATAATGGACTATTGATTACAATGGAGGGTACCAGTAGATCTGGCATTCCCTCAGATGAAGGATTTTTCTCATTGGGAATTCAGACAATGAAATCTTATTTCTCAGGGTTTTCTGCTATGAATGGTTATGCTTTTTCCTTCCTATATTAAATAAATCACATATGAAGCAGTAACTTTCAATTATTTGGGTTCTATAATAAATATAGAGAGATGATAAGACATTACTGGTAATACTATAATAATCTAGAGATGGATATATGGTAAAATGTGTCAATTAATTAAAATTATTGCTCTCTTCTAGTTTCCTTGTTTTCTTTTGCCTTCAAATGTTTGGAAGAGATCAATTCCAGGGAAATCCTTCAAAGACTTTCCCGTTCATTCAAAATAATTAGTAGTCTTACTTATCAAATGTAGATGCTAAGCACAGTCTGACTATCAGGGAAAGATCTTTCTGGTACAAGATTACTGGACCACGTGTTATAAGGTGCCAGTATACATTAGTGTATATAACCCATTCCACATCCCCTTCTTCAAATGTGATCTTGATGCTCCTCTACTGAGAAATGGAATCTACGTTTCCCCACTAGAACTTGGGTAGACCTTTGTAATTTCTTTGACCAATAGAGCGCAGTAGACATGATTTTGCATGACTTCCAAGTTTTCTCTTTCTTGAACACATGCTGCCATGTTGCAAAGAAGTTCAGGCCACAAAGAGAGGCCATATATGTTCTGGTTAACAGCAATGGTTAAGCCTGGAGCTGAGAGTCAACTATCAACCATATGAATAAATGAAAAATTGAATTGATTTGGGTGCTTAGATTTTTAAGTAGTTCAGCTGATGAGGAGGCACCATGCCCTCCACAACCTCTCTCCTGACCCAAAGAAATCACAAGTAATAATAATTGATAATTGTTGTTTTAAGTTACCTAAACTTTTGGCTAATTTGATAAGTAGTAAGTAATAACCAGCAAATACATGTGATGACTGGGCACCTATTGGCTACTGACCAATGCTAGCAATAGGGTTTGAGGATGCTTCCATTTGTCTGATGGCTTTAAAATGACAATGATTGGGCAGCGCCTATGGCTCAGAGGAGTAGGACCCCATATGCTGGAGGCGGTGGATTCAAACTCAGCCCTGGCCAAAAACAGCAAAAAAAAAAAATAATAATAATAAATAAAATAAAATAAAATGACAATGATACCCATATCCTGGCAGTTTCCAAACAATGATTTTTTAAAAGTTTTAGCTTCTTGAATAAAGAAACAACTTAAAAGACATATTAATAAATTTTCTCAAATTGTTTATAATACGTACAAAAGTTACTGAGCTTAAAAGGAGTTTGAAATTATTGTTATCAAGGAGTATAGTGAATTATTTGGCCACATATCAGATACCATCATATTTTAACACAAGATTTTCCTTTAAGTTCAATCATTTTGCTGCCCAAATTGTTTCATCTTCTAGTTTGATAGTGTTGTATGTATTAGCCTGCAGAAGTCTTTCTCATGAAAGTATAATCATGTTAAAAAAATTGTTCATCTCTCATTATTCTTTAAATTGTCTCTATAATGTAAGCATATATGTTTCATTTTGAAATGAATTAAGTCTTATTGCAGGTGGCAGATGGACAGAAGGGGTAGGTGTGGTTCTGTTTTTAGGCTGCGAGCA
The DNA here is from genome assembly GCF_027406575.1 of Nycticebus coucang. NCBI lineage: Eukaryota > Metazoa > Chordata > Mammalia > Primates > Lorisidae > Nycticebus > Nycticebus coucang. The sequence goes on from NC_069780.1 coordinate 24,513,830, forward strand.
GATGCAGCACTGAATCGTTCTCCTCCATGTGGGCCTGTCTCTGAACATCCTGTTCAACTGTTCTGCTTGGGGATTCCCCCGCTGTTGGCTTTCCATGGGGCTTCCAAGAATAGGCATTTATTTTAGCATTTAAAGGCTTCTGATCCCCCAGGCATTGAAGTCAGTCCCCCAGTTCACACTTGTGTACATCTGTATGCTTCCTGGCTGAGGAGGAAGTGGTGGCTCTCCCTGTGTGAATTCTCTTTATCCAGCTGTACTGGGGGTATTTGAGATGAGAAGCCTCTCGTCTACTTGATCTATTAAAGATCTCATTTCTTTGACTGTCGGGCCTGGCCCATAACTTGTCATATTTCTGATGAAGCATATATTTTCCTTTTACTAAATATTAAAGATATTTTGAAAAAAGTTTGTTTTCAGTAGCTGAAGTCATAATGTATTCCAGGGTGGAGGGTATGGCTAATTAATCTTTTACTTTTATAGATACAAATTCCAGCATTTAATATATTTGTTGTTTTATTCTGTACATTGCTTGGGTCCCATAACTCCTCTGTAGAAGATGCATTTAGTGTTCCACCAATATCTGTCACCCTGGCCACTTTAATGGGCAATGCTTCTCAGCCTGTTTGCAAATGTGGAGGAGTTAATGCCCCTGGCAGCAGCCTTTGGCCAATGCCTGATAAGAGTTGATACATAATCACACCCCCTCCTTTTCTGAAGAGTTGTACTCTTAGGTTATGTGTTTTCCATGGACTCCCAAATGTCTCTTTGAGGATGAAGCTTCAGTCACCTGCAGTGCTGGCTGGCCAGATAATACAGCCCAGCACTGGTTGCTTTCCCTTCCTCTTTCACATCCCCGTATTCTCTGCTCAAATCAACCACTTTCCCTGAATCCTCTGTGCAGGCTGTGCTGTTGGAAGGAAGCTGTCGGCATCATTCTATTATTATATTGGGTTGACATCAGTGTCTTTGTTTAATTTTCCTACATGATTTCTTTTTCATGCAGGTCTTATTTTAATAACTTCTTTATTTTTCTGATCAACGAGCTCAGTAACATTTATTCTGTACTCATTTATTCTGTACTTTAGGCATTATACCAATTATTTTCCTACATTGGCATCTAAAAATATATGGTTCTTTAGTGTTCCTCTCTTTGTGGCCTTTTATTCTGTTTTGCTTGATTCTCCTTGGGCAGTGTCTTCCTACTCATCATTATTTGTCATCTTATTTTCAGATAAATATCCTTTTCTTTGAGTATATTTTATTTTGTTGGAATATTGAAGTTGGAAGTCGTTGTACTTTTATTTTCTCAGTAAGGCTAACACAGCCTTGGGAAACACCTCCTTCTTAAAGGTGGTACAGAAGATCAAGTTCGTCATTGAGTATCTCTCCAGCCCACTACCTTCTTCTAGACTGTTTCTCTGTGGGAAAGAAATGCTTCTATCTTTCCACTTCCCAACACTGCTTTGTTGGCCTGTGCTGCCAGTGAGTGTTTATCTCCAGGGCATGGTGGTATCTGCATAAAACTTTAAGTCCTGTGTCATCTCTTTTCACCTCAGGACCTGTCCCTTCTTGGAAATTTTTCTGGGTGGGACCCATAGGAACTGTTTAGAATCTGGCTAATGGATATATATATATATATATATATATAAAATATGTGAATACCAGACAGAACAAGAAAGTTTACCTGTAAAATACACACATGTGTTGGGGAACCTGGGTGTAGAGTTCACTAAAGAGTAAAGGCATTAGTAAAGATTTGGTCTGCATATATATATATATATATTTTTTTTTTTTTCTTTTTGGAGAACAGGGTTCTTCCTATGGGAGTTTAAAAGAAAAATGGTCATATCTTTCTTTGATTTTTTGGAGATAGAATCTCACTTTGCTGCCCATGGTAGTGTGCCATGGCCTCATTGCTCACATCAACCTCAAACTCTTGGGCTCAAGTGATCCTCTCACCCTTAGCCTACCAAGTAGCTGAGACTACAGGTGCCGGTGCCCATCGCAATACCCTGCTAATGTTAGAGACAGGGTCTCACTCTGGCTCAGGATGGTCTCAAATTCCTAAGCTCAGGTGACCCACCCACCCCAGCCTCCCAGATTGCTAGGATTAGGCATGAGCCACTGCACACAGTCAAAAGGTCATATCTTTCTTCACCCATCTAAAGGCTCATGGCTGAGGCACCTATAATAAAAAACAGAATAATAAGTGAAAAACAAATAAATGTATTTAACATAAGTTTTACATGACACAGGAGCCTTCAAAAATAAAGACCCAAAGAAACGGGAAATTATGTTTTTTATGCTTAGGTTTAATAAAAAGCAGACAGTGGTGTTGAAGTATAATCAGATAAAAAGGGGCATGATCTAATAGTAATAACCTGGAGGGAGCTTAGCAAGCCTGTTTGTTCAGTTTTCCCTGTGCATGTGTTGTCTTCACTCCTTTTGGAATAGGGAGATTCCTTCTAGAATGAGGGTCTTATGACCTATTTTGCAGGAAAGTCAGAGAATTCTTTTATGGCCAACTTCAGGGGAGAACAGACGTATAAGGCTGGAGAGATTGGCCTGCTTTGTTGTTTTCTCACATGCCAGTCCTACAGTTTGGAACCCAGAGCTGTACTGAAGAAGCTGTGGGGGATGAATTGCCCAGGGGACAATCTCAATGGTCATACAGTATCATCTGTTTGCAGAAATGAGGGAGTTCTAATGTGACTTCTGGTAAGTCACACGATGAGTAGTGTATGTGTTTACAAGCAATAATAAAGTGTTTGGGGCTGAAGTCCCAAGGAGGATGGTAAACTATGTGATAAGATGTGCGGATCCAGTTAACTGCTCCTCTTTCGCTTTGCTGAGAAGGGGGTATGTGAATTTGGGCCTGTATTGAAGGATTAAAGACAGTATTAGAGAATATTGCAACCAATACCTTTTCCCCAAAAAGTACTTGGCATTTCTTTTTAATAAATGCTAATATGTATTTAAAGAAAATCATAGTCAAGGCATACTAAATTATTGGCCTTTCCCACATTCTCTTATGTCAGTCTGGGTCTGATGTCTTCTGATGATAGATTTTGTTCTTGTGTGTGTCACCATTGGCCGTACTTCCTGGATTAATCTTACGTTATTAAAGAAGTGTATGGGATATCAATTATAAATTGATATTATCAGTATTATTTATTATCTTTTTTTAAAAAAGAAAATAGAACATGATAAAGTAAATCCATTAAGTCTTCTTCATCAAGACTCCTAAAATCTCTTCACACAGGGACTAAAATTAATATTTCAAATTACTAAAGAAGAAGTCTGAAGTTAAAAACCTCCAAAAGGTTTGATTCTTCTCTATCTTGTCTGATGCGTCTGGAACTTTCCTTAAAATGCATAATTATTGAGAACCTTTAGCAGAAGTTTTGTTTTGTTTTAAATGTTGGTGCTTGTTATGGGCTGAGGCACTGAATGTCCTTGGTGTCTGGAGTAGAGCACACTAGAAAAAGTCATCTTATTTCTTTGGAAGCTGAAGAGCATATGAGTTTATTATTAGCAACTATGAATGCAAAGGATAAATAAAATTGTTAACCAATCACCTCCTGATATGTGTGCTGACGGAACTAATCAGTCAGATGGCAATGAGCTTGTGTTATCTGGCCGATGGTGCTCAGATCACATCCAAACACAATTCTTCCAGTGTTTCTGGCGAAGTGTGTAAGTGCATGTAAGTGGTCGTAAGATTTTTTTTTTTAGTCTAATTACTACTAGAGTAATCCACTTGTGCAATGATTGCTAAAGCATTTTTGATATTTTATCTTGTTTTATTTATTCATTATAGCTTTTGATCCTATTTTCTTCCATGTAAATTTATTTCTTTTTCATTAACATTAGCTTGCAAAAAGAAGACCATCAAGATACCAGGGGAAGCTGTCAACCAGGAGGCCCAGAAAGTTCCTACATGATAATAGTTGACTCAGCACACCGGCTTGTTGGAGTGAGCAGCTTGGCAGAGATGTCAGTGTGTTGCTTCCAAGCCTGATTTCTACATACGAGGAGTAACAGAGCATGTCCCTGCCTCTTTCATCTTCCTCGGGAGAGCAACCAAGTGGCATAATCAGTTCTTCCAGCCTTTGTATTTCACCTGATATTTACTTTATGCATTGCTTTCAGATTTGCCCTTGTTTTACCCCTTTCCAATCTATTTGCCTTTTTTTTATCATTTTATAAAGACATGAGATTATCTTAGTGCAAGGACACGGTGCATTTCATTAAACACTCACAATATTTTTCTTTTCTCAGTATCCACGAAACAGTAAAAAGTTGTCCTAATTACTGAAAGATTGTCAGCCTCTGGATATACAAAGAGTAACCTTCTCTGTACCAGGTGTTAAGGGAATTGGAATCATGCAGATGGCTTTGACACGGAAACTTTCCTGGTCACTGACATACATTATCGTACCTCAGAGAGATCAAGCATGAGTTTGGCCTCTTTCGTGTTATGAATATCAAAATCAAGAAAAACGTGTATTTGGTTTATGCTGCTTTAGAGAATTCAAAGACAACTGAATTCTCTCCCTTTTTCCTTTTATTTTTAGTTGACGTGTAATAATCATTCATTTTTCTATAACACATAATGATATTTTGATACATGTATACAATGTGTTATAATCAAATCAGGGTAATTAAGATTTACCCCAAACATTTGTCATTTCTTTGTGTTGGGAACATTCAGAAACATTTAATCTAGTTTTTTGAACATATGCAATAAATGATTGTTCACTGTCTTCACGCTGCTGTGCTGTAGAACACTAGAGCTTACTCTTCCCAGCTAGCTGTGACTCTGTATCCATTCACTGACATTTCCCTGGACTTGCCTCCCGTCCCCTTCCCAGCCTCTGATTCTCAATTTTCGCAAATGACCAAACTGGCTTTTTCCACTGGGTTTACTACATTTGTTATCCAAGTCAGTTAATTCCATTTCTGGGGGTTAAAGGTCACATCAGGAAACTCCAGGCTTTGTCTTTATATTGCTACTTTATTTATTTATTTTTTTAATTTTTTTTTTATTGTTAAATCATGCTACTTTATATTGCTACAGTCAAGGAGGAATGGCCACTATTCGGTCTGGCTTCTTCAGCAGTGACATTTGCTGAATAAGTTTTTTCATGGCAATAATTGAAAACAGTCAAAATGGTGTGAAGAAATAAATGTCATATTCCCATAATGCAATATAAATGGAATTCATACAAGCTCAATGACTCACTAGACAGGTTAATTAAAGCCACCAGGTGGCAAGTAGAAGTTGACATAAAATTTGCTTGACCACATTATCTTCATGACTGCATGGAAAGAAGCCTTTATTAGAATGTCTAACCAATCTATGGTCTAGTATGAATCTATTATTGCTACTTGCTTTCTTTTGGGTTCTTTTAATCCACTTCCCATTGCCAGTAAGGAAGGTGGTAAGGGATGATTTTTAACACAGCAACTGACACACTAGAAAAAAATATTTTTCTTGGGGCCATGGTGTTTTATTACAAAAATAGAATAAAAACTTCAAAAACAAAACAATCTTTTCTAATTTAATAACAATGTGTTATTTTTTGGTTTTCTGTGTGTGAGTTATATTCAGTTCATGTGATGCTATAATCAGTTGTTACACTGCACGCCATGTGAGTTGCATACTTACTGAATTTATTTCTTAGAATTTAGTCTTCTGTCATTCCCCAACTATTCAATTGTGTCTGGAGTGGACCTTGGATGGTCCTAGATGGCAACCTTTGTATACTACTATTATACAGATTTCTTTTAAAGATCCACCAAGCAAACACTTAAGGATAAATGCACGATCAGAAGTTATGATAATTGGAAACCTCAGTCCAGCAGGTGTGGTGCTCTGGGGAGACTGCTGGAGTAGGGAGACCGGTAGTGGGGGAGATGTGCTGATGGAGGGTAAAAAGCAGAGGTTTCCCAGTGCACAGGCATGCTAGGCCTTCCTGCCTATCCACCAGTTCTATACGCTTCATGAAGCCCCAAGCCGAAAAACAAGTGTGAGTTAAATACAACTCACATGTCAGTTAATGTGTTAATATAAAAGATGAAGTGTTGCAAAAGGGCAATACAATCTGCTTTCTCACAGAAGCTGCTCTTTCTGTATTAGGAATACCTCTTGAGTTCTGCAACCCAAAAGAAGAAAAAGCAGTTGTTGCGGGGAAGGAGAAACATACAACAGCCTAGAAGTCTTTTTAAGTACAATTATTGTTAGTTTTTCATCCCTGCACGTTCCTAAAAGGAGTTAACAAAATGGACCTGGATTTAATTTTTCTGATTCCTTGTGACCAAGGAACCAATTGCAATGAATTAATAGGCCCCCAAACAGAAACAGCATCTTACACTCCCTCAGACCACCGGCAAGCCCCTTCAGACGTGAGAGGGCTGCTGTTTCCACGTGTTCTGGCAACACCTAAAAGGAAGGAAAGACCACCAGGAAATGTACTCCCTTAGGGCCTTCTTGATACTGGATGCTTATGCATAAGGTAGGTCAGAGTATTACCATGCTTTATTCTCCCAGAAGTGCTTGCCAAGAAGAAAGAGAGAGAGAGAGGAAGAGAAAGAAGGAAGGAAGGAAGGAAGGAAGGAAGGAAGGAAGGAAGGAAGGAAGGAAGGAAGGAAGGAAGGAAGGGCAGGAAAGGGAGAGAGGAAGGAAGTTTGGGACTTTTATTTATTTGAAAGAAACATTATTTTGAATCTTGGTAAGCCTAAATACCAGAGTTTATTATTTCATTGCAACCCAAGCTGTGAAACAATGTCAAATTTTAAATCTGGGAAGTGGATAACTTCCAAGTCCTCCACATACATCTAATAATAGACAGAGGGATAGATACATCTTTATCTATCAATCTAAATATATGCTTTTTTCCCTTTCCTGTCAGAGACTACACTTTTTCTACCCCAGTGCCCTTTCCTTGTATTTTTTGGCACATGGTCCTGCAATAAAAAGATTCCAGGCTTACATGCACGAGCAGATAAATGGAAAGGAGCTGCAGTTTCTGAAATGGAAACTAGCAGCTTTCGAGCTAGAGACTTTCTAGCTCAGAGCGCCTTTCAGGGGAGAAGGAAGGACACGTCTATCTCATTTGAGCCCTGTTTTGCATTTTTCTCCCAGCTGTGCAGTCTCACTATTGGGATGCTGGTTCTGCTGGAAAATAGTTGACTGACCAGGGCGGGTAAAGCATCTCAGACCCACAGAAGAAGGTTTTGGATCCTTGACTTCAACTCCTGGAGGATACACATTAGTACTTTGGGCAGCTTGGTCACTGCATTTGTAAAATGAGATGGCAGTTTCTATTTGAATGACTAAGGAATAAATAAGATAGTAAAACACTTGGGATCAGCAAATCTGTCTCTCCAAAATGATCACATGTCAACCGTTCATGTTAATGAACATCTGAGACATTTATTCATACATTTAATATGAAAAGTATATAAATCATCCTCGTTTGGTATTTTACCTGAGAATCTCCAGGTAAATAGATTTCAGAGGCTTTGTCATAAAATAAAATGAACATACTTTCTACTTTATTAGAATCATATGTTAGGTATTATCTTTCCCAGGATCTCAGTATTTTTTAACTTTTTAAAACTTAATTATTATGGATACACAGTAGGTGTACATTGTCATAAGGTACCATGTGGATCAATCAAATCAGGGTAACTGTGGTATAGATGACCTCAGGCTTTTGTCATTTCTTTGTGTTAGGAACATGAAAATTTCACTCTTGTACCTATTTTAATATATGCATAGCACTATAACTTATTGTTGACTGTAGTCATCTGTTGTACTATCCAATATTGTTCATTCTATCTAATTATATATTTGTACTGATTAACCATCCCCTACTCCCCACTACCTGTCCCAGCCTCTGGTAACCATCACTCTCCTTTCTCCAAGGTTTCCATAGCTTTTAATATTTAGCTCCCATATAGGAGTTAGAACACGCAGGATTTATCATTCTGAGTTTAGCAAATTTCATTTCGTACACTGTTTTCCAGTTCCATTTGTGCTGTTGCAAATGGCAGGATTTCATTCTTTTGTGTAGCTATGTAATATTCCGCTGTGTGTACTACTGCACCACAGTTTCATTATCATTTATCTATTGAGGAACATTGGGGTTGATTGGAAATCTTAGCTATTGTGAATAGTGCAGCAACAAATATGGGTGTACAGATGTCTTTTGATATACTAAATTCCCCTCCTTTGGATATTAGAGATCTGACAATGAAGTTTGGAAACTCATCCTAGAAAAAGTGCTACAGACCTCATTGCTGAGTATCACTAAGGGCACCTTGGAAGTCCTCCCCTGGGGAAGCCATGCACTGATGCCAGTGCCTAGTCTACCCTCCAAAGCAATTTTGGAACTCTTTTTCTGGAATGGTCATTAGAGCTGTCATTATGTGGTACATCAAAACATGGAACAGCACTAATGAACACCACTCAGCAAGACACTACCACCTGTTGACATGAACACAGCTGTGAGACAGTGATATGCCAAGGTTATGAAACCTTACTGAATTGTTTGTGCAGCTCTGCCACCATAAGTGCATGGTGGCAAGTTTTGGAATTTAATTGTCAGACCTCATATGGCTACAGCTCTGGTGGATATTCTAAAGAGTTCCAAAATTGCTTTGAAGGGTGGACTAGGTGTTGGCATCTGTGTAGAGCTTCCCAAGGGGAGGACTTAGAAGGTGACAGTAACGATTTTCAGTAATGAGGTACATAGCATTTTTCTAGAATGGGTTTATGGACTTAATTGTCTAACCTTGTATACCCAAAAGTGGGATTGTTAGATCATATGGTAGTCCTATTTCCAGTTCTATTTATATTTCAGGCTATTCTGAAAAGTCTGAAAACATTTTGTAGTTCCATATAAATTTTAGGTTTTATTTTTCTATTTCTGTGAAGAATGTCATTGGTATTTTGGTAGGAATTGCATTGAATATGTAGGTTGCTTTTAGGTAGTATGAACATTTTAACAATATTCATTCTTCTATAGGTTTGAACCCACCACCTCCAGCAGGGTTCAAACCTGGAAGAATATTCATTCTTCAATGAGGATAGAATATTTTCTCTTTGCAGTTTTTGATGTCCTCTTCAATTTCTTTCATCAATATTTTATACTTTTTATTATAGAGATCCTTCACTACTTTGGCTAAGTTTATTCCTAGGTATTTTATTTTATGATACTTACAGGTATTGGAAATGAGTGACTTTCTTAAATTCCTTTTCAAATTATTTATTGTTGATATATAGAATTGCTACTGACATTTGTATGTTGATTTTATATTCTAAAACTTTGCTAAATTTATCTGTTCTAATAGATTTCTCTATTGTGGTTGAGGAATCTGTAGGTTTCTCTAGATATAAAATCATGTAGTTTGTAAACAAGGATAATTTGATTTCTTCCTTTCCAATTTATATTCCTTTTATTTCTTTCTCTTGTCCGATTGCTGTGGCAAGAACTTTCAGTACTATGTTTAATAACAGTGGTAAGAGAACACTCTTGTCTTGTTCCATGTCTTAGAGTAAATGCCTTCAGATTTTTCCCAATTCAGTTATGATACTAGCTGTGGATCTGTCTTATATGCCTTTTTTTGTTTTGAGGTATGTTCTTTCTATACCTAATTATTTGAGAGTTTTTATCATTAAAGAATGTTGAATTTTATTGAAGGGTTTTTCAGTATCAGTTGAAATGATCATAAGGTTTTTGTACTTTATTCTGTTGATACGATTTATTGCCTTGATTGATTTGTGTATGTTGAACCATTCCTGCATCCTTAGAATGAATTCCACTTGATCATGAGGAATCATCTTTTGAGTGTGTTGTTGAGTTCCATTTGCTTGTATTTTGTTGAAGATTTTTGCATTAATGTTCATCAGAGATGTTGACATACATACATGTACACACACACACATATATATATTTGTTGTGTTGTTGGTACTTGGTATCAGAGTGTTACAAGCCTCATAGAATATGTTTGAAAGTATTCCCTCTTCTTCAATGTTTTGGAATAGTTTAAGTGGAATTGATATTAGTTTTTCTTTGAATGCTTGGTAGTATTAGCAGTAACGCCATTGAGTCCTGTGCTTTTTGAATGGGAAATTTTTATTATTGCTTCTGTCTCATTACTTGTTGTTGGTTTATTCAGGCTTTGCATTTCTTCCTGGTTAAATCGTGGTACGTTGTATTTATCTGGAAATTTATTCTTTCTTTTAGGTTTTCCAACTTATTGGCATATATATCCTATGGCAGTCTCGAATGAGCCTTTGGATTTCGGCAGCATCATCTTTGTAGCGGCTTTTTTTTCATCTCTGACTTTATTTATTTTGGTCTTCCCTTTTTCTTAGTCTTCCTAAAGTATGCCAATTTTGTTTATATGTTCAGACTACCAACTTTTCATTTTGCTGATCTTTCATATATACATATTTTTTTGTTTCAACTTCACTTATTTATGCTCCGATCTGTATTATTTCTTTTTTTCTACTTATTTTGGGTGTGGTTTGCTTTTGTTTTTCTAGTTCTTTGAGACACATCTTTAGTTGTTTATTTGAAGATTTTCTGGTTTTTTTGATGCAGGCCCTTATTGCCACAACCTTTTCTCTTGTTATTGCTGTTACTATAGCTCCTAGTTTTTCATATGTTGTGTTTTAATTTGTGTTTTGAGAAATTTTTACATTTCCCTTTTCATGTCTTCATTGACCTACTGGTCATTCAGGAACATGTAGTTTGATGTCCACATATTTGAATAGTTTCCACTGTTCTTGGTACCGATTTCTGGTTTTATTCCACTGTGGTCCTAGAAAAGACTTAGAAAGATTGCAATTTCTCTGAATATTTTAAGACTTGTTTTGTGCTAGCATATGGTCTATGCTGGAGAATCATCCATGAGCTGAGGAAAACAGCGTGTATTCTGTCGTTGTTGGATGGAACATTTTGTAAGTATCTAGTAGCTCAATTTGATCTAAAGTTCAAAATTCCTTTGTTCATTTTCTCGCTGTATGTTCTGTCCAACGCTAAGAGGGGAGTGTTGAGTTCTCCGAGGATTATTGTATTAGGATCTATCTTGCTCCTCATCTCTGATAATACTGGTTTTATAAATCTGTGTGTTCCAGTGTAGAGTCCAAATACATTTAGAATTGTTATGTCTTCTTGCTGTATCATTATGTAAAGACCGTCCTTGTCACTTTTCAGAGTTTTTGTCCTGAAATCTATTTTATCTAATAGAAACATAGCTACTCTCCTCTTCGAGTTTCCATTTGTATAAAAAAATTTCCATCCCTTTATTTTCAGTCTATATGTTTATTTCTACAGGAAGTGTGTCTTGCAGACAACATAGAATTGGCTCTTGTTTTTTAATCCATTCAGTTACTATGTGTCTTTTGATAGAAAGTTTAATCCATGCACATTCAATGTTATTATTGACAGGAAAGGACTTTCTCTTTCCACTTTGTTATTTGATTTCTCCTTGTTTTCTGGTCCTCTCTTTTTTTCTTACTTCCTGTCTTCCATTGTTAAAAGTGATGTTCCTTGGCAGAATTTGTTGCTTTTTACTTTTTTGTGTATTCGTTGTAATTATTTGAAATCATATTACCAAGAGGCTAGCAAAAACCACTTTATGCCTAATTATTTTAAACAACTCTGCTTATAAACAAGTAAATAAGCAAAGAGAAATCTAACAGAAAGCCTATCCTGTAACTCTATCCCCTTTGCTGCTTTTTAACTTTATGATGTTTCCAACCATATCTTTTCATACTATCTGTCTCTGAAGAGGGCACTGTAGTTATTTTTTATAAGTTTGTCTTTTAGTCTTCCCACTCAATATATAAGTTGTTTGTGCACTGCAGTTACAGCAATGGAGTGTACTTGTGCCCTTATCGTAACCAGTGAGTTGTTCACCTTCAGATGATTTCTTACTGCTTGTTAATGTCCTTTACTTTTAGATTAACCAACTCCTTTTATTAACATTAGCATTTCTGGTAGGACAGATCTAGTGTTAATGAAATCCCTCAGCATTTTCTTTCTTTCTTTTCTTTTTTTTTGGGGGGGATGGAAAAATTTTCATTTTTCCTTCATGTTTGAAGAATTTATTTTTGTAGAATATAACATTGGGCTAAGGTTTTGTTTTTTCCTTCAGCACTTTAAATATGTCATGCTATTCTCTTTTGGTCTGTCAGGTTTCCACTATCAAACCTATCATACTTCCTTTATGTGTCTTATTTTTTTTTCTTTTTTCTTACTTTTCTTGGGGCCTTTTGTTTATCAGTGATTTGGGAGCTTAACTGAGGTTGGATTGTTTGTACTAAATCTTCCTGGTATTCTCTGATCTTCTTGTACTTGAATATTGATATCTTTCTTTGGATTTGTTCTCTGTTATTTCTTTGAATAAACTTTCTACCCCAATATTTCTTTCTACCTCTTCCTTAAGGCCAATAACTATTAGTTTTCCCTTTTGAGGAAATTTTCTAGATCTTGTAGGGATGCTTCTTTTTTCTTTTCTTTTCTTTTTCCTCTTCTGACTGTGTATTTTCAAATGGCCTATCCTTAAGTTCACTAATTCTTTCTTTGCTTGGTTAATTCTGCTGCTGAGAGACTTTGATGTATTTCTTTTTCTAACTGAATCACTTTAATTTCTTTGTTAAATTTCTTTAATAGGCTTCTGAATTTATTTTCTGTGTTGTCTTGAAGTTCATTAAGCACCTTCAGGACAGCTATTTTGAATTCTCCATCTGAAAGGTCATACATCTTTACCACTCCACGACTGGGTCACTGGCACATTATTGAGCTCATTTGCTGAGGTCATGTTTTCTTGGATGCTCTTGACCTTGGAGATGTTCATCTGTGTCTGCGGATTGAATAGTTAGGTATTTGTTTTAATCTTTGCCACATGGGCTTATTTGAATCTGTTCTTGAGAAGACTTTAAGATATTCACATGGAACTGAGTGTTGTGATCTTAAGTGTTTGAACACCACAGCTCTATCAGTCCTGGAAGTGCTTCAAGCCCAATAATGCTGTTATTTGGGTAAGATATGGGAGAATTTCCTGGGCTCCTAGGCTATTCACTCAATTTCTTTTCTTATTCTTTTTGCTAGGCTACTAGAATTGAGGGAGGAATGATGTGGGCACTCCCTTGTGGCCAATAGCTCCAGATTATACCTAAAGCCAGCCTAGTCTCTGCCAAAGCCCTTGGTGACTGCTGTCTGGCTACCTATGATGTTTATTCAATTTCCAAAGACTCTTTATTCAGCAGGCTGTGAATCTCCCAGGACTGAGTCCTTCCCTTTAGGTTAGCATATTTTCTTCTGGCCCAAGGTGGATCCAGAAATGTTGGCCAGGAACTAAGGCCTGGATTCAGGGGCTTCAAGAATCTGGTTGGTACTTTATTTTACTGTGACAGAGCTGGTACCCAGGTTGCCAAACAAAATCTTCTGAATTATTCCCTCTCCTTTTCCCAAGTGGAGGAAGACTCTCTGGGCTGCACTGCTTGGAGTTGAGAGAGGGGTGACACGGGTACTGGTTTGAGTGCCACTTCCTCTGTTTCACTGGGTCAACTGCACCCAAGTCTACTGGCTCTGTGTCAGCAGAGTTATAGAAATTGTCCAAGGACTGCAGCTTTTGTGCCCTGAGTGTCCTACAAAGTTGGTTCAGCGCCAACCAACTTGGTGCTGGAACAGCCGAACTCAGGTTTCCTTCCGGTGGAGGACTTTTTTTTTTTGGCTGGGGCTGGGTTTGAACCCGCCACCTCTGGCATATGGGACCGGCGCCCTACTCCTTGAGCCACAGGTGCCGCCCCCGGTGGAGGACTTTTCTTTGGAAGAGCTGGTTGAAATGCTGTCTCCATGGGCACTGGCAGAATTCTGCCCCATGCTGTGTTACCCTGTGCCCTGAATTTCAGTGCAGAGTCCTGTCCTTGCTTCACTCTCCATCCTCTGGGCACACAGATTCTCTTCCCACTTGCTGTCCTGGTGCAGCACTGTGGAGGTGAGGGGGCTTGTGTGGGGCTGAGGGGCGGGGGGCAAAGTCAGTGCATGACTGCCTCTTCTGCCCTTGCCAGTGCCTCCCTCCCCCACACAGCATGTAACCAGGTAGTATGATCATTCACCTGATTTTCGGTTCTTCTGAAGATGCTTGCTTGTGTGGATAGTTGTTGAGTTTGGTGTTAGTGTGGAGGTATAATCGCTGGGGGTTTCTATTTTGCCATCTTGCTTCCAAGGTCTAAAAATCAGACCTTGGTATTAATATGAGGTTCTTTGATCATTTAGCTTACCTGGTACTCAGCTAACTTTATTGCTATTGGCTAGCATACAAGTTTATAGATTAAAAATAGAATAAAGGCAAAAGATTTCGTTTGTCACTACACCTCACTTGGAAGATTACTGCAAAGTCAATAATACCATTATATGTAATGCAAAATTAATAACCTGAAGCCACATTTCATAGAAACCTCTGAGTATTTGCTCAATAAATGTGTACATGTACAATATAAATGTCTGTAAATATCCAGGAAATATAAGATGTCTTTAAAATATCAAAAAACATCGATAAAAGTGTAATAAAAACACACATTATATAAGTTGTAGACAAACTAAGATGCTTTTCCCATGCTTAGAGTCTACTTCCAAATGCAGTATTCTACAAATAGTCATTAATATTTTGTAATACATATGTATAATGTATTATTTCATTAAGGTATATATGTTTAAAAAATGTTTAAGGACCAAAGAAGGATGTTTCTATTGTTTACTCAAATGGTAATTTATTTTGAAGAAAAATTAGAATAAAGATATCAAAAGTACCACTGAAAAATTTTAAAAACTAATAAAAAGTTACTTTCTGCTACATTGAAAATGTTATACCTTGGGCATAATTAGCAGCTTAATTTCTGATGTTTAATCATATTGCAATTAAAAAATTCATACTTCAGACATATGAAAAAATGCTCATCATCTTTAATCATCAGAGAAATGCAAATCAAAACTACTTTGAGATACCAGCTAACTCCAGTGAGACTAGCCTATATCACAAAATCCCAAGACCAGAGATGTTGGCGCAGATGTGGAGAAAAGGGAACACTTTTGCACTGCTGGTGGGAATGCAAATTAATACATTCCTTTTGGAAAGAGATATGGAGAACACTTAGAGATCTAAAAATAGATCTGCCATTCAATCCTGTAATCCCTCTACTGGGCATATACCCAGAAGACCAAAAAGCACACCATAACAAAGATATTTGTACCAGAATGTTTATTGCAGCCCAATTCATAATTGCTAAGTCATGAAAAAAGCCCAAGTGCCCATCGATCCACGAATGGATTAATAAATTGTGGTATATGTACACCATGGAATATTATGCAGCCTTAAAGAAAGATGGAGACTTTACCTCTTTCATGTTTACATGGATGGAGCTGGAACATATTCTTCTTAGTAAAGTATCTCAAAAATGGAAGAAAAAGTACCCAATGTACTCAGCCCTACTATGAAACTAATTTAGGGTTTTCACATGAAAGCTATAACCCAGTTACAACCTAAGAATAGAGGGAAGGGGAAAAGGGAGCGGAGGGAGGGGGGAGGGGGGTAGAGAGAAGGGGATTGGTGGGATTACACCAGGGGTGCATCTTACAAGGGTATATGTGAAACTTGGTAAATGGTCTGTAAAGCTAGTGAATGATGCTCCATGATCATATCAATGTACACAGCTATGATTTAATAAAAAAAAATAAATAAATAAAAAATTCATACTTCTGAAGGAGTAACATATGAAAAATATACTGACTATATTATCTTATGAGAGACATGATTAATATTGAGGTATTAGAAGAATTGATGTTTCTAAAATTTACGAATCTAAATAGATCAGAAAAGTTAGATAACCACAACATATTTCTCATATATTAAATTTGCATATCTTAGTATCAGTACTAAAAAGACTGAATGTCCCTTTTAATATTTTTAAGTGTGACCAATTATTAGTTTGTGATTTGAACAGAGCAAAGCTTGAGATATTTTAGGAAAAAAATCTGTGATGAGTTTAGACAATATCTTTTCTCTAGAAAGGGTTTTTGCTTTGGGTAAATATTCTCAATCTGTTCCTTAGGATCCTGCAGACAGTTATGAAAAGTTATATTCATTTCACAATGTAGCAGTTATCACTTGCTACAATCGTCACATGGAAACATGCTTAGTAATCATCAGTGCTAAGTGTGAAATAAATAGACTCTTCTACCCAATTCAAGTTACTACTCTTCTTTTATTTCTCCTTTTCTGATAATCTCCTCTAAATTTTGTCTGATTTTAATGCCACCATGTTTTTTTTTTTTTTTTTCAGTTTTTGGCTGGGGCTGGGTTTGAACCTGCCCTCCAGCATATGGGGCCAGCGCCCTACTCCTTTGAGCCACAGACGCTGCCCAGGTGCCACTTTTAATACCACCGTGTTTTAAGTCATTTCATTTCATGTGAGTTTGACCTTTCTACTACATCTTTTCTTTTGGAAATTGTTTATCATTTCCTAGTGATCACATCCACCCCTCTTTCTGCTTCTTATTCTCTTTGACCATTCTGCTCTCTGCAAGATTGGCAGCTATCTTCTTTCTTGTTATTGTATTTTCTGGGCCCCAGAGTCCATTTGTTTGTTCATGAAGACGTTCATTCTCTCCCTCATCATGGGCTCTTCAGGGTTTTGCATGAGTTAGGCACAATGCTCAGGTTTCTGGGTGAGCCATGACATTGGAGTAGCAGGCAAGGGAGGGGTGTCCCAGTTACTCTGGATTTACGTCTGTTTCTACGATGATCATATTCCTACTCACATATTGGACAAATATTTACAGAGCACCCATATGTGCCTCGGGCTCCGTGCTTCAGACACAGTTCAAAATGTGAGACTCTTAAGAACTTGTGCAATCTCACATTTATTTATTCATCCAAAAATATAACTTATTGAACACATACTATAGATTAGGTACTAGTTTGGATCTTGGAAATACTGTGGTAAAGAAAAAAATGCTCCTGTACTCACAGCATTTATATTCTGGTTGGGAAAACAGACAATAAAATAAATAATCAATATAGTCTAATAGAGTATGGCAGAAGGTTATAAATGCCATGAAGAATATTTGATTAGGCTAAAGGTTAGAGAGCAAGAGGCATAGATGCTATTTTTAGATAGGGTGCTAAAGGCCTATTTAAAAGAGGTGCTTTTTAGAAGAGTTTGATGGAATTTTGGGAGTGAATTGTATGAAGACATGGAGGAAAATCATTTTCAGCAGTGGGAATATGCAGTGTGCAGATGTGGGATGGGATATTATTTTGTATTTTCCCTTATAGGAAGGCTAGTGAACCCATAGGGGAGAGAGAAAGATAATGAGATTAGAATTAAAGAAACCAGCTAATATGGGTTGAATTTAGGGCATGGTTTGAATTTTTTCTAACTGTGGTGGGAAGCCACTGTAGAGTTTTAAGTATTCCTTTAACTGCTATGTGGAAAATAGAAGGTGAGGGTGTAAGAAGGCAGGCCAGGGTCCAAATGGAACCAACACACTCCTCCCAGGATGATATGAAGGTGGCTTAGCTAGGGCAGGGACTACAGCATTATAAGAGGTCTTATTCGGGAAAGATTCACAAGGCAGATATTGCATACATGGCTGATGGTTTGGGGGTGGATTATGTAAGAACCACAGAACACAGTTATGACTCCAGAATTTCTGACCCAAAGAGGTGGAAAAGACTGAGGAGGACCAGATTCACCTAATCTACACACTGAAATGAAAAAGGCTGAGGATAGCAACCGTGGAGTGGGAAATCAAGAATTTGGATTTGTTCATATTAAATTTGTGAGGCCTATAAGACATCGGAGTATAGCTGTCAAGTGAGTTGTGGAATATATTGATCCAGAGCTCAGGAAAAAGTTGGGGGCCATGGTTCTGGTTTTGAGAATTGTCAGTCGTGTGCCTGGCTGAGATCACCAAGGGTAAAGGAGAAAAATTCAAACTCAGTTCCGGGCACTCTGACATTTAGAGGCCCGCAGTAGGAGGAGGAATAAGCATGGTAGAAACCCAAATTGAGATAATGAAGTGGGAACAATTTCAGGGCTGTATGTTGTCTGGTACTCCTAATGGAGAATGCATTTTAAGGAGAGTCTGTCATCAACTGTGCCTAATACCTCAGGAAAATTGAACAAAATTGGGCTTAAAAATTGTCCGTTGAGTTTGGCCAATGGAAATCACTCTGTTTTAAAAGAAGTGTGGATAACAGAAAGAGTGGGGGCAAGTTTAAAAGAGAATTAGAACTAAAGAAAGAGAGGCAGCTAATATAGATAACTCTAATTAACAGTGTTTCTATTAACGAGGATCCTGGAAAATGAATTCCTAGCCAGAGAATGTTCGGTGAAAGGAAAAGCAGTTCCGTTTTGTGTATTTAAGTAGGGAAATTGATAGGATATTTTTTTTCTATGAGAAATATTCAGGAGACAAAGAAAATATTAAATGAAATAGAGCAGATGTAAGTATGTAAGAATGGTGGCATTAGCCGTGGAAGAAACACAGTAGTCTAGTATCAAATCCCAGTGTGTGGAGTTTAGAAGATGATTAGGAGTCTAGTTGTGTATCTCCTCCAATGACCCTTCTGTCTGAGAGTCTCTGTATTAGTTACCTATTGCTACATAATGAAGCATCCTAAAACTTGATTTAAAACAACAGAGGTTATTTGCTATTTTGTTGGTCAGGATATGCAGGCCAGGAATTAGAGCAGCTCTGTCTTAGATTCTTCCATGAGGTGCAGTCAGATTTCTGCTGGGTTTCCAGTCATCTGAAGCTTTGACTGAGGCCAGAGGCTCCATTCCCCAGGGGGCTCATTCACGTGACTGGTAAATTGGCTCTAATAAGGTACATCCTCTTCATGGTGGCCTCTCAGTGGGGCTTTCTGAGTGCCCTCACATGTTGGCTACATTTGCCTAGATAATGTGATCTAAGGGAGCAAGACAAAAAGTTTAGTGCCTTTATCACCTAGACTTGAACATCACACATGGTCATAGCTACCGTATTCTGTTGACCACACAAGTCAGCCTTGATCCAATGTGAGAAGGGAATGTTCATGGGCATAAACACCAGGATATGAAAATGTGAGAGTCATCTTGGAGCTTGACTACCATAACCCCTAACCCTCTTTGGTCTTTTAACCTTTCAGTAGCTTCAACTATCAAATATGAAGATTTCACTATATGAGCTTACGTTTCCCTCTGACTCTCCAATTTCATGATTTTATCCTTACACCGTGCCTGTGGCACTAAAAGGAACATATGGGGGTGGGGAGGAGGAATCCGTTGGAATCTTCTGCTTTCTAGCCTCTTACTAATTTATATTCTGTTCAAAGATTCTTTTCGGAAATCAGAGTATGTGATGGTGCTGCATATTCCAGAGTATAGTAAGTAGTTTTTTGTGTAATAAAATGTCCATCAGCTGATTCATAAAGTAAATTGGTGTTTAAAACAAAACAGCTACTCATACCAAACAAAAATTCTTCTACATTTAAGCTGACTTACTGAATCCTGATTAGAGAATGTAGCCTAAAAAGGGATTTTTTTTTTTTCTCCTTTTTGAGACAAAGTCTCATTCTGTCACCCTGGGTAGAGTGCTGTGTTATCATCATAGCTCACAGCAAACTCAAACTCTTGGGCTCAAGTGATCCCCTTGCCTCAGCCTCCTTAGTAGCTGGGATTACAGGTGCCTGCCATAATGCCTGGATAGATTTTTTTCTGTTTCTAGTAAACATGGGCTATCGCTCTTGCTCAGGATGATCTTGAACTCCTGAGCTCTGGCTGTCCACCTGCCTTGGCTTCCCAGAATGCTATAGGCATGAGCCATCACAGCCAGCCCCTAAAGAGTTTTCTAAGAATATTAGAACACTAAAAAAGAGTGCATGTCCCAGTATAATAGCCATTGATAGTCTAATGGAAGGCCCAAAGGCTTTGGATTAAGAACTGAGTTTTAATTCTGGCTCTGACTTGAATAATTTGCTAATCTTCAGCAATTCCCTCATAAACTTCAGCTTCCTTTTATTTAAACAGTAGTAATAATTATTATTTCACAAATGTTATTTTTTTGAGAGAATTAACTATATTAACTGTGTAAAGTGACTATTAAAATGCTTGTATGTGTTTAATAATTGTTATTTTTCTCTGGCATATTTATTATTCCCTAATCTTATTAAATACCCAAGTAGCATAAACATTGAAAAAAGTATATGTATAATGTATGAAAGCAAGGAAAATTTTCAAAGAAACTTAAAATAGCCGCTCTATCAATATATATATATATGAGCCCCAGGTCAGTGTTGGTGAAGTTGTTTCCTGGTTCACACCTGACCATCTGCTATTCTGTCATAAAACAAGGGACTAGACCACCAAATATCTTCTCTCCAATTTTTCCCTAAGACTGGGATGCCTAACCTGGTGTAACAAGCTATCCACCAACATCTAGTGTCCTCCCTGCAGAAGAGTGGTGCTTTTCTGCCTGTTGAATTGAAGTGAATCCTTCTAACATTCTCTGGCCAGATACAGGGGATCTAGCATGTGCTGTGCTATGTCCTTCACTCCCTCTGCCACTGAAGCTGTCAGGGTTCTACGTGATGGTTGGACAGAGTCGGGGGGGGGGACAAGATGACCATGCAGGGTAGAGCCCCAGCCAATGATCTCAAAACAGGAACAAGGCACAAAGTTTTGTTTCTTTAAGACACTGAGATTGGGGGTTATTTTTATCTCTTTTGATTAATACACATGATAAGTGTTTTTAACAGTATTTAAGAAATGAACTTTTCCTGCCTTATTTATGACTGTAAGGTGGTATCAATATGAGAGAAGAACTAAAAAAAGAGATGGTGGCTTGTGTAGAGTATAAAAGGAATTAGCCAAAGCTTGTATCAGATTTTAAATCCTATATCCATGTGGGAAATCTAAGGATCATTTCTATAAAAGGAGGACTTTGTGAAGTGATCAATGAATGGATTTATTTGGAGACAGAGGTAGCCTTGCTGTGTTCCCCTCCCCCACGGTATCTCCCCTCACCCCAACTGTCCCTTATATTTTTAGGGGAGGGAGTGGATGTGTAGAGACCTTTAAGCAGGGATACTTGGAGAGCCTTGAAATGTATTCCCTGAAGTTGAGACAGAGGATTGGAACCTGAATCCTATCTGTGAAAGATAGAATGGATTGTATATTAAGATAAGATTTTTGTCTGGGTAATTTGGGGGGCAAGAAAAATACTGTTTGGTGGCTAAGTGAGGGTAGGGCTACTTCACTGGAATCTGTGGGTCTGAATTCCAGCAATTAGTCCAGGTTAGAGATGTGTTTGTATTTCTGGAACACTAGAGAGAATGTCCAGGAAGAAAGAAGTGTTGGGTGTGTATTGTGTGTCCTGTTTGATAGGGCTTCCTGGAAGGGCAAACAGCAGCACAAAGAAGCTATAGGGCTGGGATGCCCTGGCATTGAATGAGCTTGCACAGTAGAGATACATCTGACAAGACTAAAGGATCATCAGGAGACAGGTCCTCAGCAGAGAGCCTAGTAAGATCCCTTGAAAGAACCTCATAAGAGGAAGAGTCAGCTTTTAACTATCAGTGTGCTCAGGACGCAGAGTTGCCCAGGTAAATAATCCTGGTTTACTCTTTACTTTTCTGCTTCCTCCATTCTTTTGACCTTGTAAGGTTAAACTATTGTACTTTGTTGGGGTACAATAGTACTTTGAGATGGGGCTGAAATTAAGCCAGCCTTCTGTTGGGCCAGCCCCTCTCAGCTGAGAGGCATTTTTGGTTCTGCTCAGAGAAAGGGGCACTTTTCCCTAATTTTCAAGGAGACACCATATTGGTTTACAGAGACTCTAGAGCAGCGGTTCTCAACCTGTGGGTTGTGACCCCTTTGGGGGTCGAACAACCCTTTCACAGGGGTCACCTAAGACCGTCCTGCATATCAGATATTTATATTATGATTCATAACAGTAGCAAAATTACAGTTATGAAGTGTCAATGACAATAATTTTATGGTTGGGGGTCACCACAACATGAGGAACTGTATTAAAGGGTCACAGCATTAGGAAGGTTGAGAATCACTGCTCTAGAGAGAAGATTAGTGGTAAATTTAAGGTTAAATTTTTGATTCATATTCTAAAATGAGCATTGTAATTTCCAAATTGAAACTGTTCATGACTATAGTGTGTCTGTAAGTGGCAAAGAAGACAGTGCACATGCCGAGTGGCCATCACTGAATATATTTTAACTGGACAGTTGAGGATGAAAATAAAATGCAACCTCATTGTAATCAGTATGGCATGCGTGGCCAACGTATTGTTTACATGTAAACACACGGAGAAGGATAAAAAGATATAGTGATGAGTGATAGAGATTAGAGAGAGAGAGAGAGAGAGAGAAACATAACTGAGCAAGCCGGAATCCTCTGTCTCCTTAATGCTCTGTTTGCACATCTTCCTCCGTTGAGGAGGTGTTTTAGAATCCTAAGTTATCTGGTTAATGTAATGCTATAGAAAGCAGGTAATCAATATGACCAAAGGAGAAGTTTTTTCTCTTGTTATTTTTTGATAATAGTTGTTTTTTATTTTTTTGAGACAGAGTCTCAAACTGTCACCCTGGGTAGAGTGCCATGGCATCACAGCTCACAGCAACCTCAAACTCTTGGCCTTAAGTGATTCTCTTGCCTCAGCCTCCCAAGTAGCTGGGACTACAGGTGCCCGCCACAGCACCCAGCTATATTTTTTGTTTCAGTTGTCATTGCTGTTTTAGCTGGCCCAGGCCAGGCTTGAACCCGCCAGCCTCAGTGTACGTGGCCGGCGCCCTACCCACTGAGCTGTGGGCACTGCCTTGATAATAGTTTTTTATTCTGTTGTTGTTTGTTGTTGTTTTGACATATTAGTTGTCTTGTGTTTGCTCCATTCTGAAGAATGCAGAAACCACTACTGTTTTACCAGGATGGAACCATATATTTATTGCTCCAGTATTCATTTTAAGAGATTGAAGGATGATAGAATTATGACACAAAGGTCAGAGGAGAGGATGAGCCAGAGAAAAGGGAATGGCAAAGAAGGGATAAATTGCTTCTAGACACCCATTCAAGTTGGATTCTGTCCAAACTAAGACAATCTATTGAGATCAGTACCTAATTATTTTGCACCATCCTCCAGATTCTGAGTTTGGCTGTGACCACTGACTGCCAAGACCATTATTTCTAATAATGGGCAATAACAACACATTCTTCTACAAGTTTCTAATATATTAATCAATATAGATAAATTGATTTGATGTAAATAAATATCTAATATATATCTAATGTCAAATAGATATTGAGATAGAGATATGTAGAGATTTAGGTTTAGATAAGCACACAGACATTTATAAGACGTTTATCAACATTTGTTTTATTTTTAGTTTCTCTACCATGCAAGAAGTATTTTATTCAGTTCTGTTCATCATTAAGTTTGTGAACATGGTGCTATGGGAAAAGTGAACATACACAAGCAGAATTTAGTTAGTAGTTTGAGTTGCAATCAGCTAAGGTGGATAATCAGTTTCTTGGACCCATGTCTATTTCCAAAAGGCAGTTTGAGTTGCAATCAACTAAGGTGGGTAATCAGTTTCTTGGACCCATGTCTATTTCCAAAAGGCAAACCATCAATTCCAAATATGATACCTCAGAGAAAGGAAGGGTTTGAAAATGGGTACTGTATGAATGTTTTTGGTGTAAAAGGTTGTGATACAAGAAAAACAACGTATGTACATGTGCTTAGCACGTAACGAAGTGAAATCACTTCAGATTTATGATGGAAGGAGAATCTGAGGAATACTCTAAAAGCTGAAAGGAGGGAGGATGGAGACAAAATTAGGATGGGACGATGGTACTTTAAGGCTATTTGTAAGTGCTCTGGAATCTTGACTTGTGTATATTTCACTGAATTTTACTTCTGCCTGTGGATGGAATGCTTGCATCCATCTATTCTACTGATTTGCTCTTTTGGGTGGTTGTTCATTTTTTATTAAAAACTTGGGTAACTGACATTGTCATAGGTAGTGAAGTCTCAGCTAATAATCTGGTGTACTTTCAGCAGACAGTATGTGGGAAATTACCAGGAATGGACATGGGTTAGTGGTGAAGGTCCTATCTTACCTGCAGGACTTGCAGGGGATGTGGGGGGTCTATAAATACAAATAAGGACTGATAGGGCATCATATAGGAGGAATCTTTCAAGATTATATCATTAACCATGGTGGTTAGTCTTTTTTTATTCCAGGAATTCTACTCCTATTAGAAGCAAACCCAGAGGCCTTGACTATGGGTATAATACATATACCCTGGAGAAAATCTGGGTTAGGAATTAGGTTGTAAAGCCATAGCAAATAGCCAATGCTTGCTTCATAGAAATTTTCTTGTCCTGACCTGGAAATTGAAACACTAATCAATTATTGAAAAGAAACCCACTCCTCTGGCAAGGCCCTGATGACTGGGAGGGTGGGGGAAAGGAGTGTGAGTAAGAGACAGCCTGTCACTTGCTAGATTTGGAGTAACCTGGGCTCAGGAGATTAATTTCCAAAGCCATATACTCTTCAGTGTGAACATTATTATCTCGGAAAATTCAGGGCAAACTGGAGTTTCAAAAGTTTGAATGAATGCACTTTTTCAATACCTAGAGTTAAGCAGGTCTGGGCAAATCAGGAAGATACAGGAAACATTAAATGATGGGCTGAAAATTATAGTGGGAAGGATCCAAGGATGTGTTTTCTATAATTCATGCTTGAAGATGCTGTAAAGAACCCTAGTCCATACAAATCCAAAAGCCAGATTCTTAAACACCAAACTTTGAAATGCTCCGGAGGAGGGAATATTGAAAAATACTCTTTTACAATGAAGCTCAGCTTCTTAATCGTCAACCCTAGTCTAGGGAAGAGGCACCTGGGTAGGCAGACTCCTTCTGGCCTGACTTAGCATTCCCAGTAGACAAGTCCCCACCCATCTTGTGAACTGAAAAGAAGATCTTGATGCCATAACTTACCATTTAGACTCAGCAGCAAAATGAATAAAATAGAAAAGCACCTTCCCATCTTTATTCTTCACCAAGGAGCTAAGGACCACTTCATGGATAAGCATCAGATGAACTTCTGAGGACTATCAAGCAAGGTTGGACATGAATGTCTTAGAGTCTGCCTACATTCTGAATTCTGGCCACACAATTTAAAAACATTTTACATTTATGTTTTTAAAATTTTTCTTTCAGCAATACAGCTTATTTGGTCCTTTAAAAATTTTGAGCCAAACTTTAACAACAAATGGAACAGCATAGCACCCATTTCATTTTAATGCTCTGCATCTCCAACCTAGAACTAAGTGTGCTTTTGAACTTGGAAAATATGCTCTCCACTATTTAACCTAAATGCCATTATAATTATACCATCTCAGACTCATTCTCATAATTCTTTCTGTAAGATATACAATTAAAATAAAGTGATAATCTAAACAAGGAAAATAAAACGAAACCCTGCAATTACACAGTCAAACTTTTCTCATGTTAGAACAGCAGGAAGAAAGGCATTATTTAATTAAAACATGAATTGCCATTAGGAAAAACCGAGCATGCTATAGGTACAGAAGACAGAAGGAGACAAAACTACGTGTCTAATACTTGATAATCTATATGAACATAAATTATACCCCAAAGAAATATTCCTATTCTCCATAGTCACTATTAGTGACTGCATTCCGCATATGTCATTTAAAAAACATAGCATGGGAAAACAAGAACATGGCCTACAGCTAAATGGTAGCTCCTTTGTCATCTGGCCGTGACTTCCCTGGCATGTGGGATCCAGAAACTGTTATGTTAAACCCGGCCTGCTTTTCTCTCATAAGGTGCCGTTGAGCATGTGAGATTACAAACCCTGACTGCAACCCAGTCATAAATTTCTCTTGTTTCTCCTTTACCTAAACCAAAAACAGCAATATTTGAGAAGGAAATAAGTCTAAAAGTTAACCCGTCACTTTCAATCCCATTAGCCACATTTATCTGCAGGAATAAGCCATGTAAGTTTTAAGATTGTATAAGCGGTAATGAATACTCATTTTGAGAATGTTAGTGAAGTTGTTGCTAGAATTATTAGCTAGAACTCTATTTGATATTCTTCTTCTTTTTTTTTTTTGCAGTTTTTGGCTGGGGCTGGGTTTGAGCCGCCACCCATTGATATTCTTAATTTATTATATGTGAATTTGATGAATCACAACTTCCTGATTATTTGCGGGGAAGTCTGACCAAACTGTTGGCAATTCACAGTTGATGTTTATTTAATAAGTAGGTAGAATATATTTCATTTCTAAATTACCATATTTGTACCACAGAATAAAAAATCCATGTATATCTGGACATAAGGAGTAAATAGAACAAGCCACACTCCGTATGTCGAGAAGAATCAGGACTAGAAGGCATAGCTCTTTATGACTATTGAGATAAATGTAATTAGCCTGCCTTGACACAAAATATACACATACATTTCCAGATTTAAATATTACAAAATTTTAATGAATTTATGCCATATATAAAATATATATCATTAAGGTGTTTAAAATATTTGCCTTAAAAAGATGCATAGTCTGTTACACTTATCATCAAGCTGTACATTTAAATACACACACCTGTGGTTGCCAACCTTTTTGGCACCAGGGACTAATTTCTTTTTTTTTTTTTTTATTCTTGGGGATTCATTGAGGGTACAATAAGCCAGTTACACTGATTGCAATTGTTAGGTAAAGTCCCTCTTGCAATCATGTCTTGCCCCCATAAAGTGTGACACACACTAAGGCCCCACCCCCCTCCCTCCATCCCTCTTTCTGCTTCCCCCCTCCCATAACCTTAATTGTCATTAATTGTCCTCATATCAATATTGAGTACATAGGATTCATGCTTCTCCATTCTTGTGATGCTTTACTAAGAATAATGTCTTCCACTTCCATCCAGGTTAATACGAAGGATGTAAAGTCTCCATTTTTTTTAATGGCTGAATAGTATTCCATGGTATACATATACCACAGCTTGTTAATCCATTCCTGGGTTGGTGGGCATTTAGGCTGTTTCCACATTTTGGCGATTGTAAATTGAGCTGCAATAAACAGTCTAGTACAAGTGTCCTTATGATAAAAGGATTTTTTTCCTTCTGGGTAGATGCCCAGTAATGGGATTGCAGGATCGAATGGGAGGTCTAGGTTGAGTGCTTTGAGGTTTCTCCATACTTCCTTCCAGAAAGGTTGTACTAGTTTGCAGCCCCAGCAGCAGTGTAAAAGTGTTCCCTTCTCTCCACATCCACGCCAGCATCTGCAGTTTTGAGATTTTGTGATGTGGGCCATTCTCACTGGGGTTAGATGATATCTCAGGGATGTTTTGATTTGCATTTCTCTAATATATAGAGATGATGAACATTTTTTCATGTGATTGTTAGCCATTCGTCTGTCATCTTTAGAGAAAGTTCTATTCATGTCTCTTGCCCATTGATATAAGGGATTGTTGGCCTTTTTCATGTGGATTAATTTGAGTTCTCTATAGATCCTGGTTATCAAGCTTTTGTCTGATTGAAAATATGCAAATATCCTTTCCCATTGTGTGGGTTGTCTCTTTGCTTTGGTTATTGTCTCCTTAGCTGTACAGAAGCTTTTCAGTTTAATGAAGTCCCATTTGTTTATTTTTGTTGTTGCAATTCCCATGGCAGTCTTCTTCATGAAGTCTTCCCCCAGGCCAATATCTTCCAGTGTTTTTCCTATGCTTTCTTTGAGGATTTTTATTGTTTCATGCCTTAAATTTAAGTCCTTTATCCATCTTGAATCAATTTTTGTTAGTGGGGAAAGGTGTGGGTCCAGTTTCAGTCTTTTACATGTTGACATCCAATTCTCCCAACGCCATTTATTGAATAGGGAATCTTTCCCCCAAGGTAAGTTCTTGTTTGGTTTATCGAAGATTAGGTGGTTGTAAGATGTTAGTTTCATTTCTTGGTGTTCAGTACGATTCCAAGTGTCTATGTCTCTGTTTTTGTTCAGTACCATGCTGTCTTGACCACTATGGCTTTGTAGTACAGACTAAAATCAGGTATGCTGATGCCCCCAGCTTTATTTTTGTTACTAAGAACTGCCTTAGCTATACGGGGTTTTTTCCGGTTCCATACAAAACGCAGAATCATTTTTTCCAAATCTAGAAAGTACGATGTAGGGGCGGTGCCTGTGGCTCAGTGAGTAGGGCGCTGGCCCCATATGCCGAGGGTGGCGGGTTCAAACCCAGCCCCGGCCAAACTGCAACAAAAAAATAGCCGGGCGTTGTGGTGGGCGCCTGTAGTCCCAGCTACTCGGGAGGCTGAGGCAAGAGAATCGCTTAAGCCCAAGAGCTGGAGGTTGCTGTGAGCCGTGTGACGCCACGGCACTCTACCCGAGGGCAGTACAGTGAGACTCTGTCTCTACAAAAAAAAAAAAAAAAAAAAAGTACGATGTAGGTACTTTGATAGGAATGGCATTGAATAGGTAGATTGCTTTGGGAAGTATAGACATTTTAACAATGTTGATTCTTCCCATCCATGAGCATGGTATGTTCTTCCATTTGTTTAATATCCTCTGCTATTTCCTTTCTGAGGAGTTGATAGTTTTCTTTATAGAGGTCCTTCACCTCCTTTGTTAGGTATATTCCTAGGTATTTCATTTTCTTTGAAACTATGGTGAAGGGAGTTGTGTCCTTAATTAGCTTCTCATCTTGACTGTTATTGGTGTATACAAAGGCTACTGACTTGTGGACATTGATTTTATATCCTGAAACATTACTGTATTTTTTGATGACTTCTAGGAGTCTTGTGGTTGAGTCTTTGGGGTTCTCTAAGTATAAGATCATGTTGTCAGCAAAGAGGGAGAGTTTGACCTCCTCTGCTCCCGTTTGGATTCCCTTTATTTCCTTGTCTTGCCTAATTGTATTGGCTAGAACTTCCAGCACTACGTTGAATAGTAAAGGTGACAGAGGACAACCTTGTCTGGTTCCAGTTCTAAGAGGAAAAGCTTTCAGTTTTATTCCATTCAGTAAAATATTGGCTGTGGGTTTGTCATAGATAGCTTCAATCAGTTTTAGAAATGTGCCACCTATGCCTATACTCTTCAGTGTTCTAATTAGAAAAGGATGCTGGATTTTATCAAATGCTTTTTCTGCATCTATTGAGAGGATCATGTGATCTTTATTTTTGCCTCTGTTAATATGGTGGATAACGTTTATGGACTTGCGTATGTTAAAACAGCCTTGCATCCCTGGGATGAAGCCTACTTGATCATGATGAATGACTTTTTTGATGATAAGCTGTAATCTATTGACTAGGATTTTGTTGAGAATTTTTCCATCTATATTCATGAGTGAGATTGGTCTGAAATTCTCCTTTTTTTTGGGTCTTTTCCTGGTTTTGGTATCAGGGTGATGTTTGCTTCATAGAATGTGTTGGGGAAGATTCCTTCTTCCTCAGTTTTTTGGAATAATTTCTGCAGTACAGGAATAAGCTCTTCCTTGAAGGTTTGATAGAATTCTGGAGTGAAGCCATCTGGACCAGGGCATTTTTTAGTTGGAAGCTTTTTTATTGTTTCTTTGATCTCAGTGCTTGAAATTGGTCTGTTCAGGAGCTCTGTTTCTTCCTGGCTAAGTCTAGGGAGAGGGTGTGATTCCAAATATTGATCCATTTCCTTCACATTGTCAAATTTCTGGGCATAGAGTTTCTGGTAGTATTCAGAGATGATCTCTTGTATCTCTGTGGGATCAGTTGTTATTTCCCCTTTATCGTTTCTGATTGAGGTTACTAGAGATTTTACTTTTCTATTTCTAGTTAGTCTGGCCAATGGTTTATCTATTTTATTTATTTTTTCAAAAAACCAACTCCTTGTTTCATTAATTTTCTGAATGATTCTTTTGTTTTCAATTTTATTGATCTCTGATTTGATTTTGGATATTTCTTTTCTTCTACTGAATTTAGGCTTAGATTGTTCTTCTTTTTTGCAATTCCATAAGATCTCTTGTGAGATTGTTGATGTGCTCTCTTTCTGTTTTTCGAATGTAGGCATCTAAAGCGATGAATTTTCCTCTCAAAACTGCTTTTGCAGTATCCCAGAGGTTTTGGTAGCTCGTGTCTTCATTGTTGTTATGCTCAAGGAAGTTAATGATTTCCTGTTTTATTTCTTCCTGCACCCATCTGTTATTCAACAGAAGATTGTTTAATTTCCATGCCTTTGGGTGGGGTAGAGCATTTTTGTTAGAGTTGAGTTCCACCTTTAGTGCCTTATGGTCTGAGAAGATACAAGGTAAAATTTCAATTGTTT
Organism: Nycticebus coucang; assembly: GCF_027406575.1. Classification (NCBI taxonomy): domain Eukaryota; kingdom Metazoa; phylum Chordata; class Mammalia; order Primates; family Lorisidae; genus Nycticebus; species Nycticebus coucang. The sequence continues at coordinate 24,544,224 of NC_069780.1, forward strand.
TGATTCTGTTGATATTTGTTTTGTGTCCCAGGATATGATCAATTTTGGAGAATGTTCCATGGGGTGATGAGAAGAATGTATATTCTTTGTCTTTGGGGTGGAGTGTTCTATATGCGTCTATCAAGCATAGTTGTTCTAGGGTCTCATTTAAATCTCTTATATCTTTGTTTAATTTCTGTTTAGAGGATCTGTCCAGCTCTGTAAGAGGTGTGTTAAAGTCCCCTGTTATGATGCTATTATCAGATATCATATTGCTCAGACTGAGTAAGGTCTGCTTCAAGAATGTGGGAGCATTTAAATTGGGTGCATAAATATTTAGAATTGAAATGTCTTCTTGTTGTAGTTTTCCCTTGACCAATATAAAGTGACTATCTTTGTCTTTTTTTACTTTAGTTGCTTTAAATCCACATGTATCTGAAAATAAGATTGCAACTCCTCTTTTCTTCTGAATTCCATTTGCCTGAAAAATTGTCTTCCAACCCTTGACTCGGAGCTTTAATTTGTCTTTTGAAGCCAGGTGTGTTTCTTGCAGACAGCAAATGATGGCTTGTGTTTTTTAATCCAGTCAGCCAATCTATGTCTCTTCAGTGGGGAATTCAAGCCATTAACATTTATGGAGATAATTGATAAGTGTGGTAGTATTCTATTCGTCTTATTTGGTGAGAGTCCATTGCTTAGTTTTATCTTTTGCATCAGTGTGGAGGTTAGGTTCTGTCCTTTGATTTCTGAGTTCTTACTTTGCTGCTGATCCATTGTGGTGGTCAGTGTGCAGAACAGGTTGAAGTATTTCCTGTAGAGCTGGTCTTGTTGTGGCGAATTTCCTCAATGTTTGTATATCCGTAAATGATTTGATTTCTCCATCAATTTTTAAGCTTAGCTTAGCAGGGTACAGAATTCTGGGCTGGAAATTGTTCTGTTTAAGTAGATTAAAGGTAGATGACCATTGTCTTCTTGCTTGGAAAGTTTCATTAGAGAAGTCTGCGGTCACTCTGATGGATTTGCCCCTGTAGGTCAACTGGCGCTTACTCCTGGCAGCTTGCAGAATCTTTTCTTTTGTCTTGACTTTGGACAAGTTCATCACAATATGTCTTGGAGAACCTCAGTCAGAGTTGAGGTGACCTGGGTTCTGATATCCCTCTGAAAGCAGTGTGTCAGAATCTTTGGTGATGTTTGGGAAATTTTCTTTTATAATATTCTCTAGTATGGCTTCCATTCTTCTGGGGCATTCTTCTTCCCCTTCTGGAATTCCTATAACTCGTATGTTGGAACGCTTCATAAAGTCCCATAATTCTGACAGTGAACGTTCTGCTTTCTCTCTCTTCTTTTCTGCCTCTTTTACTATCTGAGTTATCTCAAAAACTTTGTCTTCTACCTCTGAAATTCTTTCTTCTGCATGGTCTAACCTGTTGCTGATACTTTCCATTGCATCTTTAAGTTCCCTGATTGACTGTTTCATTTCCTTCAGCTCTGCTATATCCTTTTTATATTCTTCATATTGTTCATCTCTTATTTGATTCTGTTTTTGGATTTCCTTTTGGTTATTTTGCACTTTATTAGCAGTTTCCTTCATTGTTTCCATCATTTCTTTCATTGTTTTCAACATGTGTATTCTAAATTCCCTTTCTGTCATTCCTAACATTTCTGTATAGGTGGAATCCTCTGCAGTAGCTACCTCATGGTCCATTGGCGGGGTTGTTCTGGACTGGTTCTTCATGTTGCCTGGAGTTTTCTGCTGATTCATCCTCATGAGTGATTTCTTTTATCTGTTTCCTTGCCCTAATTTTCCTTTCACTTCCTATTGCTCCTTAAGTTCTTGTGCCTGTGGACTAAGGGTTACAGGACCAGAAGGGTGAGAAGGTTGAAGAGCAAAAAAGGGATGAAAGAAAGGAGGACCGAGTGATAAGAAAAAAAAGAAAGATAGAGAAAGGAGAGGGGGTGGGGATAAGGAATATTGACAAAAAGAATAGAGGCACAGAAAGACGGAGACAGGGCAATATAGGTGTACAGTAGGGTACTTTGACACAACCTTAAAAAAACCCACCTTCTGGGGGTGCCCAGTTGGGTGGTTCCCTTGAGGTCAGCAGCTCTTTGCTAACCTGATCAGACATAGTACCCCACCTCCACCAAGTAGAAAGGAAAGACAAAAATGCTATAAATCAAACCAAAACAAGCAAACAGAAAACTTTACAGGGATAAAATTGGGTGAAAAACCAAATGATAGCGGTAGAAACACTAGCAAAAATGAAGTTGTAGTTATTAAAAAAGGCAGCAATGGGAAATTATAATTAAACTAGAAAAATTGAGAAAGAAAAAGGGATCTGTATGGAAAAGATTGAAATTAAAAAACAAAAGAACATCAACAACGTCAAAATAAACAAGCAAAAAAAAAACAACCAAACAAAAAAAAAAGAAAAAAATACACAACCAAAACCAAAGCAGTTTGTATATGTTATTGAATATTGTCTGGGCAACACGTGGTCTTCTGGGGTATGGGATGTTAGTCACAGTTCTGATACGACTGGAGGCTGCTGATTTCTCAAACCCCAGCAGGTAGACACCCTAAATCTCTCTTCAGCCCACTTAAAAGGCACTTTGAACTTGTAAACTTGCTGAGCAGAAGCTTTCCCAGCTTTCTTGCTGGAATCACTGCTGAAGTGGCTATCCACTTACCCAGTGTGCCAAAACCGGTCTCACTCCGCCCCTGAGGGTTAGGGCTGCAAGGCGGCTCAGACCCCACCCTTAGGCTACTTGGTTGCTGGGTTACCAGCTCCCACCCATTTCTAGCTCTGCGACCCTGAGGGCGGAGCTTGCCAGGGCAGATCACTGACAATGGTTCTGTGTGACCCACCGCCAAACACTGTCTGGCTCAGCGGCTCAGACTGGGGCCCTAGACAACGGCCAAAGTTCTCCGCACTCCCGCTCAGGCCTTCCCCAAGGCAGTTCAACTCAGTGCCAAGTCCAAGGACATCAAAACAGTTCACAGGTAAGGCCTTTCTGGTTTGCAGTCTCGCTGCTACTGAACTTACAGTTGTGGGCGGGTTTAGACGGATTGAACACACGCGACCACTTGCCGGTTTTCCACTGTTTTAGTCCTCCTCTTGGGGTCCAGAAGTCTCTCGCTGACTCCCTGTATCCTCATAGGAGTGATGATAGGCAGTTCCCACCAGCCAGAGATGCCTGGAGTCCTATCTCCCCAGACTCACGGTGCCCAGACGCAAGGAAGCTGTTACTCGGCTGCCATCTTGCTCTGCCTCCCAGGGACTAATTTCTTTAAAGACAATTTTTCCTCGGACTGGGGAGGTGGTGGTGTCTTTGGGATGGTTCAATGCATTACATTTCCACCTCAGACCAGCAGATATTAGATTCTCATAGGGAGCACACGACCTAGATCCCTCGTGTGCACGGTTCCCACTAGAGTTAGTGCTCCTGTGAGAATCTAATCAGTCCCGCTGCTAATCTGACAGGAGGGGGCGCTCCGGTGGTGGTGATGTGATTGAGGGGGAGATGACACAGATGACGCTTCTCTTGCTGGTTCCCCTCCTGCTGGGTGGCCTAGATCCTTACAGGCCATGGACTGGTATCAGTCTGTGGCTCTGGGGTGGGGATCATAGACATACATAACACACTAGACATTCTGTAGGATTAATAAAAAAACTCCAAAACTTTCAAATCAGACACTTGGCCATCAGAAGTATAGATTTTAGTTGTAAATACAAGATTCTGACTTACGAAAATTGTTTCTATCTAACCTGCCCTGCCTGTAGCAGGTGGCTGTGCTGCTGATCCCGTCCTTCCTGCTGATCCCTTATTTGCTTTGTAAAGCAACATATTCTGCTGCTTTTTCCCTGTGGTTTTTCTTTTTCCTTTTTCTTCTTTTTTTTTTTTGGTGTGGGGGAGTCTCTTCATGATTCCTTTTCCTTGAAATGCCCTTTTAAAATTGGTAATCCCATGTTTCCAGCTCCAATTTCTTCTCTTTTTTGCCAGACACGTTTTCAATAAATCATCTCATCCTCCTCCTGGCTTACATGCCCTCACTGTCAAACTTGTGTTCATATTTTCAAATTCAAACTTTTCTCCTGAGGTATTACATCAAAGCCTTAATTTTACTGACCTTCTAGCCAGAAACATTTCCATTCTCTTTTGTTTCCTATCTTATTTAATGACATCACTACACACTTAGCTAAAGAAGCTGGAACGTCCCGCGTTGACGTCACCTGTCCTTATTACCTCCGAGCATTCAGGCACCATCTCTGACCAACTCTGCATCTTTGATAGTTTCTAAGCAGTGTCCATTACTTGCTGTCCCTTATACCAGACAGCCTTAAAGTCTTTATCATTTCTGACTCAACTGATTGAATATCCTCCTTACTGGTTGTCCACCTTCGATGCTCTCCCCCACCCCCCAAGATATAATGGTGCTAGAACAATCTTCTTAAAATGCAAATATAGTCATGTCACTTCTTTGTTTTTCATATTATATGGCTCATCAAATCTTTAAGGGTAAGTTCCAAATTCATCAGTGTCGAGTAAAGATCTTCTCACATTCAACTTGCAAGTCTAAAGGAATTTCCTGCTGTCCAGGACCTCAAACTCTCTTTCCATAAGTAAAATCTTTCAGTCCCTTGTACACTGCCCTCCATGTTTTGCAACCATTGCTGTGTCTGTCTAGTCCCCTTTTCCTTTGTCACCTCCATTAATTTTATTTCTCCCTTCCATTTCTCAATCACCCCCCCTCCCCAGAACACAAACTATTCTTTACAGGGATGAATAAAATTGTTTCTTTTATTTCCTCAAAAGAGGTAAAAGTCTTGAAGAAGATTCTCCAATGACAAGACACTCAAATAGTTATCTCTGGAAAGTTAGTCTATTAAGTGCACAATGCTGGGTTTACCTCTTTGAAAGCCATTTTGTTACTTAATATTGATATACTTAAAAAAAAAAAACTTTGAACTTTGCCTCTCTGTAGACTACAAAACTTTGCCTCTCTGTAGATTTCTTCTTAGAATAGTTATTGACATATAGAAAGAATTCAGATTGGTAGTTCTAATTAAATCTTGTGGGAAGAACTGAAAAAAAGAATCCAGTCTTATTTAAAAATATGCCTGAGGTCAAGGCTATGATGTTTGTTACTTTTTATTTAAAAAGAAATGATGTAGGGATTAATTTTTTTCTAAGTTTCAAGGGTAACAAAGTTTGTCAGCACATACTCAGTGCAAATCGTAAGCATTTGAACGAATTCCTTTTCAATAGACCTTTTATATTTAAAGGTGATCGTAAGTAATAGTGTAAATACTCTTTTCCAACTCTTTGTTTATACTAAACCTTTCTAGTGGCTTCAGCTTGTTAAAAACAAAGTGGAAAGTCTTGATATTCTATGGTGCCTCCACGATTCAGCTCCTCGTTCCCTCTCTGATTACATCTCCGTTCACATAGTATCCTCTCAATAAATATTGAGGGATGAAGACACTATTGAATATATTATAGTTTGAGCATTCTGAGAAAGGCCGTGTGTGGAGTTGTACCTTCCTCAGATAAACAATAATTGCTGATGTTCTCCATGGATCTTATTTGCCGCCGGATTCAGGCATCTATTCAGTGTGATGCAATATAAAAATCATCTCAAAATAAGAATCCAGAAATACGTGTTTTGTAAAGTTTCTATGCACTATATAATTACCATGGAGGAAGCGTATGTTGGGGATTAAAATACTTTAGCTCAAGTTTAGACCCCAAATTTACTGCATGAGTATATGTTTGGTTTCCTGGAAACTTGACATCATGAACGCCGAAGGCTGTCAGGTATTTATTTGAAAATTGCTTTATACTCTCTGGGAAATTCTTCATTCTAGCTAATCACTCAGTAAAAGGATGAATTCTGAAACTCCAAGAGGAATATTACAGATGATTAGAATGAATTTAGTTAAATGGAGGAAAAAAATTAACCTTGAGTTTGCCTCGGTATACCAGATGTATTGAAATTATAGCCGCACCATTGCGCATAATGACTCTATGAGCAGCGTTAACTAGGACTTTGCTACTCACATTGTACAGGCTATGCATTGTTGCCCAGATAATCACTGTCTCTTGTCATCTCCATTAAGGGTTTAAATCAAGGAATGTACAATATTCAGTCTATTTCTTCACATTTCTTTTGGAGTAATTGCATTCTTTATGATTTCTCCTTTCCCTTTTTTTCGTCACTTACATTCTTTTACAAAAAGGACCTGTCTTCAGGGTGGAAGTGTGGAAATAAACAATTAAAGCAAGTCTTTCTTTCTTCGGTACTTGCTGATTACGGAGCACCATTATCTGCAGATGGGGCATCTTTCTTCCCTGAAGTTTTAAGGACTAAGCAACACGAGAAGAGGCTCATGTGCGTATGTGCGCTGTGGAACAATTAGCTTTATTTTCATCTTATATGCAATAGCATGGTGTGGAAATCAACGAGGAGAGGAAGCATGGGGAATTCAAGGATGCTTTGTTTTCATTTTATGTGAATTGCCTTCATTCTCCTCAGAAAAAAATATTTTCCTAAATGAACAAACAAGCAAAAAAAAAAAAAAAAAAACATATGTGTACACCCAGGGAAACACGTCACGGGCACTAGAAAGGGGCTTGCGTTAGTGCAAACAATGAACATGAGCTCAAAATGAGTTTATTACCAGTAAGAATCATTCAATGAAATGATTCACTTTAAAACAAAAATGTCAACGCGTCCTCCCCTTCTTTTTTTTCTTTTCTTTCTTTCTTTCTTTTTTTTTTTATTAAATCATAGCTGTGTACATTAATGTGCTCATGGGGCACCATACACTGGTTTTATAGACTGTTGACACATTTTCATCACACTGGTTAACACAGCCTTCCTGGCATTTTCTTAGTTATTGTGTTCAGACATTTATATTCTACATTTACTAAGTTTCACATGTACCCTTGTAAGACACACCGCAGGTGTAATCCCACCGATCACCCTCCCTCCGCTAGCTCCCTCCTCCCTCTCCCCCTTCCCCATATTCTTAGGTTATAACTGGGTTATAGCTTTCATGTGAAAGCCATAAATTAGTTTCGTAGTAGGGCATCCTCCCCTTCTGAAAATGCTGCAGTGATTTACGCTAATAACTCCTGGGTCGCGAGCTGTCTCTGCCAACACTTCTCCTTCCAGCCTGTGGGTGCAGAGGTGTCCTTTGGGTACTTTCAGCCTGTTCTTCTCCCCACTGCACAGCCGGTCAATGCTTTTCTTTTTCTCTTTCTCTGGAACACAATTTTTCTTCCCTCTTCCCTAATACAGTTTCTGCTCATATTCCAGAATTCAGAGTGGAGTCTGAGAGTTCTTTTGGATCACGTAGAGCAGTAGTTAGCCAATGGGAAAGATGCTGCCTCTTAGAAAACAGTTCAGAGCATGCAGAAGCGTTTCTTCTTGTGATACTGACTGGGTGCTGAGTGCTACTGTATTTAGTGCTCAGCCACCAGCAACACTAAATCGTCCACACTGTGACGGTCATTTTGCACATTGTCCTATGGTCTCTCTCAAAATGCAAATAGTGCCCCTCACCAGCGAGAAACACTAATCAAGAGAATAGATCACGTCCTTTACGAGAAGTTCTTTTAGCTTCCTGCTCTCTATCTTTATTGCAATTTTAAAGAAATAACTGTATTGGTTATTTAATTTTAGGTCAACAAGATATTGGGAAGGGGCAGGGAGGGATCTTTATTCCTGATGTTTCCTTCCATGTAGTGGGAATTCGAAAAAGTCATTCCTGATCTTTATTCTCCATTGTAGGAAGGAAAGGACTGACTTGATTTGTACATGTGGAAAATTTAATGCAGGGATCCTATTTCACTTACTTTCTTTCTTGGTAACGGTTGGCCTGTGATTCTAGTTTTCCTTCTAGGAAACTCCACAGTATTGCTTGGATCTTGGTGGGTAAGTCTGCCCAGTCATAGGGTACAGTCAGCAAGCACGTTTGACTTTCTCCTTTCTTCTTTACATTATCCGCTAAAATGAAGTAGATATTTGACTTGTAATATTCCTTTTGAAACACTCAGTTTCTTGGCCCCCATTGGAAAACTCAACATTTTATTTTTAGACTAGGCTACTTATTATGAAATATGTCATAGGAAATACAACTTGAGGTAGCACAATATTAGCAAAGCAATAAGACTCCTGGTATGGCCAGGCTTTGGGAAATAGATAAACAATGTTTTCATTTGAGTTTTTCCAGTTATGCAGTTAGAGTCCATGCTGCAGCCTGGAGATTTTATAAGCCTGTCACATGATGCGGCAAAGTGATGCTTGGGCATAACCAATGGGCAGGCACAGGAAGCCTGGCAAGCAGATGTCAGGCCACAGGGATCTCGGCAAGGTCTCATCAAAACCATTGTTTTTTTTTTTTTTTGCAGTTTTGGCCTGAGCTGGGTTTGAACCCGCTACCTCGGGTATATGGGACTGGCCCCCTACTCCTTTGAGCCACAGGCACTGCCCGCAAACCATTGTTTTTTAAGTGACAGGTGTTTTCAAGGTTCAAGATGTTGCAGACAGAGATTTTCCTAAATAGGCACTGGTGAGGCAAGACATCACCAAGCTAACGTAGCATTAATTTGGCTGTCCAGTATTTCGTTTTGAATTCAGGACCAAGAAAGAAAATCTGAATGGTCAATTCTTAAAGTAGCTTACCCATCAGTTCAGAAATGGAAACTACTTCAATATAATAATTGCAGGGTGTGCTTCAAAATGATTTGGTTGTGATAAATGGGCCTGTGGGCATTGCCTCTGCCCTACTGGAACATTCGCAAGAGCTGGATGAAAATAAAATAAAATAGAGGAGGGGCAAGGTCTCCAGAGGCACGAGCCTGTGCAAGGAAGCATCAACAGCAGCTTCAACACAGAAACCCCCAATTTAGCTTAGAAGGGGGTTTAGAAGCCATAACTAATAGAACGATAAAATAGAAAACCTTTCTTGTATTTCCCCTTTCTTAACTCTCAGTAATTCTCAGAAAGCGTCAGTGGCAGCAGCCTGTGAGCACAGGACTAAAACACTGACTCTGCAGAAATGGTGGCAACTGAAGTACTGGACAAAGTTCACCACAGATACTGTACCAATTGCAAGAGACTCAACAGTGAGAGGAGTGGAAGTTAAATGATTTGAGAGTATACTTATTTGGAAAGACAAGCACACAAGGAAGATGATGTGACAGTGTCTATCACCATTTTTCAACATTCTCAATAGCCATCTTTGAGGGAAGATATTGTAGATGAGGAGGTTCCCACCACTTCTGTGCCCTGATACATCGAATGCACAGGGCCGAAAGTCATCTCTGGCCAGAGGTTCCTCCCGATTGATTTTAACATTACAGATCTAGTATTCTGTAAAACTTTCTAGCATTCTGATGAGGCTAACCTTGAATACTTGTCCTTATTTACCTTCCTTTTCTCAGATACACTTGAGCTTCTGTATTCTTTTTTTATTATTAATATTAAATCATAGCTGTGTACATTAATGTGATCATGGGGCACCATACACTGGTTTTATAGACTGTTTGACACATTTTCATCACACTGGTTAACATAGCCTTCCTGGCAATTTCTTAGTTATTGTGTTAAGACATTTATAATCTACACTTACTAAGTTTCACATGTACCCTTATAAGATGCACCGCTGCAGGTGTAACTGTATTCGTGTTCCAAATTGAGGGAAAAGTTTCTCACCTTGTCCTCATGTTTGTTCCAGCTTTTATTTTCACAGTTTCTCATTGTCTTCTTTCAATCTCAAAGCAAAACTTTTAATGTGGTGCCGTAGAAAGATAATTGGACATAGTTTCAGATGAGTGAAATTTGAGCCTTGGTAATGAAGCATCCTTACTGTTCATTTAGTCTGTGACAAACTGATAATTATATATCAAATTTATTTTATTTTTCTTCTCTAGTAATTGAATTACCCATTTTATTTATGTGCCTAGTGAGAAGAATATATTTTCCTTTTATTAAGTGTGGCCTTGTCACTAATTAATTGACAAGGAAATGTAAGAAGAAATAGTGTTTCAAGGGAAACTTTGTGGAACACTTCTGGAAATGCCTTTCACCGCTTTTTGTCCTTTTTTATTCTCCCTCCACAATCCTCCCTGAGAAGCAAATGTGATAGCTGGAGATCTTGCAGCCATTTGGAGTCTGAAAACAAGGGCTACATAGAAGGGATGGGGGATCAGAGGCTGAATTTCAGAGGATGTTTGCTATTTGAGAGAATGAAAGTTTTCATATACATGCAACTATTAATGTGGATTTTCGGAAACATGCAGCAAACGTAACCCTCACTGATACATCTGATTCACTCAAGCCTACTGAAGATGAAGGCAGAGAAAGGCTCTGAGAAGGAAGACTGGCTGGAGGACATTCCAACAAAAGTGGGATGAGAACGGTCTTAATAAAATTTATTTTCTCAAAGGAAAAAGTCACTGCAGATCTGTTGATCACAGATTGGAAAGTAAAGCCTTCAATTAAGTTAAGCACTGAAAAAATAAAAAAGAAAAACAAAGCAAAACAAACTAATAGAAGAAAACCTAGGAGAGAATGATGCTTTTCTACTGCTGTGACTCCCTTCCCTGTGGAGTGAGCTGAGCTAACCAAGCCCAACTTGTACTTTGCTTCCCTTGGATGGAGTGGGAATGACAGAGAATGGTTAGGAATGACTAAGAGTACCTACTTTTCCTTTCAGTTAACTGCTTATATTAGGTTATGTTATGTGTTATATTATATATATTATAATATACATAATCCATTTTATGACTCATTTATTCTTTTAGCAAGAGTGAGAACTACTTCTTCATTCACAATGAATGGCATGTTAACTTATGCTTTTTGTTGTTATTGTTGTTTTTATTTTTTGTTTATAGACAGGATCTTCCTCTGTTACCTGGGCTGGAGTGCAATGGTGCAATCAATCATCATTTACTGTAGCCTTAAACTCCTTGGGTCAAGTGATCCTCCTGCCTCAGACTTCCAAGTAGCTGGGACTACAGGTGCACACCACTAAGCCCAGTTAATTTCTTTTTAGTTTTTTATAGAGATGTGGTGTCACTACACTGCCAAGGCTGATCTTTAACGTCTAGCTTCAAGCAATCCTCCTGCCTCAGCCTCCCAAAGTGTTGGGATTATAAGAGTGAGCCACTTACCTGGACAAAGTATGCCTTTTAAGTAGCAGCAAATACATGCTGTACACTTCACACTTGCAGTTTCAAATAAGATTTGAACTTGTAGGGAATTGTATATTCTGCAAAGTACCATTTACTATGTATAAATTGTCTTTTAAAAGTAAATGACTGCTATTTCACATATGCTCCTCCTATTTGTTATCTCTGCTTTATTTGTTTAACAGGTAGTGCAATTTTATAGAGTAAATAAGACAAGAGTCTTTTCCTCTGCACAGTTATTTTTTTAGCTGTTGTATACCTGGATTTCATTATTTTGACCCACTTGAGAACATTTGTAGCAAATGCTCACTTATGTTGTGACAGATCAGTTGCTTTCAACAGATCATGTGGCATGTTTTCTTTAAGACTCGCTTGCCAATTTTTTTCTTTATAGATGAGAAAAGTGATTCTCAGAAAAGTAGACATAATCATTTTTAATAAGTGCTTGTTGAGTTGTACTATTTACCACATGCTCTTCCAATTCATGAACTATAACTGTAAGCAAAACAGCCTGAGTCCTGTGTTTGTGGATTGGACTTTGCATTCTAGAGGGAGAGCAAAATAGTAAATAATTTAGGAAAAAATATATATAATTAGTAAGGTAACTGAACTGTCAAAATTATTGGGCAGTTTATTCTTTCATCTGCAGTTATGAGAGGCCTGCTTCTCATTCTTTATATACCATTCAATGTTTAATTTAATTTTTGTTAGTGTTATGTAGTTAGCTAGATATGAGCAGGTGGATGACAGATATGGTTAGGCTATTATTTTGGACTCTTTTGGGTCAGGCTAACCTGAGCTATTATGGAAATGAGGGTGATTAAGAACTTGCAGGTGGGTTGTTAGCAAGATCTTGTAGGTGAGTTTTCAATACCTTGCACATGGTTTGTTTTGAGAACAAATCTAATTAAGACCCTTGGAGACTTCCAAGAAGCAGATGACACTCTTCAAAGTTGTGTATAAAACCCAAAACTGTGCTTTCCACAGAGCCTACAGAGTCATGCAGATAGGGCCCAGCTTGCTGTGTAAGTTTTTTTTTTGTGTGTGTGTGTAGAGACAGAGTCTCACTTTATGGCCCTCGGTAGAGTGCCATGGCCTCACACAGTTCACAGCAACCTCCAACTCCTGGGCTTAAGCGATTCTCTTGCCTCAGCCTCCCAAGTAGCTGGGACTACAGGCACCTGCCACAACTCCCAGCTATTTTTTGGTTGCAGTTCAGCCGGGGCCGGGTTTGAACCCGCCACCCTCGGTATGTGGGGCCGGCGCCTTACCAACTGAGCCACAGGCGCCGCCCAAGTTGTTAATAAAATTTCATTTTCTTCTAAAACTTTACTTGCTCTTTTTAATTATTTAGGTAACCACCTCAAGCAACCATGCCACTCTTAAGTTTAGAAGTGAAAATGCTATCCCCTTGTTATTATTATATCCTTTAAAATGAGTGAGTTTAAACTTTTAAAAAATGTTTCTTGTATTTTCTTTTTATATGAATTGCCTATGTACAATCGTTTTACTCCTTTTTATTAGTTTGTCTTTTTATTTGTTTGTTCTTGGTATGCTAAGGTAATTAAATCTTTGACTTTCATGTACTGAAAGTCAAAGATTTTATAAATTTTGACCTTTTTTGATTTTATAAATTGTGTTTAGTTTATTATATATTTTTCCTATAATTAAAAAAAACTTGATTATATTTTAAATATTTTTCTCTTTGTTTCTAGATTTCATATTAGTGTTCTTTCCCCACCACTCACAATTTTTTCTGGAACTTAAATACCTTTTTTGAAGTGCAATTGTCAGTCAACAGTTAATATTATTTCCTTATAATTAATATGTGGATTACTGACTCTTAAGTTGGTTTGAGTATAATTGCAAGTAAAATGGCCAAATTAACTTTCTAAAGGTTTTTGCCTGTGTGACGAGCCATTTCTCTTTACACCATGTGCCAGCATAGACACTCACTTTTTGACATAGTATTATATATTTTTCAGATGCTAATGGCCCATACCTATCTGTCTTTAACTCTATTTTCAGTCTTTAGTCTGTCACTCTACGAAACAATAAACTCTTTAATGAATTGTTACTTTTTAATATTTTAAATACAGATTAGGTAAAAGTCCTTGTTAATGTTTTTTGGAAGATCTCTAGAAATTCTCTTTTGGTTATTTAGAACAACTTTAGGCCTATTTTCATATCCTATCTCCCCACTCACCCCCAATCATGTTATTTTGTTTTAGATAACATTGACTAATTTAAGAAGAATTGACACAAGTAAAATAATGTCTTTTGACCTGCAAACCAGATGTGACTTTCCAGTTTTCATGTTTTTTACATTCTTTTATTGGACTTGTAGTTTTCTTGGTATAAGAATATTTCTCACTAAACATTTAGCAGCTTATTTTATTGTTTTTGTTACTATTGTGAAATGAATCTTTTTTCCTTCACATTTGTCTGATTATTTTTTTTTTTTTTTTTTTTTTTTTTTTGTGGTTTTTGGCCGGGGCTGGGTTTGAACCTGCCACCTCCAGCATACGGGACTGGCGCTCTACTCCTTGAGCCACAGGCACTGCCCATTATTTCTGATTATTATATTCTCCGTGCTCATTTCATAACTAACATTTGAATTCCATTTATTATTTTCTCAGAAATTGTTTGATCAACTCTCTTGGGTTTTCCAGGAATAAACTTTTAGAAAGTTATTATTTCTAAGTATTAATGTATTTCTTTTTCTCCCAAATCAACAATTCACAGAATTCATTACCCACACAGAGAGAACTGAGTCACCCAGTGAGGCAATAAAACAAAAGCTAGAAACAATGAGACAGAAGAAGCAGAACGCACAAAGTTCTCTGGTGACAGAGAATAGACCCACAGTAGGGTGGCCAGGAAGGAGCCGCTGGAGCAGCTGTGGGTGAGGTTATACATGTGGGTGAGAGAGAAAGGAGAGGAAATTCATCTGATTTGGGATTGGACAGGACACTTTTAGGTTTTCTCTACTATTTCAGTGGTTCCACCTAGAAGAGGTAGAGTGTTTTATCTACAAACTTAGGATGTAAAAATCAAGTGCTAGGCTCAGCTCCTCCCTCTTCTTCTTGAAAATAGGCATCCCACAGGTGGCAGGACTTGCTCTCTGCTCTTTCCACTCTGTGTTCCTCCTCTCCTGGGTCTAGCATGACCTATAATCAACTAGGTAAGTCGGCTTAAACTTGAGTTAGGAGAATGATTTTGATTTTACACTAAGCTCTTCTCCAATGGAAGCCTTACAGAAATCAGGATATTTTTGTCTTCCAGCGGCGAATCCTTTATTGTAGACACTAGTTCATTTCGAACCCAAGCAAGAAAGCAGCAGAATTTGTATGGGCCTCTCAAAGACCTGTCCAAGAGTTTAGGATTCCTTAAAGAAACAGGGCAAGACCCTGTCTTTCTCAGTATTGTTTCTTCTGGGTACATTGGTTAAGAGTAAGAACTCTAGACTTGGGCTATATCGGTTCGCAGTCTGGCTACAGTATTCCCAAACTCTATCATGTAGGATAAGATAATAATTTAAATAAACTTCATTTTAACCATGAGAAAATTTTTATAATGATACATGTGCTACCCACAGAAAAGTGTAGATGTGAGAATTATATTATGTAATAGATGAAAACATTTAGCACAGTGAACACTATATGCCAACAAATCAATAAAAAGTAATGATAATTATTATGACACAATTTTATGAAGTAAAAAGCAGGTATAAGCTGAAATGAATGTAATCTGTTGAAAATAACAGTGGTCTAGTTTGGAGAAATTTAGCTATGGAATTCAGGCTTGAGCTAATACAAACATAATCTGTCAAAACAGAAATGTCTTTAATAGCAAGAAAAGAAGTTATGTGTGAAAATCAAGTCACATGATTTGTTTCTGAATTAGGTAAATAAATTAATATCAATAATTTGAATTTATCATAAAAATTAAAGAAAAGTTGATTATTGGGAAATCTATGAATATGCCTCCATGCAAATGTATTATATAAATTGTATAGTTAAGATGATATAGTTGTATATATGTTAATGTATTTCTTCGCTTTGCTCTCTGACCCTTTCTCTGGTTTATGAGGTTGACCAGATTCCCAGGGAAGCCTGTAACTCCTGCCTCTGAGGTTATCCCAGGGCCACATGCCTGGGTTGCAGTTACATGTGAGCAGTCTAGCCATGCCTAGTTGCTAGTGTGCTGGAATTAAACAAGATTGAGCTAACAGAATTGTGCTTACAAACTGATTTTGTGTGACTCTCATTCATGTGCAATGTGAATGGTGGCTACCCACCATTCATCACTCACCTTTGGGTTTGAGCACTGAGCAAGCCTTGTATCTCACACATTTGTGTAATGACTATGATGCTGCCTCCAGCCTACAGCATCTAAGGGTGATGGGGACAGCAGCAGGGAAACCTCCATGCTCCTCCACCTGGTCAGGCAGCCCTATCAATGTGGCCCCTCCCTTCTCCCTAGACATAGAGACCATTGCTCTGCAGTGCCACCAGGCCCTTACAGATTTCTTCTATTGCTTCTAATTCATGCTGTGACAGTGTGGTCTTCTCGGTTATTCTTTAAACTCTGCTATAGCAGGGAAAGCCTTCTGTGTGTGAAAGGAAGGAGTGTTTTTCTCATCCTTCCATAGCCTTTCCAGGTGGTGGTGTTAATGGAAGGCAGATGTGCAATTGACATGGAAAGAAATCAGATATGAGGAATGTTGTGATTACAGCCGAAACTGCTCAAGAGGAGACATGGTGAGAAGACATGTTTTTCCATCCTAAGGGTAAATTGAACATGGCCAGAAATTGAATTATCATGTGCTTTTCTATGCCTACTCTAAGACCTGTATTTATACTCATCATCAGTGAAGCTCAGTAACAACCTTTGGGAAGCCAGTACTTGTGGATGGCAGGATGTATGTTATAGCATCAGGAATAATAATGTAACCACGATTAAATAAATGGTATTAGGGAGCTACAGAGTCAAGAAGATCTATAATGTTTCAAAGCCAACAGGTTCTGGAGAACCACTGTTTTGTGATTAATAATAAGTACTATCTCTTTTTTGAGGAAGTAGATAGGAAATAAGATAAAAATGATGCAATTGGACAACAAAGAACAGGAAGATGGTTCTTGGGCATGAGTAAAAATAGACTGTTTCCACTGAACAATAGTGGAATCTTCACAGGCTCTAATTCGGCAGCAGATAAATATATTACCTCTTTTCTAGCAATTATTCTAAATTACCATCAATAAATAACTATACCCTACATGGCCCCATTAGTTTTGTAATGCCTTTTTGAGGTCCACAAATATATATCTGCACAGGTCACACATACACTACGAATGGCCTCGAATGCCAATATATTAGTAAGCCAAACAAAAAGATATTATACATGTGACTATCCCAGTAAATACATTTTAACACATTTTAATAAATGCAATAAAAATTTTTAATTTAGAAAATTTCATTAAAGTATCTATTTCGAACTGAGAGTTAAATTTATAATTATTGATAAAACATTAGAGCTTTGGCATTAAATCTGAATTTAAGTACAGTTTCTATCACTTGCTGGAAATACTATTAAAGCCTCTGTTTCTTGCCAATAACAAGATGTATAGCACTTTTATATGTCACAGGATTGTTGTGATAGTAAGGTAAAATATCGCTTGCAATATGCTTAGCAAAGTGCTTACAACAGGGTAAGAAGTCAATAAAAAAATTGTCTATTGAAACTACCACACTCAATCTGAGAAAAAACTTTACAATGAATAAGATCTTCATAAGGAAAGCCATATAATGTCAGCATGTGAAATGATGAGTAAGTTGAGAGATGCATATTTTTAGGTGACAAAACTAAATATTTTAAATACAAGACTCTCTGATTTAATTTCTATGTTTAATATGATTCTAATCCAAATTCTAAATTGTTTTTTAAATTCAATAAAATTACTCTGCTCTTCATGTGAAATCGTACATAGGCTATAAAATCTTAGAGGATTTTGAAAAAGAAATACTATGAGAAAGGTATTGGTCTATCAAATATGTAATCCTGTAATGTCAAAATCAAAAGTGGGAAGAGCTTGCATAAGAATCAACTGACAGATAAAACTAAGCCTAAAAACAAAATATTTGGCTTATGAAGATGTAGATATAGACATGGAGTGTCTTGGGAATTAGAATCCCCAAACAAGAAATACATGGGGGGCGCTGCCTGTGGCTCAGTGAGTAGGGTGCCGGCTCCATATACGGAGGGTGGTAGGTTCAAACCCGGCCCTGGCCAAACTGCAACAACAACAACAAAAAATAGCAGGGCGTTGTGGCAGGAGCCTGTGGTCCCAGCTACTCGGGAGGCTGAGGCAAGAGAATCACCTAACCCAGGAGCTGGAGGTTGCTGGCGGCTGTGTGACGCCATGGCACTCTACCGAGG
The DNA here is from genome assembly GCF_027406575.1 of Nycticebus coucang. NCBI lineage: Eukaryota > Metazoa > Chordata > Mammalia > Primates > Lorisidae > Nycticebus > Nycticebus coucang. The sequence goes on from NC_069780.1 coordinate 24,561,844, forward strand.
GCAAAAAAGTGAGACTCTGTCTCTACAAAAAAAAGACAGACATGGGGTACTAAATACAGGAAAGGGGGAAGAACTGAAGACAAAATAATGTTGTAATGTCACTTTTCTGTTTTACCCAATAACTTCAGATATTTCAAAGAATAAAACCATTAAAAAAATCAGTATTTATAGCATATAAGTATGTGATTATATGCAAAGAAAAAACAGAAGGATAAAAGAGAACACTGATATATTTATTTAACACATTAAATTTTTGTGTTAAAAATAAAACAAACTAAATGTTAGAAATCAATGATTCCATTAATGCATAGGGCCTGGGACATAGTATAAGTTTGGTAATAAGATGTGTTGAGTGTCAGGGGAACATTTTTGTTAGTTATGGCCCATCCATGTAGTGAATTTAAATTACTTTTAAATGGCTTTGATATCTTTGAATATGAGTATGATGCCAGCAAAAGAAACTCAAGAAATATAAAATGCACAATTGATCTCAATTGTATCAAATAAAACATATAAAAAGAAATCAATCAAAATTGAACAACTGTTAACTTTTGGTGACATAAAATTTTTGTCTTTACGCTTTTCTATATTTACGAGATAGACTTTTTTAAAGACACCATATTCAGAGTATATGTCAAGTGTATATAGCAGCAATAGTTCTCTGACAGTGATGAAAAAATTAAGGGAAGAGATTTTTATTTAAATGCACAGAAGGTAGAAAATATTTCCTTTTAGAACTTTTCAAGTTTAAATAGCTATAAGGCTTTAAATGTTATTATTTTGTTTTATAGAGAGAATGAAGGGAAGTTAATGTTGTAAAGATAGTTGGCATCTCCCTACTGGTGAGAAAATCAATAAATCACGAGCCCCTGTATGTAATCATTTAAACTGGCAAGAATAGAGCACATTAAACTTTAGCCCCACATTTACTTTTTGGGTTGAGGTTGACATATGGGAAATGAAGTCTGGGGTATAAGCAGCTTAAGAACATTTTTTTTTAAAGTTGGGGTGTAAGGGAATATCCATGGAGAAACACTTACATAGTAAAGAGTTGCAGAGAGTGATAATATCGAAGTTGTCATTAAATTTAACCAAGTTCTTGATGTGAGAAATTTCAGTTCATTGTTGATGACACAGATTGCAGAAGCATATGGAAGCAATTAGAGGAAAGTAAACGGAGACTGTGGGTGCAGGCTGCATATTTGTGGAGCTCGACTAGATAAAAGGAATAATATAGGATGAGATCTAAAACAGGCAATCAGGACTCTGGTATCTTCTTTCAGAGTTGAGGAAATCTGAGCATGAAAGAAAGGCAAAGGAAAAGATAAAATTGATGATTCTCTGGTGGGGATGTGGGAGTGGACTGGACATAAGAACAGAGTCTCATTATGAGGGAATAGTAGGTTCTGTAGCAAAGGCTGAGGGGTCAGATTTCCAGATAGGAAAAAGAATCCTCTTCTGCTGAGATTTGTGGGAAGGAAGTTCTGATAGATGTAAAAATCCATCAGCAGACAGACAGCCGGGGTGAGGAGTAGCATAGTGTGTGTATTCAAGAAGCACTGGGTCAGAAGATAAGATTCTGAATCTCCATGAATCAGATGTAGGACCTGAGGACATGCCAGTGTTTAGTGGGTTTATTATGTAGTAGGTTTTATCCCTGCTGGGTCTCTTTTTCTTTCCAACAATAGGTACATTATGTAGTTCATATAAGTTTTCCGTATAATATGAAAAAATTCACGAAAGATGAAAAATTCCTTCGAAAAGTCACAAATGTATTCTTGTAAAGAGATGTTAATTTTTGTCATGAAATGAAGTAGGAATAGGAGCTAAATGACGGTAGAGAAAAATTAGGAGCTTTTAAAGAAATAGGTCATGAGTTTCAGTCCAAGAGAATGGAAGCAGCATGGCCAGCTGGGGGCCCTGACAAGAGCTTGGTAAATGTCTCTGACAATCCCAACAATCTTGCTGCCTGAATATGATGCTTTGATAAGATGTTGGAGCTTACAAACGTCTTCTTGCACACTGTCTTCATAGTATGCATGATGCTTATTAGGCCTCTAATTTAAAATTATCTTTGAAGGCTCCCCCACAGTGGCCTTTTACATTCACATTGTTGGGTACTATGGAAATACCTTAGAATCTAAGTGCCCAGTAGGTCCGTGGGAACAGAAAGATTCTTACATACAAAAAGCTCCATAAAGCATCAACAGCATTGTCTTAGGTTGCTTGGAGAAGCTGCATTCATATTCATAATGTATTGCATAATTTTGAGATCCTGATTTTCATATTACCCAGTGTGCCCTTTCAGCTCTGCTGTATTACCAAATTAAAGGAAACCATACAACTTCAAGAAATTAGAATGCTCTGTTTTGTATGTTGCACTTTGTCAGTATTCCATTTTTAATTTGTTCATCATTGATCCCAGTGAAGGCAAACTGTCACTGTAACCGTTGCCTGGAATGTGATACATTAGTTTTATTGCCTATGTAACAGCTGCTCATGTGCTGCTTCCTCTGTCATTCAGGGGTGATGTGTCCTTCTCTTTAGGCAGTGCCAGAAAATCAGGGAGAGCTCACAGCACAACACCTTCCAATGAACTGGATTAAGTAGAAGGAAATTCAATTGTATGTTATTGTATTTGTACCACTTAGTACAGAATGGTGGCAGACAGAAGGCCACTTCACATATACATGATTGACTAGCTTTCTCATATTTGCCTGTAACCTAAACTGCCAAGGCCTCAGATTCCTCATCTATAAATTGGGAATGAGAATAACTACTTTCTCAGACTCTGTGGAGGTCAAATTAACAAACTGTTAACTTCGTTTCTCCAGCAAAAAGATGCAAATCTATCCCATATCTGGCCAATATGTATGATGCCTTAAAATCTTAAGTTAAAACATATAATAACCTAAAATTTCATTTCCATTTATTAAAATATTATTTTACCAAGAAAAATTGGCATACATATCTGTACATATTCACAGGGATCCACTGTGAGTGTGTTAAGATAGACTCTCTTAGGGTTCATGATTAGAATCCATTAGGTAACACTGTGCCCAAACGTAGGCACAGGAGAGGGCCAACAATACCCAAAGGTGTGGCCAACAGTTAAGCACTGAAAGTGGGATGCGCGATCTGCAAGCTTCCTTCAAGTCTCTTCTCAAGCTTTGTCTGTGTTGGTCAAATGTGCTGCTCAAATTTCCTTCTAGGGGGCAGCAGTGCCCTGAAATTTTGCCAATACTCCTTTCTTTTTTTCAAACTTGCTTCAGTGATTCTTAGGACTTCTGTACAGAAACACAGTAGAAGTAAATGTGCTAATTATGTTATCACATGGGCATAGAGATACTAGAAACATACTTTTCCACCCAGTCATTAAAAGGAAGAATTCTTGGAGGGCATTTGTAAAGAAAATATAATAAAATGATACAGTCAAGAGGAAACTAATATATTACAAGACTGTACAGAAAAGAAAAGCTCCCATTTCACTATTGAGTTTATTTTACTATCTCTATCTGTCTATCTATCTATATAATATCTCTCTATATAATATGTACATATTTATTATGAATAATAAATACATATTTATTATGCATAACATATACATATTCACATATGACATACATATTTATTTAATATATATACATGTGTATATAGTAGATAGATTAGATTTATTATGCATAAATATGTATATATTATATATAAATAAAATTGTTATTAACACCAAAATTACTAGGAAGAGACGTATGTTTATTTACAGAACAAAAATTTAAAATATGGGGTTTTACATATGTGAGAATTAAAATCTCCTGAACAAAACTTTTCCAAGAAGTATAAACATTTTTTGAAGGAATGCGAACAGATTTAACCTTGGTTGGGAGTTTCTTGAAATTGCTGTGATTTGTCAGGAACATTTGTTGACTTGATTTTATTTTGAATGAAGATTATGCTTCTACAAGACAACTGAAAATACTGAGCAGAAATCAGTCTAAACCTCTCGACTTCCATACCAACCCTGCACTGTTCAACACCCTAGACCATAGTAAGTTGTGAAACCAGATTTGATAAATAAAATTTTATTTCCTATCTCACTTGGCTACATTCAATTACTATGCTAATTAGAGAGAGCTTATGAAATGTCTAGAAAGTTTTCTTTCACTGTTTTGTGTTATGATCTCTTTTATGTTATGGTATCTGCTAGATCCTGGTCCAAAGTTCCAGGACTAGTGAGTGGATTGAGCACTACAATACTCAGTCAATACAAGCATGATGATGTAGACACCTCTTGTTCCCTAGCAGGAGATAGATGGTGGCTCCTTCTGTTGCTACTAAAAATCAACCCCTTCTACGTATCTTCCTTTTCTCACACATCATCATTATCTGGGTAGAATAAGGAATACTCCTATGTTACCTGTCATTTCCAATCAAGACTTCTGTTTGTGATAGTTTGCCCTGAGTTGTTATTTAATGACATGTCAGAAATATGGTTAGGGTAAGACAAGAAAACAAAAATATTGTTTGCTCAGGTCCCTGAAATGTTCTGGAATAGCTTCACCTATTATAACAATAGACATGAACATTGCTTGCTTGTCATTATTTTGCAAAATATGGTACTGACATTTTCCCTTTTCTTTAAGGGAGTTAAAGTAATAGACCAAATTGGAAAATTCTTCTCTGAGTAATTCTGAATAACTCAATTTTTTTCCCTCAAATTCTTACTCATAACTCTTAATTGCCAAATCTTAGAGCTATGAAAAAGTACATTGCCACTAATCATGAGATCTGATACTATTTATCTAGAATATATTCACTCCTTAACAGCTTGCCTCATTTAACATTTGGTGAAAAGTGCAATTATTCCTGGAGAAATGTAAATATCCTTCGAACATGGTAACTGTTCTTTTTTGTGCATTTCCTCATCTCTTATTGAAAATATTTTATGTTATCGATGCAATCGGAGTGATATTTTTAAGATAAAATTAGAAATGCCCTTATAGGATCAACCATCAGACATATAATGTGAAATTCTGTCACACTGGAACAAACGATGCTACTATCATCACTGGCTCCTCTTTTATTAGTTTTTTTATTAATTAAATGTAAAGTCTGCCATTGGCCTTATGAAAATGCTCATCTGTTTTCGTTTAATTTCAAGTAGATTAGAAGTGAGATTTGGTGTTAATTAAAAACTTAGAATTTATGGGGATTTTAATTGCAAACATTTCAGTGGTGAGCATGTACATGACTTAGTTCTGTTTGGTGATAAACAAGGTATTGAACAATGACAAGACAAAAAAAAAAATCCTTTGGAGAAAACAACATCTTCGTTGGCTTTATTGTGAATGGATAGCTTGAATCCTTGTGGCTGGAGGCCTGTAAAGGGGAGAAGCTCAACAACTATAGATCTCCCTGGGCAGTATTAATTTTTGGGGTTTTTTTACAGTTTTTGGCTAGGGGCTGGGTTTGAACCCGCCACCTCTGGCATATGGGGCCAGCGCCCTACTCCTTTGAGCCACAGGCACCGCCAGGTAGTATTAAACGTTTACACTGATGTCTAGACGTTTCACTTTGGGAAAATGTGGATAGGTTTGGGAAGACAGCAATAACGGTAAAACAAAGTCATCATCACGATTAATTAGTTTAATAGAAATGCTTCAACATCATATTCTGCAAATATGCTTTCAGCCGTCTACTTTTAAGTTGAATTTAGGGTGTGTAGGGTAACTGATGACTAAGATGTCCCTAGAAGTTTCACAGTTTATTATTTATTTTAACCAGAGCCTGTTGCAAAAATAAAAAAGGGGGCGGGGCAATCTTCTATGGGAACCTGTAATACAACTATTTTTCAATTAGTATCTTTGCATGTTCTCCTCTGGTGTGAGTCAGGTTTTGCCTCCACATTGCACTTTTAAAGGGAGCTCTATCTTTGCATCCCAGGCTACATGTGATGAGATTAAATTGGCACACTTTACTGTAGAGCTCTTGTGATCCTGGCAGCCCTAGCCTGGTTGATACCTCTGAGAGAAGGCTCAGCTGTCACTCAGTGACCCATTAACACTACTGTTCCATCCTGCAGTGTCATTTTTCTCATTCTTATGGAGATAATACTCCCTGGAGATCACAAATACCTGCAGGAATGAAAGAGAACAGCAGAGACAAGCTAACTATTAAAGAGGGAGCAAACACAGCAAGACCAAGAATTCCAAAAGTCCACTTTTAAACTGAGTGAAAAGATGAAGCTCATTATGATGTCTGGGTTTGGAAGGTGGGGAGAGGATTGAGTTTAAGAGTTATCATAACTTTTTAACAAGTGATTTTCTCCTTCCTGCCTGAAAATTATAAGGAGTGCCCAAAATAACTCTTGGAACTAGATACAGAAAAGGCGGCTGCTTTGAACTGTCATAAGGAAATTTGGGTAAGAATTTGTCACTTACTAATAGGCAATGGATATAAAACAGAGCCTGCATTAAAATGAATTGCTTAATATTCCAAATAGAACAGGATCCCTGGTAAGGTTTGGCTTACTGGAGTTCAAAATCACCTTCCTAATAAAAGCACTAAAAATGAAAATGGTATGTGATCTTTGTAGCCCTTGGCCTAAGGCTCCCGTCTTATGATTGAACTGTTATCCATGATTTAAGCAAACTCCATTGCTTTCTTGCAGTCCAAACTGTATATTGTTTGGTTGGTCACCTTTTAAAAAGTTATACTTTTATAATAGTTTATGCAGTAACCATAATGCCTCCATAAAGAGGCTTTTAGAGATATGCTTCTCAGGTTTCTGGATTAAGGCTGGTCCAGTTTGATTGATATAAAAACAAAATACAAAGCCACCCAAGTCTTGGACACTTGTTGAAGATATCCTTAAGTACAAGAAAAAACACCCCCCCCCCCAACAATATGGTGAATTTGTCAGGAAATAGGGATAAAAGTGATGGAAAGGATTCAGAATTATTAGAAAAAGAAAAGGTGAACATCACAAACGTTTTACCACAATGCATCTCAAAACCTGCTTCTAATTTTCCCATGCCAGGCACAACTTTTTAGTGGGTTTAAACTGTTATTCTCAGGCTGTGGTTTCTTAGTTCTTCCTCCTCTCTCAGGTGATAAAGGTCTACAAGCCACAAGATAAAGATAGCACCTTCTTGGCAGGGCAGGTGGTTTACACCTGTAATTCTAGCACTCTGAGAAGCCCAGGCATGTGGATCATCTGAGCTCAGGAGTTCGAGACCAGCCTGAGTAAGAGCAAGACCCCATCTCTACTAAAATTAGGAAAAACTAGCTGGGGCTGGGGCACCTGTAGTCCCAGCTACTCTAGAGGTTGAGGCAAGAGGATGGCTTCAACCCAAGAGGTGGAAGTTCCTGTGAGCTACATGAAGCCGTGGCACTCTACCAAGGGCAACAGAGTGAGAAAAGCATCTCACCCCCCCTCCACCCCCACCCCCCACCAAAAAAAAGCATCCTTTTTTTGGACCACCAACTTTGTCCCTTTATCAGTTTCATTTGTTTGTTTTAAAGGTAACTAAACCAGAAATCATCCACGGGTTTATTTTTACATTAAATATGGTATATTGCAGTATAGGAAAAAAATATTCATACGTATTTTAAAGATCAAAAACAAGACTTTAAAGAAATAGTGGTAGTTGGTATTAACCTCTCATCTCTCTGGACTCCTGTGTGCCTTAAGAGAGTTTGTTACTCTCTTCTACGTGACACACTTGGAGGGCACACTTGGAGAGGCACTGCTGACGAGTTAGGAGGGGAAAGAAGCTCAGTGTTGTGGTTTAGAAATGATGGTGCTGTTGATCAGGGCCAGGGAGCGACTCCAAAGGGCTTCGTTTCACAGTTAGAAGGGACTGTCCGTCGGTTGTAGCAAGCGGAGCATTCTGGCCCAGTGCGCCTGCGCTGTGGGGCCAGGGGCACCTCCCTTCCCATTGTGACGTGCCCACGTTTGCACCCGACGGGACGTGATGCACGCTTGACGGTTCACGCCGTCATGACGTGAAGTGTCGCGCGCCAGACGGCCTTGGGGCGGTTGTGCAGACGTTGGAAGCCGCGGCGGCCTTCAGTGGTGCTCCATGAGGAAGATGCTGGCTGCTTTTGTCTCCCGTGTGGTGTCGGGTGTTGTCCAGAAGCCAGCTCGCCGAGTGCTGGTGGCGTCTTGTAACTATTCAAATGATGCTACGTTTGAAATTAAGAAATGTGATCTATATCTGTTGGAACAGGGCCCCCCCGACAGCGCAGTACTCACCAGGCAGGATGGGCTCAAATACTACAGGATGATGCTGACGATTCGCCGCATGGAGCTGAAGGCAGATCAGCTGTATAAGCAGAAATTTATTCGTGGTTTCTGTCACTTGTGTGATGGCCAGGAAGCTTGCTGTGTGGGCCTGGAGGCCGGGATAAACCCTTCGGATCATGTCATCACGTCCTATCGGGCTCATGGTGTAAGCTACACTCGTGGACTTTCCGTCCGATCAATTCTCGCAGAGCTGACAGGACGCAGAGGAGGTTGTGCTAAAGGTAAAGGAGGATCGATGCACATGTATACTAAGAACTTCTACGGGGGCAATGGCATTGTTGGGGCGCAGGGGCCCCTGGGGGCCGGGATTGCTCTAGCCTGCAAATACCAGGGAAACAAGGAAATTTGTTTGACTTTATATGGGGATGGCGCTGCCAATCAGGGGCAGATAGCCGAAGCTTTTAACATGGCAGCCCTGTGGAAATTACCTTGTGTTTTCATCTGTGAAAATAACCTGTATGGAATGGGAACATCTGTTGAGAGATCTGCAGCCAACACTGATTATTACAAGAGGGGCGGTTTTATCCCTGGGCTAAGGGTAGATGGAATGGATTTTCTGTGTGTTCGGGAGGCAACGAAGTTTGCAGCCGACTATTGCAGGTCTGGAAAGGGACCTTTATTGATAGAGCTGCAGACCTACCGTTATCATGGACACAGTATGAGTGATCCTGGAATCAGTTACCGCACACGAGAAGAAGTTAAGGATGTCAGAAGTAAGAGTGATCCTATTATGCTTCTACAAGATAAAATGGTAAACAGCAAGCTCGCCAGTGTTGAAGAATTAAAGGAAATTGAAGCTGAAGTGAGGAAGGAAATTGAGGATGCTGCCCAGTTTGCTACAGCTGATTCTGAACCACCTTTGGAGGAAATAGGCCATCACATCTTCAACAGTGATCCACCTTTTGAAGTTCGTGGTGCAAATCCATGGATCAAGTTTAAGTCCATTAGTTAACAGAGAAGCTGTATGTAAATTATCAGTCCCTCAAGGGAAATTCATGATCAACTTTAAGAAACTGTTCTTAACTTAGTTAAAGAGGAATAAAACTTAGAAAACAAAAACCTTATATTTTTCATCAAAAGAAATAAAGAGGTTAAAAGATGTACATTATATATTTGTATTCTGCATTATTTTATTAAAACATACTGTAATCATTTAGTATGATACCTGAAAAGGTTATTTTAAATTTATACAAGTCTGAAATAGAATAAACAGATTCTTTAGTTTCCCAACTATTCTATCTAATGGAAGAATAGTTCTTTGATTCTGGCTTTTCTGCCATGGGTTTGTGTGTAAAATCACTATCCTGAGATAGATGATTTCAAACTGCTCAGGGGCCTCACTGCTGTTCAACAGTTTATTTGAATTAACCAATAACTAACACAGCTTAATATTATGCACATTGAAACAGACCTATGTAATATTAGTGGGGACGCTTGTTAATGCTAACAATTTAACACAAGATATTTAATGGGGCAGGGAGAAGGAGAAAAAGGATTTTTTTCCCCATATGAGTGTACTTTGTTACAATGTTGGTAGTGTACTAAATTAAAGGAAAAATATAAAATTAAAGGGGAAATGCATTTTGCTTTAACCTTTATGCTAAAGTTACTTTTATTTTACACTCCATTTATACTGTTAAGTGTTCTAGATTTTAAAGAGCCATACTACTGCATTTCAACTGAAAAGGAATAAATAGGGGGTGACATCAAATGAGTTATGTAGAGGAGATAACATTAATACAAAGTTGAAAGTAAAATCTGCCTTGCTTCTAATTAGGTATTATTACTAATCAGTGCATGATATCTTTCAATGCAATTGAGGATTCACAGATAACTTTTTCCAAAGGAAATTAACTTGGATCATGCTCTTGCAGTCTTCTCTACAGTATAAAACTTTGTCAATTAGCTAATTATGACTTTGTGAAAACAGTACTACTTGGATATATTAGACTAACAATCTAAAATCCTATTGATCTTGATGTTTGGCATACCTTACTACTTTGAGATAAACTTAACTGAAATGAGAAATGAGAATCTGCCTGTGATTTGAGCAGTAGTTTGTGGAACATACCAAAGGAATCAGTTGGATGTCAACACTTTGTTTACTGTACAAAATCTATTTCTGTACAATTTGAACATAGTGTCTAAGAATTTTTAACAGAAAACCTAAACTCAGAGGACTTTGGATAAACATATGTACATATAAGTAAAGGCTTAATTTCTGTATCTTCCCTCAAACAGGTTTAAACTAGTAAGAGAAGCTAACATTCTAAATTCAGAGATTAGTTTTGTTCCTAAGTCAGTGATGTTAACTAATATGTTTTTTTTTTTATTATATCATAGCTATGTACATTAATGTAATCATGGGGTACCATGCGCTGGTTTTATATACAATTTGAAATATTTTCATCACACTGGTTACATAACCTTCCTGGCATTTTCTTAGTTACTGTGTCAAGACATTTATATTCTACATTTAGTAAGTTACACATGTACCCTTGTAAGATGCATCACAAATGTGGTCCCACCAATTACCCTCCTTCCACCCATCCTCCCCCTCTCCTTCCCTCCCTTTTCCCATATTCTTAGACTATAATTGGATTATAGTTTTCATATGAAAGCTATAAATTAGTTTCATAGTAGGGCTGAGTACACTGGATAATTTTTCTTCCATTCTTGAGATACTTTGCTAAGAATATGTTCCAGCTCCATCCATGTAAACATGAAAGAGGTAAAGTCTCCATATTTAAGAGGCTGCATAATATTCCATGCTGTACATATACCATAATTTATTAATCCATTCATGGGTCGATGGGCACTTGGGCTTCTTCCATGATTTAGATATTTGTATATTTCAATAGAATACTACAGCTGCATTTCAGAGGTGCTTCAATTGGTTCCCTTCCATTAAAATCAAACAAAAAGAGTTTTTTTAGACAATATTAATAAGCACATTCTTCTAACAATAAGGGATCGTTTTTATTATATGGATGTTTTCATAATATTTGCAAGTGAAAGATTTAGCTGCTCAATTAAGGCTATTTCACATAAAAGTTTGTTCATAAATGGATTCTTTTGATGCCAGCAAAAATTAAGATTTGTAAATATTTGATTAGAAATTAAGCTATCACTAAATATACACAGATACTATACTTCCTTTCAGAAAGTAACAATGTTAGAGAACAAATCTAACAATGTTAGAGAAAATTTGTCTCATTATGCCTTACCAAAGTTTATTAAAGAAGGAACTTTTCAACTTTTTCTACACTAAAAAATAATCAGAATTTTGCGTGTACATTTAAGTAACTGCAATCATATTACTGGTTGTACATAATTTTGTAATCATGGAAAAAGATTCTGAAAACCAAACCTGTTGTTTGAGATGTTTTGCTTGACGAATAATGGCACTAATTTCTCCAGCTGTAAACCAGAGAGCTATAGAAATCAGCAGTTGAATTCTATTTCCTGTCTATAATGCTAGGCTACTCAATCTGCTTTTTCCACATTTTAGAGACAGTAGGAGACCTAATAGTCATGAAAAGAATTTCACTGCTGCAATGATGCCAGGATATCAGAGAGAAGGAGTTCCTAATGTCTTAGCCTTTATAATACTCTACGAAGGTAAAGGATTGTGTACATATGTGTGGAATGTAGTAAAAAAAGGAGGATAAGAAAGATACAGAAAGGAAATATTCACATGAAATAGAATTACATTTATTTAAAATAAATGAATGTGTGCCTGTCTAGTATACAGAAATCAGAGCATATTGTTAGTGAAATTTAACCTGACGGGAGAGTAGTTTTTAAAAATTGAAATATAATCCACCTACCGCAAAATTCTGTCTTCTGAAAGTATACAATTTAGTGGCTTTAGTATACAGACATATATATAAGGCTATGCAACCATCACTACTGTCTAATGCTAGAACATTTTTATCACCTTTAAGAGAAAATTCATACTTGTTTTCAGTTACTTCCATTTCCCCTAGAAACTATAATACTTAGCTACATTCTGTCTCTGGATTTGCCTACTCTTGACATTTTGTATAAATCATACTATATGCGATCCTGTGTGACTGGCTGTTGTCACTTAGTGTGTTTTCAAATTTCCTTCATGATGTAGCATGTATCAGTACTTATTTTTTTTTAATGGTTGAAATAGCATTTCATTTTATTTATCCATTCACCAGTTGATGGGCATTTTTTCTACCTTTTTAGTACTATAAATAATAAACAACTAGTATTGCTATAAAAAAATTCCGTTTCTTTAAATATAAATACAATAAAAATTTTACAAGTATTGGCCAAAGTGATGCAGCAGTATCTGTTGTGACACAGTTCCTTTAATTAAACAAATCATGTTGTAGGAAAGTGTTAAAATACTTCAAGCCTGAATAAATCAACTAAAATCAGCCACTGTTCCAACTGAATTTCAATTTGTGATGTATTTTTAGAACAATTTTAGACTTGCACAACAGTTAAGAACGGTGTACAGATTTGCCACATGCCCTGCACTCAGTTCCCCCCATTATAACACTTGATATTAGCATGTAACAAAGGGAAAACTCAATAGCTTGGGATACCAATACCTACACATCCCCCCAAAAGGCCTCTTTTACCTTCCTGGGAGATAATCTCTGAACCCTTGCAATTCTGCCTGATAAGAATATTTTTGTAGTCCTGAGACATTAGGCCATGCTGTGCCAGTATGACCAGAGAAGTTTATCTTAATAATGTGTCCCTTATGTTACTTCACCAAGAAGATATGCCTGGAAGCTTATCCATGGTTTCTCTTGAACTTCTTTCCATGTGTCTTTTCATTTTGCTGATTTTGTTCTGTACCCTTTCACTATAAAAACCACAACTATAGCAAACACACACAGAAAATCCAGTTTCTTCATGATGTAAACTAATAAGCTATATATTGAAGAGGTCCAGAGGTATTAAATGGCTAATTCAGTTATTCACACAGTAACTATTAGTGATAGCTACTAATCATAGCTACTATTTTATTTTACTGGACTGCTTTTGAGAGTAAGATACTATGCTTAGTATTTTATACATATTGTGTCACTTAGTGCTTGCAATGTCCACATGATATAGACATATAATCATATAATCTTTATTTTACAAAAGAGGAAATTGACGCTCAAATAAGTTGCTCAAGATACTATAGTTAATAACTGGTGCAAGTAGGATTCAAAGCCAGGCAACAGAGTCCATATTTTGAAAATTGGGTTTTTGTGCTGCTTCCCAATCGTTGCCCCTAGTTGTACTTAACCATGTGATAGTTGAAAAAAGTACATTAATAAATGAACGAATGAATTATATCAATTACTATAAACGGGGTTCAGGATTCAGGCTCAGTGTAGAAAACAAAGACTAAAATTGGAAGGGAAACAGAGAAAATAAGAAATGAGGCAGATTATACGTAACTACAAAAATTGTGATACTCTCCCATTAAAAAGTGGAATCCTATGTCCCTTCTACTTGAATTTGGGTGAGGTTATGATTTCTCTGCCCAATAAAACAGTTCCTGGACCCAGCCTTTGCTTCATGACTTTTGGGGATATTCTTTTTAAATTCATTCTCTATTTTAGAAGCTTAAGAATACTGAGAACTTCCTGCTAGAGACAGCCTGGGGCAGGCACTCCATTCTCCAGTTCTAGCTGATCTCTGCCTTCCAGCCAAACCTGCAAAGTCAACCAATACACGAATGAAGCCATCTGGGCCGTCTAGACATCCATCGGCTAGCTGAAAGCCAACAAGTGACCTCAGACAATGTCTAGCAAAACTATAGGATCACCACCAAACTCTGCCCAGATTCTTGATTGTACAAAATCACAGAAAAAACAAGCAAAAATAGAGATGGCGTCTGTGGCTCAGGGAGTAGGGTGCTGGACCCATATACCGAGGGTGGTGGGTTCAAACCCAGCCTGGGCAAACTGTAACAAAAAACAGCCGGGCATTGTGGCAGGTGCCTGTAATCCCATCTACTAGGGAGGCTGAGGCAAGAGAATCGCCTAAGCCCAAGAGCTGGAGGTTGCTGTGAGTTGTGATGCCCCAGAACTCTACCAATGGCAGCAAAGTGAGACTCTGTCTCTCTAACAAAAACAAACAAACAAACAAAAAAAAACCACACACACACAGGCAAAAATAGTTGCTTTTATAAGACTTTTTTTTTTTTTGAGACAGAGTTTCATTGTATTGCCCTCTGTAGAGTGCTGTAGCATCCCAGCTCACAGCAACCTCAAACTCTTGGGTCAAGTGATTCTCTTGGCTTCAGCCTCCTAAATATCTGGGACTACAGTCACCCCCCACAATGCTTGGCTATTTTTTTGTTGCAGTTGTCATTGTTGTTTAGCTGGCCTGGGACAGGTTTGAACCCGACAACTTCAGTGTATGAGGCTGGCGCCATAACCACTGTGCTACAGGCACCAAGCCAAGACTCTTTTTTTTTGCAGTTTTTGGCCAGGCCTGGGTTTGATCCCGCCACCTCTGGCACATAGAGCCATGGAGCTGGGACTCTTAATTGTTTAGTTTGTATATAGCAATAGATAACTATAATAAAAAATGAATGTAGACCAAGCATGCATTAGAATTGCATTGCTTTGTAAAAGCTAGGGATCTCAGAACAGGTGAAGATTTGTAAACAGAGATTCAGAACATTCAAAAGATATACCCTTGCATAGTCTCACAATTAAGAAGTAGAAACTAAATGAAAACTGTTCAACATATAATTTTCCACCATCTGAGTCTAGTTTTCAGATTAACTAGAATAGGTATAACATTGAATTTAGAGGGTTTTTTTTAAGTATAATATTTTCAACCATAAGTCAGGAACCACACTGAAAATTATATTTGCAACTTCAATTACTGATGCCTGTTTTAGTGTACAGTTGGAAGTTTTCTGTTGACTGAAAAACGGTAGGCCTTGAAGAGTCAAAGCCAGTGCTTGAAATGCCACGGAGGTGCGTGAGCAATCCACTGGGGATCTGCAGCTGTTTATGACTAGTGATGTAGCCAAGGGAAATCTAGCCAGCCAGGGACAGGGAATAATAGAAGCAAAGCTGAAATGAATAAAGTTAGAAACTGAGCCAAATTAATAGGATTAGATGAGAAGGGAAAAGGAAGACCCAGAAAGTAGGAGAATAAGGGAAACATACGTACAAACAAGAGCAAGGGAATTAGAAGTACAAGTTGGCTTTTGGTAACATTTGTCATGGAAGTCGTATCTACTGGATGAATTGAATCAGTGGTGTCTTGTGTGTTCTTTGGCTCATTACAATCTAATGGGTTCTACTAGGTCTTAAAGCAATCCTTACTTATATCTGATGGAAATAAGTTAGAGTCTGAACTTTGGTGTCATTCAGATCTGGATTCAAATCCTGGCCTTGTTATCTGTGAGAAATGGTATCTTGGGAAATTGCCTAACCCTGTGTATCTCCACTTCTTTATCTGTAAGGTTAGCTATTATGACTGCTATAAAAATTAAAGGAAGCAGTAAAGTGGTATCTAGCTTAGCACAGGCACACCAAATGTTAGCAGTGAAACATTTCTGCCCCATAGGAAGACAGAGCTCTTCACTGAGAGGAAAACAAATTGGAAAAGATAACTACACCTTATCTGAAAGCACAACAGAATTGTAGGTTTTTTGCAGGCAACCAGGCACAAGGATTTCAATGGTCAGAAAAAAGTGGGAGCAGGATGTGGAATAAATTTTCCCAAATTCAGACACCCTTTCTTTTCTTATGACCCTCTCACTCTTGACCTATGTAATTCTCCTTCAGCCAGCGTTGGGTATGGAAAATTGTACAGAAGTCCAACAAGTTTGGACAGTAAGATTAGGTATAGGAATGATGTACTTTCCCAAATTTTGTTCACAACTGAGGTCAAGTGATTGAATGACTGTGGTAAAGCATGTGAATTATTATGCAGATACTACCTTGATAGAATCAGGGATGGGGAATACAGATTTTGCTATTTTATAGGAACATGATGACTATTGATAATCTAATACTAGAAATTCCTTCAAAATAAGCCCCATTCTTTTTACTGTAGGTTCAGTTTAAGAAATGCTTTCAAATAATATTAATCAAAACGGGAATCTGATCAGGCTTGAAACAAAAATCAAAGAAAAGCTTTCCATTCGATCAGTATTATAATTCTTTCCCATTGACTTAATTTATGTCTATTTGATTCATGAGTCTGATCTATACAGAAAAGAGCCAAGATGAGAGGTCCCTGCATTGCAATCTGAGAAGAAGAGATGGAAATTCTCTGTTGGGGTTATGCAGAGAAAAGAACACAATTAAATTAGGAAACACTAAAGAGCAACGAAGACAGTTTATACAATACTTTCCTTTTGACAAGCCAATAAATACTCAAGCTGAATAATTTACCAAAAGAAAAAGAGCCCACTGGAACTTCATGACCTTTGGAACAATGAGTAGGAGTTCAATTATCCACAAACGTTCTATTAAAAGGCTGCTTTCCAGGACACAGTATTATTTCAGCAGTCATACATTAGAATTATTAAAGAAGAAGAACACTGCCTTTATAGTTACTGTGTCCTGCTATAGTTTGTTACCTTCTTTTTAAAAACTCACTGCCCCATGAACTAGCACTTCGCCCAAAAAAGAAAAAAAGAAGTAGGAGGAAGCAATTATGTTAATAATGATTCTGGCGAGTAGGAGCTATTAGTTTCACTAGAACACTTGATCTGCACATTACTAGAGTGAGACTGTCACTTTAGAAAGTATATAATTTACTTCCATTAGAGATTCAGAGTAACTTGCCAACAGTGTTTGAAGAATTTCTCTGTTGCCTCCTGGGCTGCAGGACTGCAGTGTGCAGAGCAAGCTGCTCATCCATGCCTTGGGTACATCTAGGTTGCAAGTATTAGAAACCTGTCTTCTTCACTGGTACTTTGTAAGATCTTATATCTTTTCCAAGACAAAAGTCTGTAGAACTGGTGTGGAAATAGCACATATTTGGGAACTGAAACTGGAGTTTACTACTATCATGAAAGACCTGTGAATTCAGTCGGCTTCTTGTGGAGCTGCCACAGTTCATGTGATGTAAATTTTCTTCAAAAATCCTTTGTAAAATCTCTTATTATTTTTTGATATCCTTCTGAACCCTTTATATATTCTCTTGAACTGTTGAAATTAGAATGAAGAGCTCTGGGTAATCAAAACTTGGATTCCATTAAAGATAGTGGAAAACAATTTTACTATTTTAACATTTAATATTTCCTTGCTTATTTACTGAATTATACTTACTGAGGAAAAAGAAGTGAATTCTTATGAAAAGGGTAATAAACTAAGCAGTCACATGAAACTGAGGGCAGACTCAACTGATTCTGAATGTCATCCATTCTTGGGTGAGTTAACTTTCTAGAGAGAGGGAAGGAGGGAGGGGGATGGGGCCCTGGTGCGTGCCACACCTTCCTGGGGCAAGACATGATTGCAAGAGGGACTTTACCTAACAAATGCAATCAGTGTAACCTGGCTTATTGTACCCTCAATGAATCCCCAACAATTAAAAAAAAAAAAATCAAGAAAATAAGGAGAAAATTATACTTACTTTGTAGTGCTGCTGGGAAATGGAAATAACGTGTATGAAGTTCTTTCTGGTTGATACATACTAGTTACTCTAGATCAATGGTTCTCAATCTTCCTAATGACAGACCCTTTAATACAGTTCCTCATGTTGTGGTGACCCCCAACCATAAAATTATTTTTGTTGCTACTTCATAACTGTAATTTTGCTACTGTTATGAATCGTAATATAAATATCTGATATGCAGGATGGTCTTAGGCGACTCCTGTGAAAGGGTCATTCGACCCCCAAAGGGGCCGCGACCCACAGGTTGAGAACCGCTGCTCTGGATGGTAATTATATTTTCCTGCTTTTCATTCATCTCCTATCTTACATTGAAGGTTTGATTTCTTCTACATCTCTTTACAGAAAAACATTCTCTTTGTCTCTTAACTTTCACAAATATAATTTAGATTTTGAATCAAAAATTCCAAAAGCTCAGTCATGATTTTTCATTCAGTGATTTCAGAAACTCTCTAAGCATAACTTTTATTACATCACATTGGTCATCAGTAGACTATTTAAATGTCACCCCGTGTATAAATTGAGTGTACAGCTTGTATGATGTAGGAATATGGTTTTGCTATTCTTATTATCTAGGCGTATGTACTTTGAACTGCCTCATTTTCTAATAACCCTGTTATAATTCAGTTTGTCCAATTTTAGCATGAAACATGGCATTTATCATAAAGATTTCATTACTATGATATCTTTCAAATCTCCAAAATGCTATGAACCTTACATATATTAGCTAATTGAGAATGAAATTTGACATATGCACAATAAGCTTTACATGTGTGTAAATGTTTCCTTTGAGAATATATTTGCTGTTTTTATTCCTTAATAAGGACGTTAGTGTTAATCAAAGATATTAAGGAGCAGGTGGCAACATTCTGTCAAGTTAAAGGAGCAGCAGTGCAAACACTATTTATTTATGTTATTCATGAAGTTCCTATTGTCAGTAGCATGTAACCACTTGATAGTCACCATAAGAGTAGAAAAAGTGCATTGGAGCTTCAAAATCAATGACATGTTGCTCTCTATCCAATGCTACTGTTTGGCAAAGAGGCAAGAAGCCGATCCTCAATCTCAGCATGCCATTTTTTAAATTCATACTTAAATTTCCACTTGAGGAGGCAAACCAAAACAAACTAGTCCTCCCTGAGACGTGCCCTGGGAATAAGTGCTTTCCCAACCTTAATAATTATGTGGGAGAGTATTTCTCCCACTCCTCTTTTCTATCTGAAAAGGGATTGCTTATAAGGACATAGTTGTTCTCTGCTCCTCTCTATTTGCATAATTCTCAGATGTCAACTTTCTGTCTCTCTTCTGTTCCACAGGATTATAGTCTTTGCTGAATGAATTGTTCTCTCTTTGCAGTTATAATTAGGAGTACACTCTGTAAAAATTTTAAGATGAGATAACCATCAGCATTTAAGTAGATAGGTATTATATTTTTAAATCATATCCTGATTCAAGACTGACCTCTTTTTTCCCCCTTTTAACAAATTAACCTACATGCATGCCTTCAAAATAGTATATGTGTCAAGAAATCTCTATGTAAACATAACCTAGCTTGAGAATGTGTAAATAGTTGTTACTGTCACTTGCTTCATTACATACCATCTCTAAAACCACACTACAGTAAATAGGAAGTAAATCATTAGTTACCAGAGCTTGCAAATAAAAAATTAGAAATTATGTATTTACCCACAATATGTTCTCAATGATTTCATGGATATGAAGGTAAAGTTTTTCTTCTTCATTTGATATGCTATGTAATTTAGCTCATTTCTTCAAATGCCAACTGTTTTTAGTATTATTTATTATTTCAGCATTTTCTCTAGCTAAGTTTCTAAGGAGATAAGAAGAAAGTGATGTCCAAGGCCATACTACTACAAGTAAAAGAAACACATACTTGAATCATAAAAGGTTTTGTTTTGTTGTATGGAGCTAATAGAATTGGAATCACAACACCATTTCTGATCAGGATATTCATTTACAATAGTATTGGAGGAAACAAAATATTTGGAATCAACAACATGCAGTGAAATTTGATTTCCACATATTTTGCTCAAATGGGTCTTTCTGGAGTTTGATTACATTAAAATTTTTCTTTGTTCTTTCTATTTGGTCCATGTTCTTTCTATTTGGTTCACCTACTGAGTGATAACTTTTGAATAACACTGAAATGCAGGAAACATTTATTCACTTCATTAAAATCATGAATGAGTATTCTTGGAAGTATAAGTCTGTATTAACAAATGTATGTTTCCGCATGGTTTTGTAAATTCAGTTAAATAATAGTGAACATAAATTCTTAATACAGGATCGGTTTGTTTGATGAGGAATCAGAGAACCCTTAATACATTGATTAAAAAGAAATTAGTTGTTAATATATGGGGAATTTGAATTGAATTGCTATGTAAATAAAGGGGTCTCTGTAAACACATACAATCACTTTTATGATTTCATTTTTTTGTGAAGGTGTCAAATATGTACAAGAAGATTCACAATGGTTGTGTTATCTTTCCATCTTATACATACATTAATATTTTATAGGTGCAAATAATCATAACTCTGAACTTATGACACTCTATTATAATTTAGGAGTATTGGAATATCTGTGCCTAACCAAGAAAATTCTCTAGGTTTGTGTCGTGTCACTGGTTAGTTATGATTTTCATGACCTTTAGAGTCTGGAACTGAACATCTTCTGAAATATGTGTAGTGTTTTAACTGGGGAATCTTAGATAATTATTAAAAAAAAGAGGAAAATAGAATACTTTCTAGCAGGCACATAATTAAAAAAAATTCAGTGAACTTGACTATATTTAGTTTCTACTTTCTTCAATTTAACTACTAATGAAGCAATGTTAATTATAATAAGTATTATATGAGAACCAGACAGCAAACTTGCTCATTACCCTGAGCATTGCACAGGGTAAAGTGCTCCATAAATAAAGAGAAAATAAAGAAAAAAAAAGTTAAGCACTCCATAAATAAAGAGCAAATAAAGAAAACATACAGTTTTACCAAAGAAAAGAGTAAAACTGATATACTGGTCAAGAAGAGAGAACCTGAAGTGACTCTGAGGTAAAACTGTCTTTCTCCGTGTGGCTTTTCCTAGAGTTCCAGAGAACTGAGTATGGACTTTTCCTTCTTGTTCGATTGCCAAAGATGCGTGTTCTTCAAAAGTGATAGGGAAAATCATTCAAAAGGTAACATAAGACTTTAAAAAACAACTTATCATTAGTATGTAATAGTATGAGAAGCATGTTAGCAAACCATATGTGGAACTGAAAAATCATATTGCCTTTTTAAGCACAAGGATTTTTTTAATGATCCCTCCATTTTCAATGGTTACCATTAGTACTAGATGTTGTGGATTTAAAATTACATTTTCCTCTCTATTGATGTGAATAAATGATTAAATAGTAATATAAATAAATAGGGGAGAATAGACATATTCTCCATGCAGAAAAATTCCAAAAATGTTTTGTAGGGCAGCGCCTGTGGCTCAGTGTAGGGCGCTGGCCTCATATACTGAGAGTGGCTGGATCGAACCCGGCCCCGGCCAAACTGCAACAAAAAAATAGCCAGGCATTTTGGTGGCCACCTGAAGTCCCAGATGCTCAGGAGTCTGAGCCAAGAGAATCACCTAAGCCCAGGTGTTGGAGGTTGCTGTGAGCTGTGACACTACAGCACTCTATCGAGAGCAAGAAAGTGAAACTTTGTCTCAAAAAAAAAGAAAAAAAAGAAAGAAAAAAAAGTTTTGTAAATACCCAGACTTCAAGTAGGTAGAACATAACTCTCTCATCCTTAAGTGTGGGCTGCACATAGTGACTCCCTTTCCAAGACTACAGAATGAAGGGGGGAAGCACAGCAACTTTACAGTGGAGAAACTGACAAGCACTATCCAACCCGGGTAATCACGGTCAATAATAACAATGCTAAACCACATTGATTTGATCCACCCTTGATAGGATGCAATGGAAATGACACTTTACTTCTGTGGTTGTCCCAAACCTGTATCATGAACCTAATCATTAGAAAAACATCAGACAAATATCTATGGAGGCACATCATGCAAAACTCTTGTTCTACACTCCCCAAACCAGTCAAGCTCATACAAAACAAGGAATGTCTGGGAAGCTGTCAGGAGGAGCTTAAGAAATGGGGACAATTGGTAATTTGGTACCTTGATGAAATCCTGGAATGGAAAAGGACATTAGGTTAAACGTTTCAATATTGATTTATTAATTATGAACATACTAATTAATATATGAACAATAGAGGAAACTGGGTGTGAGACATATAGAAGCTTTATATTATCTTTGAAAATTTTCTTTAAATCTAAAATGATTCTAAATAATGAAGCTTAGTAAAAGTTACAAAAAGTTTTTAAAAATAATTTAAACACCAGATTTCTGCTTAAAAAATAGACTTTCTCATAGAATGTCAAATCCAAAAATGTATTCTTAGTATTGGGTAACCAATCCAGTATTTAATTCACCCTGAAATATTTATTGATGACACCATATGTTATACTATTTTGGGTGCTGAGGTAGAGGAAATATATTCAGATTCATAAAGCCGGTTGTAAGGTTGAAAAGGAAAATGCCAATAACTAGAATTTTAGGACATTGGATTGTTTTAAAGCTATTAAAAAGTTAATTAAAACTTTATTGATATTTATGAGTGCCCCCAATTCTTTCTGTATTCTATCTAATTTTGGAAAGAATTAAGTTGATGTTGGATATAATGATGTCAATATGACCTTCGATGTAGGTAGGTGGTTCAAACTGTTATGTTACCTAATTTAATTTTATTTTTGTATCTGATTGGAAAGGGATGCAACAGTATGAATTTTGTATAAAATAAAATATTAAACATTTGAGGTATTTTAATTAGCATTTATTATGCAAGATAAATTGCTACTATTTCAAGCAAAGTATTAATATGTGTGAACAAGTTCTCCCTCTTTAAATGCAAGTTTAACTATATGAATTATTCTCCCTCAGTTAGAATTTCACTATATGGTGTCTATTCTATTACATCGGCAGAGGTGCACAATCATAGCTACTCTGTGTTCAGAGGATTTTACTGAATTGGGTATATTATTTTTAGAAGAATTTGATATTGATTATAAATTGTATGGAACTATTAAAGTAAATTACTTGGAGATTTTGAAAATAATCTTAGCAGAAACTGAAACCAACCTAGGTTAAAAAAAAATGCTGACTATATCAGAATAAAAAAGTGAGTAGCATTAGTATTGACAGATGGTTTAACAATGATAGTCACAGAAAAGCATTAAACATGGAAACATATTTCTAAACATTAGAAATATTTGAAAGGAATACAGGTTATTAATCAAATATTTTATAAAGTATTTATCATTTCTATCTAAAAAAAAGATAAAATTCTTAATTTAGATACTGAGTCACAGTGGATATCTCTCAGATATTTATTCTTGTAGACATCTCTTGATGAAGATAATCTGAGCTGCAGCATCTTATTTCCAGCATGATCTGGGAGGAGAGCAGTGGCCTGACATTTGTAATACTTCAGTGGCAATTACAGCACAGTTAATATATCAATTTAATTAAATTCTTATAGTGATACATGACATAAAATATCACAATAAGTTAACTTGCAAAGAAATAGACGAAAGATCAATGTAGTGGGCAGAGATACAATGAATTAAATTATAGCATAACTGTCATCTGCTAAAAGGACTGTGTGCATAAGTAGGATTTTTTGTAAAGCAATCTCTTAAAAGACATCATTTGGGGAAGTTAGATAAGATAGATCTCAGAAGGTTCCAAAGATTCCTAAATCAGCCTGAAAGCAAAATCTGATTTTTTAAAATCTAATTGTTAAGGAGGAACCAATGAAAGAACTATGTTTACATTAAATAAAAATAAATAGAATTATTTCTTTTGTTGTACTAGGTGTAGGATGAATTTTCATTTTCGGTTCTGATTTGCCACTAAATTTTACAGTGTTTTTCAACAAACTTGTATCAATAAAATCGTTATGCACAAACAATATGTCAATGAAAGCACCGATGTGTCAGTCAGAGAAAGAGAAAAAGTGGCATGGTGGGTGAGCTGATCAGGTCTGTTCATCTTCTCACTAGTGTTTTGAACTAAGTATGATCATGGAGTTCTGAAACAATTTGGAAGGAAAGCTGTTGGCCTTTCTGCTGATAAAGGCAATAAGCTATTGGTTCATTAGATAAAGAAAATGCCATTCATTTAGTATCCCAAGCTAGGGGGTGTGGATGGAAACATCCAAATTCTAAAATAAAGTGATTTAGTTCGAGTTGAATATGTATGGTCCAGAGAAGCCCAGCCCAAGAAGCTTTGAGCAAGTGGTCTTGCTATGGTTGGGTTACAGTTTTGTTTTTATACATTTTAGGGAGATAGGAATTACTTGAAAAGTCAAAATCAGTATGTTGGTCTGGCCCAAAAAGGTGGAATATCTTGAAATGGGGGCCTACAAGTCACCTAAAAGGTAGGTTTTAGGGATTTTTTAGTTGACAATAGGTTAAAAATTTAAGACTTGTTTAAACACCTGGAGTTACTGGAAAGGAATACTTGAGTTAAGTTGGTGTCTGCAAGGATGTTTGAGTTAAGGGAGCCTTCTATTTGTTATGTGAGGCTATACCAGAATCAGGTTGGGAAGCAAACCACATTATACGTTATGTCAGGCTAACAAAAGTTGTTTAGTGAGATTTTACTTTTTGTAAGTGTCACTCACCAGGCCTCTTAGAAAGGAATTTGGGCAAAAGACAAAGTCCCAAATTCAGCTCTCATGAAGTAGGTCTTATTGGTTACATTGAATGTGCCAGAGAATTAATAATTGGTGTTCTTACATGTCACAGATTTAGAAATAATCAGGTGGTGCCTGTGGCTCAAGGAGTAGGGTGCTGGTCCCATATGCCAGAGGTGGCAGGTTCAAACCCAGCCCGGGCCAAAAAAACCACAAGAAAAAAAAAAAGAAATAATCTTGTGATTATGTGATAGTTTTCTCCTGTGTCTCTAAATGTCTTCATCTGTAAAGAAAAATGAGTTGAATTATGTTTATTAATATGTACTCTGATCAAATATTTCATAGTTTTGTGGTGAGGAAATAATATACTTAGAGTAGTTCCTATGCTAGTAATCTCAGTTAGCGTAATGCTAGAGCCATAAATAATCATTAATCTACAAAGGATTTCTTTAATCTAATCAAGCAAAATATTGCGTTTTGTGCATGTTTGTGTGTGTGATTAAGAGTGTGAATTCATTCTGAAACCTTTCAGCCAGTCCAAAAATATCAGTAGCTTTGTATGCATATGTGCTTAGAAATAAAAAAAAAAAAAAATGAGCTGCCACTCTCACCTTCAATAGTAATTGTAGGGGGAGGAAAACTTTTCTTCTATTCTCTGAAGGTTTGATAATTGAGTCTATGAAATAAACTGACAGTAAACAGATTAACAAGAGAAAAATCATTTTAATTACGTGCATACACATGGGAGCCCCACAAAACATGAGATTCAAGGGAGGACCAGATGATTGAAGTTATTAGCGTTCTGCGCTTCAGAAAGAAATAGGGACTTCAGGCCTCTTTGGGGGTGAGAGGGAATGATATAAGTCATTTGTCCCCAGGCACTGCAAACAAAGCTTGTGTTATCATGCAGATAAAACTCTCCTGGTTAATAAAGGTTATCTCAGAGGAGCCCATCAGAAGACTAAGTGACAGTTCATGGCAAAGTCTGGCCGGGCATGGTGTCTCCTCATCCTTGAGAGACTCTTCCTTGGTTGATAAAATTCTCAGAGAGGAGGTTCATGACCTGCCTAAAAACAGATCCTCCACAAAGGAACTCAACTGTCAGGAACCTTCTCTCTGAACTATTGAATCACTTCTCACTTAAAATTAGGAACAATAATGAGAAACAGAATATCTCAAATGATGGCAGTTTATTCAGGGCAGAAATTTGCTCCCTTCTCACAAAAATATTGGCATACTTTGGCTAATACGTAGTTCTATTATCCTTAGAGGTCTGAGCTCCTTCAATGCTCTATCGTTTTAGACAGGTGGTTTCCACCTTATTTGGTGAAGTATGTGTCCCATTGCCAGATATCACATCCACATGCCAGATTTTACAGAGGCTGGGCTACTGTCCCGCTTACATCGCTGAGAGGAAAGTGAGACATTGGGAGGCAACTCACAGACCCTGAGATACAACACACGGGGAGCCACATCCATCAGTCCACCCTTTGTCACAAAGTCCCTACGTGAAGAATATTCTCATTATTTTTATCTTAAGGCATCTTCTGGTTCTAGTCAACTATACAACATAAGATATCTTCTCTCTGCTCCCAACGGAGAACTGTAAAGTAGGATTAAGTTAACCTCAATAACAACTTGCATTGAGAAAAAGAAAGAATGTGAAATAACAAGCACAGTTCTAATTCATTAGCAATTTTATATGCTGGTCTAAGGTGATTTTTATTAGTGGATTTTTTGCATCAGCAGACCTTCAATTGTTTTGGTCTCAGCACCCCTGAGGTCTTACATGTTACTGAGTTCAAGTTATTGAGTTAATCAGTTATGGAAGACGGCAAAAAATCATGCAAAATATAGGGTGTATCTCTCAACATTTGCCACATTAGAAATTTAAACTAAGAAATTTTAAAGTCGTTTATTATTTTTTAGAATACTAACAAATTTAATACATGTTAAAATACCCTATTAAAAAAGTGAAGTGCCATCATTTAAATATTTGCAAAGCTTTTCAATGAATGACTAAATAAAAGGAAGTCAAATTATGTCATCTACTTCTGCTTTCAATGCATTGCAATGTTTGTGAAAAAGGCGAAGAAAATCCAGCTTCACACAGATGAAAAGTTGGAAAAAAGGAATATTTTAGCAGCCTTTTCAGAAAATTGTGGTGTTCTTCTTTGCTGCTACATCAAAACTAGACAAATCAAATTTTCTTAAAGGTTAGTTGCAATGTGAGATCTGAAACCAAATTAATTTTGCATATTCAGTTGCTTTAAAATCTATTTGTGAGTTTTTTTTGTATTTGAAATGGCCTTTTCACCCAGGTATAGATTATATGGAAAATATGGGTTTCCTAAATTAATAAAATGTTTACATGCTTTGTTATATAATATGAAAAAAAGTTCACATATGTTAATATCCCTACAGAAAAGTCTTTAAGTACTGAAAAACTGACAAGTTCTTGGTGATGGACATAATTTTTCAAAATTCTGATTTTTGCTTGAAAGCTCAAATTTTATCATTGACAACAAATAGTGTCAGTTATTTTCCATGAAGTGACAGGCTCACTTTGTTCATTTTAGAAATGTTATCTGCCTGGTATTCAAGTCTGAATAACCATCATTTGTCTGTCATTCATTTTTGTCTGGTAAAAATGATGTTCCATGAAATAAAGGGGTAGTTCAGTTAATATATGTGTTCTTTTCTTAAAACAAGCATCGTATTTCAGTAGGCAACACAGGTGTTTACTGTGGACCTAATATTTCATCACATGAAATATTTCAGCACACATATACTTCAGAGTCAAGTTTTAATAAAATTAATATTATTTAGCACTTCATAAGGACATTATGTGTATGCACCTGTGTGTGTGTAACTATGTGTCTGTGATGGAGAAAAATAAAATAATTATTAGTATATTTTGTTGTCACTACCATTATTCCCACTAAAATGATAGCCATTTTGTGGGGTTTCAAAGCAGCTGCCTGTCTCCTAAAATGTCAGAGTCTCAGGCAGCTTCCTGGGTCCTTGGTTCTTGGAGACCAGACACCCCAAAGTAAGGCAAGCATAGAGAGGAAGAGAAAGGTAGGTCTACAGCATAGACCTACCCTGACCAGGGCTTACAGAGCTGGATACATTTGCCATGGACAACAAATGGGTTGCCTCTCCACTGCTGAGGCAAGTAGGTAAAAAGCCAAAAAGGCAGAAAGGCCTTGAACATGGCTTAGAGTTCCCTTTTGTACAGCCTGGGTCAGGCCTACTTTGGGGTTCACAGTCATCTTGGAACCAGACTCTTACTGCACAGGAGGATATCCCATGAGCCTTTCTGAGAACCCACACGGGGGAAGACCACATGATCAGATAATTAGTCATAAGGCTGGTTTTGTTACCTTCAAGACTCGGCTGTACTTGTTATTAGGCTAAGGAGTGTTTTACATCCTTTTGCAGTTGGGACGCTAAGTTCTGATCCGTAAATTTGGTAGGGTGATCCCCCTCTGCAGGTGTGTGCAGTCCCCGGGGAGAAATTAAGGTGGGCTGTACCCCGGCCTTAGATGGCAGCCTGGTAGGTCAGCCCTTGTTCTTCCAGAGGAGAGCTATTCCTAACTAAGCAACTAATAATTTTACCATCATGGTTTTTAACTGTTAATGCCAATGTTTACACAGCAGAAAAAGGCAAATCATGGCTTAGTATTATGATGAAAAACATTTTCACGGCACAAATCCCTTGAAAGGAACCCCTAGGGAACCATATTCTAAGGTTAAAGCGTATACACATTTAAAGTACTTAATGGATGCTCCCTGATTGTGTAATTTTTATTTTCATCAAAATTTTTGGTGTGACTTATTTGCTAGATAGGATAAAAGCTCACCATTTTGTAAATTTGCTCTTCTTTTACTACAAGTAAAGTTTAAGATCTTTTCTTACAATTATTGGTCAATATGATATTGGTGCAGAGATAAATGAACAGTACCTGGGACAAAATAAAGGGTTCATAAAATGCCCAATGTTCGTTTGGGAATGTAATTTATGACTATTGTTGTATTTCCTTAATGGTAATAAGTTGGAAGGAAACTTTGATAAGTGATATTGAGATAAATGTCTAGTGATTTGAAAGAAAAGTAGATCTTTAATTAATTTATATATTGTATCAAAAATTCTGAATACATAAAAGATAAAAAGGTTTAAGACATCCTAAACATAAATAGAAGAAACTATAGTATTTAACCTTATGTTTGAAATATCATTAAACTATAACATAGGAAAACCAGAAAACTTAAAGAAAATAAATGGTAAACCTGACTATATAAAATTATTTAAATTGTTAAATGTCAAGAAACATAACATAAATGAAAAAATAATAAAATGGGAAATAAGTCTATTTAACACATATCACAAATAATTCTAGTTTTTAATGTATTACAGACTACTGTAAATATGCAAGAAAAAGAAAGAAATAGCCTCTTAGAAAAATAGGCACAGGATATGTGCATAGGATAATTAAGTAGATGGTAAAAATAATTTTATAGCCATTGTATTCTAAGGACTGGAGGTCAGATTTTCATCTTCTCTCATTTAGAGATGAGGAAACTAAAGTTCAGTGAGACATATAAAAAGTCAAATTTCATTCCTCTGCATTAAATGCTTTAACCACTATGGCTTAGTTATTCATTTGTTTCTACCAAGTAATTAAGGTACACAAATCTGACATCTTTTCAATTGCATATGTATTTAAATAATAATGTCACATCTGTTATTTACATATACATGCATATACATTATATATCTTACTCTGTGACTTCTTCATGAAAATTCAAATGTCACAGGATGACCTTTTGTGGTTTGCAACTGACATGTTTTTAAAAATAGATTAACATTGGGCGGGGCCTGTGGCTCAAGGAATGGGGCGCTGGCCCCATATACTGGGGGTGGCAGGTTCAAGCCTGGCCTCAGGCAAAAAATGCAAAAAAAACAATAGATTAACATTATTCTATTGAAATCAACACCATCTGCTCTCAGTATACAGGACTAGACATAGTGTGCTTCAGGACTTAGGCTCTGAAGCACAGCTGTTCCAGTTGGAATCCTGTCTTTGAAATGTGCTGAGTAACCTGAACAACCTAGTGAAACCTTATATGCCTCAGTGTCCTGATTTATGTGTCATCCTTGGTCCTGAGGTTCTTGTGAGGATTAACTCATAAAGAGCTTCTGACAAGGCATGACATTCAGTGAGGGCCCTGTAAGTGTTGGCTATTATTATTTTCTTTTTTTTATTTAGGAGTTTTTAAAAATTTATTTTTTTCAATTGTCATATAATAAAATGGACTTTTTTGTGTATGTATCTGTTAATTTTAACACATGAATAGATTCATGTAACCACCATCATGATCAAGATATAGACAATTCTTGTCACCTCAGAAAGAAATCCCTATGATGTCCCCTTGGAGTCACACCCTCCTTCTCTCAAACTCTGGCAACTACTGGTCTATTCATCACTATGCTTTTGTCTTTTTGAGAATGGCCTTCGAAGAGTAACATGTTTCATCTGTGTCTAGGAACATGGCTGACTTGAGAGCTAAAATGGGACTGATGATTTTTCTGCACAGAAGATGAACTGAGGCAATGAAACCAGCCCTGAAATATAACACTCTTGAGTCTTTTGTGGCAGTTGTTCACCTAGTGTGCCGTAGCCAAGTCCTTTGCACATTCCAGAAGGATATATTGAAACCTGGGCAAATCAGAATGGGTGAAGTCCTTCTGCAGAGGAGTTGGGGCAGTTCTGGTGACCATCAATAGCTTTCTCTGTTCTGCATGTTCAACTGTGGTTTAGAAACATGTCTTTTTGTATCTGCACCACCACAGAATTTACCTGCATTATTCTACAGAACTGATTTCTGGATGAAGTCTGTAACCCAATTATTTTTATAAAGTATCAGGTAACATGATAAATGAGTCCCAGGTGTATAGTGTCAGTACAAGTTTGGAGAAAGGATTTAGTGTCATTTAGAGTACTGGAAATTTAATAGATTTATTATTTTAACCTTTTTTTTTTTGAGGAGGAACTCAAAGACCTCAAAAGTTGATGCAAGAGTGAGGTTAGAGAGCCAATCATACAATCACATGATACAAATCAGCTTTATTCATACTCAGATTACATCTACATACCCTCTCATTCGTATTGCTTATATTTCTCATTGTGTGGCTACTTTCATCTTGACCTTGATGTTCCTGAAAACTCTTCCAGAACACTACAAAAGCAGGGGGATTTATTGTAGAGCTACATGCGCAGTGTTCTCACATAGCCTTGAAACGGAATTGAACTGGAAATCATCTACATGAACTAAGGCCCATTCAGAATGGATCACTGGTGGCTTATCACAATTTCTTAGAGACTCGGTACTGAACTTAGATGGAAAATGATTTTCAGAAGCTGGAAAAGGCTTTCATTTTCCTTTCTTTCCTTTGTCCTTTATGGTTCTGTACTCAATCACATTGTCAGAAGGCTACCTCCCATCACAAGGGTGATGGAAATGGAAACTGGGGTCTG
This sequence comes from Nycticebus coucang, assembly GCF_027406575.1. Taxonomy (NCBI): domain Eukaryota; kingdom Metazoa; phylum Chordata; class Mammalia; order Primates; family Lorisidae; genus Nycticebus; species Nycticebus coucang. The sequence continues at coordinate 24,593,071 of NC_069780.1, forward strand.
TTTATTTCTGAAAAGAAAGAGGGTATGAAAACTTCATTTGGCATTTTAGCAACATATAATACACTAAAGCCATCAGAGTTTTCTTGCACCAAATTCTTCTCTAAAAATACAAAATGCCAAACACCTCTTTCTCCTTAAGTCAAGTCCTTACTATCATTGACACTCCCTTAGTGACACACCTTCTGACTATTTCCATTTTAAATATTTTAAGTAAGCTAACTTGATGAATTGGACTAATGGATGACCATAGTGTCTCTTGTGCTCAAGCAGGGTTTATGACACTATTACTCATTCATTTTTTTAAAAACGCATTGAATATTTTTAAATTTAAAGTGTATATATAGTTCACTGATTCTTGGTATATTCACAGAGTTTCGTAACCATCAATACGACTTAATTTCAGAACATTCTATTTGTGCTAAAAACAAAATCCCTACTCACTATACCAATTCCTCATTCCTTTCCTCTCCTCTAAGCCCTAGCCTAGATAATAGCTAATCTACCTTCCATCTCCAAAACTTTTCCTGTTCTAGACATTTCATATAAATAATTTACAATGGGAGTTTTTTAGTGACTAGATTATTTTTTATTTTTTTACAGACAATCTCACTCTGTTACCTAGGCTAGAGTGCCATGGTGTCAGCCTAGCTGACAGCAACCTCAGACTCTTGAGTTCAAGGGATCCTCCTGTGTTAGTCTCCCAACTACCTGGATTAGAGGCGCCTAGCTAATTTTTTCTATTTTTAGTAGAGACAGGGTCTCACTCTTACTCCGGTTGGTCTCATACTCTTGAACTTAAGTGATCCTCCTGTCTGGGCCTCCCAGAATGCTAGGATTACTAAGTTTCACATGTACCCTTGTAAGATGCACCACAGGTGTAATCCCACCTATCATCCTCCCTCCGCCCATCCTCCCCCCTCTCACAACTCCCTCTCCCCATTCCCCAGATCCTTAGGTTATAACTGAGTTATAGCTTTCATATGAAAACCAAAAATTAGTTTCATAGTAGGCCTGAGTACATTGGATGCTTTTTATTCCATTCTTGAGATACTTTACTAAGAAGAATATGTTCCAGCTCCATCCATGTAAACATGAAAGAGCTAGTCTCCATCTTTCTTTAAGGCTGCATAATATACCATGGTGTACATATACCACAGTTTATTAATCTGGATTAATGGGCACTTGGGCTTTTTCCATGACTTAGCAATTGTGAATTGGGCTGCAATAAACATTCTGGTGCAAATATCTTTGTTATAATGTGATTTTTGGTCTTCTGGGAATTATAGGATTGAATAGCAGATCTATTTTTAGATCTCTGTGTTCTCCAAACATCTTTCCAAAAGGAACGTATTAATTTGCATTCCCACCAGCAGTGCAAAAGTGTTCCCTTTTCTCCACATCCACGCCATCTTGGGATTGGGATTTTGTGATGTGGGCTAATCTTACTGGAGTTAGATGGTATCTCAAGGTATTTTTGATTTGTATTTCTCTGATGATTAAAGACGATGAGCATTTTTTCATATGTCTGTAGGCCGTGCACCTGTCTTCTTCAGAGAAGTTTCTCTTCAAGTCCCTTGCCCAGCCTGCGATGGGATCCCTTGTTCTTCTCTTGCTTATACGTTTGAGTTCTCTGTGGATTCTGGTTATTAAACCTTTGTCGGAGACATAACCTGCAAATATCTTCTCCCATTCTGACGGCTGTCTGCTTGCTTTACTTACTGTGTTCTTGGCTGTGCAGAAGCTTTTTAGTTTGATCAGGTCCCAGTAGTGAATTTTTGAAGCTGCTTCAATTGCCCAGGGGGGTCATCCTCATAAAATACTCACCCAGACCAATTTCTTCAAGGGTTTTCCCTGCACTCTCTTCTAGTATTTTTATAGTCTCATGTCTTAAGTTTAAATCTTTAATCCAGTGAGAGTCTATCTTAGTTAATAGTGAAAGGTGTGGATCCAGTTTCAGTCTTCTGCAGGTTACCAGCCAGTTCACCCAGCACCATTTGTTAAATAGGGAATCTTTTCCCCACTGAATGTTTTTAATTGTCTTGTCAAAGATCAGATAATGGTAAGTAGCTGGATTCATCTCTTGGTTTTCTATTCTGTTCCAGACACTACTTCTCTGTTTTTGTACCAGTACCATGCTGTTTTGATCACTATCTATTTATAGTATAGTCTGAGGTCTGGTAGGGTAATTCCTCCTGCTTTGTTTTTATTTCTGAGTAATGTCTTGGCTATTCAAGGCTTTTTTGATTCCATATAAAACTAAGTTATTTTTTCAAGATCTTTAAAGTATGACAGTGGGGCTTTAATAGGGATTACATTAAAATTGTATATTACTTTGGGTAGTATGGACATTTTAACAATGTTGATTCTTCCCAGCCATGAGCATGGTATGTTTTTCCATTTGTTAATGTTTTCAGCTATTTCTTTTCCATTATCCAAGAAATCATTAAATCATCTATTGATTATTCCTCTGAGGGAAAAGGAATGTGTGGTGAATGGCATGTTCCCATAAACAATATGGAAGAAATACATATCTACTGGTTTGTCTGAACAAAGCAGTGGTTGTAATGCCCCACATTTTTTTTCTTATGATCAATATGTTGCTGGAAAAATGGTACTATTGAAATGATATAGAGGATAAGGTGATGAAAAGCCCCATAGTTAAGAATATGAATTCTGAGGTCAGGTGCTCCTGGGTTGGAAGCTCACTTCATTATTTACTGTTAAGTTTTACTGCAAGTTACTTAATCATTCTGAACCTAGTTTCATCACCTTGTAGTTCTGGTTATGAAAATAAGATCATGCCATGGGACTATGGGATTTCATTCAGGTAAAACTCTTATGATAATACTAGCTGCCTATAAAGGTTGTTGAGAGAATTTAATGTATAAAATAATTTAAATATACTCAGAAGAGTCTAAATAGTATTTTTATAGTTATTACTATTACCAAGTGTGTGTAGTTTAAATACTACAGAAACACTTTAAATTCACATATGAAGACATGTAAACACTTTAAATTCACATATGAAGACATGTAAATATCAACATAGTGTTTTTAGACAAAACTATTTTCAAAATGAATAATATACTTACTGCATAATTCATCTCAATTTATCAGTAGACCGTTTCTCTCTTTTCTGGAATACTCTCTGTAAGGTTAATTGATATTCTATTCCTCTAATGTGGTGAAGCATGTCAAGCGGTAGCTTGGCTCATAGCCAGATGCCTAATGCCTCCAGGTTATTCTGGAGAGAATTCCTATGTGGACATCACATTGCATTATTGGTATGGTAGTTTATTTTGTATGATTCTTTCTAAATGAATCTATACCAATAATTTATTTCAATCATGATGTCCTTCAACACTTGACCAAGAATAACTTCTTAGATTGGGTTAACCTCGCTTGTGATGACGACATTAAATTTTTTTTTTTATTATTCTAGGTCTTTCCTCTCAGACATCATGCTCTTCCTTTAGCTCTACTGAATACAAGCTCATGACTTGGAAAGTGTTAAAGATTTACCTGTTTATTAACATTTTACTCACAAGGATAAAACTCTTGAAATATTACAGCTCATTTTCAAGAATGTCCTTGGGATGGAAAGCAGATATATTCTTTGTCACATTACATTTTCAGACCATATAGGTCACTGTCATAAAGCAGTCACTAGAAAAGTTACATGAAGCTGAATTATACAATATATTTTTTCATATTTTTGATACATATACATTTATATAATACTTGACTGTGAATTTTGATGATAGGGCTAAGGGCTATGTAGAGAGATTGCTAAGCTCTTAAGAAGGTAAACAATTTTTGGAATGGAAAAATTGTATATTTTTGCTAAATATGGCAAAATTTTCATGTCTACTTTTATTAATGACAATTAAGGTCACGGTGGGAGTGGAGGAAGGGGACAGCAGAGAGAGAAAGAAGGAGGGAGAGGTGGGGAAAGGAAGAGCAGAGAGAGGGAAGGAGGGAGAGAGGTGGGGCCTTGGTGTGTGCCACACCTTTTGGGGGCAAGACATGATTGCAAGAGGGACTTTACCTAACAAATGCAATCAATGTCACCTGGTTTATTGTACCCTCAATGAATCCCCAACAATAAAAAAAAGAAAGAAAATAAATATTCTTTTGTTTTTGCTGTTAACAGTTTAGTGAAAAATATGGTACAGCTTCTTGCCATTCTATCCTCTCTGTATGACAGTGGCATGCATCACTTATAGACTAGAGCTGGAATAGGAGAGATGCCATATCAGTCTTTCATCCTAGTTGGCTCCAGAATATTTGCTGGGAGTCCTCGGTTGCTATTGTGAGAAGTATATTGGGAGCCAGAGTGGGTTACAGCATGGTGGTTAATACTGTAGAACTGGAATTGGCCAGGACTGGTTTGGTGTCTAAGTTCTATTACTTAATAACATTTTTCTTCAGCTTTCTTATTTCTAAACAGGGCATAACAATAATATGGTTTTGAGGTGGTTGTAAGGAGGAAAAAAGGATTTTGTTTCATACAAGACCTATAACAAATAAGCACTTGTAAAATGAGACCTATTATAGTTATATCCTCCCAAATTGTAACATTCCTTGAATAAATTGTTAGGATTGTCTAACAATTCTTGTATAAGGAATTAATTTATATATTGCTTTTATTTTTTAGGCTGGGCCACTTCTTACCTAGAGCAGTAAATTGTGTGAACATAGTTCCCATTAAAAAATTAACCCTTCCTTTTATTTGTTACACTTTAGTTTTAGGTGGGTTTCTGAGTACATGAGGATTCATTCAGTCTTAGTTCACATTAAAAATGCCCTATGTGCCAGTTGTTGCTTTAGGAGCTGATATAAAAAGTTTAAAATGTAAGTAGTAGCCCTGCCTTCAAAGAGCTTAAAGTTTAGTGTACCCTAGTCGGAGGAGTTTATGTTGCTATGGGAGCCCACAGGTAGTGCTGGAGAAATAATGTTAAACTTAGACCTGTAGTTAAATGGGAGAAATATTCCGCGTAGAAGAAATAGAATGTCCAAAAACATGTAATGAAGAGTGAACATGGTATGTTCAACAAGTTCAAATAAGGTATTATTATTATTAGTTGTTTTTGTTTTTGTTTTGCAATTTTTGGCTAGGGCTGGGGCTGGGTTTGAACCCACCACCTCCAGTAAATGGGGCCGGCACCCTACTCCTTTGAGCCACAGGTGCCACCTGGTATTTTTGTTTTTGATAAGAATTCAAAGTGAAATCTCAAAGCAATAAGAAATGAGAATGGAGAATTAGGCATAGGCAAGATCATGAATGACTGTTTATAGTACTTTGAATAACTTTTACTTTGTCATAAAGGACAAAGTAATACACTGAAAGATCTCAAGTAGGGCAAGAAATTATGAATACTTGTTTATAAATTGGAGGGACAGAGGTCATAATTAAAGGAAAGCGAATAACAGCATAGGAAACATGGATGTGTGGAGCAAACTAATGGCAAAAGGATGGAAAGAAGCCAATGGACTTGCTGGGTGTCTAGAAAGATTACTCACTGAAAGTTTATAAAAGTTTAGATAATATCTATAGTAGCAATAACAGTCATAGTTAACATTTAAATAGGACTTTTTGTGTTCTCATACTGTTCCAAGGGTTTTGATTATAGTAGGCCATATAATACAGAAAATGTCTCAGGTATTATTATAATCTTCGTTTTTGTTGAACAAATGGAGCAACAGAACATTGTCCAAATGCACATAGCTAGTGACACCAAGATTTAAAGCCAAGCACCTCAGTTCTGGAGTTCAAGATATTCATCTGAGGCTACTCTGCTAATCCAAGTGACAATTACTAATAATGATCCTGCATTTATGTTCCAGGTGTGGTTTTAAGCACACTATAGTTATTATTTCCTTGAAATTGTGGCAAGTGGTGCAAGTGAAGGAAGATACAATTAGGTTTCTGGCTTAGGTACAAAAGTAGGGAGCCCAACAGATGAGCAAAATTTGACAAAAATAAATTTAATTTTAGGCAAGTTTAGTTTGAGCTGCCTTAGTCATCCATTCAGAGTTGCACAGTAGATAGTTGACTATGCATGATTATAGCACTGGTGAGTTATTTGGGCTGGATATAAAACTTCTTCGTTAGGGTGGTGCCTGTGGCTCAAAGGAGTGGGGCGCTGACCCCATATGGTTGAATATGTTAAATACCCACAAGCAATTTATCACATGGAGGTGGTGGGTTCAAACCCGGCCCCAGCCAGAAACTGCAAAAAAACAAACAAACAAACAAAAAATTCATCATTCATCACAAAATGGATGGCAATTAGAAACCTAATAATTCAGTTATAGAATTTTACAGAGAAAAGGATTGGAGAACACAGAAGAATGTCAACTTTTAAGTCTGAGCAGAGGGAAATGACTAGCAATCAGGATATGACACAATCAAAGAGTTGGAAAAAAATGGAAAATGTGAAGTTACAGAAGTCATGATAAGAAACTATTCAAGAATGAGAGAGTAGCCAACTTAGCAATGTCAAATACTACAAAATGTGTAAGAAACTTAAGGCCTGGAAAAATGCTTATTTGATATATAAAATAGAAGCCACTGATGACTTTAGTGTAGCAAGTTTCAGTGGAGTAGTGGAAGCAGAGGACAGATTTCAGTGAGGTTAGGACTGGTGGAATGTAAGAAAGTGGTGATAGGAACATGAACTAGGGACTGAAGGACTTCACTGTAATACATAAAGAAGGAAGGTGATAACTGTACAGTGAGTGGGTACATATGAAAAGAATACAGATTAGTGGAACTGAACGTCCAGAAATAAGGCCACACCTGTATAGTTATCTGATTGTAAAGTTGCCAAAAACATTCAATGTGGAAAAATAGCCTATTTAAGAAATGATGTTGAAAACACTAGGCAAATGTGTGGAAAGAAACAAATCTGGATTCCTAATTCAAACCATATGCAAAAGTTAACTGAAGATAGAAGACAGACCTAAAAACCAGTGAAAAGCATACAGATTCTAAAAGAAACATGATTTGGGTAGGAAAATATTTACTCACACAGAACACGGAAACTAACAATTTAAATAGAAAAATTATAATGTGTAATTCATTAAAGTCAAAATGTTCTACTCATAAAGATGCCATTTATTAAGTGAAGGGGCAGTCTAGCAGAAAATATTTTCAAAACATGCACATGTCCTTCATAAAGGATTTATGTTAAGAATAGATAAGGAATTACAATCATTAGTCATTAGGGAAATGTAAATCCAAGCTATAATTGAGATGCCTCTATACACACCCTTAAATGACTAAAATTAAAGAGATGAACAACAACAAATGTTGGTGAAAACGTGATAAATTGCTTGTGGGTATTTAACATATTCAACCATTGTGGAAAAGTACTTGTCAGTTCCCTACAAAAAGAAACAATGCACCTAGTGTTTGGTTGAGTAATTTCACTTTTATGTATTCACCAAAGGGGAATAAAAAGACTTTTAGCATTTATGGTAGATTTATTCACAATAGCCCAAATATAAAAATAGTCCAAATAGCTATTAATGAGAATGGTTAAAATAAAAACGGTTAAAATAAAAATTATTCATACAATAGAATATTTTTCAGCGAAATAATAAAAATAAAAAATACAGATACACACAAAAATATGGATAAATCTCAGAGACATTATGCTATGCTAAAGAAGGCAGAAATGAAAGAGTACTTATGTGTGACTGAATGATATCTGCTTTTGTATCAGGTATACATAATTGATGTTTTAAAAAAAGTCAGACCATGATATCCTTTGGGATGATAATATCTGGTAAGTGGGGGATACCTAACTTCTCTGGCAAATAGAAATGTTCCTCATCTTGATGAAGTATGAATTATATAAATGGAGACATTTGATTAAAAACTCATGAAATTGTATGCTTTTGATTTGCATGTTTCATGCTATATAAATTTTGCTTCAAAAATACACATTATAAATATCAAACCCTCGTTGGTAGGTTTGTTTTTTGCAGTGGTAGAGGTTAGCAATTCTGATAACCCTTTCTGTGTCTTCTAGCCTTAAACAGTGAATAACAGATTGAAGATCATGGAAGCAAAGTTTCCTATTACTGAGGAGAAGAGTTATGAATATGGACAAAGTTAAGATTCTATTATATATATACACTATGGATTAGAGATATCTTTATGAAAACATAGTTTTAAAGAAATGGATATAAAATAAATGTAGATGTAGGTTTAGGCATATATACATAGATAGATATATAGACATAATACATATACATAACTCATGCATATACATATACATATTTTCCCAATTCTGTCTGCTGAGGGGGACAAGAAATAAGGACATAGAAGTAGCAACAGCACATTTAGTACCTGGATTTTGGTTTCTAAATATTCTTCAGCAAAAAGAAGCAGGACTTCATAGAGAAAAGGCTGCTTGCAAAGCTGGGGCAGGGAGAAGTCAAAGATGAGCCAGGAATATCTTGTGGGAGAAAGTTCTCAAAGACTGATGTAAATCACCAGAACACAGAACTTAACTTGAAAGGAGCTCTCCTATTGGCCAAATCCAGGAAAATTTGATTATCAAAATACAGGACAGAAATTTATTACAGCTCATTGCATAAAATAAATTCTACAAGTTAATACTGGCATAAATGAATAAATTCATGCATGCATGTGTTAATGAATCAGTAACAATAAGAAAACAAAAAGAAGGGAAACCCTTATTTATAGTAAAATATTAACTAATAAAATGAAGAAAAACGACTGCCCACAGCATGCTAAAATAGCAGTTGCTCTCCCATAAGAGGAGGAACAACACTTACATGATAAAAGTGAGAAAAAGAAAAGATTGTGCAGATGTGAGAATATTTGTGTATTAGTGGATGAGGAAGAAAAATATTTCTTAATTTTCTGTTAGTGGTAGTGGTGTTTTCTCACTGAGAAGTATAAGGGCTAAAATAGCTGTCCGGAAAATGGGCTTGATACCAAATTAGAAAACACAGAAGGACTTTTTGAAGAACCTATTGATATTAGAAATAAAGAAATTGCAATGGTCCCAATTTGCAATCGAGGTTACTCATTCATTTTAATTTATTCAATTTATGTTCTATCCTTGCCTAGAATTCAAATTACTATAGATGTGAATACCCTTTTCTTTTGAAAACTCATTTATATTACCTTCTAATCATTTTATTGTTTAAAATGCCTGTAAACTACAGTTCTCTCTTAGCAATATCCAAGCAAGACAGAGCTAAAAGCAAGGTCATGCTAACTCCTTAGCGAATGTAAAATTTAATAAATAGCTTTTACTCCTTCAGCTTGGTGGGCAGAAGGCCCTCCTTTTTATCTTTTATTTATTGAAAATTTTGAGATAACTGTAGAGTCGCATGCAATTCTAGGACACAATCCAGAAGTATTTCCTGTACACTTTACCCAGTTTCAGTCAATAGCAACATTTTGTAAAACTGTAGTACATCCCAGAGCCAGAAGACTAACATTAACACAATCATCAATCTTATTCAGATTTCTATGGTTTTCTTTGTACTCATCTGTGTGTAGAAGTTGTGTACTTAGTCCTGTACAGTGTCATTAGGAGTGCAGGTGTGTTTATCCACCAACACATTTCAAATATTGAAAAGTTCCAGCTCGTTAGGTATCTTTTGCATTGTTCTTTTATAACCATTCTCATTCTTCTCTGACTGCCTGCACCCTCCATTCCGAACATATGGCTGCCATTAATCTCCTTGATTTGTAGATGATTATCATCTTGCTGTGTCTTCACGGCTTTGTGACTATGTGCGTGAATCTTCTCCCTCTCTTTTATAAGGAGACCAGTATATTGGATTAAGGCCCCAGTCTTCGGAGCTCATTTAACCTCAATTGCCCCTTTAAGGTCCTGTCTCCAAATAAAGCCACATGAGGCATTAGGACTTCCACGTAGAAATTTGGGGGGCTTGCAATCCAGTCTAATCTAGATAACGTGTAGTAATTGACTGTTTACTTTTAGAAGAAGCTGCCAAACTATTCTCCAGAATGGCTGTGCCATTTTGCATTCCCACCAGTTTTCTATAAGTGATTCACTTTCTCCACATCCAAATGTCTTTGATGTGCTCACATTTTTATTTTACCCAATTTGATAAATGTGTGTTAATGTCTCATTGTAATCTTTATTTGAATTTTTCTTCTTGGAAATATGTTTATGCTTCACATCTTTTCATACGCATATTGACTATCAATATATCATTTTTAATTCATTTCTTTTGCCTAATTTCTACTTGGAATGTTGAATTTTTACTGTTCTGTTTGTAGGCTTCTTCATACATTCTATCTTCTGTTACTTTCTTAGATAAATAGTTTCCAAATAATTTCTGTCAGTCTGTATGCTGTCTTTTCCACTTTTTAATAGTGTCTTTCACAGGGGAAAATATTTAATTTTGATGTGGTCCAACTTAATGATTTTTTTTCTTGTAGAGGTTTTTGAGTCAATTCCAAGAAATCTTTGCCTCCACCTAGGTACCAGAGATTTTCTAGTATTTTCCTAAAATTTCTATAGTTTGATATTTTACATTTTTATTTTGAGCTTTGAATCTTTGTCAAAATTTAGCTGGTATTTTTGTTTGGGTCTATCTCTGATTCTCTATTGTATTTCATTGATCTAATATCTAGATAATAGAACAATAGGCATACCATGCTATCCTGATAACTGTAGCTATTGGAGTAAGCTTTCATTTCGGGTGGAGTTATTTGTCCCGCTTTATTTTTCCTGATTAAGCTTTTTTGACCTATTTTAGAGCCTATGGCTTTCCATTAAAATTTTAAAATAAGTTCACCTATATCTACACATATCTTTGCTGCATTTTTTACAGTAATTGCATCAAACCTATAGGCCAATTTGGAAGATAGCATGCAATCTAGGAGCAGAGTATGAGTCTTAATTTAGACTTTTTTTGATTTTTTATAGCCACTTGTAATTTTATGATATATATATTTTGATAAGCATATACTAAGTATTTTGTTTTCTTTGGAGGAATTATAAATCATATGGTGTTTATAATTTTGGATGCTGTATGTTCATTGATAATATGTAATGTTATGACTGACTTTTGTATATTGATCTTGTACACATATCCTACCATCTTAATAAACTCACTTTCAGCTCTCTCAGAGTTTACTTCTTGTATTTCAGGCTGTTGTTTGTTGAATACACATTTGGGATCACTATGTCTTTTCTCCCCAAATTTATAATTATTATTATATAATGTCCATATTTATCTCTAATAATTTTTTTTTGCTCTAAGCTTTAATTTATTGGATACTAATATAGCCACTACCATTTTTCTTTGGTTAAGGTTTGTATTATGTATCTTTTTCGACCCCTTTCATTCAATTTAACTTTGTCATATTTGAGATGTCTTGTAAGCAGAATATAGTTAGGTTGTAATTTTTAATCTTCACAGTCGATTTCTGTGTTTAGATTGGTGTACTTAAAACATTTACATTAAGGTAACTATTAAATGTTAATAGTTAAGGCTGTCATTTTATTTTTTTTCCTCCTATTTCTGAGTCCTATTACTCTGTTTCTCTTTGCTTACTTTCTTATTGGTTGCTTGAACATTTTTTAAAGAATCTACCTTGATTTATTTATGCTGTTGTTGAATCTATCTCTTTGTGTAGTTTTTATAGTAGTTGCTCTGGAGATATATATGATGGATTCAGATGAGAAATGTTCAATTCAAATTTGTACCCCTTTATAGTGTACCCTTTCTTTCTGGTTGCATTCAAGAATTATCTTTGTCTTTATTTTTTGAAAGTTTGACTATGGTGTATCTTGTTAAGAATTTCTATGTATTTATTTTGTTGGGGGTCATTCATCTTGAATCTGTAGGTTACCGTCTTTTGCCAGATTTGAAAACTTTTCAGCCTTCCTTCCTTCCTTCCTCCCTTCCTCCCTCCCTCCGACTTTCTTTCTCTCTCTCCCTCTCTCTCTCTTTCTTTCTTTTTCTTTTCCTTTTCTTTTTTTATTTTTAGACAGAGTCTTACTTTCTTGCCCCTAGTATAGTGCTATGGTGTCATAGCTCACAGCAACCTCAAACACGTGGGCTCAAGCTATCCTCTTGCCTCAATTTTGTATTTTTAGTAGAGATGAGGTCTAACTCTTCCTCAGGTTGGTCTCAAACTCATGAGCTCAAGCAATCCACCCACCTCAGCCTCCCAAAGTTCTAGGATTACAGATATGAGCTACTGTGCCTGGCTGTTTCATTTTACTTTTTCAAACATGTTAACAGATTCACAGTCTTCCTCTTCTTCTAAGATTCTGATGATGTGAATTTGGATCTTATTGTCCTACATTTTTTTGAGGCTCTGCTTAACTTTTTCAGTCTATATTCTCTCTATTGTTTAGATTAGGTAAATTCTATGACCTGCCTTCAAGTTCACTCTTTTTAACGTCTGTCATCTGTAATCCACTATTGTGTCTATCAAGTAATGTTTGTATTATGTATCTTTTAAAAAGATATTATATATATTTTAATATTACGGTAGTTTTCTTTTATATTGTTTTCACTTAGTTCTTTTTTCCTAAGTACTTTTTCTATGCTATGATTTTCTATATTGTCATTTGTTTCAAAATAACTTGCAATTAGGGGCAGTACCTGTGGCTCAAAGAGTAGGCCGCTGGCCCCATATACCAAAGATGGCAGGTTCAAACCCGGCCCTGGCCAAAAAAACTGCAAAAAAAAAAAAAAAAGAACAAAAATCAAAATAATTTGCAATTAAATAATGAAGCATAATTAATGCTAGCTGACTGAAAATCCTTATTAGATAATTGCAACATCTGAGTAATGGCATCTATTTTTATTGTTTTTTCATTCAAATTGTGATCATCTTGGTTCTGAGTATAACAGGTACTTTTTATTTTATCCTGGACATTTTGTCTATTATGTTAGGACACTGTGGGTCCAATTTTCTTCTTCTTCTTTTTTTTTTTTTTTTTAACAAGCACTCAACCTATTTAGGTTTTGGCCTGCTTTTTGTATCAGTGATCCTAATGGCAGTTTACATTTCAGAAACTTTGTAGTGTCATTTTGGTCTGCTTGGTTGATTTAATGCTGTTGGGGCTCCCATTAGTCTATGGTGATGCTGCCTGAGGATGTAGAAGGAGTTTTCTCAGTCTTAGATGCTGTGGGCCTCACCATTGTAGAAGAGAGACAAGTGAGCCCCTTCCATCACCTCTGGAGTCTCAGTTTCTCTGGGCAGGGAAGAGAACTCTTAGACCTGCCTTGTAACAGACATTTCCCAGGCATGGCAGCTTGTTGTCACCACGTCCCTCTTGCTGATTTGGACCTTGGATACAGGGAGGGGTTTTCCAGGCGTGGCTAATTACTATAGTTGGGACCTTGGCTGTTTTGCCCATTTGACCTGATTCCTCCTGATAGGGAAAAGGCATGGGGTAAAAGAGGCTATTCAGGCAGGAATCCTTCCTGTGGCTTTGTTCCTCTTTCTGGTTCTGCTGGTTCCTCTTGCCTAATCAGTGTTGTGTAGAAAAAGGGTGTCTCAGAAGCAAAGACACTTCCCAGGCCAGGTCACTTCTGACTACACCCTTCCTGCTGGTTATGCTCATTATCTTCAGTATCTTTTAGAGGGGAAGAGGAATCTCAGTCTGGTGGGAAAGGAGAGTGCTACCCGACTGCTTTTAGTTGGTAGGGTTACATGTTAATCCTGCTGCCTGTGATATCAGGTTTATCCAGTGTTCTCAAAGGGACTGCTATTTTATCACAGAAGAGACACGAGACTCTCTGAGCTGTCTTTTCTTGCTAGGTTTCAGAAATGCCCGGTATGGTTCCACCTTCTTCTGTATGGTGAGCGCGATGTGAAATACTTTGACATTGTGTTTTTCCTCCAGTCCTGATGTCCTAAACCAGTTTGCTTTCCTATTGCCTACTGGAGTTCTTCTTTGCTTGTTGGTAGCAGTATTTCCAGTGTTTATAGCGGTGCTTAGCAGAGGGGAACAAGAAGTCGGTTTACACCAGACACTCTTGTATGGACCATAAGCCACATACTATTTATTTTTAACCATGATTTAGTTTTAATAACTATGCAAAGACTACATCTAAGGCCAAATATTTGAAATGTTTCATTCACATTCTTTAATAACAAAATTTAAATCAGTGGTGTAGGCCAATGGTAATATAAAATTATTTATATAGCAATAATTCTCTAAGATTTATTTTCAAGTTTTAAAATCCCTTGATGATGACCTGATCTTTGCTTCTGCAGCTTATGTTTACGTTTTCTGATAGCTCATCCAAGCAAGGCTCTGTAGCACTTATTGTTCACTGGGGCCTTCTATTAGAGTGAGATTGAGCAGCTTTGCATAAAATGAAGAGGTAAGGAAGGATAAAAGAACATAAATTGGATTATTTCTTATATTTAAAAACATATTTTTGAAGAGAAATATTATCATTGACAAGAACAATAAAGGAGCAATAAAGGAGGCCCTGAAGTTGTTGGAAATACTGTGAATGCTCCCTTCTTTAACAGTTAGATATAGATTGAAAACAAAGAAAGTATCAATTTTAATTAAAAGATTTCTAACATTGGAAAAAATATATTATTACAAAGGGAAATTACAAACATATTTCACTTAATGAAGTAGAATGATTTTGAAGTATTTCTTCTTTTTTTATTGTCTATGAGATTTGGCATGATCTCTTTTTTAAATTTATCTTCTATTTTTATTTATAAATATTCATTGTCTATTTTTTGAGACTTAGTGAAAAAAAAAGAAGTGATGACTCCATCCTGAAACTCAGAGTCAAAGCATTCTATGACAGACATACTTTTATCTGACAATGTGAATGTTACTTTTTTTGCATTATTATTATTATTATTGCTCACTATTTCTTTGCAGCAATCATTTGATTTCTTTTCTGAATGTATTTATCTTCGCTTGTTCTTTACGAGGTTTTTGTTTCTAGTCCTTATCTTAACCATTGTTATTGTTATTAAATTTTAAGCCTTTTTAATTTGGTGAAGGCAAAAAGTGGAAACCAAAAGCTTTTCTAAGTTCCATGAGAACAAAAAGAATTGTTTATTAAATTTTTAATGTTATTTATAAGAAGCATAACAGTTTGAGATTACCTGTTTAATGTAGCCAAATTGCATATTAATGAGATACTCTTCAAACTTTAAATTAGGAACTCTTGAACAATATGTAGACTTTGAACCTGGGCTCATTTTACAATTATTTGCTGCATAATTTTAGTGGGGAAAATTATTAACTCTTTTATAATTCTAATAACTTTGGTTTTATGATGTACATATATGATTTATTTGATACCAAGACATTGGTTAGAAAGGCAATAGCTAATTATAACTTTTCCATGGAAATATCTTTCATTTCTATGGCAAGAATTCCATTATCAAATTGTTCAGGAAATTGGACCTACTAATAATAAATATTTCTCTGCTTAAACATATTCATTCACTGAAGCATAAATTGCTGTGGATCAAAATTTGATCAAATCATATGACTGGAACACTATATAAAACTCACTGATTTGGAATCATTATTACCACTCTTCAATGTATCAGCAGTAAGTATTTGATGCAAAAACTCTTCATAATTAATACTGATATATTTACTCTATCAAGCAAATTTTGGCTTTTTTATTTTTTTCTTTATAATATCTAGAGCTAAAAGGACTTTAATCCATACTTTTTTTGAGAAAATCTAATTTACTTTTCCAATTGCTTAGGATTAGTATATTGGCAGACATGGAAGCCCTGAAGGAGCCATTTGCCCTTTCAGCTTAGTGTGTAGAACAAATTGGTACTTCCCAAAATAATACAGGTTAAGTCAATGTAAAAACTTAGTATCTACATTAACCTCAAGAGACAAGTTATGCTATCCCCCAAAAGGGCTGCCATTCAAGAGAGATGTTTTTCCGCATGTACGGTTATTCTATTTTTATATTATTCTCCTAAGGTCTGCTTTTGCTAGACAGTGTCTACTATTACTACTTCTTTTTTTCTGCTGTTGCTGCTGTGTGCACAAACACACTCACACACACATGCACACGCGTGCATACATATACACTTCCACACTTAGATACAGACCCCACATACTTTGTTTTTAATCTATAAATTTTGGCATTTTATTTTAATAGTTGTACTAAGCCCAGAAGACCTAAATGGTTTTTTATTTCCTAGCTCTTTTATAATTACTGTGTTATCTTGGGTGATCATTTCACTACTTTCTGAGTCATTTGCTCATTTGAAAAATTAAAATGTTGGACTAGATTAGGGGTTGGTACACTAAGGCCCTTACACCTGTTTTGGTAGATAATGTTTTATTGGAATGTAGCCATGTTCATTCATTGATGTATGTCCACAGTTGCATTTATATGGCCTTATCAGAGAAGAAAGATTCTGAAGAGACCTTGTGGCCCAAAAGCCTAATTATTGACTATCTGTACCTTTAAGAAAAAGTTTGTCAGTCTTGGTCTAGATGATCAACAAGGTCCTTTTCAGATATGCACATTTATTACACAAAAAGATTTTGATGGAAAAAATCTTAGTTTTCCTTCCAAGTATGATGATATAAGTTTTTTTTTTTTTTTTTTTGCACTTTTTTGGTCAGGGCCGGGCTTGAACCACCACCTCTGTTATATGGGGCCGGTGCCCTACTCCTTTGAGCCACAGATGCCACCTGATGATAAAAGTTTTAAATTATTAAATTATTTAATTAATTTTTTTTTTTTTTGCAGTTTTTGCCTGGGGCTAGGTTTGAACCCACCACCTCCAACATGTGGGGCCAGCGCCCTACCCTTTTGAGCCACAGGCACCGCCTCCAAATTATTTAATTTTTTTATCCTGTAACACTTTTCCATGAATACAAATTACAAAATTCAAAGTAGCCCATTCAAATAGAAGAATTATCTCAAGTGCTAAGACCAGAAATAGTCATATTTTTAGCAATGAAGCATTTTTGTAATGCTTCAATTTATCAACTCAATGATAAATTGAGCCTAATCCTAAGTCAGTCTACATTTAGTGGACTTTTATTCAAAATTCATTTTGATCTCCACATTTACACTCCTGACATAATTAGAAATCAAAGGGAAGAAAAATACGTAAGAAACAAAACATAGATGCAAAAATACATTGGTGTATGTGTGCGTGTGCGCACATGTGTATTTACATTAATTGGCAGAAGGTGTTAATAGTGAAAGCTTGCGTTTTATGATGTATCAGGGAGAATGACTGACATTCCTGTTAGATTTATGCCCAACAATGTGTGTTTTATTTTTCTGTGACTTTCCAAACACTAAAATGAAAATATGTCAATATTTCACTACTGGGAAGTGATAAACTGTCAATTTTCAAATTAGTGGAAACCTTAAAACTAATGATCAGGAACTTAAATTTCCCATAAGAGGCAAATTGGGAATTGCTGCAGCATGGTGAGGAAGAGAATGGAAGTGCAGATTTATCGTGAAACCTTTGGACTGAAGAATGGAAACACAATAGAAAGCACAGCCCACCTCACACAAGAGAGACCTAGTAAGCTGCATACACTAACAACTCAGCCTCCCCTCTCTCGCTTCTCATAAAATCTTTATGACCCGAGTGAACACATCTGTTTATTTCAGATTTGTTTAAATGCAACTGATAAGGAAAATGTTGGCACACTTTGGCAAAAATGGTCACAACTATTCCCTTCATGGTATCCACATCCCTTGCAATATGATTTTGGTGTTCCTTCTGTTAAGATGTGGAGTCTATTTCTCCACAACTGAGATGTGAGCTTGCTTTGTGACCTGGTTAGGCCAACTGAATTCAATGGGATTGCTTGTATACCAGTTTTGAACAGACTCATGAGGCCTCGTGTATATCTTCTTTCAATTCTTTTTTTTAAAAGCTCTCTGTAGTCTCTTCTGCATCGAAATGTCATTGGCCTGTGTATTTAAAAGAATACAGCATCAGTAGTAGGGCCTGGCCTCTTAAATCAGGTCCGAAATGCATGGCTGCCTTGGACTTCTGTAGTACTGACATGGGGAAGCCAGCTGCCATGTTAGAAGGACTCTGAAAAGTCTCAGGGAGAGATCAGTATAGAGATAAACCAACTTACCAGCACCAATTGGCTGAATTATCTTGGAAACAGATTCTAAAGCCCTAGTCAGCCTAAAGATGACTGCATTTGCAAATGACATCTGACTCTAACCTCACAAGAAACCTCAAAGCCAGTGCTGCCCGACTGAGCTGTTCTTGAATTCCAGCCCCATGGAAGCTTTAGGTACTATTCTTTGAATGTATTGTTTTTTATGTAGCAAATTTTTAATGAATGTAGTGTAAACCAGCAGAGTGCATAAGGCTCCATTTGCACTAAGAACTATGGCCTGTTGGTGATGGCAGAGGTAGTGTGTGCAAGTGTAAGATGTTTAAATCTGTCTATCTTGAGAA
Source organism: Nycticebus coucang (assembly GCF_027406575.1). Lineage (NCBI taxonomy): Eukaryota > Metazoa > Chordata > Mammalia > Primates > Lorisidae > Nycticebus > Nycticebus coucang. Next base: position 24,611,522 of record NC_069780.1, read on the forward strand.
ATATTTTTTTTTGTTTCCCTATGATGAGCAAATCCTGACAATTCTGATTCAGTATGTTTTCTACATTTTGCCTTGCCTTTCTTCCCTTCACTCCCTAATTTTATTAAGATTCTATTAATTTTATTTATAGTTACTGTATTTAATATATCCCTTTATTGTTTGATTTATCAGCCTTGCTTTTCTTTTTTTCTTTTCTTTTCTTTCTTTCTTTTTTTTCAGGCAGCGTCTTAGTCGCCTTGGGTAAAGTACCATGGCATCGTAACTCCTAGCAACCTCAAACTCCTGGGCTTAAGCAATCCTCTTGCCTCAGTCTCCTATAGGTGCTGGCCACAATGCCCAGGTAATTTTTCTATTTTTAGGGTCTTGCTCTTTCTCAGGTTAGTCTCACACTTCCATCTCAAGTAATCCACCTGCTTTGACTTTCCAGAGTGCTAGGAGAACAGGAGTGAGCCACCACGCCTGGCCAATTTATCAGCTTTTCATATCTTTTCACATCATGTTTGTAACACAGGAGGAGACTGGCATGCCTACACTATTCAAAATTTTTGTTATTGTTGAATTCTCAAACTTCACTTGTTATTTTAGTGACACATTGTCAATATTTTTAATCATATTATTATTATTATTATTTTTTTTGTAGAGACAGAGTCTCACTTTACTGCCCTCGGTAGAGTGCTGTGGCATCACACAGCTCACAGCAACCTCCAGCTCCTGGGCTTAAGCGATTCTCTTGCCTCAGCCTCCCGAGTAGCTGGGACTACAGGTGCCCAGCACAGTACTCGGCTATTTTTTGTTGCAGTTTGGCCGGGGCTGGGTTTGAACCCGCCACCCTCGGCATATGGGGCCGGCGCCCTACTCACTGAGCCACAGGCGCCGCCCTTTAATCATATTATTAACCATATGCCAGTTCTTTTGGTACTAGAGTTTTTAATCCTTTTGCTAGTTTTGCCATTTAACTCTTAGCTGGCTGGAATTTATTCCTTCATTATTTTTTCCAGAAGGCTCATGGAACTGGGTGGTTATATGGTCAAAACAATTTAGTCTTATCTTTATAACTGAATGTCTGGGAATAAAATAATCAAGTTACATTTTCTTTAAGGATTTGAAAGGTATTGATCTAACATTCTCTACCGTTCATTGACACAGTGGGGAAATCTGAAGTCGGCCTCATTTATTTTATACCTGGAAGGAGTTTAATATTTTTATCAAGCTGCCAATGAGTTCTTAGTGTTATCTTGTAAAGGAAATCTAACATGTATTGAGTGGTTTCCGTATATCATATAACAGCCATACAAGAATAGGTATAATCCTCATTCACATTTAAGACGAAAAACTGAGGCACAGAAAGTTAAGTAAGTTTCCCAATTCCATACAGGAAATAAGTAACTCACTTTTTCCAAAACAGTGGCAAGGGTCCCAGAAAGACTGATTCTCCAATTCTAGGAATATTGACATTGGGTTTTCTTTTTGTGCTATCAGTTCTGGAGAACGTGTATGTTGTTTCTGCCTTCTTGGCACTCTAAATTCCTTTGCACAGATTCAAGTTTTCAACAGATGTCATTTTCTTTCTGCTCAAGAATTCCCTTTAACATTTCTTACATTATAGGTCTGCTGTTGGAAAATTGGCTCAGTTCATGATTGTTTGCAAAAGTCTTTGTTTTGCCTTTATTTTGAAAAGTATTTTTTCTGGGTACAGAATGTCAGCGGGGGCTTTTTTTTTTAAGGTGTCACCACATTGTCTTTTGTCATTCAGTAATTCTCATGTTTATTCTTTCTGTGCATAATACTTTTTTGCTCTCTTGTTGCACTTAAGATTTTCTCTTTATCACTGATATCACTAGTTTTGGTAAGATTTAGTCTGGTGTGGTTTCCTATGGATTTGTTTTGCTTAGGGTTCCTTGAGTTTCTTAGATCTGTTGAAATTTTCCTTAAATGAGGAAAAAATTCATGACTATTATTTCTTCAAATATGTTTTATGCCCACCTCTCTCTGTTTTTCTCTGAGCTACCATTCTACACAAATTAGGCTGTTTCATGTTATTGGTGTTTTGTTCATTTATTTTCAATCTGTTTTCCCTCTGTGAGTTCCTTTGAATGATTTTTTGTTTTGTATTTAAATTGTCTTTTTTTTTTTTGGTAGGGTCTAAGTTGTAATTAATCTCATCCGGTGATACATTAATTTATGTTTTTTACCTTTACAAGTTCCATCTGGTATTTAAAATTTTCTTTTTTCCTTATGTTTTTCTTATAAGCTGTAAGCATATTGATAACATTTATAATAGTTATTTTAACATTCTAGTTTGTTAATTTCATCATCTCTGTCATTTCTTGATATATTATCATGGAAAGAGCTTTCTCCTAACTGTGGATCCATTCTGTATCTGGCCCTGAGGGAGGAGTCTTTTATAATTAGTGTTCAGTATCTAGTAACAGATTATATAATGGGTGAAGGAAAGACATTATTATGCTGAGGAAATATACTCCATCAACAATCTTCAATACTGTTCCCCAGTTATAAATGTAAAAAAATTACATAAAATCAAATATTTAAGAAAATACAACATATTAAAGTTATATCAAAATCAAACAAATTTAAAACTCAAGAGAAAGAGCTAAATAATGAAAAAGAAACTGAAAAAATTTAAACACATAATTAAATATGTGTAGAGAGTATTTTTAGAATAATTCAGCAAAGAGAAAAACAATTCCATTAAAAATGGGGACATGAAGCTTTTTAAAAGAAGTTACAAAAATGGCCAACATATGAAAAAATGTTCAACATCCATATCATCAGGGAAATGGGAATTAAAACTACAATGAGTTATCACCTTACTCCTATTCAAGTGGCTCTTATTAAAAAGTCAGAAAATAACAGATGGTGGTGTGGATAAAGAGAGAAAAGAATGCTTCTAAACTGTTGCTGAGACTGCAAATTAGAATAACCTCTATGAAAAATAGCTGGAGATTTCTCAAAGAATTAAAAGTAGATTGACTCTTTGATCTAGCATTTCCACTACTATGTATTTACAAAAAGGAGAAGATGTCATTTTATCAAAAAGACACCTGCAGTTGAATTTTTATTGAAGCACAATTCACAATTGCAAAGATGTGCAATCAACCCAAATGCCCATCAGTCTATGAGTGAATTAACAAAAGGTGGTATATATATATACCATGGAATACTACTCAGCCATAAAAATAAATGAATTAATGTCTTTGCAGCAATTTGGATGGAACTAGAGACCACTATCCTAAGTAAAATATCTCAAGAATAGAGAAACAAGCATCACATGTCTCTCTAATAATTTGGAACTTGTTGATGGGCACACCAAGAAATGGGAATGGGAGGGGTAGAAACCTACTTAACAGGTACAATGAACTCTAGGTAGGTGATGGAAACATTTATAGCCCTGACCTAAGCATTATAAAATCTATCCATGTACCCCCTTGATATTTTGAAATTTAAGAAAATGTAAAATACAAAGAAAATGAAAACAAACAAAATAGTTATGATAGGAATCCATCTAATTTTGAAAGTTAGAAACAAGATCATGAAGCACAATCTCTTAATAGATGGTCAGATGGTGGGTGGTCGGGAGTGGGAGATACCTGGCAGAAGATTAAATAGAATGAAATGATGAAAAGCGTGGGAACATGAAGACGAGAACAATGAGTTCCAATATTTGTCTAAGATTGGCAACAGTTGCATGTTTGGGGAAAAAAAGCAAGAAGCTATAAGGAATACTATTAATACATAGAATACAGAGAGGAAAAAAAATCTTTGAGCTGGAAAGAAGCAATTTAATAAAACAGTCTTCTGATGGAGAGCCCAGCAGTGATACTAAAAAAAGCAAACACTTCTGATAGCTAGATAAAGTATTGTAAATCCAAAGAATAAAGAAAATTCTGAGAACATCAAGAATAAAAATAAAACAAAGGGATGGAAGATTTCCTAGCAACCATGACAAATAGCAAAGTGATAAAATACATTCTGAAATACTAACTGTAATTACTAAGTGAGATTGAGAGGTGAGTGGCCAGTCTATGGTCAAAACTGTTTTATAAAAACTTATGTGCCAGGTAGTGGTCTAAGAACTGGGGTGTAGCAGTGAATAGTTCTTACCATGAGGGTGATTACATGTTACGATTACAAATAATAATATGTGAGCCTAATTAAGTTAATTTTAGGACCTGAGAAGTGCTACAAAGAAGATAAAATAGGGTCCTGCGGTGGAGACTATCATGGGAGATGCTGATAGCTTTATGGGTTAGTCAGGACACTGTATCTGAATATTTAAGTTGAAACCTGGATATGAGAAGGAGGGTAGCAGAAACATCATGAATATTTAGGAATAAATGATTGTAAACAGAAAACTAAATGAGGAATCAGCAAATTCAAAAGACCTGGTAGGGGATCGTTGAATGAGGCATGACTGAAGGACAGTGGAGACCAGATCTTGTGGAAACAGCCCCAAGGGGACAAAGTGATAAATGTAGGCCAGGTCCCTAACTTAAACACTGGAGTTCAAGGTTAATAGGGAGAAGCACATCAATGGAAGTTACGTAGGTCAGAGTTGTGGTCTGACTAACATTTAGGATTGGGATCCTGGTGAGGATGATCACAGGTGCAAAGACCGCTTATGAACAGAGGCAGCAATCCAGGTGAAGGACGGTGCTGCCCCCCCGCCCCTGCCCCCGTGGTGGAGGACTTCTAATTGTCAACATCTGTTCTTCTGTGTGTCCGTCCTTCCTTCCTGTCCCTCTCCTCTTTATCTTCGTTCACTGCCTTACTCTCAGCCCCCTTTCTCTACCACTCACTTTCTTCCTTTCCCATGTCCTTTTTCCTGAGCACACACTTTGTGTGATGCTGGCTACCCAGATATATCTCCAAATTTCACATCGTTGTAGATAAGGCTCCAGCAATGATTAAAATAGTAACATGATTGGTATCAGTACTAACCATTGCTGATCATTGGTTTCAAAATATGGAGATTTATTTTATCTTTTGATATTGCTTTAGGATGTATTCACAGTTCACGGGTTGATGCCTTCTTTGCAATGTTCATTTATAATCCAAGATATGTAGCTGTAGTGGGAAGAAGTGTCTACATTTGTTGTGTACTCAATGGTTTGTCAAAAACAGCTGAACCTAAGAGCCATCTGCACTATTTGGAAAAATATTTATTATGCTCTAAAGTGTTTTCAAGTAGCAGTGTTCGGGCTCACAGCAGAATTGGAAATGCAGTGACATGTTTAGAAACCTCTCTTTGTTGTAGGGATTTTGCTATTTGTATCCGGTAAGGAATAGCTGATGTATTTGACTTGAAACTAAAAATCTGATTTGCTCACATCCATGAAGGGAGCAGTTCAGGTTACTAGACTAGAAATTTATACTGTGGATCTTAAAGTAATTTCTTATATCACATGGGAGAAAATACCTGGCTGGCTATTCTTTGCAAATAGTTAAAGGAAAGGGTATGATTTCACTCCTAACTGGATCTCTAATTTAAACATTTTATTAGCACTTGGGATACATGACATTTCAGGGAATATAACACTTTGTCCATTCATATTTGATTCATTGATGGGAGGCCCAGTGTGGCCAAAAGCTGAGCCAGATTGGTGCCCATCATAGTGCTGGTGTTTATAACACCACCAGCCTTGAGCTTGGCTGGCTTGTTAATTCACTGACCAGCATTTTTTCTCTAGTGTAAACAGGCTAGCTACAAGGTAAACTACTGGATATGAGAGGTAACTATGCTTATGAGCATAAGTAACCTTGACAGGACTAGAAGCTACTTGTGATGGTTTTAATGACTAATTTTGAGTACACACAGTACCTGGATGTTTGGGCTTTGTGTCCTAATTACCAAAATGCCTATGGAAACAATACCTCCTGTAGTAGAAAATGTTGATTTTTCAACTCAGCATAAATAACAGAGTGCTCCCTAAGTTTGGTTTATGTCAGCTGTACTGGAATTCTGTATTTGGAATTTGTGCCTTTCAGAAGTACCCCAGTTTTTATGACCGATATCATGGTCACCAGAACTCTCAGGCCCTTCTTGCTGATTTTGTTCAGCTATCCCCGCTTTCCTGCATCAGGCTAACTCACGGTGAAGTGACTGTCTCCAGCTCCAGCAGTGGGGCCTGGAGTGCTATGTACTGACGGGCTCAGGAAGTCCCGTAATGCTTTATCCCGTAATGCTTTATCTAATCAGAACAGGACATTCTTCTGGGAACTCTTTACAGTCCATGGGGAACTCGTGATCTAAGTTTGTCCCCTACAGAATGAAAGGAAAGACTTATTTCATGGTTGGGGTAGGCAGGGAGTTTCTCTCCTTTAGAAATAAACAGGAAAATAGCTAACAAAAAATGTTAGAAAACAACGAAAAATTCATAGGTAGAAAATGATAATGAAAATATTTAGAACTGATGACAGTAAAAAAATGACATATCGAAAGTGATTAAAGGGATATTTGCCATATATATTCACATTAAAAAAGGAAAGACAAAATGGACTTAACCACATAATTAAGTTTGGACAAGAATAGGCCCTAAAAAAGTAGAATGAAGAAAATAATAAAATGTGGGGAAAAGGATTAGGGGGAAAAAAAGAAATAAACAGGGAAGGCGATGGTAATGGCTGATGGAAGTGATCTCGCACCATGAGGGTAAGTAGCGGAAGACACATCAGCTGACTCATAAAAGCAAATTAAGAAAACTGCTGAAACCCTGCTCATGACTCACTGGAAGGCCGTCTACCTTTGCACGCTCTGCTCTTTAAGATAATAAACGCCGTTATTGTTCATGCCAGTTTGAGGCAGTATTACTTTAAAATAAACTGTAGCCAAAGAATCCTAATAAAAACACTGTGTTATGGTTTTTTTTTTCCCCTAAGGATTAAATAAGATTATTCATATATAGTGGAAAATGCTTAGTGCAGTGTTGGGAATAGTAAACAGTAATTTATTTGTTTATTTCTAAAATATCTGGGAGAAGACTGCCATAGGGAATCTAAGTACAAACACTCAACTGTACAGAATTTCGGAACTTAGATCTGTAACATTCTTTTTAAAAACAAATAGAGCTCACTGCTTTTAGACAGATGAGATAGTTCTCTTCCTATCAGAGATGAGGTAACCAAGATCTAGTTAGATAAAATCAGAAGCTAGTAAGTACTTAATTTTCTTTCTCCTAATCAAATGTTTCTTCAGCCACATCATAGTATTTTAGTGGCGTGGGAATAACATGAGGCTAAACACCGCCCTGACTTGACTATCCGTGCTGGACGTCTGGGTATGAGTGTGCGAGTGTGTGTGTCTGCACTCCCAGCAAGTAGTTATTCTGCTTCTAGCGATAACACCGAAATAATGGGGAGGGCCCCATTCCCTCCCACCCCAATTAGCCTACGGGGAAGTGTTCAGAGTCCACTTGAATCACAGCATAATTTTCACCTGGCCAGGAATGAATCTGTCATTCAATCCATGTCAATCTGACAGCACACAAGGCTTCTGCTGAATCACAAGACATCTCCGGAAGCTACTGAAGAACAGCGTGTTCTGTCAGGCCATGCTTAAATTTGAGAACTTGTGTGGCTGGGGCTGCCACCACCACTAGAAAGCTCGTGTGTCATGCCTCTCAATTTATCTCTCTCAATCAAGACCTTCTCTAGTTGTCTCCCTCCTCACTACTTCGCTCCAAACCCATTTTTTCAAAGCTTTGTAACTCTACAATGTAATTGTAGAGAAAGTGGAAAAAGTAAACTTCAGGTTGGGTATCATATATACTAGGCCCAGAGCTGGGCTACACCAATGAATAAGACATACAGACCCTGCCCACCAGGAACCCTCATGAAAGGTTTGCAAAGTCTATTGCAAGGCAATTAAAAATAGCACCGGCCCTTGAATATCTTTATTTGGAATTTTTCAAATATTCGTCATGGTATTGACAGCCTTTTCTGCAGTACATTCAAAGAGAGCTGTATATTTGTTTTTGTTGTAGAAAAAGTTATGTTTAATAATCAAATTATAAAATGGTTTTTGTAAGCTAGTATTACGTTCAGGACCTCTTGTTCCCCACAGCACAACTAGTACAGAAGCAAGCAAGGAGCTTTAATGTTTCTGATTCTGCAATAAACATCAGGCTTCTCAGTTTCATGCAACTGAGAAATGTGTTCCCAGCAGGAGTGAGGAGGCCTGCAGGAAGTTTCTCAGTGTAAATGCTCAAGAAGACCTAAATCTAGACGGCTTTGAACTTATGAAGACATCAGCAATTTACCCAAATATAGAATAGCTGAAGCAGCATATCTTTTGAGTTTCTGGTAAAAGCAAACAAAAACAAAATAGCAAAAAATGAAACAAAATCCGCCAAGGCAGACCTCTTTGCCAACTTACTTAATTTCTCATTTATTAGAGAAAGAAAATTAGAGAGCCATTAGCAGAAGAGAGAGTCTGAAAGAGTTCTGCTCAATCATAACATGATGCTTGGCAACCCTAGAGGGAGATGATGATAGTAAGTGAAGAGCTGGGCCAAGAAGCTTTGCCTGCTAAGCTCAACCCCTTAGAAATGTTAATTTGCACAAGAAGAATGGTAGGACTGTTTTATTTCGGGGAGAAGTGTGATGGGTAGTCTATTTTGATTTTAAGTATGTAAGGTAGGGTGTCACATGTCCCTGAACTTTCAACGGAAATGAGCTCTTGATTGGACTATGACTCACTTGCCTACAGTAGGAAAAACTGCTGAAAGACGAGAAAATGGCATGAATTAATGCTGGAAATTTTGCCAGAGGGGAGGCAGAGGGAGAAAGAGATGATCTGATTATACATTCAGGGATGACAGGTGAACCTCCCAAAGTTCAGAGGTTCAGTTCAGATATCCATCTCAACATTTAGCTGCTCATTTGAAGCTTTGCCAAGCACAAGGGAATATATTTTGCTTCCGAAACTGTTGACAGTCTTTCAAGTTCAGTGGTGCTCACCACAGGCCTCTTGTTTCTGCATTTCTCCTCCATCTCTTAAGAACAAAGGGTCACAGAATTGTGTATATTAGTGAGAATTGTCCTTTACTGCATATTTTGCTATTGCTGGTCCTCTCAGGGGTTTTAAAACATAATGGAATTTTCTTACACACAGAACATTACTACTTTTCAAACTTATTCTCAGTGCCAACACAGTGGAATTATAAAAGAAAGAGAAGGAAAAAGTTAAAATATCAATATTCCGATTTCGCCCTTTCATTTTCTGGAAGTTTTGTAGTGGTTTTCTTTTCAAAAACAGGTTGGGTAGTTAGCAAATAATTAAATAATCTCCTTTTAACTGGTAGTTTGGCTCTTGTGCCTAATTATAGTTAAAGAATATGCTTTCGTTCTTGCTGACATGCAAACGAATTTTAATATCAGTGGCTACTTAATTCTTTCCACTAACAGGCACTCAGTTATAGTTCCTATCCTCACGTATTTGTCATAGGGTTTGTCAGATTACAAAACAACAAAGCAAAACAAAAGTCACACAAACATTCTACACATGAAACAAATTCTGATAAAACAGGTCTTATTCTGTCTTCTGCTAAAATTGATATCTCCTTATGCTTGCTATACAATGTGTGGTCTGTAGGTAGACCAGGGACATTGGTGTCATGTGGAAGCTTGTTAAAAATAACAAAATCTGGCTTGGAGCCTGTAGCACAGGGGTTACAGCACCAGCCACATATGCCAGGGGTGGTGGTTTGAACCCAGCCCCGGCCAGCTAAACAACAATGACAACTGCAACAAAAAATAGCTGGGCGCAGTGGCAGGTGCCTGTAGTCCCAGCTACTTGGGAGGCTGAGGCAAGAGAATCACTTAAGTGCAAGAGTTTGAGGTTGTTGTGAGCTGTAATGCCACGGCACTCTACCGAGGGTGACATAGTAAGACTCTGTCTCAAAATAAATAAATAAATAAATAAATAAATAAATAAATAAATAAATAAATAAAAAACCAAAATCTCAGAGTTTACCTCAAAGACAAGTATTTCATGAGAATGAACATTATAGCAAGTTCCTAGGAGATTTATGTACACATTAAATTTGGGGAAGAAATATTCTATACTACATCATCATTTTTTCTTCATAATAAAATTTTGTTGGCACATCTCCATCTTTGAGTGAAACCCTATTTGCTTTTAATTCAAAGTTCAGATATCATTTTTATAAGAGTATATGTGTCTATTTATAAATAAAGTTTAAAAACATTTATGAATTGGTAAAAAAGAGATCAACATATCTCATAATCTTATTCCTCAATATGATTTCTGTTAACAGTCTAAAAAAAACATCAAAGGAATAACTCTGCTTTCACCACTAAAATGAAACAAAACATCACTCTGTCATTTATTTGATATGTCTACCTTAGGAAATCATATCATCTTTCATAACATTTAGAATATGGTTTAACTTTTGAAAACAATCCTAGTAATATCGGAACATTATCCTGAGTGAGATTTCACTTGGTGCCCAGAGGTGGGTGATGATATGTGACCTCTGAATTTCTGTTCCCAAACATGACATATACATACTTCCCATTCAGCATCCTGTTCTTTTCTCCTCCATTTTCTTCCTGATACCTTACCCTTCTGTACTCCCCCCTTATGTAAACTATTGAGATCTATCACAAGCAGAAAACATGAAGGGAAAGGCCTGACAGAAGCGGTACGTTAAGACATAACGAAAGCAACTGTCAAAAAACTACAGTGTACATGAGAAACAATACGATTTTATGTAGTAATACAAATAAAGAAAAACAGATGACTATTGTAATAGGCAAAATATGTGAAATATATGAACATAAAAATTATAAATGGTTAATAAGCACATGAATATTATCATTTAAAAGAACAAAGAAATAAAGTACCTTTGTTCATGTGTTGGGGAAGATTAAAAGGATAAAATGGAGAGAGAATGAGAAAATGTCACTTGCGTTTACTACACTTACAATTAGTTACACACCGTGAACATTTCCGAAGTGCAATTGGGCAATATACGTCACATCCCTTTTAAAAAGCGTATGTATTTACTAAAATACCATTTATAAAATTTATCTTAAAAATGATTATAGTTTGTGAAAACTTTGGTTCTCAAAGCAGATTTTATAATGTACAATTAAAGTATAATTTAGATGTCCAACAATTTGGAATTTATTAAATGGATAATTCATCTAATGAACATAAAATGGTGAAAAATGATTAAAATTATGCTTTATCAAGATTATTTTATAATGCACAGAGGACAGAGAAAAAAATGATACATTTCTTGAGTGAATATAGTATCGTTTTTTAGCAATTTCTATTTTAAAATTTTAAAATTTGAGATTTTATAGCTACTAAGTTTTTGCAACCATCCATTTTTTTTCTCCAAACGAATAAAGGTGGTTTAATTCAGAATGAGATGTCCATTAGGGATACTTGTTATTCATTCCATATCATGATAACAGTGTAATGTAAAATATAAATCTTGTAAAATACTAGAGGGGAGGGGATAGAGGATTCTGCCTCATGATGATACTGGGAATGTGTGTATAACTCACATCCACATCAACATTCCTGAGGGGCTGGTATTAAGTCAATTGTTATCAGTTCGCTCAAACCTGGGACGACTGGCATATTCATAACTCAGACTCACAATCTGCTACTATCATGCTTATGCCGGGAAGGCTCTAATATTTTTCAATCCTTTTAAATATTATTAATCCTTTTACTTTTTTCATGTGCACAATGATTATTATTAACAACAGTATTAAGTAAATAAATTTTCTGTCTTCAATAATCTCATCTATTTATCAATCCATCTGGTGTAATTGGTGGCTTTAAGTTTTTGGTTTGTCATTCGTTATTTACCTTCCTGTTCCTGAGTTAGGTCACAAAGGTGAGAAATGGCAGATAAATGTGTATTTATACTGAAGTGAGATTCTCAGGTAGAAAGCATTGTCCACCTCTACCTCATAAAGCAGTCATTAGGAGTTTCTTGGAGAGGAGGGTTCTTTAAGAGGAATTTGTGATGGTAGGTTTTCCACCCGCTTCACTTTCAAGATAACATGGGTGGAGAAATAGATGGGTGCAAGAAAATCTCTCAGAGAATGAGGAGGGGAAATAGCATTTCACAGCTACGTTTAGTGCTTGCTGAGCTACAGGAACTTTTAGTTCTGTACTCTCCTGTGAACAGAAAGATGATGTAAAAGGTTCTCAATAGCACTTGACATATGCTAATGAGTGCACTGAGGCAGTCAGTGCGGAAGGCTTGAGGAAAGAGGACAGTGAAGGCAGAGACTGCAAAGCGTGAGCGAGGGTAAGTGGGCTTAACAAGGTAAACACTTGTGAGTCGCCAGAAAGACTGGGTGAGAGGAACTAGAGGACAGAGGCACCAGGGGGTAAGCCCTAGGAAGTGCCCAGCTGGCATCTCCTACAATAGGGAGCTAACTGAACGGTGGGGAGGCACTGCCCCACCCACAAGGTCATCAAGAACACTCTAGAACACCTCCCATGACAGAGGATGTTTTATGGTCAAGAATCCCTACAAATACTCACCAGCTAAGAAACAGTTCTGTACCACCCCCACCCCCAAGTCTCTTCTCCTCTTTACCTACCCAAAGAAGAAAGGAGAAATGGATAGTTACATACAGACCAAGTACCCTCTTCTGTACTACTGGCCATTGAGACACTGCTGATTTGAGATCTGAAGAAGAGAGAAAATCTTTAATTCTTTGTGACATTCAAATTTTATGAATACCCTGAACACAAAAACTATTCTAAGGTTCCTCTAAGATTTGAAAATCACTACAAGTCTTATGGTATCAGCCTGAATTATGTCTATAGCAAGAAAAGAAGGTCTAATAATTCATGTTTGGAAGCATTTGTAAAAGAGGGGGGGAAATGCCGTTTCTTGACTGTGCCCTAATGAGTTCACCCGACTCAAAAAATGTATTTATACATACATTAAATATGGAGTCATTCATTTGCAAATATGCTTTCTATAAATCACTTCATTTGTGAAATACAGTATGCTGAAAACCTCCAAATAGGTCACATACAACAGAATTCAAATAAGGTATTTTCTGTCAAATATAACTTTCAAGAACTTCAAACACATTAATCCATCAACAAATAGGTACTGCACACTTGCTTCATTCATTCAGTGAATATATTGAGTATTGCAAATAGGCACAAGGGCTGTAAATATGGGCCTGGGAGTCTTACACTTTATGTTTCATGTAAACCTTAATGCAGAAAAGGAACATGTTCAGGTATCTTCCCTTCCCTTTGTTAAGCACTGTATTCATTATTGGGCAAAATAAAGATTATTAAAATGCTCTTGCTAACCTCATCATGAGAGTGAGGTGAGAAATTGGACTTCCCTATATAAAAGGATTCTCAAAAAAAAAAAATGCAAATAAAGCACCATGGATTGCAAAAGAAGAATCACATAGCAAAAAGGAAGGCATTTCATGCACGGGGAATTAAGATAATGTTAGGTTAATATCACAATACTGAACTGAGAATTAGTATTTAATAATCTAATTTCTAGATTTACCCCAGCCTTCCATTTCCTAGCAGCCAAACGTCTTGCAGAGGGCTCTGCAGCGTCCTGCTGTATCATTCCCTCTTCTTAACAGCCCTGTTAGGACACACTGTTCCCCTTTACAGAAAAGAAGAAATTAGGACTGTGTTCCTTCTGCACTACAGAAGCTTTGATCACACGTTCTCCCTACTCCCATTGCCTTCAGTCCAGCACATCCCTCTTTCAACATTAGGTTCAAGTGTCATCACAGTGGGAAGGACAGAATAGCTAAAGCCAGAAGTCTGCGATTTGTGTCCTGGGTCTGCTACTTACTCATCGTGTTAGTGACGTAACATCTGAGCCTTATTTCACTTTTCGTAGGAACTTCTGTAACAGTTATTGCAAATATAAAGTCTGATTTTTGAAAATACTCTGCAGACTAGAACATAGAAGTGCTGCACATAAAAACTGCTTTCTCTTCTATGACCTTTCCATATACCCCTGACATTTGAGTTATTATAAGACACTCAGAATTAAATTGGTCACTTTTCTATTTTTTGCACAGCACATTGTTTTAAGGTATGTGTTAGCACTTGTCACTATTGTATTTGAGTTTTCATCCTTTTCTCCCCCACTAGATAATGGGTTCCTCAGGAGGAAGGCTTGTTCTTATTCTGTCCACAGCGTAGTGGATACAGGGAAAATTATTTAAGGAGAGTCTTTGAGGTTAGAGCAATAAAGCTAACATGATTTCAGTCAAAGTCATATTAATTAGAAGTCCAAAAATAAATATGAATATCAAAGTTAACAATAATTGGAGTAATTGCAAAAACAGAATGAGCCTGTTTACAGGGATGTTTAAGCAGCTTAGGAAAAATGGGTAAGCCTTGAGCCATATTATATGGTATCATTAGATCTTTTAAATATATAAGATTAAAGGTCTATATTAAGCAGGAAAGCATTCTTACATGTCTTCCTGTGTATCAGGGGACTGTATTTCTAATAGAGGATTGAATGACCTTCGCAGTTTAATAACTCCTCTGTGATGCTCCTCTTATCAAAAGAGGAGGTAAAACCCACTTTGATCCATTTCAGAGGATGTTGAAGATAAAGTTATACATACGAAAAGCTTAGAGATTTTTTTCAGAAAGGTCTTCTAATTTTCTATTCTATGCCCTTTCCAGATCCATGACACTTGAGTTATTGTTTTAATTTGTGTTTCCTTGAGGGCACTGGCCCATGAGTAATCCTGACAGAGGAAATTTGTTTTCTGCATGGGTTCTCCCTGATTTTGGTGATGCTGCTGAGCTAGTGCCAGTCCCACGCTGCCGGGCATCTGCCCCACAGTGTAGGAAGAAGACCTGTGCTTCTCTTGGGGATAAATTTTGCCAGCAACCTTTTCAATGAAGAATGACTGTCCGTACTGAAACACCTTCTCCTGAAGGCTGCCATTCTTATACCCTTGCTCATTGCCAAGGTCACTGCCGGTACCCAGTGTGCCAGCTTCTCCCGGTGGTTCTCCCTGACTAATTACTTCAGGCCCTCCTTGTGGACAGGTTTAGCTTCCTGCCACACTACTGTCTCCACCCACAAGGCTGCTCTTCTAGGTTGACTGAGGCCTTAGTCCTTACCTTCCAGATTGTTCTAGAAGGAACAGCAGAAACTTCCATAACAGACTGCTGCCTGAGCCTGCTTGTTTGTGCTTATCTCAGCCTGTTAACTCTCCCTGAGAGACCTGTCTAATCTGTGGCCAAAGGAGTTAGTTTCCTCTCATTCTGTGGGTCTTGCTGATCGTATTTATCTTGTTCAGTTAATGCTTGCTTCTTGATCCTTTGACTCAGTGGTGTTCCTGGGGTCCAGAACCATCCCCAGTATTTTGGGGGTGGACTGGTGATGTTTGACGCAGCCTAGGTCTGCTTCTATATTTACACAAAAGCCAGTGTCTATCTCACAAAATTTCTGCTACTTTGATGGCTCTCTGAACTTGTTTTCAAGACAGATTCAAATGTCCTTCTATCTTTTTAAAGAATTGGTGAGGGGCGTGTGGCAGCAGAGTATCGTGAGTTTTGTCCTCAAGCTTCCATCTCTTTTCCATAAATAAATCTTGACATTTGAAAAACTGAACACTCTTACTGCCACTTCATTTTTTTTTTCAGTGTGTTGGGAAAGATTATTTTTAATGACGTCTACTGTCTCCGCACACTAACCAGAGTGGAACACCTGTTGCTAATTTTGAGACTGCTTTTTGCTTCACATGTCCCTTAGTAAGCTAAATGAGTCCTCACTGTGTTTTCAACACTGAAAACTCACCTGGCTCGTCCCATCCCCAGACTTACAATAAACACCAGCCAATCCTTTTGTGTGATTTGTCCTTTGACATCATCTTCTCACTAAGACCTTCAAGTCTGTGTCAAATGTACTCTCTTTCAATTTCTAATTACTTCACACATCAGAAAGGAATTTTTTCTTTTAAGTTGTTGATACAAATAAAAAGTAAGCTTACGAAATATCTTTGAAGGCATCTCTGGCTGTTTAACAATAGAAGCTATCATTACATGTACAGAGACTCTCTACACGGATTAAAGAAAAGATTTATTTATTTTTTACCATGGAAAATACTTTTTATGTAGAAAAAGTCTTTTCTAATTTCTCTTGGCCTGGTCTCCTGACAATGCTTTCAATAAAATTAATGAGATACGGTCTAGAAATCACTTGTGCTCCTTAGGGAGGGGCTATGCAAATTTGAGGCTGCCCTATAAGGAACAATTATATTGAGAGTCAAGTAATTATTTGAAGGATTAGGAAACTTAACTCTAACCCATAGTGCTTGAAAAATTTGTTGAAATTTTGACATGATTGTTGTCCACTTTGGAATGAGAATCATCACTGTTGTCAATAGGCTAGGAAAGTGTCATCAAATAATATTCATTATGCTTATATACCTAACCACAGTCATTTTCCCATATGAGAAAATATAAAATAGCTTGCTTTAGGCAGTACAGAAGCATTTCCAGGGGGCGCTTTTATTTTTCTTTATAATTCACGTTATACAGTGCACAGTTCACAGCCCACTTATCCAGCTTTTCGGTGTCATAAACCTAAGGTTACCTTGGGTTAATTTTCTTGTGTCCACCTGATCTGCCAGGTTATTTTTTTTTTCTTTAAAACTGACAGCAAGATGACTGATTATAGCCAACTGTAAGGCTCATTTTTGAATGCATGACCTTTTCTGGAATCAAGTTAGAAATTCAGAGGACACAAAGAAATCACTGTAAATTAATGAAGAAAAAGAATTTAACACCCACTAACCAGTTGAACAGATCATCATGTTCACTTGCTCCTAGAAATCATTTGTAATGGATATTCTTTCAATTAAAGAGAAAATTAACTATCTCACATGAAGCAAATTAAGAAGCCCAGTGCAATGAGCTGGGAAGGTCTTTATGAATGGTATGGCCCACCTGATGAGCGACAATTTCACATTTAATTACAATGGTGTATAATTTATAACCCTTTTTCTCTTTTTTCAAATATGCCACATTGGTAAGGTTGCTCATTGAGGGAGTTCTACGCTGGGAGAAGGCTCTGCCTAAGACAACTTTATCACATTTCCGTGATACAGACAAAGGCACTTAATTAGTATTGGCTTTTCCTTTGCTCTCAGAAGACACGTGTTTTTAGCAGGACTTTTCACATAGAGCTCCAAGTCTGTGGCTTTGATTACACGCCCTTTTTCAGAACAGTCTTTGGGTCTCGTAATTAAGATGGAAGGCACTAAAAAGTGAGTGTTTTTTACCTTCTACTCCACTTACTCATACTGGACAATAAGGTATCTTGTTCATGGTCCAAAACATTATCACTGGACAAATTCAGAATCTTGGTGTAGTAAGTAAGCCAGAAAACAATGAAGAAGAAGAAATAAGAGCTGTTAGCTATAAGGGGCAGGACTTGCTGGATTAGATAGGATGTGCGGATTCCCATTAGGAAAGCTAATGTGGTTGACTATGTCGTGAGGTCTAGAGTATTCTTACTAGAGTGAAGAATCTTAGAGAACCAAATCTGGCTCATTTTCTAGAAGAGTTTGAATATTTCTGGCATGCATTTTTAAACTGTCTTTTAACAAATAGCAGCAACACTATAAAGGAGATATGAAGATATTTGTTAAAAACACCATAGTCTACCTACCTCCATTTACCACACCATGTTATTTGGTATTTGAACTTGGGAACTCCTATGTTAGGCATATTTTGTAGGCCATATAGGAAGTACCATCAAATATGAAATGGTGTTTAACTTTTGGGGTTATATGTGTATGCATGTATTTGCATAAATATATTATTAATATATGTTCTAAAATATTATAAGATCCCTAAAATTCTGATGTCTTAGTATATGTCATCAGTAACAATAATGATTGTTAAAATGTTTTATGTCACAAGAAAAATCAAATTTCCTTGTTAATTGTGTCTTTAACTATGGCTATTCTAACAATTCTCCATAAATATGTGTTTTACTTTGATTCTTCTCAAAAAGCTGTTTATAATCAACTACAGTCCAAAATTTGATTGTTCTCTAAGTAAATTCATAGAAGGGACTCTGAAAAGTACTTTTGAACACATGGTTCTGGTAACTTTGGATATTGTACCATTTGACTCAGTAAAAACTTCTAGGACTCCTCAAAGCTCATGTATTTATGACAATTACTGACCCAACATAAAACAAGAGATAATTACATGGGACTAAGCTGATAGATGATGGAAATTTTTGTATGACTTTTTGTTTGAAAAATTGCCAATTCCTTTTATATTTTATTTTCTAGAAATCAAGAAACTTTTTTTTTTTTTTTAGCCTGGTGGTGGTGGTACATGCCTGTAGTCCTCCTAGCACTCTGGGAGGCCAAGGCGATGGATCACTTGAGCTCACTGGTTCGAGACCAGCCTGAGCCAGAGTGAGACCCCGTCTCTAAAAATAGCTAGGTATCGTGGTGGGCGCCTGTAGTCCCAGCTACATGGGAGGCTGAGGCAAGATAATCACTTGAGCTTCAAGAGTTTGAGGTTGCTATGAACTATGATGCCATGGCACTCTACCAATGGTGACAAAGTGAGACTATCCCCCCACCCCCAAAAAAGAAACTTATTTTTTTTCTTTTGAGCTACTTACAGCTTACATCAAATTGGGTAAAGTATAATTTTGTGAACAAAAAGGAAACATTTATTTTTCTCTCTTCTTGATTCCTCCAGAATTTGGAAAAGTGAGTATTCTTAATTTATTACAATGTAAGTATTTGTATAAATTGAGTAAGAGTCTGTTTTCTTTTGTAACAAAATATAATTAGAAAGACTGGTTATGTTACAGAGGCTTTGAACAAAGGCTTTCAACAGAAGGGCATATTTTCAGGTATGACCAGACAGCTTTGAGGAACTGAGATTAACTTTATAGAGCTGATGAAAAGCTCTGTGTGAAAATTGAATGGGATCTTGTCTATGCTGTTTCTTTACAATGTTTTTGACTTGTGGTAAGTAAAGAATGTCACTTTCTGACATTCCCAGCAACTTCAAATATTTTTGGAACTCAAGAAGAGAGAAGTTCACCTAATTTGTAGAAATATTACAATCCGATGGCAATCTTGACTTGACTAACTCTGAGGGTTTTGTAAGTATAATCTGAGATTTCCTAGAAAAGAAGTTCCAGCAAAGTCAATTTTAAATAACCTAAATGGCCAATGACTATTTTTGCTTCACTTTATGCAAATAATCAGGCCAAGTATACTATGATTAAATTTTATTTTACAAATAAGTTGGTCTACTATGATTTGTCTTTAATAAAAGTGGGACACTGGAGAAAGAGAAATTATGTTTCAAAAGAAGACTATAGTATACCTATTATTAGATTTTAGCCTTATCCATTGTCTGAGTTTTTATTATTTGTCTATGATTTAGACTAAATCCTGAGTTCTTTCCTGGCTACAACTCTCTAATCTAACATTTCCAATTTTTTCTTCCACTTTACTGACTTAGACTCAGTAAAATTACTACTACCATTTTTTTCTAAGGCCCTGTGTGTTGGAGATCAAAACTTCTAATATATAAACTATAGGCAAGAAAAACTTGTCAGACTTCCACTGCCTATTTCCACTTTAGTTAAAGATGCTTTGATTCTAGCACATGGAAACTTCAACTGACTACTCTCTAGGCACTAAAGAAATTGGTTTACAAATTGCTATAAATATTAACCTTTGTTTTTCTTCTGTTTGAAAGCCTGTCTGCAATGCCATCTCCTGAAATGAGACCAGATATTTAATGAAATTGGCCTAATCCCAGGATTGGGAGACTGGTTTAATGGGCTTCTTTGCCACTCAGATATTTACTCAGTTTTTCTCTCCCCAGCTACTAACTCAGCTTTTTGTGGCGAAACTAGGGAAGTTTCAGACAGGGAAATGTTGAAATGTAGAAACTGATATCCCAAAATACGGTACTTTGTACATACTGAACTGTAAAAGGAGTCTCAAGGACTCTCCCAAAGCATAGGATAAAGTTGTTCTCTGTAGTTTCCTTACCTAAATAAAGTCAGACCTATAAAAGAAGAAACAATTACCTCTAGTCCCTTCCCTGATTTTAACTGAACCCATGTTGCAGTAAAGAAGACTATAGTCTGTCAATAAATCTAGAGAGACTTTTGTCACAAACTATCATCTGCTCTTTGGGCCCCACAGACCATCCTTCAGACCACTGTATTTTATTCTCGACCCATCAAATACTCTAATAATTTTACATGTATATTGCCACTCAACAGAATTCCTCTTTTCTTACTCTCATAACCCATTTTGCCAGAATCCAAGCTCCCATTCTTTCTGTAACCTTAATGTGGAAGATGTATATAAGAATCTGACACCCCATTGGGAGGGTTGGGTTTTCATTCTCAAAACTTCTGTTGTATATAAAACTATCATGAAATACATTTTTATGCCTTTTCTCCAATTAATCTGTCTTTCATGAGTTGATTTTTCAGCAAAACATTAGAGGGCCAAGAGGAACTTTCCCATTGCCACCTATAGGACTCTAGATGAGAAAAAAGCAGGAAACATTTGTTTTAGGAATGTCAAAAATCTGTCACACAGAGCAGTAGGGTACCTGCCTTAACTTGAGTTCTAACTTGGAGCACAGAGCTTGTGAAATGGGAGAGTTTTGCTCTCTCAAGAGCAAATTTCTGAACCTCTCTGTGTCAGTGGTGAGAGCTGAAGCTGTCCAGCATGGGATTAATAAACAAAACATACTCCCAGCTACCCTAAAAGCCTACTTACATTAATCAATTTCTGTATTTTTAAATGATGTGAACATAGTATAATGTCAACTGTTCCCATTTCTATTTTATTTTAAGTCAATTATTTGTTCTTCTAGTCCAGAATAGAATTTTGAATATGTCCCATAGGTTTTTGATCTATTTTAAAAGCCATTCTCTGTTCAGTAAATACTTCTCAAATTTGATAATAATTTTTTTCCTCTTTTTATACTTCAATCAACATTCTTTCATAGACTAACAATGAGAAATCACTACTGCTTATATTACCTGTCCCAACTAGGTATTACCTTTCCTAACTAGGTAGTTTATCACTTGACTTTGTGATGTGGGTGTTTTTAGTTCTTGTTTTATTGCCTTAGTTTTTGAGTCTTCAGCACAAACTGAGGCAGAACATCATAATACATCTTCATTTGTAAATGTGAGCAATGAAGAGAAAGCTATTACCTATTAGAGGTAAAATCAGCAATTGGAGCGAATGACTTCTTTTGAAGCATAATAAATAAGAAAATAATTTTTTAAGGTCTCATTTTCAGTTCAATTTGAGCATTCATAAAAAGAATGCTATAATAAAAGAAACAATTCTTAAATTTTACCCCCTGCTCCAAACCTTTGAAATACAAATTTTGAACATGAAAAATTCTCAAAAGAAACAGAATGGAAAAAATAGAGTTGAGCACACAATATTTGAAAGTTTTTGCTAATGCAGTAGAAAATATAAAAGAAAAATAAGTTATAAATGATGGGAATATACATGATGTCAAATAATTTAAACATAAAAGTACATGTGAAAAGCAATGATAGACTAGATGTAAAAAAACCTGAAGATAATAAATCTTTACTATTCTGATGAATGAGTTGAGTCCCCATATTACAAAAACTTCCTTTGAAAGATTATTCTGTTTTCATGACAATTTATTAGTTCGTTCATTCATTCACATACTAATTTATTTAAACAACATTTACTAAAAATTAATGCTCAAGAGCATTAGGCATGTAAATTTTTAAGAGTATCTTTCTTGCCTCAAAAAATTCATGATATGAGGATACCATGAAATTATACAGGGTGGCTATAAAGTTCATGTGCAATTGTAAACTGCACACAGTTTTGAATTGTACACAAACTTTATGGCCACCCTGTGTATACATATATTAAAGTGTGCAGCTTAGAGATGGTCTCTCCTTTATATTGCAGATATGACAATAAGAACTAGTTTAATGATTGTGAGAAATAGTATTTATGTGATAGAGGTTTATTTGCAATGTATTGGTAACATTATCATACCCATTTTATAGTAAACAACTTTATTTCTTCAACATATAAACATAATTCTGTATGAAAAAAGTTGACATTATAACCGTTCTTCCTTTTTATTAAAAGTACTGTCCTCAGTAAGGTATTTTAAGATATATTTAAGATAATTATATTTAAGTTGCATGGGAGCTGTAATTGCACCAATAACATCTCAAGGGTTTAAATTTGTGTGTGTGTGTTGGTGTGTATGCATATGTGTGTGTGTGTGTGTGTGTATTTGTGCTATGTTAAATATTCCTAAAATTATTTGATTGATGTGCATTTGATTGTCTTTTTAAGAACTGAAACATTTCAAGAATAGGGGCCATGACACATTTTTCCCTTAATAAGTTTTCCAGTATTTAGTAATTAATGTATGCAGATCTCAACTATTAATAGGAAAAAATGTTAATTTTAACCACTTACAATCAATATTTTTGCCAGAGGTCTGAAGTTAAAATAAGGCAAAACAAATAAAAGGATGAAAAAGAAATGAAGTGTCATTTTTTTCCCATAGGTAATATGACATGACTTTGCACATTAAAAATAGATAGAATGATCATTGAATTTAAGGTTATTATACAAAAATTAGGTGGATACTAGTAACAAACATCAGAAAATGAATAAAAATACATTATTTACAATAGGTTCTGGATCAGAGACTTACATTCAGGGAAAGTACTTCGTATAACTGCTGCTTCTCTCAAAGAATGGCATTTGGGAAGTTGCAGAATGTTTTCACAGCGTGGACCCTTGCCAATCTTGGCATCCTCAGTCATCTAAATCTTAACTGAAGTATCTTTCGTCCATATTAAAAACCTTTGTATTTCCATTTCCCATTTGAGCCTTGTGTTTCTAGCAAGTCGGTATGCAACTAAGCAGGGGCGAATCTCCATGTTTTGTGAGCAGGCATCTTTTCACCCCGTGAACTGTCCCCGCTGCCAGTGCCTCTCACTGGGGATTGCTCGAGCCCTTGTTTCCCAAGGCTGCCTGTGATGTAGAATCACTGGGGAGCTGTGCAGAAATTATGGTGTCCAGACCCTATCCTACCCTATCCAGACCCTATTTAGGTCCCAGCTTGGATATATTTTAAAAGCTTTCTATGAGATTCCAATATACCCCTAGGTTTGAGCATCATTTGCTTGGGCCTATAAAACAGTAGCTCTAACTATGGCTGCACATTAAAATCACCCGGGGATTAATACTGAGGGGCTAGGCCCTAACCCCAAATTAATGAAATCAGAATCTCCAGGGGTATGTCTGTGGGATTGCAGTGGTATCAAAAAGTTCTGTAGGTGATTTCAGTGTGCTGTGAAGACTGAGAGCATTGTATTTGTAGGGAAGGAGTGTAATTCATGAGTTTTAGCTGGATAATTACCCTTTCCAGGTTCAACTGAGGCTGCTGATGCTCTTGGGTCATACCAAGACCCATACCACTTGGGTCTTCCATGAATTTTGAACTTTTTAAACACAGTACTAGTTAGCATTTCTTTCTATTTTTATTCCTGAAGTGGTGGGATAGGATGTTTCATTACCTCTACTATTTTTTTCTATATTGCTTTTGGAAGATTCTTAAGCTTCTTTTTTAAAGTCTGCATCATCTAAAGATTAAGCTTTTGCTAATTCTGATCTATCTGCCTTTGTCAGGCTGGGGAGGCCTTCTATGGCTGGATTTTTCTTGTCTAGATACTAAGATCTCTCAGAATTTGCAAAGGCCCAGTGTGCTCATATAAGGCTAGCTAAGTCATTCAAACCAGACACTAGATGGTAGACCAAGCTACATTGAGAAAAAAAAAATAAATAAATAAAGCCCCAAACATCAGGACTTAGTGATATTTCTAGAACACAGCAGTTAGAAATAAATTTCAATACCCTAAGCCAGATGGGTTTTTCCTGAAAGCATCATAGGTGACCTAGCACTTAAAGTCTTCTTGGATATAGAGTTAGTAGTTAACTTCCAAGTCATCCACATGGAACAATTTAAACTGCTGAAAACACTCAGTTTCAGATAGAATTTTGTGTTTCCCCAATTTCACATCTTTACAAATTTGTTTTCAAGCCAATGCACAGGAACTTTCATTTTCCTGAAATGGAATTCCCTCAATATTCTCTACCTCCACATCTTGGAAGAACAGGCCTGATCCTTAGAATATAAAGCACCAAGGAAGAATGCAGAACACATGCTATTTTATTTCTGTTGCTTTCTAAGAAGCAGCAGCAGAAGCAACTGAGTTAGACATAGCTGTGTCCTCTCTCAAACTTGCCTCTTCCCCCCAGAAAGAACGAGGGAGTAAAGACTGACCACATATTTCACTCTCCTGGAGCTCCCTCCATGGGAAAGGGCTGATCATGAGCAGCAGTGCTCCCCACAAACAAACAAACAAATAAACAAAAATAGCAACAACAGAACAACTTTATGACCATAAGCTAAAGGACAACCTAAAAGTTTCCTGGCAATTTTGTTTCAAATGGTTATTGATTTAATTCTAAGATTGAATAATTTTCTCTGGAGAGGTTTTGACCAAAGAGGAAAAAAAAGTCAAAAACCAATAAATGAGTTAATAAATCTGAGATGAGATCACATCTAAGAAAATCTGTTTCTCTGAAAATTATAGAGCTGTTTTTGCACTAAAGTGGAAGATGCTACTCCAGGGATTAGAAAGCTCAATTGAGGCCTGGTAAAAATCACAACATAAAATATCTCGAAAAATTTACGTATTTCTTCCAACCGATGGGAGTCAAAGGACTTTGTTCATAGATAGGCTTCATTTTTAGGCTTCATCTCCTTCCGTAGAGAAGGAGAAAGGCCTTTTGTCTCAGTTGTCTACAATTTCTGATTTCATCCAAGTTTGAGAGGCGCTGCTGTCTCTTCTGTGTAGGTGCTAAGGAGCATGTAGCTCTTTATGTTCTCTCTTGACATTTATTTCTTGTAAGCAATATAAACCTGAATTTTTGTTGGGGTTTTACTTTTTTAATCCGTTTGAATAGCAAAAGAAAAATGATGAATCATCCAAAAGCTCTCCACAAACTGAGAAGGGAAAATTAGGCACAGCATTAAATACTGTGGACTTCCACAAGAGGAGAGGAGAGCTGATGGAAAAGAAAGTCTGAATACAAAGATACGTGCAGATATTCCAGGCAAATGTTAACAAAAAGCAAAGCAAATGGGGAAGCTAAGCTATTTTGTGAAGATCTGTGGAGTACATTTAAAATGAATGTTTCCTGGAAGAAATAGTAAAAAACGTAAACATAAAAAGGACTGAAAAATAAACATAAGCAATGTCTTAAAGCTAAATTATATTTCCATCTTTGAAACAATATTCCCTATGTTGTTTAACTGTCCAGAGTGTATGAAAATATAGAAAATGCCTTATTTCATGTTGGAACCCCTAAATAACCTTAGTACTAAATATGATTGGTACTGTACACAGGTCTTAAGATAGAACTAATACCCTATTTAATGAAATAGTAGCAAAACAAACTTAAAAGTGTAAGTTTGAAAACAGCACACAAGGATCAAGTACAAAGTTGTAGTGTAGATGGTTCAATGCTATGTAGAATATCAGAATAATTCATGACATCAGAGTGACAAAGAAGAAAAAATGGTTGTATCAACAGATACTGAGAAGATACTGGTGAAATTCAACAAATATTTTTAATTAAAGCTCTGCATAAAGGAGGGAGAGAAACAAACTATTTGAAATGAAAAACATATTTTTAAATACAAATAATTTAGCAAATATGTTAAATTGTGAAATGCTAAAACTACCCCTATTAAAATGAGAATATAACAGTAATCCCCCTATGACTAATATTATTCATCAGTGGAAGTCCTATTTAATAAAATAGAAAGTGAAAGTCCTATTTAATAAAATAATCAAAAGTTAAATAATATAAATATTGACTAATGGACAATATAATTTTTAGCTCTGGATTATATAATGGTCACTTGATTCAACCAAAAGAAATGCTACTACTGTACTTTAGAAATAGAAAAATTTCATTGCTTTCTTTATTAAAAATATATACACAAAGATGAGAAGCTATTTTTTACACTAATGTTAATCACTTAGAAATAAAAACTGAAAAGCTATCCATACATAGTAGTTTTTAAAAGTATTTGGATTAAATCAACTAAAAAAGCACAAACATTACAAATTTCCATAGCAGCAAATAAACAAAATTTTCACAATAGAGAGATCTAACACTCCTAGAAAGGCAATGTCTTACAATCGTCAAATCTTTATGAATTAACACATAATTAATGCAACTCCAATCAATACCCACATGGAATGTTTTAAATGTGAAGATCTAAGTTTCAGTAACAATCAAAAATAATTTGAAAAAGTATACTGAGATTATTCACAAAATGTTATCACTTACTATCCAACTACTGCATTTTATTTTAAACTTTATGTTGAAATAGAATAACTTTCATTAGTAGATTCAACATCCCATAGGATAGAATTCAGAGAGTCATTCTGATTTAGTTGAAGTGAATGATTTCTGGTTAAGACGGCGTCAGATTTTGTGTCTACAACAAAGACAAAGGAAGAATGTGTAAAATGTGACCGGGGAAAACTATAGGGACATGATTGTGCTCAAAACTAAATCAATATTTCTACCAAAAATGGAAGAGAAAATTATGTCCAGAGGAAGAAAGACTCAGCATGTTTTTGCTGCAACAAAAACAAGCAAAGGTGGGCAGTGCTCCACTCCAGCACAGGGCATGGAACCAAAATGCTCCTCTCAGTAAGGGACTGAAGTCAGGATCACTGCTTGAAACATACACCTGAAACACAGGCGAAAACTGAAGCTAGACTTTACATGAACTTGCATGCCAGAGGGGTTAGAGGAAGCACACACACCCCAGAGGGTGCAGACATAAGGCGATGGAAGCTGGTACAGCAAATGGCTCTGCGTTTTCTCCAGGATCCATACAGGAAGGGCCTGAGGAATGCAGGTCCCAGGGGAATGGGTGGAGGAAAACCATGAACTAACTTTGTCTGATAAACTTCTGAAGTGGAAACAACTCTGAAATAACTGTGTTCAGGTAGTGAAAGAAAGAATATCATTCACAGGGAGAGAGATTATAAAACATAATGAAAACAATGGACTACCAACCATCAAAGTCAGGAAAAAAAGAAAAAGCTATTGTTAAATATGAATAGACTTTTTCTAGAAGTCCCAAATTTAAAAATAGAGTTTCTGAAGAAAAACAATCCTTAGCAAGTGAACTATGCTTAAAGTTACCTGTAGTTGATAAGATTATTTAATAGAATTACCACATTATCCAGCAGTCTCCCTATGGATATATACCTAAAGAAAGTGAAATCAGTACCTTGAAGAGATGTCTGCACTCCCATGTTCACTGCAGCATTATTTACAATAGTGAAGATGTGGAACCTATTAAGTATCCATCAACAAATGAATGAGTGAAGACATTGTGTTATATAGGTGCAATGGAATATTACCCAACCTTAAAAAAAGATATATTGCCATTTCCAAAAATATAGATAAAACAGATAAAGGGGAAAAAACTGTATGATATTATTAACATGTAGAATCTCAAAAAAAAAAAAAAGAAAGAAAAAGGAAAAAAATGTTGAATACATTAGCAACAAAAAGGAGCTCAATAGTTACTTGAGGTGGGGAGAGGGTAGAAATGGGAAGATACAGGTGAAAAGGAGCAAATTTGCAGGTATCTAGTACAAGTATGAATAAGCCTATAGATCTAACATATAGCAGGAGGATTATGATTATTACATTATCTATAGAATATTTTTGAAGAAAGATTTTCTTATCATACACACACAAAAGGTAACTGGAAGGTGATGAATTTGTTAACTGACTTGTCTATAGAAGTCAATTTACTATGGATATGTATAGGAAAACATCCTGTTTTACACCTTGAATTTACACAATAAAAATCAAAAAGAAAAGATTAATAAATGTCCTTATGTAAATAGGTTTGCTTTGTGGAAGAAAAAAATATGAACAACTTCTTTTTTACCACAGATGAGTATAAATTTCAAATGCATTGAAGTATTAAAGTTTAGATTAAAACATCAGAGAAATTTCAAAGAAATATTTAGAAGACAAAATTTACACTATTTATAGTCTTCTGGTATGGTGCAATTTTAAACAAGATTTGAAACAGATAAGCTGAAAGGAAATTATATGTATCTATAAATATATTAAATAATGTTCCATACATAAAGTTAAAATGCAAAGTAACTATTTGCAACATTCATATACAATAGAGCCTACAAACTAATAAGAAAAAGCTGGTGAGTGGCTATTAGAAATGTGGAATAAACAATGGCCAACTCTCAATGAAATTGCAATGGCTGGGTCTCCCTAGTAGGGCACAAAGTCTAAGGAAGTAAAATGGTAATGTTTACTTATTAGGTCAAGCCAAGTATGGAGGTGAGGCCAGAGAATCTATCAGAGGGTAAGCTCCATGGGAGGACCAGAGGTGCAGGATTTTCCAAGGCCATCATAAATGTATTGGTGAGAGTGCTACCAACATCACCAAGAAGTTCAGCAGTGGCTCTACTCTGTAAGTCAGGAATGAGGATGGGAGAGGCGTTCACACATTTGAGCTCATTAACATCTACTGTGTTGAATGACCCCAACATAAGAGAAGCCAAACAACAAGGCTGAGTCACCGGAAGCCTGGAGCCATAATAACCATAATATAGGCAAGGTAGCATATGGCTTGACTGGCAGGGAGGTGAAGAGAGCACAGTGTCCTTAGAGCCAAAGCAGATGGATGGCCAACAAGGGTTCAATTGCTGCTTAAAATCGATAGAACAAACATAAATCAAGAATGGAGAAGCAGGAGACTGAGGTCATCACCCCAAGAATAAGTCATTGTACCTGTCTTAATTTGAAGATCTGAGCTAATTTTCAGATCTACAACCAAGTGGTTGAAGAAATGGCTGGTTTCCTAAGAAGAAAAACCCTAAAACATCCTGGAAAATATATACTGTCATGATTTATCCAGTCCTTCAAAAAGGACTGATGGCCATTTACTTGGGTGACAGTATGTTGGGGAAAGGGAAATAACCAGGAAGACCAATTGACACAGGATCTAGGTAGATACTGATACCTGAAGACCCAAAGCCTCATTGTAGTCCCCTTGTCAGAGTGGGAAGCTATCGAGGCCAAGTAATAAGAAGTGCTGGTTAAAGTCGTGGGCACACCTGTCCTGCACACATTGAGCGATCGGTTTCCCAGTCACTGGGTGTATAACTGGTAGAATAGCTCCCACTTAGGGTCTTGGGTACATAGAATCAGAGCTAACATACTGGCGAAGGCCAGTTGGAAACTTCTGAAACTGCTCTTCTCCCCACTCTTCCTCTTGGATAGTATATCAAAACAAACACCCTACTTCTGGGGAGAAGGTGGAGATTAGTGTAAACATTGAAGACACAAAATGTTTAGTTGTCCTTGTCAGAGCTGCTTAATTCTGGCCCCTGAAGGAATGAAAGGGCTTCTAGACAGTATTGCAGGTGTACCAGGTAGCAACCCCAATCACAGCTACAGGGCCAGATGTAACATCATTGCTAGGATGAGTTAATAAGACGTCAGGTGCAGAGTATGAAGCCATCCTATTTCATTCTAATTAGACAGAAGGTTTTAAAACAGTTTCCATTTGCACGGGCAGACAAAAGTTATCTTTTAAATTTTTGTCTTGGGGTTATATTAACTTGCCCTCTGTCATCAGCACAGAGTGATCTGGACATGTCATAGAATAACACTCAATTCACTCCACTGACTCCTGCAAACTTTCCGAAGATACAGCTCTAGAGGGTTGGCTATAAATCCTACAAAAATCAGTGACTGGTCCATTCACTGGAGTTTTTAGGGATCTAGAGGTAAGAGGGCATACTAGAAGATTCCCTCCAATGTAAAAATTGCTGAATCTTGAATCCTCCAGCACAAAGACAGAAGCATGTTGTTTTGCAGGCCACTTTGAGTTCTGGAGGCAACATCTTCCATACTGTTGCACTGGGTGACATACAGGGTCACTAGCCTTGGGTCAGGCCCAAAGCAGTGAGGGAACTGCAGGGGATCCAGACTGGATACAGTAAGTCCCGTTCCTGTGACAATTTCTTCTATATAGTAAACCGATGGTGTTGAGGTGTTAGTGAGGGTGGGGAATATGGAATTCATGGCAAGCTCTAGTGAGGCCACCATTACACAGTCCCCAGGGGAATCCAAAGCAAGACCATGCCATCAGCAACAGAGGATTATACACCTTTTGAGAAACAAAGAGCTTTCACTAGACCCTGGTAGTGATGACATTCTTGATTCCAGGGCACCAAGTTATCACACATCTAGAGCCACTTTTTAAAAATTGGATTATCTGATAAACTAAGCCACAATTAGAAAGCCTCTGTTTCCCTTCACACTGGCATTTTCTTAATAAAATCCTTGCATGTTTAATATTATCTTGGTATCTGCTTCTCGGAGTACAAGGACTAACACGCCTACTTTTTATTCATCTCTTTTTCCAGATTTTCCTTGAGAAATAATCTGATGCCATGATGCAACTCTCTATAACATGACCGCCCTGAAGAGAGGAGTTTGTGCTTTCTTGTTTACCTGTCCCTGGCACAGTGCCTGGCCCACATTTACATTGAACAGATAGGTATTCAAAGAATGAAGGCATCTGGGGAAATAAAATAAGTACAAGAGTCTCAAATATATTCTTTGGCTGAACAGTAGATTATTGAAACGTGCAACACCTCTGAGTCGTGTAAGGTAAAAAGTGATTCTTCATGGTAATAAGCTGAAAGATGATGAGAATCCCACAGTGAATAATAAGACCAATGATAACATATAGGACACCAGCACTTACCGAAAATCTTACAGCCAAGCTCTGATAAAAGGGACCATAGTTGCCTTAGCCTCCAGGAGTTCAGATACAAAGCAAAGCATATGTGTAGGAAACAGCATGAGAGTCACTGCAGCATTTTACATGGAAAGGTAAAACAACACAGGTTCAAAATTTATGAGCCAGTCATCTGATACATGTGGTGATTAGAGAATTGTATCCCTAAAGACCTGTGAAACCAAATCCTCTGCTATGTGTATTTTCAGAATCTTGAACCTAGAGCTGTGGGAGTTAATTTCCACATTTTAAAACTTAATTATTTTCCATTAAGATTTACAGGGCATCAAGGCAAAGTAGGAATTTTAGATGCATCTTGGAGATTAAAAAAATTCTTTTAGCACCTCTGCCTCTAAAAATGCTTTAATTTCACTATCAGAAATTGAATGCATGACGTCCAGCCGCTTCTCTGCAGGGCAAGTCATGGTGGTAAACTTTCTTAGAAAGACTTGTGAAGGTCTTACAAAAGACTTGCTCCACCGTCAGTGCAATTCCCCCTAAAAGTCGGAGATGACTCATTCTCATTGTCCACATGCTAACAATAACATCTTTGTACAAAATATCTTTAAAGATAAGGTGAAGAGATGAAGAGGAAGGTAAAGAATAAGACCCATCTTTAAAAAAAATCTGTACATTCGCCAGACTTAATAATTGTACACTTTTCAATAAGTTGAGTTTTGCCTTTCTTATATGAATTACAAACTCAGACAGAGAAAAGGAGCAAAAAGATTCCGGCAAGATGTTTTATTAAAATATGAGAAAATACAACAAAAGTCAGTTAATGTGACTAGCAAGAAAGGAGTCACAGAGGTTAAGAAATAAAAAGGTACTTATGAATTCAGAACAGCAAATGAAGTTCCTTATTTTCCTAAATACCTCAAAAATAAGTCAAGAAAAAAATGAAACATCCTTTTGTACTTTAAAATCTATGACAAATACTGATTAAATTCACCCACGGAGCTTGTCAGTTTGAAAAGCACTTTGTAAATAAACACACCACTGGGTGCTCTCCTTTCCAAGGGGGGAAGGGTGAGTGTGTCTATTGAAATCATTTAAATATAGTGTTAGCACTTGCACGTTTAGAAAGAGAGCAAAACTGGATGAAAATTGCAATAACATTGGCCTTACGGAGGGTTAGGGGGGCTGTTCCTGCAGCAGGTTGGCAATTTGTCACATCAACCCTTTCATGAACTATCAACCTCATTACCATGGTTCACTGCACAGTTGGCCCTTGGGAGTCTAACACTAATAGCACAGAGAGGCTGAGAAGGCTTGTGGTCTCAACGACTTCATTATTGATCTACTTAAAAATATTCCACCTACATATTCAAATAAAATAGGTGATACATTAAAGGGGGAGAAATACTGAAAACATCTCAAATCAATTGAAGTAGGGGAAAAAAACAGCAAGGGGATTCAAGCAATAATTGCACCTCAAGACCAAGCCATGTTGGAAAGATACAGGGTGAATAATTTTGTGTGACAGCTGCCATTTGTTTATTCTGTCGTGTGGGACCATGTATCAGCCGGTAACAGCTATAACTGTAAATTAAGTAGGGCTACTAAATGAAATAGGTCTCAGGTATGTTTTTAAGACACTGCAAGGACACTCAGAGCTAGGCCGTTAGAAGGACTATATACATAACCAACAAAAAATATACCGAGACTCTTTTCAATGACGTAAGTCAGAAGAGAGAATGATTTATTTTCCAAGCTGATGGGAAATGTATAGAAATATATTAATACGTTAGGAGGTATTACATATTTTCTTCTATATGTATAAATTTCCCAAAACAAATATTTAGCAGAGATCCATCAATAGAGAGCCAGACTCATCTATAAGAGAGTATTTCTTCATGTAAGATTCTCTCCTCACCTAGAAGCAATGAATTTTCATTACATTGATTGCTTTAGCAATGCATGTATGAAGGGGTTGTTATCCTAGGTTCCCTTTATGTTTAGATTTATTGATGCCAAAAATGCACAAGCAGTGAACTTACTTTTCAGAAAAGTTGGTATAGGACGATGTATTTCAGTTGCAGTTACTTGCAGACATTAGAATGTACTGTTTGGCATGGAAGCCACTAGCTTCATGGGCTATTTAACTTTTAACTTAAAATGAATAAAAATTAAATAAAATTTAAAATTCAGTTCATCAGCCACACTAACCACATTTCAAATGGTCAATATATGTGACTCATGGCTATTGTATTGGACAGCACAGGTAAACAACATTTCCAATAAGCAGAAAGTTCTACTGGACAGCGAGCAATGCTTAGGGTGTAACTTTACTCACTTTCAATAAAGCCTCAAATGATACATCTGAAAAGAAATTTGAAGTAG
Organism: Nycticebus coucang; assembly: GCF_027406575.1. Classification (NCBI taxonomy): domain Eukaryota; kingdom Metazoa; phylum Chordata; class Mammalia; order Primates; family Lorisidae; genus Nycticebus; species Nycticebus coucang. Next base: position 24,644,880 of record NC_069780.1, read on the forward strand.
ATTATAACATGCAGCAAATTTGAATTTTCATAAAGTTACACTTTTTTTGGCATCAGTCACTCACTATATTTTTGACACTATCATCTAAAAATATTTCGCATTTAACACATATATTTAAATTACTCTGGTGAACATTTGTAAAACGACTAAAATATGGTTCTCAGATTTGATCATGCAAATGTCCTTTTTCACATGGAAATGTGGATTGAGGCAGCTAAAAATTTTGGTAGAAGTAGGGAACTTTCAGTTGTAATTACAATTATAAACAGTTTCATTATCCATCGTTATAAATCTGAATATTTAAGTAAGATGGGATAGAATTACTGGCTGTAAAATGTTGGCTGCTGAAAAGGTATCAGACTTTCAATAATATTAGATATACACAAAAAAATCTTAAAATGGTTAAACCATCCTAAATTTACAAAGGCAATTAAAATGTGTTTTAGCAAAGAACTTTATATAACAAGTCCCTATTTCCAGGGTCACTTCTATGGAAGAACAAACTAGTGAGCTAAAGTGTGAATGGGGCCCTCACACCATTTCTGATATTCTTAAAGATTTCTGTGATTTTTCTTTTCAATAGGCTTTTTGTTGGGTGGAGTATAAGTGCATACATTCATGCACGTGCATTTCAAGATAAAGCAAACCGGTATTTCTGGCATAACAGAAATGGAAAGTTTGGAACAGTGTGAAAAGTGGTTCAGCATAGCTGGAGGCTACCTGAAATCTTAGGAGGATTTGGATAAAAATATTTCCAGCTCAGTTTGACAGAATTCTGAAGATGGAAATTGCATTAGAACGTTTGAATGAATCAAGGCTTTTTTTCCCTCTGACTACCCTCTTTGGGGCTGCAGTAGGTTAAAGAAAATGTATTTAGCACATCCAAAGTTGTTCATTTTTTATATCACATATTTTTCATAGCTTTGATTATTTTTGCTTATGATTCTTTTCCTTGATAATTGCTTAAGTTGAAATATGCTGATTTCCCTTTGAAACCTCACTGCTGAAAGGTACTGGGAAGACCCGCTGTATTTGGGTGTTCCACATGGTCTACCATCTGCTTTATTGTTTCCCCTTAATTGTAAGGTTAAAAAAAAAATAAGTAATATAGTATTTAAGTCAGCATTCATCATTTCCCCCAATCTTTGTTTAATTTCACGATTCTGCTTTCCATGTACAAACCCTCTGTTTCGATTAGATTCATCTTGTCATTGTTTTTCCTAGGTCTTGACCTCTTCACACCATTATCTCATTATAAAGCCTCTGTCTGCAATGTTCTCCACTCTCAAAATACCACATCATTTTTTAAAACTCCATAAAACTGTCACAATCTATCATCATGCAATTGACATGTCTTTCTAGCTTCTCAGAAGAGTATAGAACACATTGTTTAAGAAAATTCTAGGTCATATTGCCAGCACCCTAAAGCAAGCTAGGCGGGGGACTAGCTATGTGACCTAAGCAAGTGCTTCAACCTCCTTTGAACCTTAGATTCATCATCTACATAAATACAAACCCTGCTTCAATGTCCATATGTAAGCTCAGCGACCAGCATATTGTAAATGTCAGGTATCTAGCTAGATATTAACAGGGCCGGTGACAGACGCAGTTAGGCTACTTTGGACTGCTCTGGGTCAGGCTGACCTGGGCGATTGTGGGAATGAGACTGATGAAGCCCCTGCAGGTGGTTTGTTATTAAGACCTTGCAGGTGTGCTGTTATTAGGACGGAGTTAATTAAGACCCTGGGAGACTTCCAAGAGCAGCTGATACTCCTCAAGTTTGTGTGTGAAACCCAGAAGCTGCACTTTCCATGGAGCTAGTAGTCACTAGGACAGAGCTGGACTTGCTGTACAGGTTGTTAATAAATACTTTCCTTTTCTTACTAAAACCTTTCTGTTTTCTTCAATTATTATGGTGACTGCTTTGAGCCACTATGCTGCTCTACCATAAGTACCCATATTAATTACTATTGTTATTTGATATCCTTACATTAAGCACCCAGTGATGGCTCTCATTGCCTAACCAACTATTATGAAAACTTCTTGAAAGCAATAATTTCTTGGCATTGACAGGTTTGTTTTTTCCTCATAACGTCTAGTACAATATTTGGCATCCTTTAGCTGCTGATAGCTGGATCTTATTCAACAAGTGTGTTTCAAAATATACACTCAAAATGTTGAATTTTGGAATTTTAAAGTGGTAAGTTTCATGATGGAACTTCCAAATGTCAGCAAGTTACTTCTTGTACCTGTGGCAGTAAATCAGAGCCTGATAAATAGTTCTAACATCATCATAATAAAAATAAACATGGTTAAAAGTTAAATCTAAGAGTAATTTTCAATTTAGTAAGAAAAAATAGAAATGTGTGTTGATGTTCTGTTAAACTAAACACAATATTATGTAGAAGCAATGATATAATTTTGTTAAAGAAGACAGAATTCTAATTATACATAGGCAATATAATTCCCTACTTGGAATCTTCAGAGAATAAAGAAAGTTAGCAAAGAGTCTGATAAAGTGGCTAGATACAAGATAAATATCCCTATCCTAATCGTTTTTCTGTGTACTTTGCGAAACTTGGTAAATGTAGAATGTAAATATTTTGGCACAGTAACTGAGATAACGCCGGAAAGGCTATGTTAACCACTGTGATAAAAATGTGTCAAATGGTTTATGAAAAAAAAAAAAAAAGTAAAAATATATATTATTAACTTGGATATATAATAAAAAAAAAAAAAAGAAAATATAATGGGAGAAATAAATGAAAGAATAAAATGTCTGTTACACATCCGATGTATGTTATTTCAATCTACTAAAGTTATAGCAGTCTTTATTTTCTATATTTGCTTTTGCCTTATTTTGTATTATTTTCTGTAAAATATCATGAGTATATTTAATTTTATTAATATAAAATAATGATGGGTGGTTTTTAAAAATGGAAGTAAGAGTCAATACTGATTTCATTTTGAGAGTAATATTTGATTTTGTAACTTCTGCATTGCTTCCATGCTTAGAAGTGTGATTCTTCTATAAACTTAGAGTGATGCAATAAATAACAGATACTTAATCATCTTTAATTAAAAATTCAGATTTTTATACACTAAGTCTCCAGTTTATTAAATCTGCATGTTGTCAAATAGCATCACTTTCTTACATATGTTCACTTTCTATGTCTAGTTTTATTAGTAATGCTCTTCCCCCCCCTCCCATAAAAACAAAAATATGCTTTGGGACTGGTCATTTATCCATTATTTCCATTCCCATTTTCTATACTCTTTTCTTGAGGCTGAAACTGGGTTTCTACAAAATCTTATTTCTGGCCTCCCTTCTTAGCTGATTTCCTAGTAGGTTCTAACAGTGGGGCAAATAGGTTGCAGATTGAGGCAGGAAGAGGGGAGAAGCCCCTTTTTTTTCATATTCCAGCTACTGTCAGTGGTCCCTCTGCAGCCAGAGAAAACTATGACTCAAACCTCCAACATCTTTGGCACATCCAGCCACTACCCCTCAGATAATAAGCACCAACCAGCTGGACCCATCTTGATGACCTAGGTAACAGTTGCAGTATACCCCTTCTATTAAACTTACTACCAGAGAAATTGCTACCTACTTTAATTCATGGACTTTTGTGATCACTTTAATAATCAAAAGTATGTTGAAATGCCACACATCTTTTTTATTTCAATAGAGATTTGAATTGTGGGTGCTATATTTTCTTCGATTTCTATGAAACTAATAATGGGCTAGGTAAGGCCATTAAATTCTTACCTTGTCAAATAAACGTAATTTGACTAACAACCTGGAATGTGTAACTAGAAATAAACTTCTTCCATTTTTAAATTGTAGATGCTTAGGAAGGATTATCACTCTTGAAGTAAGCAAATAAAAAATGAAAATTATGTAAATGCTTTTGAATATACCTGAAGAATTAGAAATAACAAATAATTATGTACATAAAATTATTTGCCTACTCCTAAAGAATAGTCAGATGAAACTCTACTGCCTTTCACCTAGAAGTCAAATTTATCTTTTAAGAAATTACTTTACTTCTGCTTTATATTTTGTGTTTTACCTAGGACTAGTAACCTCATCAATCTCTCTCTCATTCATCTTGTTTCAATGCTAATTTACCTCTAACCCTTATCTGTTACTTCATTCATGGGATACTGATAATTATAAATGATTCAAAATAACTGAAAGGATTTCATGTGTTCTACTTCCCTTGTTTAGATACAAAGATAGAATTATTCTACCCATGAAAACACCTTTACTAACATAAAAGCAATTTAAAGATATTTGTGCTTTTGACGAAGATAGGTAATAGGAGTTTACATATTCAAAATAGATAATTTCACAAAATATGTATTTTGGCCTGGGGGTAAATTTTCTGTTTATATTAAAACATGAATGTATCTTTTATTTTGATATGGAATTTTTCCATAATAGAAAGAATAAAAAGAACACTGGGAAAAAACCCAGTTTAGATGAAATGGAAAGTTGTCTCTATCCCACTTTATATACTTCTACTTTACTATGCCATAGTGCAGATGGAGAAATGATGTATTCTTAACCTGGAGACCAATGTTGACATTTGCATTTTTTGGGTTTTTTGCATTTCCAATTTAAGTGGAGAATTTACTGGCGAGCAAAGCAAAATGGGAGAAAGTGTGTCTTTTAGGATAGGTACTCTCACTTAGATTAATAGTGATATGTGTTTAAATACATAGGAAAAGTCAAGTCTTATTTTTGTCTTTGGGAGTGTGAGGTTTTGTTCAGCATCCTGCATTAAAAATGGTTTATCTATTTATATTCAACAACTGCAATTCCAATTTCTTTTCCCTTCAGTGTGATCAAGGCCCATTGATCTAAGTATATTTTAACAAAGAACAGGTTTAACAGTGATATATAAAATTTTCCTCATCACACAGAAATATTGAAACATACTATGATTTTAGGAGATCTGCAATATTGGCTTTTATTTGTTTTTCAAGCTTATTTTATGGATGTTCCCAAATGAATAGTCTATTGTTTAGTGACACAAAGGGGACAATTCCATTTGATCCCCCAGGTGATCAGTCAGAGCTTCAAGTGGGAGAGTTCATTACCTGGAGCTTGGCATGAATAATAATGAATGCCATTAGTCATCATAAAATTTTCCAACAGCTTTCAAAATTGTAGCCACAGTATTTGATTCACTGACCTCCTGTGACAATGACCTCCACAGGCTAACTGCTTACCATGTAATGGAAGTTTTGTTTCATTTATTCTATATTAATAGGCCACTAATTTTATGTGTATTAAAGGACAATATACACAAAACCCAAACTGTTAAAATTATCTAACGATTTTTCTGAACATACAGTATGGATGGAATAGACGTATAAAACATCATCTTTCCCTGAAATATCTGTCAATAGGAAGATCATTCTACTACCTATGGGCTAAGACGAGGTTTCCTTAGCTTTCTAAATAGATCTCATATTGATGCTATCTGTAACGTTAAGACTCCATTTCAGTATTTACAGACTGATATGAATAGTTTCAAGAATTACTATTTTCACAAAACATGAACAATATTTTTGCAACCATGACATACTAGTATGACCGTACTTGGCCAGTGTTGGGTTTCCCTCTTCTCTCTCTGTTGCGTGTCCTCCCCTGGTTCATTGATAGCCGGCTTGACCATGTGACTTGCTTTAGCCAATGGCATGATTAGGAGAGGTGAGGCAGGTAGATGCTCAGACATGTGTGTGAGGTTTGGCTCTTGTGCACTAGTCCTCAGCCATGAGAAGAGTTGGATAGAGTACATGTCCAAACTGCAGTCTGGACCCTCAGCCCAAACAAGAACACGTCTGCCTGGGCAGCTTAGATCAGGCAAACTGCCTGAAAGAGCAGGCCTGGGGCTGGAGCAGAAATGCTTGTTATTATAAGCCACTGAGTTTTGGGGTGGCCTGTTACACAGTATCATTGAAGCAATAAACTGACAGGTAAGCTGTGCAGAATGAGACCAGTCTCTTTGAGATTTACCAGTGATTCTGACGTCATTCTAAGTTTACTTGCCAGCTCTGACTTGGAAGGAAAATATCACCAGGAACAGGGAATTTCCAGTTTTAGCTATGTACTTTACGATGAATTTCAATCAAATTTTTCAAAAAGACGGCGCATTAGAAAATCGTGTAGTTGATCCATACATCGTACTATAAAGATTTGACACTGTTAGGAGACAGGAAAGAATGTCTATATACCTTCTATTAGACATTTCTCGTGGTATAGATTCTTTCCAAATTAATCCTGTTTTCTTGTTCTTATATTTCTCCATTTACTTTCTGCTTATCTCATTAGGTAATACAGTTCCAAAGTTTCTTGAAGTTTTAAAAATAATCTGACTTTTTTTGCCTTCTTAAACAAATTGCCCTATCTTATAGTAAAATTGTCATTTGTAATAAGCAGACATGTATGCTTAAATTTTTCACAATGTGTTCTGTTTTTTAAAAAATTAGATCACACGAACAGTACAGTGTGTCCCAAAAGTTGCCCCTAAAGTTACCATAAATAAGGAAAATGAAAAATAGTAGTTAAAAGTACCATTGTCTAAAAATACTCATTACCAAATTTTACAAAAAGATAGTCAACGTGTAGAGAACATTTTGTAACGATTTTGTATTCATCATGAATGAATGGGGACAGCAGTGATATTATAACTAAGACCATATAGTACCGAGAGTTTAGAAGGTGGTGTGGTGTTCTTCATTTAATTTTCACAAAATTTTCACTCTCTTCAGTCTCCAGCCTGAGATCCTGAATATATAATTGAAATTAATAATGTATTGTAATAATGTAAATATAATAATGAATATATAATTGAAATTAAGTAACTTGTGATATAGTTGTGATAGACATAAGAAAAACAGACTAGAATAGGGAATAGAATTACTTTTGTTTTGGTAGAGCAAAACTCAGAAAATTTAAGTAGGTCATGGAGCTTTTAAATTGCAGAACTGTTATTTGAACTTAGGTTCTCTGACATTCTGATTTTCAATTCTAAAACCACTTTTTAATAATAAATAAAATTTAATGTTAATTTGCTTGACCTATCATGGAATTACCACTCTATATGTGTTAAGTAAGACCCAATTCAAGTCTGGTTCAGACAAAATTTTTCACATATATTTCTTATATTTCACAAATAAACTCTTCAAAGCATCTTTTCATATCCATCCCTGTCAGTTGTATTTCTCTTTCAAAATATTGCCAAATATTGGGTGAGTACTTTTGTCTTTTGCTGATTTCTTGTCTTCCAATATTCAAACAACTACCCAATTCTAATATTTCTATACTCTAGATACTTCTTGAATATAACAACTTTTTTTCTGTCTTTCTGGCCTATTCCAAATGACCATATGTTTTGTCTGAAACTAATTCAATAGCTTTGGCCTTGAAATAAAGCCTCCACTATCATAGCTTCTCCAAGATGGGTTGGGACTTTTCTTTTCTCTGATCTCCCTCTCTTCAGTCTCCAGCCTGAGATCCTGAATATATAATTGAAATTAATAATGTATTGTAATAGACATAAGAAAAACATGCCTCCCCGCCCCCCACTAACCAGTTACAGCCAACCCAACATAGAATACCTCATTTCTGCTCACCAAAAGATATGGGGGTTTCTCACCACTAGCAACTGAGCAGTTCTCCAGTGGATGCCAGCTGGAAGTCCTATAAGTCAATTCACTTCTGACAATATCTGCATAGAGATAGCACCAGATCCCACAATTTAAGGAGTCAGTCTCACAAGACTGCGTCCACCTCCAATGGTAGGGCCAAGTACATTGTGCTTCATTTAACTATGAGGATACTTTCTCAATAAACTCCTGGAATAACTGCAGTAGTTATTATTGCTCCCTGATGTCCAAGTATGAGTGATCTGAGAAGAAGGTTTTTAAAATTGTATAGTTCCTAGCAGCTGTGGACTGGATGGTAGAATTTGGGAATTACGGAACACTACAGCCTTCCTAATTCTTTCCCCAGCAGGCCTCTGGAAATGAGAAGATTGGTCACTATAAGACATGGGGATCCAGGTGGATACTACATTTAATGATAAGCACCATTCTCCTTGTAGTTTATACATATATATATATATATTTCTGTATATACCTCTAGACTTTTCTATGTCTATGAACCCATGAGGTTAAAGAAAAATTACAAATTACCCTGCATTAAAAAATATAACAAGACACATTTAAAAATGTTTCATGAACCATAAAAGAAACAAAAACACACTGAGATAAGCATGGTCTATGGCATTCACAAACAGAAATAGCCAAAGGCATCTATGGTCATATCACCCTGAATGCGCCTGATCTCGTCTGATCTTGGAAGCTAAGTAGGGTCCGGCCCGGTTAGTACTTGGATGGGAGACCGCCTGGGAATACTGGGTGCTGTAGGCTTTAAAAACAAGCAAAAAAAGAAATAGCCAAAGGCTTTCTGGAAATTTATGCCTGCAGGACACAGGGATTCAAATTGTCCCAGCCAAGCCCTCCCTGGAGAGGCGGTTAGTACCTGGAAATCGGCTGTGCGAGACTCCTCCTCATGCACTGCAGGTGAAAAGAGCTGAAATAACTGCCAGAAATGGGGAGCCTTGGGAGAACTTTGTGCCTGGAAAGAGCGTGAGAGCAGGAAAAGCAGAGGTGGAGAAGCGGGGCTACTGTGGGCTGGTGGGGAGCTCCATGGGCCGGAAAAGCTGAAACAAGTGGCATAAAAGGTTACTTAGAATGGAGTGACCCAAATATCGTAGGTTGAGACAATCACAAAATAGGTGGACTGGGTGGGGTTAAAAGAAATAAAGGTAAATTTCAAAATAAGCAAAATCCCAATTCCTACTCAAAAAATTTGCAATTGAACATTTCAAAGATGAAGAAAATCAACTTTAAAAAAGTGTTCACAAACATAAGAAGAAATTCCTGGAGCAATGAAAAAGAAAATGAATAATTAAAAATAGGCAGAGTGAAAGGTCTTGAAGAGGTTATGAAACAAAGCTTCTTGATTAATCAAGAACAAATCAAAATAAAAATTAATTTGGATATTCACAATTCAAGATTAATGGATACCTCTAACGTTACAAGAAGGTAGTGAGTAAACTGGATGATGGCACTTTAATATAACAACTGATAAATCAGAAAATAAAGAGACAACAAAGGCGCATAATATTTGAATATTATTAATATTCTTGACCTCCTAATAATTCTGGAGGTGGCGCTGAGAATAATTTTTTATACATAAAATTATCATTTTAACCATTTAAAGTATATTCATTATGTATTTCAGTGTATTCACACTTGTGAGACCATCACCATTATCCACTTCTAGAACTTATTTATCTTTCCAACTCTTGCTGTACAATTAATAATTCTCATTCCTCCTCCCGTCGGCTTCCAGCAATACCAGGGGCTGTCTATGAATGTGACTACTGTAGATGCCTCATAGAAATGAAATTATTTAGTGTTTGTCATTTGTGTCTGGCTTATTTCACTTAATAATATCTTCATGGTTTTTCTATGTTAAGCACATTTCAGAATTTTCTTCCCTTATAAGGCTGAAGAATATTCCATTACAGACACAAACACACACTCCACAGTTTGTTTATCTACTCTACCATTGGTGGACATTTGTTGTTTTCACCTTTTGGCTACTGTATTGTAAATACAGTGAATTAAATGATGCTAATAGGAACATTGGTATAAAAATATCTATTTGAGCCCCTGCTTTCAATTCTTGTTGGTATCTAGCCAAAAGTGGAATCACTAAATGATTTGGGAATTCTATGTTTAATTTTTTGCAGAACTGCCATCCTGTTTTCAGCAGTGGCTGAGCCATATTGCATTCTCACCAATTCTGCACAAGAATTTCAAATTCTCCACATTCCAGCCAGCTATCACTTTTTTTGTGGTTTTGTTTTTGACGATTGCCCTCCTAATGGTATGAAGTGGTAGCCCATTGTGGTTTTGATTTGTTTTCCCTAATGATAAATTATTATGAGCATCTTTTCATGTGTTTATTGACCATCTGTATATATTTGGAGAAATGTTTATTCAAGTCCTTGCCATTTTAAAACTTGGACTTCTTGGAAATTTTGTTATTGTGGTTAAGTGAGGATAATATTTCTAAATATTGTGATATTGGGTAGCCCCCTTACTTACAGTTCTAATATGGTGGTTTAGTTTGTTTGGGCTGCTACAACATTTATAAACTAGGTAGCTTGTAAACAACAGAAATATATTTCTCACAGTCTGGAGCTTCAGATATGGAAGGTTCAGTGTCTGGGGAGGTACTTTTTCCTCAAAGAGGGCCGTCTTCTCATACAGCCTCGCATGGGGCAGGCAAGGGGCCAAGGCTCTCCCTGGGGTGTCTTTTACAAGGGCACGAATCCCATTCATGAGCCCTCATGACATATTTCCTCCCCAAAGCCCCAGTTCCTAATATCATCACATTGGGGATTAGGATTTCAACATGAATTTGGGGAGAACATGAACATTCAGCCCATGGCACATGGCTTCCCACAGCAGTAGAATAACAGTTCTCCATGTGGCTGCATGGGGTGGCTTGATTTGGCCCTGTTGGCATCCAGGTCTCCCTGTCACAATCTATGCTCCCCACACAATGTCCTTTCATAGCTGGGGACTGTCAAACTCTCCCATCTCAAGGTATCCACAGCTGCTGCCTCTGAGCTTTAAAGTCCATCTGCAAATTACTGGCTCCTTATCCTTCAGACCCCAGCCTAAAGGCCATATTCTTTGGAGAAGTATTCCCTGAACAATCTAAAATAGGAACACCACAGAAATACTTCTCTTTTCTCTTTTTTCCCCCTCGTCTTCCCATCCCCTCTCTTCTCTTCTCTCTCTCTTTTTCCCCTTAAGAGGACTCACTAAAATTTTATTTTCTCTATTTATCTATTTGTGTACTTTATTAAATCCTCTATTTTCTAGGCAGCCTGTTACATCTAGGAGCTGGGCCCACTGTCTGTTTTGTTTTGAATGAACACTGAGGACTTAGATTGGCACCTGTCATCTCTTAGGTGCTATTTAAATATGATATGAAATGTGAATTTGTTCTGTGTTCAGACAGTAGGCGATGGGATCCCAAAGGCCTCCCGGCAGGAATGCAGTTGATACTAGAATCGCTCTCTATCTTGGAAAAGGTGGATCTCTAACAATCCACACTAGACCACTTTACTCTTTGTAACACACCTCAAACAGCCTAACCAGATTTTCTGCAGCAGATGGGGAAATAGCCATTCTTCATAGTTTATAGATTTTCTTTAAGACCACTACAACTTCCTTCAACTTCCTTTGAGGCTTTCCTTTGTTTAAGCCAGAACATTTTGACACAGTTAACTGAGGATTAAAAGGACAAGGGCAGCAGAGGTGCAGATGGTTAAACACAGGACCAGCTATAGGACACTGCCTCGCGGTGAAGGGGAGAGGCTGCAGTTTGGACACTTTTGCTTCCTTCAGATTTGCTGTTGTACCACAGTGTTCTGCAGAAAGCTGCTTCTTAAAATCTTTGTTTGAACCGAAAATTATAATTAACTTTTTCTGCCCGTAAACCCCTAAACTAGGCCTTCAAATTACACTGTAAATAGTGCTACCTTAGTCTATTGCAGCTATTTTTGTATTTAAATGACAAAGTAGCACTAGTCTCCTTTTCTAATTTACTTTCAGATATGACTAACGAAATGATTCCAAGGTATTTTTCAAAAGTTAAAAAAGATGTAGTGTATGTAAGATAAGGTGATGGTCTCCTCGCTATCAGTTTCATCGCACAAGAGCTCAACGCCTAATTTTAACTCTCCACTGGAATGTTTTTTTAAATGCCCATTTTTAATTAAAAACCATATGAAATATGATTAGTTACCCAACAAAAACACTAGGAGCATATCTCAGCAGATTTTACATTAGCTTTATCAGATTTAAGTCCTTTTGATATAGATAGAAATTCCTTTTTTTGTCACTATCTTACAAGTCTCAACAAAGTAATTCTGGTTCAGTTTTTAGAACTTATTTTTGCTTTTCTCAGAAATGTTTAATGGGATGATTCCGTATCTTAAATTTGAATACACTGCCATGGGTGGAGTTAATTATGCTAGTCCTCATGTTACCATCTGGTTTCTCTTTAGATTGGGTTTAAAGTGATGTCAGAAAAAGAGTGACTTGTTACATTAGCTAATGAAAGTTTCTAGAGTGAGGGTGGAAAGATAATAATGGGTATTTCTGCTTTCCCTGCATAGCTCTCATTTTTTCCTACTTTCATGCCCTTTTACTTACAAGGCTGGTTTGAAATTACTCTCTAGAGTAATCCATCCCTTTGATCTTCTGTTAAATGGCATTATCTTCACAGAGCATTTTGCGACACTACATTCTCTGCTTCCACTGAACCCTCTGGACAGCTGCTGGTTGTTTTACAGCCTTGCCTTAAATTGATACAACATTTGCTTTATGCTTATGAGAAGATCAGCTTCTTTATATTCCATAGAACATAGTAACTTGCATATAACGTACAATACATGTTTTAAAATCAAATCGAATGTTTAGTGCTTAACATTTTCCACAAATAAAAACTGGGTAGGGATGATTATGACTCATTCATACTTTGTGATAAGAATTTGCACGATGAAGAGACGATTTCTTATTGACACTCCCTATTCTTCACTCCCATAGGTAGAGAGTTTCTTACCTTTACCATTTTTTCAACTGTGACATCTAATGTAGATGCAAAAACTCTACAGTATACCTAAAAGAAGTAATGCTAATTGAAATATAAATGTTTTTACTGAGTAGCAACCCTGAGAAGGAAAAGGTATAATATTGAGTTGAGCAGCAGCAGCAATTTCTCCTTCTAACAGCTGCTTCTCTAGGTAGATATTTGTAGTAATGTAAGGGTTATTTGTATATTCATAATTGGCTAAAAATAGTCCTGCATTTGCATCTTTCATGTGTGTCAAAAGCAGGTCACACAGACTTTATGAAATTCTTCTTCAGAAAATTGATTTGGAGAAAGGATTATTTTAATGTTCCACTTTTACAACACAGTTGCTCTACGATTATATCAAATAGATTTAAAAAGATGTTCCATCAGTGACCCCAAACTCTGCTATTCTGAAGACCACTGTTACTCTTTAAATTAAAAGTCTATACACCAATTGGAAGATAAAATGATAAGCAACAGGACCCTATTTCCAAGCTTAATAAGACAGCAAAACCGTCCTCTATAAATATGCGGTGTCCACTGATAATAGGTCTTCTAAGTCAGATTACCTAGGGAGCAGACTCTGAAGAGGGTTATTGAAGCGTTTTCAAGATTAGCTCCATTGGCAAGTGGAGAGAGCTGGCTTGGACAGAGGGAGAAGTTAAATTCTGGTCCAGTCTCCAAGGCTGAAGATAGGCAAACCAGCAGGAAGCTCTGGAGCTGGGTAGTTCAGTATTGGGGTCACAAGGTGGCCCAAGGAGGTTGGCTTCTGTATCCCTGCTCTGGACAGTGACTGGATTTAAGCTGTCCCTGGAAAGAGACCATAACCTTGGGCAAAGGGACTTTCTCTGTCTCCCTAAAGCAGCGGTTCTCAACCTGTGGGTCGTGACCCCTTTGTAACAATGAAAATATAGCACAGCCTTAGGAAGGTTGAGAACCACTGCTAAAGGGATGAGAGCCAATTGTTACCCATCCTCTGAGTAGTGGTGGGAATGAGCACTTTAGTCTTGAAAGGCTGGGGCAGGGAGTGTGGCGCATGACAGACTTACTATAATTGTCTTATAGGAAAACAAAAATTATGCCATGAAATATGTTAACAAGACATACCAATATAGTACAAAATGTACTCTCATATTTGTATATACACTTATGTTACATTTTCCTTCAATTATGAGAAAATTTTGTTTTTAGGAGGAACTACCCCTGAAAATAATAAATGAATTATCTTTACTATCAAAGTAAAAGAGTCCAAATAGAGGATTTTAGTGATTTCTATTTCTTTTTTTTTTTTTTTTTTTGTAGAGACAGAGTCTCACTGTACCGCCCTCTGGTAGAGTGCCGTGGCGTCACACGGCTCACAGCAACCTCCAACTCCTGGGCTTAAGCGATTCTCTTGCCTCAGCCTCCCAAGCAGCTGGGACTACAGGCGCCCGCCACAACGCCCGGCTATTTTTTGTTGCAGTTTGGCCTGGGCTGGGTTTGAACCCGCCACCCTCGGCATATGGGGCCGGCGCCCTGCTCACTGAGCCACAGGCGCTGCCCTAGTGATTTCTATTTCTAAATTTATGAATTTGAGCTAACATAAAACATGAAAAACTATAGGGCCCATCCATATTTGTGTAGTTCATATATTCACTAGTGTTTTGTTTACTCTATTGTCGATCTTGGATTTAGAACTAATAATTTCTTCTATGTATAGAGTAAGACTAATTAGAAAAATTTGCTAGAAAGTTGTATATAACTCATTGTGCCTGAGATAATTGATATTCCTAAAATAACATTTATAAATGAAAATATTGTTAAGTGTGGTTCAGTTCTGAAGAGGACTATTACAGGAGATGGGGTGAAGTGGGATATGAAAGCTATTAAATAGAAAATAAAAATGTAGGCTGTCACAGTGGATCATGCCTGTATTCCCAGCACTTGGGAGGCTGAGGAAGGTGGATTGCCGAGCTCACAGGTTTGAGACCGGCCTGAGCCAGAGTGAGACCCCCCATCTCTAAAAAAATAACTGGGTGTTGAAGCAGTTGCCTGTAGTCCCAGCTACTTGGGAGGCTGAGACAGGAGAATCACTGGAGCCCAAGAGTTCAAGGTTGCTGTGAGCTATGACGTCACAGCACTCTATTGAGGGTGACCAAGTGAGACTTTGTCTCAAAAAAAGTAAAAAAAGAAAAAAAAAGTATATACACCTGTATGTTTGAATGTATATGTATGTGTATAAAAGTAGAAGGAATTTCACTAAAATATTCCTTATAATAATAACAAAGCAGTCTCTGGCTAAAGAGAACATGATAATTTGAATTTTTTAATTTTACTTTCCATATTTCTTTCATTTTCTACAAAATAAAAATACATACCTATGTTTGTTTATATACCTATCTACCTAATTATGTAGCTCTTGGGGTTAAATTATATGGGAATGCAAGGAAGAAATCAAGTTATTTTTTCTTCTTTCTTAGCTTGTGTCTGTTGGGGCATAAGGTAGAGGGAACTCTGGATAGCTCTGTCAACTTTTAAGAAGGGAGAGGAATCAATCCTTTATGGAAGGTAATAAAGACCATAATGTTTTCCTTTTAATTGCCTGTCACATTTCCTCTTGAAGACAATGCTTAAATGACAGAGGTGAGTGACTGAAGAGGATTTTAAAACAGCTTTATCTCCTCTCAAGCCCAAATGAATAGTCATTTGGCTTCAGGATTTAGCTGTTATTGGTCTTACAAAGAATGGCTTTTTATTTTTATTTTTTTATTATTAAATCATAGCTGTGTACATTAATGCGATCATGGGGCACCATACACTGGTTTTATAGACCGTTTGACACATTTTCATCACACTGGTTAACATAGCCTTCCTGGCATTTTCTTAGTTATTGTGTTCAGACATTTATATTCTACATTTATTAAGTTTCACATGTACCCTTGTAAGATGCACCGCAGCAAAGAATGGCTTTGGTTTTTACTTTTTCCATATGAAATATTTTCTTTATTTACATTCTTTGAAACTGTTTCATCACTCAGTTTCTATTTTCATTCATGAATTTTTATTTCATTTTCCTTTGCTTCTCTTGTTATGAAAGTATTTACCAAAAGAGGTATGTTCAAGAATAGATTCTCTATATATTCCAGAAATTGCTGAATGATTTTTTCACTTTTCAATGTTGTGTTAGTTGTCACCTTAGGATATACTAAATGGTGTTTTTGCATCTTCTGTTTTACTCCCACTCAGCACTCTTTTGCTTCTTTTACTGATAACACTTTACAGATTGGCTTTTCAGACGGTGGGGTATAGTCCACACTGATCCTTTTTCTGATCACTGGCGACAGGGTTAGTGATTTTGCTCACATCACTGTCACACACAATATTAGTGACGTTCTAAAAAATGTATTTTCAACCCTGTTTTTAGACCAATTTACAGATCAGAGAAAATCTATAAATATGTAATTCTTCTGCAAAACATCCTGCTCTAAGGGAATAAACATTGAGGTAGGTCTTTCTTTTCTATTGCTTCAGGAAGTTACTTGACAACTCTGATGAATTTCTTGCAACAAGCTTCAGTGGTTGTTAAGCAGAGGACTGTGTCTTGGTGGAGAAAGAAGCTAGATCTGTGCCGAGCCCCCAGACTGGAGATTTATCACCACTCAAGTTCTGGTTCTCAGCATTTAAAGCCTCAGAACTCACCTTGTCTGTCCCTTAAATTCAGTGACACTCTAGGATTCTTACTGTGATTTACGAAATTAGCAAGAGATCTATGTACATCTGTGTATACATCATGAACATCTCTGTCTTAATTTACAGTGAGAATTTTTTTGTCAATTGGAATAACTGTTGACAGTTCAAAGTGAAGAGTTTCTCTGTGTAGCATGCCAAAAATCAGAAAGATTACTGGATAATTATAGAATCAGAACATCGTAGTACAGATTAAGAATTTTTAAGAATTTCAGGTTGAGTTAGCATATAAATTCATTTTCCCAAAATGTGTGTCCTTACCAATATTAATTAATTCTAACTTTTGAGACTGCTGGTAAACATTTCCTCCCTCCTGCATAATTCATGTCTTTCTCCTATGACTCCATTTTATGTCCTTCCATTGATCACTAGCAATTTTTCTAGTGGACACAGCTTTCCCTAAAGATTTTAATGGGTTTGGTAAAGTACAGTTACATCTTGGCCCTGGAGCCATTCTTTCACTTTAAAGAGATTGTACCTCTTGGCTCTAATACATTTTGTGTCCCTGAATATAATAGTTTCATGTTTGCAGGCAATATTCTATTTCAAGTCTCAAATGTCATCTACTTTTGTTTTTCTATGACCTGTTTAGTAATACCAACATTTTTTAACCTGCCAGTTTTACCATGATTTGTCAAGCTTGAATACACGTAGGAATCACCCGCAGAAAAAAACAGACACCTCAGCTTCATGTCATTCAAGTAAATGTGAATGTCAAAGGGATATGGGAAAGTTTCTTTGTGAAGTCTCCCCAAGTTATTTTGATGATCACCATGGTTTAAAACCACTAGTTTAGACACTTGACTTGACTGCCAAGATAGATAATTTTCAACTGAGATAAGAACAGCACTGGTATAGTATCCAACTAGTCGTTATATTTGATGCATTTCTTTCCTGACTGAGCTACATCCACTTCTGAGCGTAGAGAGTAGAAGTACTATCATGGGTTACATTCTCCAACACACCTGGAAATATGTCAGCAGTGAGGGAGGTCTCTGGCTTGTGGAAACATTTTTAAATGCTAACAACAGGAGCTGACCTTTACCATGAACTTCTCATGTGCCAGGCACCTGGTAGATCACCTCCACGAATCTCTCCCTTTGTCCTTCTCAACCATCTAAAGAGGTGAGCTTTATTTTTTTCCCTGTGGTAGTGCAAAGCTAACTGAAAGACCAATGAAAATAACTCTAAAATGCCAAAGTTTGTAAATCTGAGCAGGATTTCTGAATCCTCTTAGTCTAAATCTAGATGCTTTTTTGCAAGGGGTGGGGTGAGGATGGGAATGTTTCATTCTTCCCAGCAATATACACTACAACCCAACAACCTGGGCATAACTGAACTATAAAAGCACAGCTGAAACTATAGTCCAGATGGTAAGGAAAAAAAAAAAAAACTCTGCTCATCACATTGACACATTACAGAAACCAAATTAATGAGCCACACAAAATAAGTTAAAATATTAAGTATTAATCTTTTTAGACAAATGTATATAGAAATCAAAGTAACAAACTCTAAGAAAAGCATTAGGTGGGTTATAAAGGAAATAATGAAAACTCAAGCGTTTCAATAAGTTATTCCATGAGGAAGAAGGATTGCTTTTCAGTATGATGTGTGAGTGTGTGTAGAGATGTACATCATTATACCTTTTAGAAAGCCTGGCAAAATCAGTGGCTGGTGACAACAATGTCTCATGTTAGAACATCAGTCATTATTATTGTCTTGAATTCATTCTCTAGGCATACTATATAAAACAAAGCAATACCCATCAATATGAAATAAACCTGAAAGCTTGGTTCCTTCTCTCTAGGAACATGTGCTGTGTAAATTACAAGGTGATACATGAGGAAATCCACAATTACACTAGAGATTACATATGCTTGCTTAGATAAGTGCCCAAAGAGTGAGGAGAAAAACTGTAGGGAAGAATGTAGTTATGATAGCAATGGCAGGAATGTGGCTTTGGATTAAGAGAAATAAAGGAGAGGGTGTCTGATGGTAGAAAGACCCGCATAGTGTAGGCAGGAGTGTAGGCATATGAGCCAGCGATTGGTAAAGGAGAAGAGCTGAGAGAGCACAGTTTATGGAGGTGAGTGGAGGGTGATACCAGATTTGACTATCTCTTTCTTGGAATTGGGTTTATATCCTGATTGAAGAGAAATTTGTTTAGGGTAGTCAGGGAGGACTCCCTTTTGGCATTTGAGCTCTCATAATTGAGATCCATCGCAGGTTGGGTCCCCCAGAAAACTGGCCTTGAAAGGGACAGCAGGGTGTAGCAGGTTTAGGAGGGTGTGTTCTCAGGATGGATACCCGGAAGTGCCTGGGTGCTGCCGCCCTTACCCTTCCTTCTGGTAAGCTGAAGGCAAGATGACTCTTTACAGATGTCTCCACATGGGAGGAAGGACTGGGCCTTTGGACTCAAGATGTCCCATGCCCTGTCTTTCCTGGTGGCAGCTTAGCATCCCCCCTTAAAATTTTTTTTTTGCTAACAATATTCTCATCAGTTGGAGGAAATAAGTCCCTACTTTTTGAAGGGAAACCTGGATAATATATTCTAGTGGTCAGCATTTATTCTGTGACATTGCTATAGTCCTGAGCATCAGGATTAACTCAGTTTAAAAAAAAAAAAATCTTGAGTCTACTAAATTAGAATCTCTCAAGATGGAGACCCGATGACTAGAGATTTTTAAAAAGCTTCACAAGAAATTCTGCTGATCATCAAGGTGTGGTAACCACTGATCTAAAGGGCATAAACTACTTTTATGGAGCTTCAGAAATAATTATGCTTTTCTTCCCTGACCACTCAGTAATCTCACCTAGTACACACCACTCCTTAATGGGCAGAGCAGAGGATGAAGGGAGGAATCACATTATGAATAGCTCTGGATTCAACAAAAGGGCAGACAGGCATTTTAAGTGTATTCCACATTATAGGAGAACAAAGGGATTAAGCACAATAGGAAGCCCATTAAATTGCTATTGCATTAGGAGAAAATTAAAGGTTATGTTCAGACTATTAGAGAATAGACAGAGAGATCCATAAAGCTATGTTAATCTATAAAGTCTTGAGATAGATAATGCATAATGAACTATCTGGGCAAGCTGATAGAATAAATAAAATAAATTTACGATTTTACAATGCAGAAGCTCCTTTAGTGCAGGAATAGAAGGCTAATCGTAGAATTTTTGTTCTAATAACTATCATTAGATATTTAGGAAAATTGTCTAATTTAAAAACGTGCAGTAGGGTATCTTGCCTATGTTTTATCCTCTTGCTCAGACTTCACAGGAAGGAGGGCTTGTTGTCACTCCACATTCCAAATATCTGTCACGTGTGATAGTCACTACTGCATGTTTTGGGTGGTACCATTCTTCCCTAAAGACCTATCTGCCTCCCAAAATTTGTGTTTTCTCTTGCATGTGCCCTTGCCTTCTTCCACATCAGATTTCAGTGAGGGTTTAAAGAGGTTTGATGAACTGAGAGCTCGTTGCTGCATAGAACAGAGCCCCTCTTTTTGCAAAAAACAACATACAAGTGTGGGTAGGGTGGATTTGACTGAAACCCAATCTTGGGGTACAGCAACAGGACCCTGTCTTTTTGGACACAACATGCAACTAGTAGTCATTCACGCCAACTCAGAGGTCATTGAGCCTTAAATGTGAGGGTAATGCCTGAGTGTTCATCAATTAAAGAATGCTGGACAATGAAGCAACTGTAACACTTGGGGGTCCCGCTGGTTTTTCTATGGACGCCCATAGAAAGCATTAACATAGAGGAGGGAAATATTTCCTTCTTAACTTTGTGTAATATTGTTTATCTGGACCAGGTAGGACTTGGAGAGATTTGAGTGTCTTTGACAGAATTGGTGTTGTGTTTCCAGGTCTCTAGGCTTCAGCTGAACCTCACTTCTGGACTGGTGAGCAAGAGGGGATCAAATCAAGCATCTGTGAGTTCCCATGAGAGAAGCTCAAGCAGTTAAAAGGAGGACAGATTCTAAAAAACACTAGGGAGGTTTAAAGCTATCCAGAGAAGACAAGCCTTTGAAAAGACAGAATGTCTGTGTGTTATGTTTGTTAATTACCCACTGCTATGTTGGATGTTGATATCAAAGTGGCCTCATTTTTTAGGAACAGAATGGTGAAGTCTTCCCATATTATTTACATGAGGAATCACTGTGCTTACAAAAGATGCTGAAATGCTCTTTAGAAAAGGCAATTAACATAGGGATTGCTTTAGGGAATAAAGAATATGGAAATACTCTATGTCAATTTGAAAACTATCCTAGGAAATTATTTCACAATGTTCCTAAATGCCATAGTTCAGTTTTAAACAAGATTAAGCATTTTATCACAATGACAAGGAACTTTTTTTCATAGATTGGTAACTTTATGGACCAGCAGGGAAATACAAAGTTATTCTTTAAATAACTGTAGCTACTGTGTCCTTTGCATTAGAGTCAACATTTTAAGAAGGACGATTGAACCTTGTGTCAGGTGTTGCGGTCAAGTGCAGGGCATGGATGGCATTTTCCGAGTGCGTTCTTCCTTCGAGATCCTTTGGAAGACCAGAACCTTAGGGCAGATAGACATTCATGCAGGGAAGCAAAATCTCTAGGTTCTATGAGTGACACCTACCTATTGGCAAAGAATGCTGCACGCAGAGAAATTCTGGCTCACTGGATCCAATTCCTAGATGGCCACAGCTCTTCAGTTCTATTTTGCCTGAAATAAATAAAGAGAGAGGACTTTTGTTTGAGTAATATAGATTTTACTGATTTTATTCCTAGTCTCTATCCCTTCCCAGCATGGTGTTAGTCTCATACCTACTGGGATGCTTAGGATATTGTCACAGGTGTGAGCCTTCCCAAAGAAGTGAGATGATTCCATAGTTCTGATGTGTGTGTGTGTGTCTGTCTGTGTCTCTGTGTGTGTGTGTGTGTGTGAGAGAGAGAGAGAGAGAGGGAGCGAGAGAGAGAGAATGCATGTGCATGTACATGCTTTGACAGTCTTCGGAGTTCTTTGTTTTTTTTTTTTGCTTCGGATTTTTTTTTATTTGGGGAAGATCAAGGAGAACCACCCTAGATGTGATGCCGTAACAAGTGCACTAACTACCTTTCCTGCCTTTGTGCTCAGTGGGGCACATGCATGTTGGCATCAGTGAAGGTCAAGTCTCTTCCTGTAACTCCTTTTTTAGCAGAGAGGTCACCAAGAACACTGAAGGGAAGAATTTTTTTTTACCGTGCAAAGGCCACATAGTTCTCAGGTGCCAGATAGTTCTCGGAGAAGGTTTTGGCATTAAAGCCAATGAGATTTTAAATAGTCGGTCCTGGCATCTCCAACATCTCGGGGTTGGGATGGCATGAATCCTTTCACTGAGCTTCTGTTCATTAGCACTAATCAAGCCAAACAAAATCTGAGCTGATATTGAGGAAGTGTGATTTCCTCAAGAAAGGAAAGGCCTTTCCACGAAAGGCCTGTCTTGTCCAAGAATATTTTTGCCTTAGACTAATATTCTATATTTCCTTTCGATTTAATGCAAAATTAAATCAATTGTGACTCAGGATTGGAGTCAATTACTTGACTTGTACAACTTCCAGGATTTTGTTCAGGATACCATTATTATAATCCACGTACATTAGCTGCAGGTGGAGAAAGATTCTGAAGCTTCATTGTAGTTTCTACTAGGCACTAAAATGGACATTCTTAGCTTTAATAAGTGCCATTTTAAGAGTCACAGAATGGCTGCAATAAAAGACAGCTAAGTCTCCATGGGTAAATGTGTGCCTTAAGAGTTCACATTAATGTTAAAGGTTCACATTAATGAGCTCAGCACTTGTAGCTCAGCAGCTAGAATGCCAGCCACATACACCAGAGCTTGTGGGTTCAAATCCAGCCCCAGCTCGGGCCTGCCAAATAACAATGACAACTACCACCAAAAAATAGCCGGGCATTGTGGCAGGCACCTGTAGTCCCAACTACTTGGGAGGCTGAGGCAAGAGAATTGCTTAAACACAAGAGTTTGAGATTGCTGTGAGTTGACGCCACGGCACTCTACCTAAGCGACGGGTTGAGACTCTGTCTCAAAAAAAATAAAAAAGAGTTCACGTTACTGGATTAATTATTTTTGTGGCATCCTTTTAGTTAGAACACATAAACTTGGAAGCAGTGTATTTGAACATGGGTGAGAAAAAACTAATGTGCAAAGAATTTCAAAGAGTATGTTTGCAGAAAAAGAAGCAGAGATGAGAGACATCTGAGTTTCTGATGAATTTCTGGTTCCAGGTTGTGACCCCAGCTATAGCCTGTATAGCTTACTGCTCTTGAATACACTGAGTTGCTTCTCTCTCCTGGCAATTTACCTTTGTATTTGTTTGTAACTAGATTAAATAATTTCATGTTACTTCAACCTAAAAATGTCTTGGTGATGGAGGAAGAGGCATTAGCTGGTAGATATGTGCAATGATTTAGCATTTAGACCCCTATTTAGCTTATAGGATACACCCAATAAATATTGCAAAACAATCTGTTAGTGGTACAGAGACTGAAAAAGACCATCTGAAAACCAGAAATTTGTGATAAAAGAAAACCCCCAAAGATTTGGCAAGTGATGACATATAATAAAAGAAGGTTGACATCTGTGGTGATGTAGATCGCCTGTTATATTTTTGCAAAATAATCCTATACTAATCACCTTTAATAAAAAAAATAATAATAACCAATGGAAAAAGCACAGACCAAGAGAAATAGCAAAGGAAGTAATATATGAGGCTCTTCCACAATTGTAAAGTATGTTTCTATGTATTCGATGGGAAAAGGAACTCTGCTCCCTCTTTCATACTTCCCTTTGTACATAGGTTAATGCTTCCAGGCATTAGAATGGAAACTAAAGAATGCTGTCTTTAGAAGAGAATTTTTACTTTTTAATGCAAAGTCAATTTGGCGCTGCACAATGCAATTCAAGATGTGTGTTTCTATTTCAGTGAAGGTGTTAGAAAGACAGCGAGCGAGCCGGAGAGACTTAGTTGTAAATGGCTTCAGTCACACACAGTGAGTCATCACTGAAGGACAGTGAGTGTCTCCATTTAGGATGGAAGGGACCATTAGTCACACATCCATCTTTTCAGCCTCTGAGAGAACAATCCCCATTAGTAACACCATTTTTGAATAATGAGGAAAACGTATGTAAGTCCTTGGACGTTCAATAAATAGTGACCCTTTCACCTGAGACATTTGTAGGCTTCTGGGAAAGTTAATTATCTATCTTATCCCCCACAATTTCACAGACTATTTTTTATATTACTACGGTGGTGTATTAAGTTCTATCTTGGTAGCCACAAAACATAAATAAGAAAATGCTGAGAGAGAAAACACATGAAAATCACTTAAGGAAGTGTCTGCCCACGTCAGCTGCTTAAGATAAAAGAAATGAACCAAGGAAGATGACGTGTGTCCCCACACCACTCCTGAGGTGATGCAGGCGTGTAAGCTGGACGCACTGGGGGCTGACACCGCGCCCGGGCTTTCTCTGCTGGGCTTCGGAGCGGCTCTGTGGGCCTGTGTTTGGAGCGGCTCGGCTTCCCCAGGTGCTTGGGAACCCCTCCCCAGGGTTGCCTTCCTAGTTCATGCTGCTCATGTCTGTGTGGTATCCCCAGGGCCCCTTCCACTGCTACCCACCCCACCAAGCCTGGGTACCAGCACAGCTTGGGGACGTGGGAGAATTGCCATCTTCTGGGGCCACCCTTACATGGGAGAGGCAGCCTGTGGAAAAAGACATCTGTCCTTCACAGAGCCAATTACTGACAGCCCTGGCAGAACCCACCAGAAGCTGCTGAAGCGTCTTCACTTTGGCTTCTCTTCCTCCTTGTCCCCCCGCCCACGTCCCCACGCTCCTTGCTTCCTGCAAACAGCTTTCATTTTTTCCCCATATTTCATTTTTTTAAGTAAATTTATTACAGGTTAATGTGAGGATACAAACAAGCAGGTCAAAATATTTGATTTTGTTAGGTAGAGACCCTCCTGTGGTTGTGTCCCACACGTAAAAGGTGTGCCAAGCATCCCCCTCTCCATGCCCATTCCGTGAGAGCACCTCAACCCCCCACCCCTCCCCTTACCTCCTTGGCCCTCCCCCCAACTTGAATTGAAATGACTTTTTCACCTACGTGGGCAATGGAAAGCAATTATCCAATCTACTCAATACTAACATGAAGCCAGTCACACCTGCTAGGTGGCCACGCAGGCTCTCAAATGGGACCCTTGCTGCACCCAAGTCCTTGTCACGGTTCTGTTTATAAGGGATCCTAGATTAAGACACTGAGTCATTGTATGTTAACCTCATTCATGTTTTTCAATAGTATGTAGTAAAAATCGAAGGCTACAAAGGGGAATTTGAATTTTATAAGGTTAAACTAGAAGAGTGAGTGAATATTATACTGAAATACTTAATCTACTTTCACCTACAAAAAATGGGGGTCCTTAAGTTTGTACTTTACATATACTTATGCAAAGTTACAGCTGAATACATTTTGCAAAACAAATAAGTCTTCAGGAATTTTCTGAAATACTTTATCTTTGTGTTACAATTATGTATTATTCATAGTTATTACTATATAAAATCATCTATATAAATCAATACTATCATTCATTAAGTACACTAAATGGAAGAAAGGATTTTTGATATGAAGGATCAATCACTGCAAAACAAGAATATTTCTCAGTTTCTAAGTTCTGATTTCAACATAACAAATCTCTTATTGTAGGAATCCATACTTATTCTGAAATGTCATACATAATTAAGATTTGAATTTTTATTTTGAAACAAATCCTTTTTAATTTCATAAAGAATATGTACACTTAAAAAGGACAAAATAGAATTACTTGTCAGGAATTAATTTCACTGCTATTAAAATTCTATTACTGTGGAGCTTATAAAGTCTACCTAGCACATATTTTATAATCTTCAAGGGGTCACATAACTCAGTTTGAAGGAAAAATATTCTTAAATTATATTTTGAATACATAAAATACTTGGACTTTTATGTTTATAAAAAGCTCTTTAAAGTGTTGTTGTTGAAAATATTTTTAAAGTGTAATTGTTAAAAATAACTTTCTAAAATATGTGATAAAAGTAATTCATAACGAGGGAGAATGCTAGTATACTTCTAAATTTAGATGAAATCTATATAACTTTATAACATTAACATTTTTAAATGGAAATTTCAGAAGCATTTAGTATGTCATGGTATTGTACAATCACCACCTTTATGTAGTTCCTAAATATTTTCATTATCCCAAGAAGTAAGCCTGTCCCCATTGAACAATTATTCATTCCTTTCCTCCCTGTAGTCCCTGGTTCCTCCAGCAATTGTTCTTTTGTATACAATGTATTCTCATCATTTCTTCAAAGAGGTGGAACCAAATGTTAAATGAAGAATCAATATAAATGTTTAAATAGAAAATAATTCCTCATCTAAAATCTTATGGGAGAGATGTATGTTAAAATTCAAGATTTTTTCTGAATTTTATAAATGTTGCATATAGATTACATACGCATATAGATATGTAAATTAAGCTGCTGGGATTTTCTTTCTTTTTTTTGTTTTCTCATTTTTAAAAATATTTATTTTGTGTGGTAAAAGTACAAAGTGAGATCTACCCTCTCAAAAAATTTTTCAAGTGTACCTACCATATAGCATTGTTGACTTCAAGGACAATGTAGATGTCTAGAACTTAACTCATCTTGATTAACTAAAATTTCACATCTACTGTTTAGTAACTCCCCATTTCCCTTTCCCCCAGCCCCTGACAATCACCATTCTACTCTGTGATTCCATGGATTTGACCATCTGAGATCCCTCACATAAGCGGACTCACGCATTATTATCTTCCTGCGACTGACTTATTTCATTTAGCGTGGCGTCCTCAAGATCCATACTTGCTGTCACATATTATGGATTTTCCTTCCCTTTTAAGGCTGAATGGTCTCCATTTTATGTACATATCATGTTTTCTTCATCTGCCAATGGAAATTTAGGTTGTTTCTACATGGCTATTGTGAATAGTGCTGCAATGAACAGGGGAGTGGTAATAATCTCTTTGACATACTGACTTCAATATTTTTTTGGTGGGAGGGGGAAAATTTCCAGAAATGAAATTGCTGGATCTTGTGGCATTTCTACTATGTTTTTCACTTTTTAAGAAAACTCCAAATTGTTCTACAGCTGCTGTACCATTTTGCTTTACCATCAGTAGTATGCAAAGTGTTTTGATCTCACCAACCCTTGTTATCTTTTTTTGTTGTTGTTGTTCAGAGTCATCCCCAAAGCTGTGAGGCCATACGTTACTGGGATTTTATTTTCCATTTCTGTGATGAATCAGTGAAACTGAGCATTTTTTCACATACCTGATGGTCACCTGTGTATCTTCTTTGAAGAGCTATTTATTCAAATCCTTCATTCATTTCTAAGATCAAGTTATTAGGGTTTTTGTTTCTTTACTTGTTTTTTGTTTTTGAGTTTCAGAAGTTTCTTCTACATTTTAAAGATTAATCCCTTATTAGATATATAGTTTGCAAATATTTTCTCCCATTCTGTAGGTTGCATTTTTCATTCTGTTTATTATTTTATTTGCTGTGCAGAAGCCTTTTAGTTTGATGTAGCACCACTGGTTTATTTTTATTTTTGATGCTTTTTCTTTTGGTGTCTTATTCACAAAGTCATTGCCAAGACCGATATATTACTGGGAGGAAAGTTTATTGCACTTAACTGTATAAAATAGAATAAACATCTTAACTAAACAATCTAACTTTATACCTTAAGGAGCTAGAAAACAAAGAACAGCTATCCCTAATAGGTCACACATTTCCAAACATTAAGAAATATGTTTTATGTGTAAAGCAGTTTACTGGGTTTTGAGGCAGGTACACAGAGATGGAAGATGGAAATCTTCTTTCTCAATAGCTTATGGCTTAAAAGAGTGAGCAGTTTGGAGACAGATTAATTTCACATGCAGTAGAGCTTCTATTAGTTGACTACTTGAGGTGGTGTAACCAACTAGTCAACATAAGAAATTAGACCTGCTGTGCTGATACATATGTGGTGCATGTCTGGTCTATGAAAATTAGGTCAACTTAAGGAGGTGATCCGTGTAAGGAGGTGGTCAATAACGGAGGTTGTATCTTAAATATGAAATTGTATTATAAAATAGAGTACTATAAGGCTATTTAAAGCTCATAAAAATGTTTTAGGTGGAGTATGGGAGCAGAAGTTATCAAAATGTGGGGGAATTAAGATATTGCTTTAGAAGGTAGATATTTGAGACATGGGGATTAGATATGTAGGAAAGGGCAAAACATCCAGTTTCAACACTTTGTTCAGAATATTATTGGGAAAGGAATCACTTAACCCTGTAAAGTGGGAAAATTTATTAAATTACTTCAAAAGTTATATGTAGAAGATCATCATAGTCTTCTCCTGGGATCCAGTGTGAGTTCTCTGATGGCAGAAACCCTAGCACCTTACACATTCTGTATTTTTGTTTTTGTTTTGTGTTTTTAGACAAGTTTTTGCTCTGTCACCCAAGATGAAGTGCAGTGGCATGATCATAGCTCACCATACCCTGGATCTCCTGAGCTCAAGTGATCCTCCCCCTTCAACTTCCCAGGTACCTTGGGCCATAAGTGCATGTCAGCACATCTGACTAATTTTTAATTGTTTGTAGAGATGAGGTATCCCTATATTGCCCAGGCTGGTCTTGAACTCCTGGCTTCAAGTGATCTTCCTTCCTTGGCCTCCCAAAGTACTGGAATTACAGGTGTGAGGCTCTACATCCTGCCATGTTTTTATTTAGTTATGTAATAGCTACTCAACTGACATTGAATGAAAAGACAAATGCAGCTGTTCACTGTCAAGTTACTGAGTACCTTCACATACAAGAGGATCACTGGGTTTTAGAAATTCCATCAGGGAAGATGCTCGATGTTTTCACTGACTCTCCACTCTGAGGTGCTCGGCTCTCAGTCTTGCTTCAGGATGTGATGTCGTCTACATAAACCACAACTCATTGACTGTGGAAGACCCCTCAGTAGCCAAGCCATTTCATTGTCTGCCCCTAGCTTGTCAAAACCTGGTGAGAATGTTAGATTTATCAAGCCCATCTAGCACTATCGAATGGAAAATTCCTTCATATGACATCTGTTCTGTTATAGTATTTCTAATGTTGGTGACTTTAAAATGATGACCTTTTAATTGAATATTTGTGGAACGGCTTTTTTATAAAAAAAAAAAAAAAAAAAGGAAGGAAACAGTTCCAAAGCATTGTTTTTCTCTTTAACTTTAGAAAAATTCCGAGTTATTAGGAAGGTGGAAAGGTGATTTTACTTTTGTTTTAAAAACTCGTGTGCTTTCATCCTTAGGGCAGTTTCTCGATAAATGTGAAAAAGCAACCAGAAACAAAGTTGTCCCTAGAGGTACAAATCCAGGAGGAGCCCTGCGACATTTGTCAAAGTAAGTACAATTGTGAATTTTTTTTTAAAGAGATAAATAAAATAGGCTAAAGCTTTCTTTTCTGGTTTGGCCCTATCCTTTGGTTGATTGGTCAGGAATGATGATGTAATTCATCATCTTTACTTCAGCTCCTGGGATGAAACCTTCCAGAAATGCTGACAGGAGCAGAAGGATATCTTATCCCTTTTGTCTCCTCTAAAACTCAGTCATGGCTAATTTACCTGTGGTGAAAGGAGCAAATGTGAAATTCTAAAGTGATGCTGCTTCATACAAACTCTCCTGTTTTCCCCTTCCAGATGCCAACACTTATTAAAGTAAACCATCATCAATTCACAAAGATGAAATCATGAAGGAGCATTGTACATGTAACTAAAAAAATGCTCGCTCCAGAACAGATTAACTCACTTAGGAAGACTGCTTTTAATTTAGAACCATCACCGAAAAACCACACTGTGACTTTAGTTTTTAAGGGAAGATAATTATATTACCATGCAATGCTATTATGGTCTAAAATATAAATCTTCAATTTTTCTATAAGTTTATTGTCCCAGGAGCTTGAATTTTTATCTTTGATCAGTTTGAAAACTCTTGCTGTCATCCTGGACAACATTAGCGTTAGCCTAAAGGCTACGTATTAACTTTTCAAGTATATTTGAATTTGAAGCTGTTAACTATCAAAAATAGATGAAGCAAGAAATGGCTTAAATGTAAAAGATGTGTTGCACACAGAATATTCAGTATATTTTCTGGGATATACAAAGAAGACTTAAATAGTGAAGTGGGTAGCACATTCCTGGATAGGAAGGCAGAATATTGTACAGAAAGTTTTTCTTTTAAAATGGAAGTGTGGATTAAAGTAAGTTTATCTTTATAGTTTGAAAACATTGCTCTTAAGTTCATATTGAACAATATAAACATTTAATATAGAATAACACAACCTAGAACAATTTCTAAAATGTTGCAATTAGATGCAATCTCAAGATTAAACAGAATAAACAGTATCAACTGAGAGAAACTTAAAATACACTCAATTATGTAACATTTAAAACACAAAAATCCATTAATCAATGGAGGTTAACAATTAAAACTGGAATAATTTCATAACTCTATTTTCAACAAATCCATTTAGATTGCATGACAAACCATATCAAATTGTTTCACCTGGTTTTAAAGTGTTTACTGAACAATATGTACTCTAAAAAATTAGAAAAAAATATATATGTCCTTTCTGTCAGAAAATGTTACTCTTATTGTGAAATTAGTGATGGAGGACACAAAGGAAAAACAGGTAGAATGTATGATTGCTGTGAGAAACTTTATTATGGCAAGATAAAAGAAAAGGCAAATGATAAAATGGCGAACATTAATAATAGTAATTGGAAGAAAGTATTCTGGATTTGTAGTTAATATTTTTACCATAATACAATTAAAGTAATGTATCACTGACTCATGTAAATGAAAATATAAATTAAAAAAATTTAAAATAATGAAATACAAGAGGTTAAAAGGTCACCGAATTCTGTACATTTTTATTAGCAAATACGACATGTTTGTCCTGGGATAAGAAATTCAAACAACAGAGGTTAGTTTTTTCCGGCGGAGCAAGATGGCAGCCGAGTAATAGCTTCCTTGCATCTGGGCACCGTGAGTCTGGGGAGATAGGACTCCAGGCATCTCTGGCTGGTGGGAACTGCCTATCATCACTCCTATGAGGATACAGGGAGTCAGCGAGAGACTTCTGGACCCCAAGAGGAGGACTAAAACAGTGGAAAACCGGCAAGTGGTCGCGTGTGTTCAACCCGTCTAAACCCGCCCACAACTGTAAGTTCAGTAGCAGCGAGACTGCAAACCAGAAAGGCCTTACCTGTGAACTCTTTTGATGTCCTTGGACTTGGCACTGAGTTGAACTGCCTTGGGGAAGGCCTGAGTGGGAGTGCGGAGAACTTTGGCCGTTGTCTAGGGCCCCAGTCTGAGCCGCTGAGCCAGACGGAGCTAATAGTGTTTGGCGGTGGGTCACACGGATCCATTGTCAGCGATCTGCCCCGGCAAGCTCCGCCCTCAGGGTCACAGAGCTAGAAACGGGTGGGAGCTGGTAACCCAGCAACCAAGTAGCCTAAGGGTGGGGTCTGAGCCGCCTTGCAGCCCTAACCCTCAGGGGCAGAGTGAGACCAGTTTTGGCACACTGAGTAAGTGGATAGCCACTTCAGCAGCGATTCCAGCGAGAAAGCTGGGAAAGCTTCTGCTCAGCAAGTTTACAAGTTCAAAGTGCCTTTTAAGTGGGCTGAAGAGAGATTTAGGGTGTCTACCTGCTGGGGTTTGAGAAATCGGCAGCCTCCAGTCGTATCGGAACTGTGACTAACATCCCATACCCCAAAAGACCACGTGTTGCCCAGACAATATTCATCAACATATACAAACTGCTTTGTTTTTGGTTGTGTATTTTTTTTTCTTTTTTTTTTTTTTTTTGTTTGGTTGGGTTTTTTTGTTTGTTTATTTTGACGTTGTTGATGTTCTTTTGTTTCTTAATTTCAATCTTTTCCATACAGATCCCTTTTTCTTTCTCAATTTTTCTAGTTTAATTATAATTTCCCATTGCTGCCTTTTTTAATAACTACAACTTCATTTTTGCTAGTGTTTCTACCGCTATCACTTGGTTTTTCACCCAATTTTATCGCCATAAAGTTTTCTGTTTGCTTGTTTTGGTTTGAGTTATAGCATTTTTGTCTTTCCTCTCTACTTGGTGGAGGTGGGGTACTGTGTCTGACCAGGTTAGCAAAGAGCTGCTGACCTCAACGGAACCACCCAACTGGGCACCCAACCCCCAGAAGGTGGGGTTTTTTAAGGTTGTGTCAAAGTACCCGACTGTACACCTATATTGCCCTGTCTCCCTCTTTCTGTGCCTCTCTTCTTTTTGTCAATATTCCTTATCCCTACCCCCTCTCCTTTCTCTATCTTTCTTTTTTTTCTTATCACTCGGTCCTCCTTTCTTTCATCCCTTTTTTGCTCTTCAACCTTCTCACCTTTCTGGTCCTGTAACCCTTAGTCCACAGGCACAAGAACTTAAAGAGCAAGAGGAAGTGAAAGGAAAATTAGGGCAAGGAAACAGATAAAAGAAATCACTCATGAGGAAGAATCAGCAGAAAACTCCAGGCAACATGAAGAACCAGTCCAGAACAACCCCGCCAAGGGACCATGAGGTAGCTACTGCAGAGGATTCCACCTATACAGAAATGTTAGGAATGACAGAAAGGGAATTTAGAATACACATGTTGAAAACAATGAAAGAAATGATGGAAACAATGAAGGAAACTGCTAATAAAGTGGAAAATAACCAAAAGGAAATCCAAAAACAGAATCAAATCAGAGATGAACGATATGAAGAATATAAAAAGGATATAGCAGAGCTGAAGGAAATGAAACAGTCAATCAGGGAACTTAAAGATGCAATGGAAAGTATCAGCAACAGGTTAGACCATGCAGAAGAAAGAATTTCAGAGGTAGAAGACAAAGTTTTTGAGATAACTCAGATAGTAAAAGAGGCAGAAAAGAAGAGAGAGAAAGCAGAACGTTCACTGTCAGAATTATGGGACTTTATGAAACGTTCCAACATACGAGTTATAGGAATTCCAGAAGGGGAAGAAGAATGCCCCAGAGGAATGGAAGCCATACTAGAGAATATTATAAAAGAAAATTTCCCAAACATCACCAAAGATTCTGACACACTGCTTTCAGAGGGATATCGGACCCCAGGTCGCCTCAACTCTAACCGAGCTTCTCCAAGACACATTGTGATGAACCTGTCCAAAGTCAAGACAAAAGAAAAGATTCTGCAAGCTGCCAGGAGTAAGCGCCAGTTGACCTACAGGGGCAAATCCATCAGAGTGACCTCAGACTTCTCTAATGAAACTTTCCAAGCAAGAAGACAATGGTCATCTACCTTTAATCTACTTAAACAGAACAATTTTCAGCCCAGAATTCTGTACCCTGCTAAGCTAAGCTTCAAAATTGATGGAGAAATCAAATCATTTACGGATATACAAACATTGAGGAAATTCACCACAACAAGACCAGCTCTACAGGGAATACTTCAACCTGTTCTGCACACTGACCACCACAATGGATCAGCAGCAAAGTAAGAACTCAGAAATCAAAGGACAGAACCTAACCTCCACACTGATGCAAAAGATAAAACTAAGCAATGGACTCTCACCACATAAGACGAATAGAATACTACCACACTTATCAATTATCTCCATAAATGTTAATGGCTTGAATTCCCCACTGAAGAGACATAGGTTGGCTGACTGGATTAAAAAACACAAGCCATCCATTTGCTGTCTGCAAGAAACACACCTGGCTTCAAAAGACAAATTAAAGCTCCGAGTCAAGGGTTGGAAGACAATTTTTCAGGCAAATGGAATTCAGAAGAAAAGAGGAGTTGCAATCTTATTTTCAGATACATGTGGATTTAAAGCAACTAAAGTCAAAAAAGACAAAGATGGTCACTTTATATTGGTCAAGGGAAAACTACAACAAGAAGACATTTCAATTCTAAATATCTATGCACCAAATTTAAATGCTCCCAGATTCTTGAAACAGACCTTACTCAGTCTGAGCAATATGATATCTGATAATACCATCATAACAGGGGACTTTAACACACCTCTTACAGAGCTGGACAGATCCTCTAAACAGAAATTAAACAAAGATATAAGAGATTTAAATGAGACCCTAGAACAATTATGCTTGATAGACGCATATAGAACACTCCACCCCAAAGATAAAGAATATACATTCTTCTCATCACCCCATGGAACATTCTCCAAAATTGATCATATCCTGGGACACAAAACAAATATCAACAGAATCAAAAGAATTGAAATTTTACCTTGTATCTTTTCAGACCATAAGGCACTAAAGGTGGAACTCAACTCTAACAAAAATGCTCGACCCTATCCAAAGGCATGGAAATTAAACAATCTTCTGTTGAATAACAGATGGGTGCAGGAAGAAATCAAACAGGAAATCACTAACTTCCTTAAGCATAACAACAATGAAGACACAAGCTACCAAAACCTGTGGGATACTGCAAAAGCAGTTTTGAGAGGAAAATTCATCGCTTTAGATGCCTACATTCGAAAAACAGACAGAGAGCACATCAACAATCTCACAAGAGACCTTATGGAATTGGAAAAAGAAGAACAATCTAAGCCTAAACTCAGTAGAAGAAAAGAAATCTCCAAAATCAAATCAGAGATCAATGAAATTGAAAACAAAAGAATCATTCAGAAAATTAATGAAACAAGGAGTTGGTTTTTTGAAAAAATAAATAAAATAGATAAACCATTGGCCAGACTAACTAGAAATAGAAAAGTAAAATCTCTAGTAACCTCAATCAGAAACGATAAAGGGGAAATAACAACTGATCCCACAGAGATACAAGAGATCATCTCTGAATACTACCAGAAACTGTATGCCCAGAAATTTGACAATGTGAAGGAAATGGATCAATATTTGGAATCACACCCTCTCCCTAGACTTGGCCAGGAAGAAATAGACCTCCTGAACAGACCAATTTCAAGCACTGAGATCAAAGAAACAATAAAAAAGCTTCCAACTAAAAAATGCCCTGGTCCAGATGGCTTCACTCCAGAATTCTATCAAACCTTCAAGGAAGAGCTTATTCCTGTACTGCAGAAATTATTCCAAAAAATTGAGGAAGAAGGAATCTTCCCCAACACATTCTATGAAGCAAACATCACCCTGATACCAAAACCAGGAAAAGACCCAAACAAAAAGGAGAATTTCAGACCAATCTCACTCATGAATATAGATGGAAAAATTCTCAACAAAATCCTAGCCAATAGATTACAGCTTATCATCAAAAAAGTCATTCATCATGATCAAGCAGGCTTCATCCCAGGGATGCAAGGCTGGTTCAACATACGCAAGTCCATAAACGTTATCCACCATATTAACAGAGGCAAAAATAAAGATCACATGATCCTCTCAATAGATGCAGAAAAAGCATTTGATAAAATCCAGCATCCTTTTCTAATTAGAACACTGAAGAGTATAGGCATAGGTGGCACATTTCTAAAACTGATTGAAGCTATCTATGACAAACCCACAGCCAATATTTTACTGAATGGAGTAAAACTGAAAGCTTTTCCTCTTAGAACTGGAACCAGACAAGGTTGTCCTCTGTCACCTTTACTATTCAACATAGTGCTGGAAGTTCTAGCCAATACAATTAGGCAAGACAAGGAAATAAAGGGAATCCAAATGGGAGCAGAGGAGGTCAAACTCTCCCTCTTTGCTGACGACATGATCTTATACTTAGAGAACCCCAAAGACTCAACCACAAGACTCCTAGAAGTCATCAAAAAATACAGTAATGTTTCAGGATATAAAATCAATGTCCACAAGTCAGTAGCCTTTGTATACACCAATAACAGTCAAGAGGAGAAGCTAATTAAGGACACAACTCCCTTCACCATAGTTTCAAAGAAAATGAAATACCTAGGAATATACCTAAGGAAGGAGGTGAAGGACCTCTATAAAGAAAACTATGAACTCCTCAGAAAGGAAATAGCAGAGGATATTAACAAATGGAAGAACATACCATGCTCATGGCTTGGAAGAATCAACATTGTTAAAATGTCTATACTTCCCAAAGCAATCTACCTATTCAATGCCATTCCTATCAAAGTACCTACATCGTACTTTCAAGATTTGGAAAAAATGATTCTGCGTTTTGTATGGAACCGGAAAAAACCCCGTATAGCTAAGGCAGTTCTTAGTAACAAAAATAAAGCTGGGGGCATCAGCATACCAGATTTTAGTCTGTACTACAAAGCCATAGTGCTCAAGACAGCATGGTACTGGCACAAAAACAGAGACATAGACACTTGGAATCGAATTGAACACCAAGAAATGAAACTAACATCTTACAACCACCTAATCTTCGATAAACCAAACAAGAACTTACCTTGGGGGAAAGACTCCCTATTCAATAAATGGTGTTGGGAGAACTGGATGTCTGCGTGTAAAAGACTGAAACTGGACCCACACCTTTCCCCACTCACAAAAAATTGATTCAAGATGGATAAAGGACTTAAATTTAAGGCACGAAACAATAAAGATCCTCAAAGAAAGCATAGGAAAAACACTGGAAGATATTGGCCTGGGGGAAGACTTCATGAAGAAGACTGCCATGGCAATTGCAACAACAACAAAAATAAACAAATGGGACTTCATTAAACTGAAAAGCTTCTGTACAGCTAAGGTGACGATAACCAAAGCAAAGAGACAACCCACACAATGGGAAAGGATATTTGCATATTTTCAATCAGACAAAAGCTTGATAACCAGGATCTATAGAGAACTCAAATTAATCCACATGAAAAAAGCCAACAATCCCTTATATCAATGGGCAAGAGACATGAATAGAACTTTCTCTAAAGACGACAGACGAATGGCTAACAAACACATGAAAAAATGTTCATCATCTCTATATATTAGAGAAATGCAAATCAAAACATCCCTGAGATACCATCTAACCCCAGAGAGAATGGCCCACATCACAAAATCTCAAAACTGCAGATGCTGGCGTGGATGTGGAGAGAAGGGAACACTTTTACACTGCTGGTGGGACTGCAAACTAGTACAACCTTTCTGGAAGGAAGTATGGAGAAACCTCAAAGCACTCAACCTAGACCTCCCATTCGATCCTGCAATCCCATTACTGGGCATCTACCCAGAAGGAAAAAAATCCTTTTATCATAAGGACACTTGTACTAGACTGTTTATTGCAGCTCAATTTACAATCGCCAAAATGTGGAAACAGCCTAAATGCCCACCAACCCAGGAATGGATTAACAAGCTGTGGTATATGTATACCATGGAATACTATTCAGCCATTAAAAAAAATGGAGACTTTACATCCTTCGTATTAACCTGGATGGAAGTGGAAGACATTATTCTTAGTAAAGCATCACAAGAATGGAGAAGCATGAATCCTATGTACTCAATCTTGATATGAGGACAATTAATGACAATGAAGGTTATGGGGGGGGTGCAGAAAGAGGGATGGAGGGAGGGGGGTGGGGCCTTAGTGTGTGTCACACTTTATGGGGGCAAGACATGATTGCAAGAGGGACTTTACCTAACAATTGCAATCAGTGTAACTGGCTTATTGTACCCTCAATGAATCCCCAACAATAAAAAAAAAAAAAAAAAAAAAAAAAAAAAAAAAAAAAAAAGAAATTCAAACAACATACTTTTAAAAAAGTAAAACAGAAAATCAATAGAAATTATACAAAATATTAAGAAGGATGTGATAAAGAGGTTTTTTAATGTTAATATTGGTCTTGGGATATAAATACAAACTATTTTCTAGAAAGAAATTTGATATTATTTGTCAAAAAACATAAAATGTTAATAGCTATCCACAACAGTCTAGAACTTTTAAAGAAAATAACTCAAAAGACATTATGTATAAAAGTGCTTACAGCAAAGTACTTACAATAGCTAAATTTGAGAATAAGATTCAGAAATGTTTAAGTTATTTAGCAAGTCAAACTAGATGTAGACAGATTTGAATAATAAATGTACACACTCTATCAAAAGAAAAACATTCAAAACATTCAAATATCACATATAACGTGTATCAGCTATGTGGAGGGCCCGTCAAATACCCACGACAAGGAAATAACTAACATTTGATCACGTATTTTCCTACATCTTCTCAAAGAGTTTTTCCTAAATTTTCAAGAACAATGAGCATATGATCTTTTCAAAATGAGGAAGAAAACGTGATAAGCAAAATGAATAGAAGAAGGATGCTAAGTAAGGGCTTAAGTGAAATAAAAACACTTAAATATATCTTTTTACAAGTAAAAAAATATTAAATAAATGTAAGTTTTTGGTTCTTCAGTAATTAATGTGTTTTATTTATTATAATAAAAAGGGGTATGTTTTTTGCTACCTGACATAATTCTAAATATCACTTATATGACTAAGTTGGTGAGAATGAAAATATTTTTCAACATTTTAGATTCAGGGATTCTATTAAATATTAAAATATAATTATACAACTACAAGTACTTAAAGTTTTCTTGAGCAGTACAAGTGAAAGAATACTGATGGAATCCGTAAGTAGCACATACTTAAATACTGCCTTTGCTACCTAACTGTCAGCCTGGGTGCTCCATAACATATGGCCTAAGGGGATGACTGGGATTAATCTTTATTTAAGAGATGCAATGTCAAGGTAACAAGAGTAAGGAACAAGGAATTTTACGGAGAAGTAGAGAAATTATGCAAAAGGATCATTACTGTGCTGGCCAGTGCTTCACATTTAGCCCTTAAAACAAGAGTGAACACTTAGGTTCATTTGGTTGGTGTCACGCCAGCAGACAGAAGTGGCACAGAAACTAAACCTCCATGCTTCCAGCAGAAGCCACACCCTTCCTCAAACACACACACAGACATACCTCCAGGTTGCATTTTCTTGCCTTTTGGTGGTTTCTTGGGAAGCCGGATCTGCTTCCTTATATTGCAATGCTTTATTCGCGTTCAGAAGGAAGAAAGAACCAGAATCTAGGAGCAAATGGCTGGAGAGCCTGTCAGTGGCAGTTAAGGTTTACAGCAAGGCTATGTGGCATAGGTCAGCCCCAGCATGACCTACGAGGAGCTGTAAATATCAAATATGACAGCTGCCCGCTGTGTCTTTAATCTGCTGCAGTTTCTTCTAATTGAAACAAAAACTTAAACTCAAAAATTCAATGAACCTCATTTTTCCTACCTACTATCCTCCCTTTGGAGTCAACATTTTCAAGGGAATTATCCCGCATCACTGAGACGCCTCGCAACTCTCTATTTCCTTCCCTTAATTACTCCAGACGCGTTATATCAATATTTTAAAAAGTACATCGGGAAAGCTCATCTTTTGGTTCTACCACTCTTCTGCTCTTCCCCCCTGTTGTGCATGCTTTTCTCTTTTGCAGCTTAGCTTCCCATTTTAAAAATCACCCTGGCATTGCTTCTCTGTTCTTACATCACAAATGCTCCACTCCTTTTTTCTTTAGCATCACTTTCCTGGCCTGATTATTTCTTCCGGTGTTGCTCCAGCCTCTCTGGCTATTTTATCTCTGATTTTGGGGTTCCTCACTTCTGCTCAATTTCTAAACTCTGTCCCGCTGCCCGGCTTTGTCCTGATACACAGCGAGGGTGGAAAAAAACATTTATGTACGTGAACTGACTGGATCTTCTGCCTGTCTCCACTGCCTGTTGCCATGTTTTTCACCCCAACCACAAGCTGTTATTGTGGTTTCTCAGAAAAGACAACATCTGACCTTTTTCTGGGGGGCTTTGGCACTATCTGTTCTCTCTGCCTAGAAATCTTTTATTTACAGATCTTCAAAAGACTTTTATTTCTTTTCCCTGAACTCTAGGTCTAAAGTTTAAATATCATCAGAGAAGATTTCCTCGATCACTTACCTACAAGATTTTCCCATATCAAGTGCATTTTCTAGTTTATTTTCCTTTTTAGGCATTTGGAAAACTCTTATTCTCTTGTTGGTTGATCCCTTGGAGAGGGATCTAGCTCTGCCTACTGGAAGACTGCCTTTTGAGAACACTGCATTGCATGTTTGGGAGAGTGTGTGAAGGAGCATGTATAACAATGCCTCACTCTCATTAGGCATCCAATGAATATCTTTTAGTGAATAGCACTGACAAAATTAGAAGGGATTTTTACTGACCAAATAACCCACAATTATAAAAAGAAGATGCCAGGGTTGTTAGGAGTGTGTGAACACTGTGGGAGAGCCACTCTTATATATGAAGTTGGATTCCGACTTGTTTTAAAAAACGTATTTTTCAAATTTACATTACCTAAACTTATATATGCTCCTTAATCAATAGTACATAATGGACATTAATCAATAAATGATTGACACTTTACAATATAGTAATTTATGCTCATAACAGTAATATTTTGCCTATGACCAAAAATGGCTTACTCTGGAAGGCCTTCATTTATAGTTTTGTGATATTCAATTGTAATAAATAATCACGTTAATATTAGTCAATTAAAATGATAAAAATATTAAACATATGACCAGATTCAGCTAATATACACCTTACGTTCCTTATGCATATACTAGATAAGATACTCACTGCATGTACCCTGGAGGAAAAACAGAAAACATTACATGATAGCATTTTTATGAAGCTGACTCTGGTCTTAATATACACACTGGTACCAAGGATCTTAGCTTGGTGTGAAAATGACAGAGGGTCTGACAATTAAGTTAGTGAACACATCCTAGAAAAAGTGCTACATACCTCATTGAAGAATATTACTACAGCCACCTTCAAAGTCCTCCCCTGGGGAAGCTATTCACTGAAGTCAGCACTTAGTCCACCCTTCAAAGCAATCTCGGAACTCTTTCTGGAGTGGCTGTCAGAGCTGTTGTCATATTACCCTCGATATCCTGAATGTCATCTAAATGTCTTCCTTTCAATATTTCCTTTATCATTGGGTAAATAAAAAAGTCATTGGGGGCAAGATCAGGTGAGTAGGGGGAGTGTTTCAATACAGTTGTTTGTTAACTGGAAATTTTCCCTACAGACAGTGCCATGTGAGCTGACGCATTGTCATCATGCAAGAGCCACGAGCCTCAGGTTATTTATATACGATGTCCTGTGATAAAAATCTATTTATGGTAACCTCTGCCAGTGTTTGTTTTACTTCAGCCTTCACTCTCATCTCTTGAAGGAAATTCATTTGCTGTACAAAAACTTTCAATTAGAAAAAGTTTTCACTAGGAATTTTAAAGAAATTGTTCCACTATATCCTGAGTTCCAAGTCTGCTGCTGAGAAATCTACCATTGGTACAAATGATTGTAATGTACGGGGTGATTTGTGTTTTCTCTCTGCTATTTTGAATGCCTTATTTGTTTTTGGCTTTCTAAGTGACAATAAATTAGCGCTGTATGAACTTAGGACAGAAAGCCCGACACTTCTAGTTGTTCCCTGCAAAGAGTAGTTATTGTCCTAAAAAAGTCATAATAATTTCTTTTCTTAAAAATGCAAGGCTAAGAATGAGATGTAAGAATCATAGCCCCCAGGGCCCTCTGGGTCACTCTAGACAGAAAGGGAAGATATGATTGTCTTCCTAGCTTGATGGCCATGAATCACCCAAGTGCTAGACTCCCCCAGATGTTATGTCTCGTCCTCCACCAAAGTTACTATTCCTAGACCTTTTCCGTGGTATGTTCTAGTAATAATTCAATGTCTTTTTCTCTGCTTCATGTCACTGTAGCTTCCCGGAGTTGCTCTAGCTTCTTGCAGTCACTCCTGTGGTGATAGATTTAGACCCTTGATTCGATGTCCCAAAGCACCAGCAAAACCCTTGAGGCCATCTGAGGCCAACTGTCTTGACACGAACAGAAGCTATGAGCAAATATGAGCATAACTGAGACGTATTTCTTTTCTCCATCCAAAAAAAGACTATAGATAATGGCTTGGGAAAAAATAACTTTCCAATCTGCAAATTTACATTGAATATTTAATACCATATAAATCAGTTTGTTCAGTCTCAAAGTGCACACTCTCTTCCAAAATTGCACTTCCCAATTTAGCATTGGTACCAGAATATTTCTTGAATCTTTGGTTAAATACGAAGAGCCATAATGACTCATGTCTTAAGAATACATGTACTTTAATGTCATGAATCCAATAGTTAAAAAGTTATCATGAATATATACCCTCATTCAGGCCTAAGCTGATGAGTTTAATCTGAGGTACAGTTTTAATTTGTATCTATGGTACAAATCTAATTTAGAAGTCTCTCAAATATAACTCTAAAAAAGAACAAATTTATGGGTTCTTTTGTGGCTCAATCTCTGTTCAATGTCATATTCAAAGGAATGACTGTTAAACTCATGAAACCTGTAGTTTTCATTTAAACATGTGCTTCATGTAAAAATTCTTCCTCAAGGTCTTTAATTTATTCAGGAGACCCTTTGTAAATAACATCTTTGAAGTATGTAGAATTGGTTCTATGGGAAATAAGTTTTGAGTGTCAAAC
The DNA here is from genome assembly GCF_027406575.1 of Nycticebus coucang. Lineage (NCBI taxonomy): Eukaryota > Metazoa > Chordata > Mammalia > Primates > Lorisidae > Nycticebus > Nycticebus coucang. The sequence goes on from NC_069780.1 coordinate 24,686,939, forward strand.
AATGCCTGATTACTACATTTTCAGGTGAGAGATTATTCCTAGTTTAAGAACTCTGTGTACTTTCCTTGTAAGTAAAATAAGATGTGATGCCTTTTCAAAGAGATCAGAGCCTAGGGAAAGAGAGAGAATGAAGATCAACAGTAACAGTGCTAATACCTTGTATTTTCACATGTACCCTTGTAAGATGCAACGCAGGTGTGGTCCCCCCTTACTAAATGGTCCCCCCATATAAATGCCTTAACACAATAACTAAGAAAATGCCATGAAGGCTATGTTAACCACTGTGATGAAAATATGTCAAATGGTCTAAAAACCAGTGTATGGTGCCCCATGATTGCATTAAAGTACACAGCTATGATTTAATAAAAATAAACTTGTATTTTATCTATTTTTTCATAGTAGTTTATAGAAACCAATAAAAGAACTCAAAAACTATTTTTTTTTTTTTTTTTTTGTAGAGACCGAGTCTCACTTTGTTGCCTGCTCATAGCAACCTCTAACTCCTGGGCTTAGGCGATTCTCTTGCCTCAGCCTCCCAAGTAGCTGGAACTGCAGGTGCCCGCCACAACGCTCTGCTATTTTTTTTGTTTCAGTAGGGCTGGGTCCAGGTTTGAACCCACCACCTCGGTATAATGGGGCTGGTGCCCTACCCACTGAGCCACAGGTGCCTCCCTCAAAAACTAAATTTTAAATGGGTCTGAGATTATGAAATTTTTCTTGGAAGAAAAGACAATAAGACTTGAAAGATGACCAAGAATGACTGGGGGAATAATGGCCTTCTAGGGAGCTAGAGCAGACTGTGGAGCACGCTGAGTCTGAAGTTATGTACATTAGTACAATATGGTGATGGTGGAGACTGCTTGTGAAAGAGTGGCAAGAAATAATGTAGAAAGATGAACAGGGATGATATTCTAAAGGGCTTCTGTTTAACTGAGAAAGTTAAGCTTTACCCTTGACTGCATTAAGCAGTTAAACTCAAGAGAGTGGCAGAATGTTTGTATTTTAGAGCAAAATCATTTTATTAGCGCTGTGGGATATGAAGCCTGGGTGTTGGGATAAGAACTGTTGGGCCAAGCAGAAGAAATGCAGACGTGGTTTGGAATCATTCTAAAGTTTCTATGCAAATGTAAATGGGATCTAGCATTAGCATCTGGGAAAACATGCTTTCAGGTTTGAGTGATACCTGGGATCATCCAGAAGACTTCCCAGGCAATGTTTTAATCTCTATCATTGAGATATTTCACAATACGCTTTCAAGCAGCATAACATGGGTACCTTCATTGCACAATGAGACACATGTCTTCTTCTGTAGCAGGATCCTGGGGTCACTGGATTACAGTCTCCACAAGGCCATGAGCATATTGGGTCCTTTGTTAAATCTCAGAGAAGCTGGGGTTTCTGGGCCTGAACACATCTCCTATCTTTTTAGGTAATTCTTGAGCAATTGACTTTCCCAGCACATCACTACAGGCCAGGTGGTAAGACAGCACTGTGATCCACATGCTGTAGCTTATCTGGGTTTGAGCCAAGTCAAATTACTTTCTCCACCTGTATTAAGAAAATCTTGAATAATAGTTGAGAAGATTGTTTTATGGAAAAATCTATTTGCCATGTAAATATAAAAACATTATATGGCATAGTCAATGTTATAATAGTTACCAATTTTTGCCAATGGAGGCAGTTGGTTTGAGTAGTTTGGCTTATGAATAATAAATTAGGGAAGTTTCATATGTCAACCGATCTGAAATTCAGAAATAAAGGGGATGCTTTTGAGTAGCTCTGGCAGAGACTGATTTGCTGGCCACCAATGCCATTTTTGTTTTACCCAGGTATGTGGTCAGACCACATTTTCCAGATTCTTTGTAGTTAAATATATAAAAAGACTGTGTTGATCTTTAAGGATCCTCTACTACTTTCCGAAAAGCATGTACTAGTTTACAATCCCACAAACAGGCATCAGTGTACCCCCCAGAATAATTTTATCATAAGAACATTTGCACTCAAATGTTTATAGGAGCTTAATTCAGAACCATGAATACTTGTGGATAGTCACAGTTCTCCAAATGGATTTGGCGAACACTCTCCTAAATATCTCAAGAATGAGAAAGCAAGTGTCCCATGTACTCAGTACTAATCTGAAAATAATAGACTAAGAACTACAGGCCCACGTGAGAGAAAATCACAATTAAATTCAGGAAGTGGGGGAGGAAAAGGGAGCTGATGAGCTCCTACCTCTTGGGTACAGCATAGGGGTACAGGCACACGTCCTGGGTGAAGGACTCAGCTACAACTCTGCTGTGGTCTTTACCTTACAAATGCAAGTAATGTAACCTAACTGTATGTTCCCTCATATTAACCCATTTAAAAAAACAGTGTGCTATAAAACAGACAAAAACAAAACAACTCGCATGTTGAGCAATGGAAGTTTGTAGCAAGCCCCCACTTGTGACCCTGGCATCTTTCATATCATCGGGGAATGAAGAGGACTGCAGTGCCCTAGGACGTGGGAGAGACACGAGAGAAAGCAGTCTGGATCCTGGAATGATTACTGACTTTCTCACAGATTAGGCACATTCACTTTGAAATTTAAATGTGCAAGAAATACATTTTTTTATTGTGTAAACTACTGGGATCCTTTTTTGTTTTGTTTTTTGGCAAACGTAAATACAGTTACTACTTGAGCTCAGATAATGTAAATTGCTTACCGCCCTGAGGTTTCTGAAATATATAAGAAGCTCTATTGTGGCAGGGATAGCCCTGCACAAAGGCTGCCTCTCCTTCCAGAGGTTCTGTGATGAGCAGCAGTTTGTCAAAATGGTGAATGGTTTAGATTTTTGCCTTCTATGCACGCTGATAAATTAGTGTGCCACAACTTTATAGATGCTGGCAGTGGACATGAGACTCCTGGGTGAGAAGAAAGGTCTTCACTAATGGCAGAGCAGGTAGCATCGCATGCGTCACATGGTCTTGTCCCCAACTTCAATGGTGGTGATACAGATGTGGCCTGGATGAATTCTGCTCATGCAGAGAAGTTTTGCCAAAGCTGAGGAACCTTTAGCTTATGACCCTCCAGGCTTCCAAAGGGAACTGCTGGCAAACTGCCCAATTTGCCCCCGAGAGAGGTATTAATCTCTAAGATCCTATTCAGGAAATAAATCTGCCTCGACCGCAAAGGCTGACATTATTTCTCTCTCCAAGGCTGTTTGCTCAACAAACCTCCTTAAAAAGATAATCTGGGACAAAATATGATATAAGATGTGCAGAAATGCCGTGGAGAATTATCTCTCGATGTGTGTGAGACTCCAGCTTGGATCATCACAGAGCAAATCATAAAAACATCTGACGAGGGAGCAGTTAGGGGAATTTAAAAGCTGCTGATTTTGTTACTTCATTTTTAGGGATGAGGAAAAAGACGTACAAGAACAACTGGCTCACCCAAGGCCACATAGAATCAGTGGGAACTCTGAGTCCATTCTTTATATCTTGCTCCAAGAAGAATCACATCCAGGTTACACATGCGAGTGCATGGCTGATTGAATTCGCAGAGCCACCCGGTTACATTTTGTTTTAAAGGCAGTAATGTAGAGGCAGTGGGTAGAATGGTCTGTGATGGGAACTGGCAATAAAGTTTTATGAAACCATTTGGATCTGATCACCTTTAGGGGCAATTAACTCTTTTCTTCTCTTCTTTCATATTACTTTGTTCTGATTTCTATTATGTTAAGGTTATATCTGCGTGTATCGCTCACATTTGATCTTGCATTTTTTAAAAGCAAGAACTGTTCCTACAAAATTATCTATGTAAATTAAAAAGCATATATGCAAAACATTAAAAATGAGGTTTGTGACGATGTGTTCCAGCTCTTCTATTCTATGCTCTAGGCTATGATTTATGCCATATTTCAGTTATCGTATTTAGTTGCCTCACCAAAAAACTGGATAACATATTATTTCCATTTGTGCTTTGTTACCTTGGATTGTAGGCTCCAGCTCCCAGAGAATATAACTAGTTGCTAGAACATGTACCTTGTCTCTTCCGTATCACATTAATGATACAATTGTTGTAACTAATCACAGCACTGGCATTATATTTCTGCAGTTGGTTTACACTCCTTTCAGGAAGGAGACTGCTAAATTAGAAAAATAAGAAAGAGGAAATGTGCATTTTTCATAAACCCTGAGAAACATTATTACCATGTGAACTATGGCTTATATATTGAAGTTCCTACTAGATCCTGATGTTATGGTGGGCCTAAAACTGTCTGTCCCACCCTCCCCCCCCTTACATATCTACACTCACTCAGAAATTTCATTTGTTCAAATGTAACTGAAGATAAACAGGTACAAACAAAGGCAAGAATTTAAAGTTTAGGATATAATTACAGTAAGTGACTTCAGATTATTCAACGATATCCATCTGCCCCAGATTGTCCCTATGTGTGCCTATTTTTTAATTCCTTCCTCTAATCATACCAGGAAAAATTCTATTAGTTCCTTATATATGTTAATTAATACATTAGTGAGAATGATATTTAAATGAAAATATATGGATATAAGTACATACTTGTACTTTGAACAGAAAGTATATCTTCAAAAGTATCAAAAGTAACTATCAGTTGACAAGATTATGTTTGATTCAAATTTTCTTTGATACTTAATCTATTTACAAAGATTTTTACTGGGAATGCAAATTATTTATGTAATTAGAATAACAATAAATTGTTACCTAAGAAAATAATCTAGATCACGAGTAGTGAATAGAAAGCATGTATAAGGCTTTGTTTCTTAGAAACTGTTAGTAAAATAACATGATATAAACTCTGTAGTCATGGTATCAATGCCGGTCAACACTCCAAACTCTGATTCTCAGAGTTTGTGAACATGTTAGTGTACATAGCAAAAGGGGATTAAGATTACAGGTGGAATCAAGGATGCTCATCAGTTGGCCTTAAAATAGGGAGATGATGCTGCATCCCAGGTAAAACAATGTTATCAAGGGTCCTTAACATGGACAGAGGGAGGCAGGTGATGAATCGAAGAGATGGCAGCATTAAGAAGCAGCACCTTGAATTTTCTGGCTTTGGAGATGGAGAAAGGGATCAGAGCCAAGAACTGCAGACAGCTTTTGGAAACTGGAAACTGCAAGAAAACCGATTCCACCCTGGAGCCTCCAGAAAGAATATAGCTTAGCCTACACTTTGATTTTAGCCCAGTGAGACTGATCAGTCTTCTGACCTATAGAACTATAAGGTAATAAATTTGTGTGGTTAAGCCCATAAATCTGTCATGGTTTCTCACAGCAGCAACATAATACCAACTCAATCTTTGTGTGGTTTGGCTAGAAAGTAAGTTCAGGACAATGTGAAGGCTTCTGCAAATGAGATAGAACACAGGTGTTTACCTTGGGGCCTACGAACATGCACTAATTGGCGCCACCATCTCACCACTCCCTCTATTTTGGTAGTTCCTTCCTCCTAAAAAGCAGGGTATATTTTTACTAGCCTTTGCCTTAGGATTTGACCCTGTGCTACTTGCTTTGGCTAACATGACGAAGCAGAGGAAGTGAGAGGAGGCTGGATCAAAACAGATCTTTAAAAAATATTCCCCTGGTCCCTGAGAAGGTTGGGTCACATAGAAAAGTGGCCAATTACCTGAGCCAAGTTCAGCTCAGCTCAGCCCACCTCAGCTGACCCTGAAACACGTGAGAAAAGATAAATGATGGTAATCTGAAGACATGGAGTGGGTTCTGGAGTTCTTTGTCAAACTGCAACAGCAAACTCATACAGCTCCTTTCAGAGACTTCTTGTTCTATTCTGTTTCTTTTTCTGTGTGTGATAAAATGATGCATCATAGCAACTGTCATGCTATAATGACCAACTTTTCACTGGGGGAAGCTGCTAAAGCTCAGTTCTTCCCACCAAGAATCTTCCCTCTAGACTGACAGTCTACAGTCTTCTCATTTTCCTGCTTGAGAAAGGTCAGGCTTTTATTAAACATGACTGCCCTCAACATACCCTGAGGAGCTAAGTTCTTTATTTTCTGGGTTTTGGTGGAGAGTATGCTATTTTAGGCAGCATTTAAATGTCATTTTTATACCTTAATCCACTTTGCTGATATCCTGGATGCCTGCCTATGTTATATATATTCCTTCTGATAAAGTTTCTGAAATTAAATGGTGCCAGCTGAGAAGCAAAGGCTTCTGCTATCGCTGAGGTAAGCATTGGAAATGGAGGAATATTTTAAACATTTTCAAAGTTTCTCTTTAGCATCAGAGGAAAGAAAAGCCTTTTACCATCAGTTTCTGAACCTTCTCCTATTTAGTTCAGTGGCCAATCTACTATAAGACACAGCCACTGTAAGATATTTGTGGTGGATAAATATAAGACACAATTTGCCCCAAATTTATCTAGTGTATTTGTAATGATAATATTCCATTCTTTTATCTTATGGGGTTGGCAAAATGAAAAGTGAACAAATTGGTTGAGATAACAATAATTGAATGGTTTGAAAGAATGGTCTTGCTCTACAATTGGGCATTTTTAATTACTGAAAACTTTCCAAATTTCATATAATAATAGGAGAAAAAGGATGCATATAATAATAATGGAAAAGATGTGGCAAGCCCAAATCAACTGTGATATTTTGAACTTCTGATATTTTCTTCCGTTATGCCCTAAGTCCTATAAAAACAAGATCATATCTATGCTCACTGATGTGTTGTCCACAGTCACTAGCACAGAGTTTGAAACGTATGTCAGTGATCAATAAGTATTTGGTGTCTTTGAGTCAGTGAATGTGTGAGTTGTACTTTAGATACCACAGGCCACGTATGTATAAAATTGTTTCTACAAAAATGGAGCTTCCACTGCCTATAACATGGCTTGGGTTCTCTCTTGCCACTTGTGAAGAAAAGGAAACTGACTGTAAAGATGGGTGGACAGGAGACTACATGAGGCAATAATTGAGAACCAGACAAAACCCTGGGAAGAATACGCACGTGCTGCTTTCAACCTTTGCCCAGATTGTCCTAATGAAGAGCCAAGTAAATTAAAAGTAACAGTTGCTGAGAGAGCTGGACACAGAGTTGCAGATGGGCACAGATTTTACTAACAAGTAAGGAGCAGGTGTTTGCTATTCATGATTTCAATAATAACAAAGTCATAGGATATTTGAAAGAAGTATACATTTTTTTTTTTTTTTTTTTTTTTTGTAGAGACAGAGTCTTTATTGCCCTTGGTAGAGTGTCGTGGCATCACAGCTCACAGCAACCTCTAGCTCCTGGGCTTAGGTGATTCTCTTGACTCAGCCTCCCCAGTAGCTGGGACTACAGGCGCCCGCCACAACGCCCGGCTATTTTTTGGTTGTAGTTTTGGCCGGAAAGAAGTATGAGTATTAATGTAAAACTTGTAGCAGACACACTGTATTATTTTAAACTCTAAGCTAGTGGATGGCAGAGAAATGGTGATGAGAAAGGTGGTGTTCTTCTTTAACATTTTCCCTCCTGGCACGTCATGATCACGTTTGCGTGTGTAGAGTTCAAGGATAAAGCAAAGGATTTTCTCATTGTCCAAAAGGAAAGATAACATATTTTGAAAGACAGAGGTCATATGTTGGCATTGTCCTGACTGACTATGCATTAGATCAGATAGCAAATTAGATATTGATAGAACGATTTTGAACAGTCGATAAGCTTTCTGATGATTGATAGCTTTACACTGCCTGGTAATGTCACTGCTGGCATTTAGAAACTAGAGAAAGAAACTATAATGTAATATTCTCTTTCTGGAATCTTTAAGTGCAATCTAGACTCAAAGTTTCACTACGTAGATAGCAAGAATTACAGAGTTGGCTTTCATAAGAATGAGGGAGAGAAAATTAAAATATCATCCTTTGCTTTGTGTACAAAGCTGTCCTCCCAACCACTCTTCAGTCTGAATCAGAGGGCAAACTGAAGTTCTTCTGATATGAAGAGGGAAAAAGTGGTTCATAGAAGCAATCAATAAAACTGTACCCTAAAGAATAAAAATAAATGAAATGCGGAGCAAATGGTTCATTTCATTAGGGGACTGTTTCTGGTAGGACATTCAGATTAAAACAAAGTGCTCGGAAAACCACAAGATACATCACTGTCCACTTCTAAATAATATTTTCTGAAATGTAATCAGGAAAGTGGAAGATGGTGAAAAGAAAACACTATACCTTTCGTAACAGCTTCTTAAGTTCTCCAACACCCTTTCATCCTCCATGTTATCATTTATGAAAAACTTTTCTCTAAGTTTAATTAATCAATCAATCAATCAATTAAATACTTGTTTAGTTGCTCATCCATTTTTTCGGTCAGCATGCGTCAGCATTGTTATAGGTACTGCAATGCTACAGTGGGTAAAACTGAAACACATTCTTACCTTCCTAGAGCTTATCCATTGGTGGGGGAGGACAGATGATTCTCAAACAAATAAGAAAAGTACATAGGAAATCCACTGGTGATCAGTGGTAAAGTAGTTAGGGGATGCCATGAGGTGAGAGTTTCTATTAGGAGAGCCAGATGAAATAGATGTTCAATTATGTTTGGAATTCAATTAAAAAATGACACAGAGCATCATCTTAGTGTAATTATTGTAGTATAAGTATTTGCTAGATGAACAAAGGGTAAAGTGTTTGCAGATGAGGTCATAATGGATGTGAGCAAATGATGTGACAGTCTTGTACAGGCTTTGATGATGTAGAGCAAATATGCTACATAGAGAAATAAAAGGATGTAAAAATACAAATCAGATTTTTAGATGTGAAAATTGAAATGTCTGAAATGAAAAAATACACTGGATGGGATTCATGGTAGATAAGACATTTCTGAAGAAAACACTAGTGAATTTAAAGACACAATAGATAAAATCCAAAATAAAGCACAACAAGGAAAAAGTGAGGACAGCATCAGTAAACTGAGGGATGAATTCGGGTGACCTAATATAAACATAATTGCTCTCCCTCTAAGGAAGGTAGAGCAATTAAAAAGGATGACTAAGGTCAAACACTTTCCAAATGTGATGAAAACTATTAAAATGGTGACATAAAATCTCAACAAACCTCAAGCACAAGAACACACCAACGGACATTACAACTGAAGTGCCTTAAAAACAGTAATAAAAAGAATATCCTAAAAAAAATCCACAGATAAGAGGACATATTGCATACTTAGTCCTCAGAGGAACAGGAGTGTGTCCAACTTTCTGAGGAGACCACGGTCTGGGATGTGTGCCTGCTGGAGAAGTGGCCATTGACAAACTTCTCAGCTCAAACTGTGCTCGCGGTTGCAGGGAATTGGGGAAGGAGCACAGCTCCCAAGCGACTTTCTGGGCTGCAGTGGTGGGGGAAGTGTCTGGAAGGAGGAAAGCTGGTACTGCCACTGCTGGTGGCATTCTCCTGGGAGGTGCCCCTCTTAAGTTGCCCGTACTCCTGCAACTACTATTTCCCCCATGCCAGGGCTTTGTGGAGAGTAGAAAAGCCTTCATGGTATTTAGTGCCCTGCTGTTAACTTAAGTCACTTCTTAGGGGCAGGGGAATTCTCCCCTTACCCTGCTGCTGGGCTCTGGACGTCTCTGGGTTTGAGTCTCAAGGTTATCGTCTTCTCTTTATGTTGTACGGATGCCTCAGCTTTGCAGTTTCCTCTGGGGGGGGGGTCTCTAGAAGCCCCTGAGTTCTCTCTTTGTGTTCCACAGTTGAGCAGAGACTCTTATCCCCTTTCCTCTGTCTGATATTCTGTCTTCCCACTGGGACTGGCCAGCAAGCCATGTCTCTAGCCAGCCATCCTGGACATGTCCCATGGAAAAAACAAGTTGACAACTGTTGGAGAAAGAATCATGCAGTGAGGCCATTACAGTGGGAAGGGCTTTGAGGAAGTCCTTTGAACTTGCACTTCCTGCCAAGATGGGATGGTAAATCAGAAGCAACTACACGGATCTGGAAATGCAGAGATTACTGCCACCAGGAAGACTTTGAAAGATGTAGGAGTGGTAATACCTATCATATCTCCATTTAACTGACCAGTTAGACCTGGACAGAAATCAGATGAAGATGAGTGCGCTGTCATAAACCTTCTCAGGTGGTGACTTGCACTGCAGCTGATGTGCTACTAGATGTGGTATGTTTACTGAAGACAGCTCTGGTACTTGGTTTGCTGCTATGGACCTGGCTTATGTCTTTTTCTCCAAACCAAATTTTTACTACCAAAAGTAGTAAAATTACTACTTATTACTTACCAAAATAAATTTACTTTTACCTGCCAGGGCCAAAAGTTTAACTTCCCAGTATTGCCTCAGACCTACTATACCAATTAACCTGAAAAGCATAATGTTACATGCTGAGAACTTGATTATCTTGACATTCTATAAATCATCTCATGGGTCTAATATATTAATGCCATTATGTTGATTGCATCTGATGAGCAAGGCAAGAGTAAGCTTCATGGACAGGTGTTCTGACTCCTTTGACACCAACTCATGTAGCATTGTCCCCTCTCTCTCAGTCCAGACCTGAAATTGGTTGAAAAAAAAAATAATAAAGACAAGACCAAAAATAAACGAAATTGAAACTAAAAAAATTCAAAAGATCAACCAAAGACAATGTTGGCTTTTTTGAAAGATAAAATTGATGTATCTTTGGCTAGATGAAGAAGAAAAAATAAGTCCCAATAAATAAAGCAGATATGAAAAAAGTCATTAAAACTAATGCCGCAGAAATTCAAAGTAGCATTAGAGACTAGAGGAGCAACTATATGCTCAAAAGTTGGAAAATGAGGAAGAAATGGGTAAATTCCTAGACACATACAACATACCATGATGAAGCTAGGAAAAAGCAAAAAACCTAAATACATCAACAACAAGTAAAGAGACAGAAACAGTAAGATTAATGAAAAGTTTCTCATCAAACAAAAGCCAAGGATCTAATGGTTTTATCACTGAATTCCTGCAATCATTCAATGAAGAACTAATACCAACCCTACTTAAACTATTCTCAAAAATTGAGGATGAAGGGATACTCCCACACTCATTGTATGAGGCCTGCATTATCCTAATGTCAAAACCAAAGACACACACAAAAGAAAACTATAGGCCAATATATTTGATAAACATAGATGCAAAATCCTTAACCAAATAGTAGCAAATCAAATTCAGCAACACATTAAAAAGATTGTTCAAGATCAAGTGGGATTCATTTCAGGGGTGCAAGGATGCTTCAACATATGCAAATAAATCAAGGTGATGCACCAAATGATGGAAGGGCAAAAACTATATGATAATTTCAAATGACGCTGAAAAGCATTCAATAAGATTTGACATCCCTTCATGATAAAAACTCTCAAAATGTGTATACACAAAAATTACCTCACCACAATAAAAGCTATGTATGGCAGACCCACAGCCAGTATCATACTGAGTGGAGAAAAACTGAAAGCAAAAGCTTTAAGATCTGAAACAAGACAAAGGTGTTCACTTTCATCACTGTAATTCAACAAAGTACTAGAAGTTCTAGTTGGAGCAATTAGACCAGAGAAACAAGACATCCAAATTGGAAAGGAAGAAGTCAAATTACCCTTGTTTGTGGACTATATGATCCTATTTGTAGAGACAACTAAAGACTACACACACACACATCTACTAGAAATTATAAACAAATTCAGTAAAGTTTCAGGATACAAAATCACCATACAAGAAACGGTAGCACCTCCATATGCCAACAATAAATAATATGAAAAAGAAACTGAGGAAGTAATCCCATTTACATTAACTACAAGTAAAATAAAATATCTAGGAGTAAACTTTTTAACAAAAGAAGTTACAGATCTCTACAATGAGAACTATAAACCATGGATGAAAGAAATTAGATATTCCACGCCCAGATTGGTAGAACGCTGACATGTTCCTGGAGGAAACTGAAGATGGTAGAGGTATAACAACTTTGAAAAAAAAAGTTTGGCAATTTCTTTGAGAAGTTAAACTTACCAATAACATATGATGCAGCCTTTCAATTCTTGGTATTTATATGGGAGAAAAGAAAGTATCCATACAAAGTCTTTTTAACAAATATTCCCAACGACTTTGTTTGCAATAACCAGAAATTGGAAGCAACTCAAATGCCATTCAACAAATAAAAGCACAAACAAATTGTGGTACTTAAAATAAGGAAGAATGAATTATTGATACATGCAATGATATGGATGAATCCTGAATTAAGTATGCTGTTTAAATGTGGCCAGATGGTACGAGAACATATTGTATTATTCTGTTTATGTAAAACTTAAAGAAAAGGCAAACCAACCAATAGGGTTGCGGAGTGGATTAATGGTTGCCAGTTGAATGAGGAGTGGCCACAGAGGAAAGGCAGAAGGCGATTATTTCAAAAGTCTAATGTAAGTGGAAAAAGCAGGTGAACTAGTGGGAATTTCTAGTCCAGAAGGAGTATCTTCAGATGGAAAGATTATGTTTCAATGGTGATGGAAGGAAATACATAGAGAGGCAGACTCTGAAGACATACGGAGAGGACATAAGTGAGCAGGGAACTGGGAAGAGCAGGGACGTGAGTGGACAGGGCCCCGTTTGGTCAAAGAGTTTATGTGGCAGGAACCATGAAGTTGCTCACAGCACCATGGTGAGGAAGGGGCTCAAGCGGATGCAGCAGCAGGTGCACAGCAAGGTGATTACCAGAGTCAAGGTGGAGTGAGGGTATGTGTGTCCCTGAGGTCTGCTGGGGCCTGGAAGTGCCAGGCCAGAGTTTGCAGAGCATGCTGGGAATTAAAGGCCAGCATCTGGCTTTGCATTTTTCCTCCTGGTGTTCTGTTCTCGTCAAGATTTACCCTGAAGCCTCACTGATACTGCCACTGCTTTGTGCATTTTCCTATTCATCTGGTATCTCAGCGTTCCATCTGCAACACTTCCCCTTCCCTCTTCCCAATCCACATTCTTTGGCCTTTGGATACAATCCAGTAGACAATAACGACTCTGACTGAATAATCTTTACTCTTTCTTTGGTTATTTTTGTTTACCATATGATGTTTGGACTCTTCACAGGCCAGTTTCCCATCCTGACTTAAAGAGAAACACTTCACAACTGTTTGATGAAGGCGTCCTCTTCAGGTTTCTCGTGCCTTCTCCATAAACTCCCTCTATGGTAATAGTAACCAAGAGTTAACCAATAAAAAGCCAAAAAAGCTAAAACCAAATATCTAAAGTGATTGAAATTTGCATTCCTAAAGATCTTGTTTTGTTTTGTCTTTTCCCCCCAAACTTGCTTGAGATATCATGACCCACTTTAACCACTAAATTATTTGTTAAATATACACTTTCTATGGAATCTTCTATCTGGATATTACTCTCGGTACAGACATATCCTCTGAGTATTTAGCACTCTGAAGAAAACATTTTTCAAAGTACATGGACACTTTCTGTTACTAAAAGAAAAAGAATCTGATGATACAGAAGGCATAATATGGTTTGGCTATTCCCACTACATTTAATCTAGGGAAAATATATAGATACCAATTATGTGCACAAGAGATCCAGATAAAAGCCAGGCAATTAGGAGAACAATCAACTGAAAATGACCCAGGGGCAGAACGACAAAAGAAAACGTTTATCCAGAAAGATCAGCTCTCTTCAACTAGTAAGCTTTCAATTGGTTCATTCCAGGTGTCTCTGACATTAAAGATTTGACAAATGTAATGAGAAGTGATCAGAATCGAGAATCTGCAGATTTGGATTAATGTTGAACCTTTGCCATTAATTTCTCAGTGACTGTGGGCAGATATTTGAGCATCAGTTTAATTATCCATGATACGATAATAATTAAAATTATGCCACTTGCCAGAGAGCAAAATGAGACAATTTATGTTCGACATTATTAACTGTAAAACATATCACTCTGAAGAGAATTGCTATTTTTGTTCTTGTTTTTATTGTTGTTGTTAATGGTGGCTATAAGGAAACATCAGATAAAGGTATCTTGAAAGCAAGAAGGTCTATTCTACAGAGATAGCGGCTTTTCACATTCAGATCTGTATGTGCCCTTTTGGTCCACTGAACGTATAAAGTAATGGTAATAAAAATTGGAGATATATCTCTGTTTTTAAATTGGGAATCCATGCTTACTGCTTCCCGCATTAATCATAAGGCAATTATTAAGCTGAGTAAGAACTGAAAACTGTTCCAATCCCAAACATGCTTTTAAATAAAGAAGTTAAAATATCAAATAAAAATAGTCTGGCAAACCCAGGTTTTAATTTTCCTATATATTTATCTCTTTTATATTAAAAGCTTGTTCAGTATTGGAAATTATTTATCAGTTCTTTCCTTTTCCCTGATGATTCCTCCATCCCGAAGCCCACTGAGTGTATGTGTCACAGTCTTGTACGTACAGGATCATTGAGCAGATCACAGTTAACAATCTGATTTGTGAACGCAATTGTAAACTATATTGTGTTTGACAAGAAGCTTTCCACAAATATACTACTCTGAAAGAAAGACAGGTTTTGAAACTGTTCATATATATAAGATTAACATTTCCAGGATAATTAATCTTGGCCATTCTTGAGCCCTGCACAGCTTGACACAGAACTGAAATGGATGCTTTAATTTAGGACATCATTAGATATAAAATAGTTATTTTCAATTGAGCCTTATACAATGATATTTTGTATTATTTGAGATAAAACAGTTATTTTCAATTGTGCCTCACAATAGTTCAATGAGTTTTGGAAATGCCATCTACTTTCACAATGTAGAAAAAAATTACCAAATGATAGATATTTAGGTGCTCTTAACCATAATTGCTACATGGAAAGAAAATTATACTTCATCCAGTATACAATGAAAATGCTGTGTTTAGCCTGCATGAAACCTTTCTTCTGGGAATTACAGAATGCTCTGTCCTATTTAACATAGCATATAGACATAGCATATACTATTATTGTAGTCTTTTTTCTATTAAAATGCTAATGAATAAAAAGGGATTTCATTTTTATTAAGGAGGTTAGAAGTACAAGTGTGGGAGAATGAATTAAAAACAAACCTACTGGGAGAAGAGATAAGAATTCTGGACATCTGTAGGTCCTTCCTCCCACATATCAAATTCGGAATCATACCTCCACAGGGAAGCGGGATATTGAACTACAAAAGGAAACCGAACCCACACTTAGAAATGAATAGCAGGCTGAATCCAAAGGGTTCAATAAAAACAAACTATTTTCTTATTTTATTCATAAACAATGTTGAGATTATAAAACCCAAAGGAACACATAGTGGGTGGTTTTATCTTTCATTCTTTGTGTTATTTATTTATTTATTTTTATTTCTTTGAGAAACATGTGGCAATACCAGAATTTTATTATTCTGGGCTTTACTTGTCACGTTCCTGTTTTTCTTTTTCTTGTGGGTTTGCTTTTGGCTAACTCAGTATTCATTATTGCCTCCATTTAGCTTCAGAACAGTTTGTAAATGTGATCCTATCTTAATCTATATCCTAAATCCGTATCTTCCTTCCCGGTTTTAGAACTATCCAAGCATTTCTATCATATAGCCATTCATGAGGATAAATTAGGTTTCCTGAAAGTCAACAGAAGACTTTACTTTTTGTAATTTTTGTCACAAAGTTAGAAACTTATATTTTTCCTAACAATAAAATGCTTTTATTCTGGCATTCAGCTGAGCTGTTCAATAGACTTTGCTTTCCATGTAGATCCCTAATTACAGGTGAAAAAACCTAAGAGAACCTGTGCTATTCATCAGGGTCCGAGAAGTGACAAGAAAAGGAAAGTTTTGCCAAGTTGGATGTTTCTGAAAGCTAGATTTCATTATGGAGCTTTACATTTTATATACTTACCATTATTAAATAATAACAATTATAGCAAAAAGCAACTTTTATTTTCTTCTTCTCAAGACAAGAGTCTCACTTTATCACCCTCTGTATAGTGCCATGGTGTCATAGCTCACAGCTATCTCAAACTCTCAAGTGATTCTCTTGCTTCAGCCTCCTGAGTAACTGGGACTATAAGCACCTGCCACAACACCCAGCTATATATGGAGACTGAGCCCAGGTAATCTACTCGCCTTGGCCTTCCAGAGGAAAAAAGTAACCTTTTATATTTAAAATTTCTACTGAAAAGGTCACATTGTTCTTAAGACTTAAAACTCTAGCTTTAATTACCATTGATAATATGGGGGGTATTTTGTGGGGGGGGCACCATCTGGCTCTGTCAACCAGAGTGGAGTGGAGTGACATTCCACAGCAACTTGTAAACCCCAGGCTCTAGCTATCCTCACGAGTCAGCCCCTTGAGTATTTAGGACTACAGGCAAAACCACCATGTCCAGCTCATTTTTTAAATTTTTGTAGAGACCAAGTCTCACTGTTTTGCACAGTCATGTCTTAAACTCCTGGCCTCAAGCCTTGGCCTTCCAAAGTGGTGGGATTATGGGCACGAGGCACAGTGTCCAGCCAAATTAAAGTTTTAAATAAAAAAAAAATTGAAAATGAATTGGATATCCAAATGGGTTGCATATCCATGTATGTCCCACAAATTCAAAACATCCAGAACAAGAAAGTCCTTTTTTCCTACTATCTAATTAGCTCATATTTGCTGTCTTGGTAGGTGATCTGTAGGTTCACTGTAGCTTCCTAACAAGAAAACTGAGAACTACCCTATGTAAGTCCTTCCCAGCTTCCGAGCTAATTATTCAGCAAATCTCTAATATCTCTGCTTTCTGTTACTGTCATTCCTACTGCCGCTTCCTGACTTAGAGTCATCCATGGTTCATCCTGCTGCCAAGGAGACCTTGCGGAAACCCACGTCTGGTCCTCACCTCCCTGCTGCTGGAGAAAGGACCCTTACCTGTCACAGTGCCTTCGGAAACGTTTTTATGTTTAATTTTTATCTTTCCAAACTCTTGCTCACAGGTCCAGTCTTTTATACTTTCCTTGACACATCAGAAAACTTGACTTTTTTTCAGGTTTTCTATACATTATGTTCCGTTTACACTTTCACATTTTTGCACCAGTTGCTACCTCTTTTCAGAGTGGTTCTCCACCCTTCCTCCTTAAACAAATAAAAAAAAAAATCACATTCACTGTCCGACGCATTGTATTGTTCAAGGAATCTTTGCAGATAATAACACACATGTACATATCTCCACATCCTCTATCTTACCCCTGTAACAGGTGCTTGTTTTTACATCTATCACCCAGTACACACCAATACTCATATCAGCCTCCTGAACTGAGCTATGAGTTCCTGGAAGAAAAACATCATATTATTGTCTTTGCAATAAAATAAGGTTTGTAGATGGAATAAATAATAAAAGTCACAGCAAAAATGTAATTGACATGTTGGGAATAGGTAAATGATAGAGTATTGAAAAATGAAGAATGGTGGGGTGATAGTATCTTAAGATAGTTATTGATTATGATGTAATAACATTTAGCTTCCCCCTTTGCCTTGTAACCATTCTGTAAGTTGTATTTACAAAGAAGGCTGTCTGCTTCTTGCTGACTTAGAATAAATAAATTCTTTCTTCTTAAAATAGAGGATATTTTTCTGTAGTGTTTAAGGTAGATAGGGCCACAGTTAATGAACGATACAAGATTTTCTGACTCTGATAACTTCAACCACTATGTAAAGGTTTCTTATCTTAAGGACTCTCTCAGATTTTATGTTCCTTCCAGCTCATTTGACTTTGTGGTACTCACTTTCCTCTCTTGTGATAAAATAACAGTCTTGCTTTCCATTTACATTTTATGTGATGTTGAATTCTTGTTTTTCATAGATATATTCTTTGGTTGGCTTAACAGATCGCAGATCTGTTTTAATATTTAACTTACATAGAAGCAGTTAGGAAGCATGACATTTATCTGTAGGTAAATACCAATTTAAATGGGATATACTAAAATGGGAGTATGTAAACATTAAAGTATTTAATGCTACTTATTAGGAAATTTAAAAGGTACCCTGTTTTCCTGAAAATAAGACATCCTCCGAAAATAAGACCCACTTACAGGAAAGATAAGACGTTCCCTGAAAATACGACCTAGCCCATCTTTGGGAGCACACCTTAAAATAAGACACTGTCTTATTTTCAGGGAAACAGGGTATAATTATTGATATTTTTAGTGCAATAAATAGAGAAGAACCACGCTTAATGTGTAAGGGTTTTCTTTTTCCTCATCAGATTTGGTTCCTAAGTCACAAATTCCTTAGTGACTTAGGATTGTAAATGCAATATTAATTTAGCTATAATTATAATTTCTGAAGATTGTATTTTAGAAAAAGAAATGTTGCCAAATTTCTAGAGACTTTTAGTTAAAAGACATTTTAGTCTTACCTAAATACTAAGTATACAGGGGGACTTAGAAAAATAAGGAAGACCACTGTGATAAAAATGTGTCAAATGGTTTATGAAGTGAGTGTATGATGCCCCATAATCATATCATTGTATACAGTTATGATTTAATAAAAAAATTAAAAAAAAAAAGAAAAATAAGGAAGAAAAAGAGAAAAAGAGAGAAAAAAACAAAAGCTAAAATAATCAGTGCTCTACTATGGTGGTGAAGAGTTGTGATGTTTACTTT
Organism: Nycticebus coucang; assembly: GCF_027406575.1. Taxonomy (NCBI): domain Eukaryota; kingdom Metazoa; phylum Chordata; class Mammalia; order Primates; family Lorisidae; genus Nycticebus; species Nycticebus coucang. Next base: position 24,705,550 of record NC_069780.1, read on the forward strand.
TATGTGTAACTTGATTAAGCTAAAAGATGCACAAATATGTGGTAAAATAATGTTTCTGGGTGTGCCTGTGAGGGCGCTTCGGGAAGACATTAGTATTTGAATTAGTAGACCAAGTAAGTAGGATCCCCTCTCATCAGAAAAAGGAGGAGAGAGTGTGCATTCTTTCCTTTTCCTTCTGCGGGGACGTCCCTCTTTGCCGGCCCTGTTAACAGCAGAGCTCCTAGTTTTCTGCCTTTCAGACTCCAGGACTTGCATGAGCGCCCCCTGCCTCCTTCAGACTTTCAGACTGTTGGACTTAGGCTGAATCCCACCTTTGGACTTAGGCTGAATGACACCACTGGCTTTCCTGGGCATCCAGCTTGCAGATGGCTTATCACAGGGATTTTCAGCCTCCACGACACATGGGCCAATTCCCACAGGAAATCTCCTGTTACATACATGGATGTATACACCCCCACACTGGTTCTGTTTCTTTGGAGAACCCCGAGTAAGAACCCAGAAGCCACAGTGTCCATGTGTTACATTCCCATCTTCAGCTGGTACAGTCCTTGTGAGATTGGAAAGTCATATAGCTTCTCTATGCCTCACTTTCTTCTTCTGTAAAATTTAGATAAAAATAATAATTCTTGCCTTATAAGATAGTTTTATGATTAAAATGAATTAAAATGTAAAGCACTTATAACATTATCTGTTACATAATAAATCTCATATAATGTTAGATACTATCATTAAGTGAAAGATTGCATTTCATATTTTTAACATTTTTATTTCTATTCATGCAATATGTAAAAAGAAAGATTTATAAATACAGTATTTCCTAATCCAAAATTGTAATTTAAGACATCAGAAAAAAGCGATGGTTTTTTTAAAAAAAAGTTTGCCACATTCACAAATTGTTTCAGGTTTTAAAAACCTTGCAAAGTATTACTGTACATTTACTGTATGTTTTCTGATTCATTTACTTATTAATTTATTCACAAATACATACTGAGTACCTACCACATGCCAGACACAGTTGTCGCCAGGAGAAAGAGAATAGGGAGGAAAAACACGTAAATAACTCATATATGGCTACCGGCCTTAAGAAGCCTCAACTGAGATAGGGAAACATATATATTATCGAATGGTGAGAAAGTGAGCCTTAGCAAAAGAATATTCCAGACAATGATAATTTCATGTCCAACAGCTTTGAGATGGGCGTGATTGGACTCAGTTGTCCAGGGAAGAGCAGAGTGAGAGAGGGGCAGAGCACTCAGAGGTGATGCCAAGCGGGTGATCCAGGACCCTCCAAGTGTTAGAGGCCATGGCAAGGGTGTGGCTTCTGTTCTGAGTCAGCTGGAAGGCTCTGGAAGGCTAATATGGTTGCCAAAGTCACACACTTAGGCTTACTCTGCTTGAGAGTAGACTCTGGTGAGCTAGGAATAGGATAAATAGTTAAGAGCAATTCAGAGTTAAGAAAAACCTTCCTGCAGAGTGAATAGGATAGAGCAAGAGTTCACAGTCAGAGCTGGAGGAGCATCCAACAATTCATGTATAAACAAAGCACTGTCAGTTTGGTCTTAATTTAGCTCTAATAAAATATGCAGCTTGAATAATGAATATGGATGCATGGATATTAATAAAATCTATGTTCTTTAAATGCATACCGATTTTATAAAGAGTGTTGTATCATAACAAATTGTCTTAATCAATGGATTCTAAGATAACTAGTAGAATGTAAAGGACTTACCATTTTTCATTATTAAAATATGTTTATGCTATTAAAAATTGGAGGCTATTGAGCTAAATAAAAGGATTGACCTCCAGGTGAATTTCTTCCCTACGTTTCAAAAGCAAAATGAGGAGTCACCCTCCTGAGGTAAGTCAGTAGACTGGTCAACATGGCCATATTTCCTGCTGCTCCAAGTCCTGCTGATGAATTCCTCTTTGCAGAAATTGCAGGTGATAAAGCCGGAGCAGAAACACCATGGGATACTAGGAAGGCTGAATCCACCACTGGTGCTGTTGGACCCTACTTTCTTAAGCCTCGGTAACACTTGAGGTCTTGCAATTTCCCCAAAGCAATAAAATATGTCCATTTAGAACATACTATAAATCTCATTCTTTTTTTTTTCCAGAACTCTTTTTTTATTTTTTGTTTTTACATATACATGCGTCAATTAGGTTTCCATTTGTTTTCCCCCACAAAATTAAAAAGACTTGAAATTTAATAACAGTAACAATGTTTAAGATAAGGACTACAAACAAAAACCTTGTAAAGAATGAACGAACATAAATACATTCAGAAAAGAAATCAGACAATTGCTACATGGAAATATTAAGCGATGATAAAAATAATTCAAAGAAAGTAACATTCACATTGTTAAATAAGAGTATGTCTATTATAGAATGCTTTGATTCTGAGATTCAGGATAGAGTCATCAGTTAACTTCTCATTTTTTTTTAGTAACAAAAAATAGACAACTAATATTTACAAATAAAAGTAAAAGATAATTTCAAAAAAACTCATTCTTTAGGGTGAAAACTGCTCTATACACATATGAAAAAAAGAATTTAAACAAAACATATACACACGTATATAATTTTATATAAGTATTGAAAAATTTAATAGTCTCTGGTTATCCAAACTGTCTTTTTTGTTTATTTATTATACGATTTTAGCATAAAAATGTATTTTAAAAGTGATGCTGTCTTTCTTCCCTTTCAGAATTGTCACATAGTTGGCATATTGATAACAAATGACACTGGACAAGCCTCGTTGATTTTTTCAGTTTCACAAAAACTTACTAGAAGATTGACAGAATGTGTTACATTCGTAAGCAAAATTGATCAACCTCTCATTATTAATATGGACATATATAGGCATACCTATATGTACTTTTTTGTCAGAATGAAGTTGCATTTGTGTACAATTTCATTTTGTGATTTTTCCCAGCCACGACTTCCTGCTAGTGTCCACTAAAATAAATCACATTTTGTAACTAGCATCAATATATTTTTCTTTCCTCAGAGAGGGTTTTACCAAGGCAAGTCCTCTGTTTCAAGGTCAGTGCATTAAGACAGCACATTACTCTGGTGAGGCAGCCTAATCTCTTAGCTTGCAAAATGTTGAAATTTTGCTAAAAGCAATTCTTGAATTAATTGTAACTATTTGGCCAGTTCAACTGAAATGATCCCATGGATGGATTTGCCAAATTGGACTGAACAGAAGAAAGTGAAGCCTGTTTTACACACTAGACTGTATTCCACTTTGCTCTGGAAGTGGGCACTGAATGGAGCCTTCTCTTCGTGTCCTGAATCTCCTCTGGCACAGAACAGGGTAATCTCTCCTATTGTTGTTCATCTTTGTCTCCTGACATTGGAAGCTTTTCTGTTTGTCTGGTATTTCCACTCTGTGATCCATTTAATTGGTATCTACTCCTCAAGTTGTCTTCTCTCAAAACTCTGGTTTAATCAGAAACAAATCTTTGTGTTAGATTAGCAACAAAGGCTGCAATGCAGACGAGAAGGTTGTTGGGAATCTGTCCACATTGTTTACCAAATGGCTCAGTATTTCCAAGCAGCTGATGACAGACCAGTCGTCAATCCAAATTCATCTCCAGAGAGACACATAAAAACTTTACTGCTTAACAGAGCTCAAAATAGCCACCTGTCTCTTTGACTAAAGTACAAGCAAAGGCTGTCCTGCTGATGCCGGGTGGCTTCTGTCATCTTGGGCACCACCACCACCACCTGATGCTAATTATGTTGCTGATGTTTGTAGCTCGTGTTTCGACTTGAAATTTTTATTGCTTCGGGTTTGGGTGATTGAGTAGCTGGGACAAAAAAAGCCAGATCATGGAAGAATGTGTGTGAATAGATGTGCGTGTGTGATGTGTGGGCAGGCATCTAACTCGCACAGACTCACAATTTCCAAATTGTGCAAATGCATTCACATCTCCTCTATGTTTACGTGATCGCTTGAGCACCGTTATTCTCATTAAGAGGAAACTTATGATTTTCTCCTTAAGCAGCCTCTCTGCCTGTACTGTAAGCTCTTACTCAGCCTAGCCAGGGGTTAATCTGGGCTTAATGTCAAATGCTGAGAAAACTCAGGTCTGAAGAGCTCACTGCCATCCAGCTTTTAGCCGGTGCCCAGTGTGTGGCGGAGCCTAATTTTCTCCCTGCCCACGCTGTCCGAGCATGGTCGCTTCTCACTCTGGCTCTCAAAAGGCAGGTTTTTTCTGTATATGAGTACATTTCTGCCAGGGTCGTGGTGGCACTGAGGATGCAGGAAGACCTCCAGGGCCCATCCAGCATCCTCAGCTCTTCATCCTGTGCTCAGTCTGCCCCATGCCTCCACGCGGATTCAACCCAGAATAGTCAAGGGAACTGGCTCTCTTAAAGAATATTCTTGAAACAAGTGTGAGGCAATTTTCTCATACATCTAGTATAATAAACCTATGTTCATGTTTTTAAATTCATATCAAAAACATATGCTTATGTTTATGTGTGTTCTCACACATTAAATAATTAGATCTATTATGACACTTGCATTTTTTACAATAAAATAGAATCTTGGTAATATGCACAATACCACAAGTGTTTTTCCCCCATAACCTGCATCAAAGAAAACAAATGATTATAATGCTACTCGAATATATAATGTGAAGTCTTGAAGAACCATCACACATTGCCCACAACTCTAGGTACCCATCTTATTTATGTACATTTTTAATGCAATGATCTACTTTAAATTATTTGTGATGATTAGACAAGCGGAGAAATGTGTAGCAAAATTGGATCCTGTCTAAAAATCCAGTAATGGCTTTTAAGAAAATATTATGCCGTGACATATTAGGCTTTTATACAAAGTGAAATCACTATGCTGGAACCATAGACATTTAATAAAAATAAAGGGAAACCTGTTAAAGGCAAATACCTTAGTATATAGTAATATCCTTTCACCTTTCCTTGCAATTTCTCCACTTGGCACAAAGAATCTTGGTGCTTTTAAGTGTTTTTATGTAGCTGGCAGAATAGGTTTTTCAATATATCTTGATTCCCAGAGGCTTTATAGGTTTTGCAAACCTATGGCAAATCATAATTTGTATAACTGTTATTTTCTTATATGAATGCCATTATTCCACAGAGATGGGCTTGCTGAGTGGACAGAGTATTAAATTTTCTTCTCTGTGGTACACTCAGAATCCAGTGTGGTTCTAAGGCCTAAAAAAATTGAATAAAGGAAGAACAGGATGAAAACTAACAGAGCAGAGAAGCCTCGGCTGAGGGAGAAATAAATGGCTTCATGAACTTTGAGTTGGTGGGACCTAAAAGGTTATATACAAGGGCTAAGCATGTCTGCTAAAGAGTTTTTTCTCTATCTCAGGATCTTATATTCTGCTATCAGAATTCTTATGCTTCTGATTGTGATACATGACTGTATAATTAATACATGCCTGAGCTAAGTGATAGTTTGTAACAAATTTACAAATGCCTCCCCCCATTGCCATTCATCCACTAATTCAGTATGCATTGAGCACTGTAAAGGGTTGAATTTTGTCTTCCTGACCTTCATATGATGAAGTCCTAACCCCTGTGCCTCAGTGTGTGATCTTATTTGGAGATACAGTCTTTACTGGGATAATCAAGTCAAAAGAGGTTATTAAGAAGAGCTTTGATTCAATGATTATGAAGACATTACAGATACATTTAAAGACAGATACATTTAGAGGGTGGATTCCATGTGAACATGAAGACAGGTGTCTACCAGCCAAGGAGAGAGGCCTGGACCAGAGCTTTTCCTCATATCCCTCAGAAGGAATCAACTCTGCCAACACTTTGATTCTCAACTTCTATGCTCTTTACCTATAAGACAGTTTTGTTTGTTTGTTTGTTTTTTAATATACAAGTTGGTGGTAGTTTGTTAAGGTAGTTCTAGCATGTGACATACTAGGTGCTGAAGAGAGAGATAAAAACATAATTACATAAATAAGGCTCTTCAGGAAGTTTCCAGTAAAGAGAAGAAAAACAAACTTATAAACAAATGCCCTCACGGTGACACATGAGCAGAGGAGGTGGCGAGGACATTGCAGGTACAGGCATAGAAGAGGGAGGGCCTAAATCAGCGAGGGTGATCAGAGAAGTTGGGACCTCAGAGCTGAGTTTTAAAATAGGATTGAGCAAGAGAGAAAACAAAGGGATAGTCTACACTCTGGATCTGGCAGATTATACAAGCCAAACCAAGGTAGCATAGGAAATTAGAGTTTCTTTTGGGAGCTCTAAGCAGATTATTAGGCCCAGGGATAGTACAGGAGGATAAAGACAGGTCAAGACAGAAAGACTGGAAAACAAACCAAAAAAGATCTGGAAGATTTGTTATGCTGTGTAAAAAGGTTTAAAATAAAGGATTTAAAGAAGGAAAGTACAAGACATTTTTACATGAGGGAATTAATTTTGTTATAGTCTGTAGATTGGATTGGATAAGAGTATAGGGTTAAATTGGAAGAAGACAAATTTGGTAGCTATTACTATAATTAAATGATGAGATTATTGGCTAGTCGCTTGATGTGTATATGGAAAAGAAGCCTGTGATTCTACAAATAGGTGAGAAGTTAATTTGTGTATCGATCAATGGCAGGACCCAAATTTGAAGTCTTACCTGACTCCAGCTCTGCTCTCTACTGTACCCTGCTCCATTGCCTGCAGGAAGTATGGGATAGAGGCAACAGTGGGATAGTGACACCCTGAGGAAGCAGACCGGAGTGGTGCTAGGAAGGGAGCTGTGAGGAGATACATGCTGCAGAAGCTTCCATTTTGGGTCAACCTGATTGACCTGGGAGACCAGGTCTTGTCAACTGCCTCAGGAATGAGAATGGGATTCCAAAGTAAAGACAAAGATGATTCTTGAAGGAAAGGCTTGAGCTAGCCTCATGTAGGCCCATAAACTGCAATTCAAGTGCCCAATCCACAGGCAAAGAACCAACTGGGCTATTTTATATGTTGTCTGTAGGGACTAACTATGTAATGTGTGAAATATTATATGTTTTCACATATTTGAATTATGATGACGGTGAGAGAGAAATTCAGAAAAAGATGAGAAGTGTATAGCATATATTTCTATCCATGAGAATTTGCCTAAATCTGTAGCCTTAGATTTTTAATTACTAATCTATGAAGAGCTCTTTTCCTTACTTTAGAACTAGATCCCAAATTTCAGAATCTGAGAATTACTTTTCTCATCCTAGTGTATTCTATTTTGTGATGTGTATTCAGCAGTTAATTAGAGTCTGATCCGAATCTCAGAGGTGAGGCTTGGGCCTTGTTATAAAGCAACCTCCTGAAACAAACTTCAAAAGCAAGATACACTAGTTTATTCTGCAGTAACATGCAGCCTAAAAATCTTAGAGACTTACAGGAACACTGATTTATTTCCCTATGAACCATTACACCATCAATTACAAGCATTCTGATTAAGATGATCTATATTATTTCTACTTTCATGTCATTGGCCCAAAGAGTTCACACGACCAAAACTAACTTCAAAGAAAAGGAAAAGAACATTTTCCTCACTGACCCAGAATGAGAAGACTAGACATATCCATGTCTCAAAAGTACCTCACGAATTTGTCACAAATAGAGAAAATGGGAAATTGTAGCTAAGTGTACCTTTATTTAAAAAATATTTATTACAAAGTTTTACAAAGAGGTGGCTGCCAAGTAGGAAATATTTTGTAATTATTTTATAAAATTTTATAATGATAAAATTAATTTTATCATTAAAATTTAATTTTATAATTAATTAATAAACAAACTCATTTAACTACAATTTCCCATTTTTCCCTATGTATGATTATTTTAGGGGTGATTGCTTAGGACACCCCAAATTTGTGAGCAATAATAATGTTGTCCCTAGAAACAACTCAACATTTCATGGACTTCACAAACAAAAAAAGTCTTTCCTCTGTCACTATGTCATACTATTGGCATGGCAGCACTAGGGTGAGTGTACATTTATATACGGGCAAGCGTGTGTACAAACCTGTGTGTGTGTGTGTACATATGTGTGCACACCTGCATGCTCCATATCATCATTTGGATACCCAGTCCTCTTGCTTTCTTGGCTCCACCTTATTCTGGAGTCTTTACTCAGGTGTTAGATTGGGAGAAAGCGTAACAATCACACATAGGGAAATCCTATAGCTCAGGTCTGGAACAGGTGACACCATTTTCATTTATATTCCATAGACCAAAATGCAGTCACTCTGCCAAATCTAACTGCTAGACCAGCTGGGAAACTTTTCTAACTGTGACCAGGGAAGAAATGGCAAACAGATTGTTGGTAACCATTTGCACATTGGATGGACCCTGATTCTCTAAGTAAAATATATAACTGCCACTTTCTTCTGACCTCCTGGAAAGTAGGTCCTTTAATGGAGACAGAGAGGTCATTGGCCATTTACTCTAGAAAAATCAGCAAAACCTCTCAAGACTCTGTGTTTAATAAGTCAAAATGAATTAGCAGACTTTGAACTATCAGGTTTTTGCTTTTGATTCCATAGAGAAATATTCTCTAACTACGAACATTCTTGATAAACTGAGTATGTGAAGAAAAACTTTCTTTTATTTACTGAAGTAATTCTGTTTTTATTTTAAATATTATCCATTGTCTTCTACAAAGGGCCTTTGACTCAGAAAAGAATTCTATTTAAGGAAACAATTAATGTATGTTCCCTTTGTTCAGAGGGTCACAATCTAGGAGAACGGGAGGGGTCATTTTGTTAAATAGTTTCTAGACATTTTCAATCTTAGAAAAGCAAGAACAAAGATTTTTTTTCATTTGTATTGAATGAGAATGAGAATAACATATATAATAAATGTTATTTGAGCAATGCCATATGGCAAACTTTGGTCTCAAAGGCAGTGTGTGAACTATCTTCCTACAGAAAATGTGATAAGAAAATGGATATTCTGTAGTATTTGCTATCTTTTGATTATAGTAGACTTTGCTACAGAACAGACAGAACTTTGATTTTCATTGCGTGTACTAAACTATACCTTGGGGTTACTGTGAAGAATTCACGAATGCTTGTAAGGAAATGTAAGGGTATTTCTCTGTGAATTGCTGTGCACCTAGGGTCCATATTAATTTTAGATATTGTGCACATCTCCATTTGGAAAATTCTCTTTTGCATATCTGCTTAAGGCTACATTGGTTAAGGGAAACAGTTCATTTTATAATTTTAGTAATATAGCTCCAGACTTTTATAATTAGAAACAGTAGGAATGGTATTTTGATTGTATAATTAGGTGAAATAAAAGTTCTACTTAAAACTTTGATAGAGATTTCATCTGAGATATTCAAAGTATTTGCTAATATGAATTGCATAATAATTATTCTGCAAGCCACAGACACATAGGTTCTCTCATGCATCTTGACACTTATAGATCGTTTTAACGAAGATCTTTCCTATTGTATCTGGCTATACTCTATATTAAAAGTAGCATATCCCTAACTTTAGACTAAAATGTCATTAAAGTAAAAGTTTGCATGTACCATATTTTGAAAACCTACATTTTAGTGAAGTTGGCACTACACCAAAATCTAGGCACAGATAACTATAGGTATGAATTACTATTTAGCTCAACTTGAAGAAATGAGGAACTAAAAAATGAATTGTCAAACTCTGTAAAAATATACTATTAACCAGAACAGGTATTGAACTCCAGGTCTGTCTCATCCCACATTTCTTTAAAAACAAACCAACAAACAAAGAAAAAACAATAGTACCATTTCCCCAACTGAGCAGTGTGTTCCTTTGAAACCCCTCAGTGCCCATCACAATTGTCACTCACAGTTGGTGGGTTAATGAATGGGTGATAAATAGCTCTTGTTTATGCTAGATACAAATTAAAAGGGGGGTATGTTATATTGGAGAGAACACTATAATTGCATGAGTTGTTTGGCCAGAACTCTATTTTCTATTGTGTAGTTTCAAAATGTTGGACTAGGTAACTTCCAATGTTATTTTTAAATCTACTGTTGTCTGAAATACCCGGGTGCTATGCATTTCTGTCGGTAGAAAGTATACATAGAAATCAACTGAGAAATGACCTTTTGCTATATTTATTTACTTTTTCTATTTCTACTGTGTCAAACAATATAAGAACTCATACTTTTTCTGCCATGATAAAAGTCAAATGTCTACAGATAAAGCATAAGGAAAAAAGAGTAACTTTCTGCATGCAATTCTGATCTCTTTTGCTGTGATTATTGAGAAACCATCAATAAAAAACAAACTTTCTTTAACAAATATATACTACACAGTTGATAATCCTGATCAAGCACTCATCTTAAGAGAGAAAAATTTTACCTATATTAATATGTCTCAGCTCCTAAAAATAAGCTAGATTAGAATTGTTGTAAGAATCTTAATGAGTTCCGTCTTTGCCATTCTCTTGTTCTATGAGACTGAGCAAATCATTTAAAACTAAGATCCTGGAGGAGGAGACAAGATGGCTGACTGAAGCCAGCATTCCACAGAGGCTCCCGTCCAGAAGGAGAGTTAAAGGACAAAAATTCAGCAAGTAACCTGGTGGATTTGAGCTGCACTAAGAGAGCTAAGAGAGAAGTTTGAAGAATGCACATCAACCCCACTGAGGCGAGCTATGACCATAAAGATATGAACAAAAGGTACAAAATCCATCACCAAGAGGACGGGAGTCCCCTCCCCCATTAGAATGGCTCGAAGTGCCCCACAAACAATCAGGCAGAGTTCAAAGTTCTCCCACTACACTCCACGGGAGAGACCCTCTAAACACTGGACCTACCTCCCCTACTAGGGTGCCACGGCGTCCTCCTACCAGGCATAAAACTGTATAAAACTGTATATACTCTCTACCTGGAATTCTGAGCTCCCATTCCACTCACACCGAGGTCTGGAGGCCAGTCCCCCAGGAGTTCAGAGTTTTGGGTGATTTCTTGAGGGGTGTGGACAGTGCCTGGACTGCAGCTGGTTGGCGCTGGCTCCGTGGTACAGGAGTAAGGAGAGGATGGTTGGTGGAGAGGGGACCGCACGGGAGCGGCGGCTCCCTGAGGCACAGTGTGACACCCGTCTTTTGGCGACAGTAAGGCCAGGCATAACACTGTGTAAAACTGTGTGTGCTCTCTGCCAACAACCCTGGGCTCCCAGCGCTCCCCTCCGCTCTCGCTCCAAGGGCTGGAGGCCTGTCCCCCAGGAATCCAGACTCTTGGGTGATTGCTCGAGGGGTGTAGACAGTGCTGGGGCTGCAGCCAGTCAGTGCAGACTCTGGGGCATGGGAGTGGAGAGAGGACGGTTGGCCAGAAGGGAGCTGCACTGGAGCAGCGGTTCCCTGAGGCATAAAACAGCAGCCCTCTTTTGCTAGCAATATGGCTCACTACCGAATATTTTGAAGCCACATCCCCTGTCTCCCTGGGCAACCAGAGACTGTGAGTATAGGATTTGCCTGAGGCAACACCAACTTGTAAACTGGGGAAACTCCCAGGGCAGGGCTGACCCAGAGGTCCACTTTACTGAACCTAAGATGCACCTGGCCCTCAGGGGATCATCAGCCTATAGACAATACAAGAGCAAAGACAAGCTGGTTTGGAACTCAATTCAGCTTCTCTTCTGCAGGGGAACCGCAAAGTTGTTCTGTTCTGTTCTGTCAGTAACATTAATCAGGGGCGAGACTGGACCTGAGTGAAAACCCCCCAACCTTCATCAAGGGCCCGAGGTTGTCAGGCCTCACCTCCTCCTGCTAGAGAGAGGCAGAGCGCAGTGGCCTGGCAAACTTCCTTGTGATTCAGGCAGGTGCAAACTCCTGGAGTACAGGTTCACTACAGGCAACTGGGTCAGCCAACTGCAGGGCTATCAGTGACTGGGCGTGACAGTGGTGCAAGATGGGGAAGGAGGCATCAACCTTCCCAGACTGATCTATTGGCTGGGTGGCTCCTCCTGACTCCACGCAGCACTGGAGCAAGCCACACCAGAGTAGTCACCAGACCCCTGTGATCTAGTTCCCAGAGACCTCTTAAACTCTCTCACCCAGGCAGGTGCAGACTGAGACAATTGATTTGGACCTTTTGAACTGAACCAATCGCATAAGGACAAATCAGGTGGTGCCCTGGGTGCACGGTGGTAGGAAGGTTTGAGTTTCCTTTTCCAATTGTTTGCCTGTGGGGGACAGGGTGACTTAATTGCTGATATTTCTCCACAGCTGAGACTTCAATCCAGAGTATCTGTTTCACTAGGGTGGAACAGAAACCAGCTGAAAACAAGACAGAACCATTTAGACCCACCACAACAGACAGGGCCCCAGTTTCTCAGGCCACAACACTGTACAGGCCCTCAACAAAGCCCCAGGGGGAAAAAAAATCAAAGGGAGTAAAACAACCATTGGGTGGAATCAGCACAAAAACACTGGGAACATGAATAACCAGAATAGATCAACCCCCCCCCCCAAGGAAAGATATGGCAGATGTAATTAAAGATCCCATTCATAAACAACTGGCTGAGATGTCAGAAATCGAATTCAGAATTTGGATTGCAGACAAGATTAATCAAGTGGAATTAGGAATTCGAGGTGAAATTCAAAAGTTGTCTCTAGAATTTAACGAATTTAAGGACAAAACCACCAAAGACTTAGACACACTGAAGCAAGAATTTGCAGCCCTCAAAGATATGAAAAATACAGTAGAATCCCTCAGCAAGAGAATGGAACAAGCAGAAGGAAGGATTTTTGACATTGAAGATAAAGCCTTTGAACGCTCCCAAACTCTCAAAGAAGAAGAGAAATGGAGAGCAAAAACAGATCATTCTCTCAGAGAGCTCTGGGATAATTCGAAGCAGGGTAATATCTGAATCATTGGAGTTCCTGAAACCGATGAAGTGGCCTCTCTGGGCACAGAGGCCCTTGTGCATGAAATTATGAAAGAGAATTTTCCAGACATGCCTAGAGATTTTGAAATTCAGATAGCAGACAGCTTCAGAACCCCAGCACGACTCAACCCAAATAAGACATCCCCCAGGCATATCAGAATTAACTTCACTAAAGTTAATAAGAAGGAGAAAATTCTCAAAGCTGCCAGGAGAAAGAAAACCATTACCTTCAAAGGCAAGAATATTAGAATGACTGCAGATCTCTCTGCTGAAACTTTTCAAGCCAGAAGAGGGTGGTCACCGACTTTTAATCTCCTAAAGCAAAATAAACTTTCAACCCCGGATCTTGTATCCAGCTAAACTGAGTTTCATTTATGATGGAGAAATTAAATACTTTAACGACATTCATATGTTGAAGAAATTTGCCATAACGAAACCAGCTCTTCAGGATATTCTCAGACTATCCTCCATAATGACCAACACGATCGTAAACCACAAAAGTAAAATCACTCAGAAACATCGGAAACATCGAAACTCCAATTTCCACAGCGGCAAAAGGATTAAAAATGCCCACTGGACTTTTGAAAAACTTGATACCCAAAACTTCACCAGACTTATCAGTATTCTCCATTAATGTGAATGGCTTAAACTGTCCTCTAAAGAGGCATAGGTTAGCTGACTGGATACAAAAGCTCAAGCCAGATATTTGTTGCATACAAGAGTCACATCTTAACTTAAAAGACAAATACAGACTCAGGGTGAAAGGATGGTCATCCATATTTCAGGCAAATGGTAATCAGAAAAAAGAAGGTGTTGCAATTTTATTTGCAGATAAAATAGGCTTTAAATCAACAAAAGTAAGGAAGGACAAGAATGGTCACTTCATATTTGTTAAGAGTAATACTCAATATGATGAGATCTCAATTATTAATATCTATGCACCCAACCAGAATGCACCTCAATTTATAACAGAAACTCTAACAGACATGAGCAACTTGATTTCCTCCAGCTCCATAATCATTGGAGATTTCAACACTCCTTTGGCAGTGTTGGATCAATCCTCCAACAAGAAGATGAGCAAAGAAATCTTAGATTTAAAACTAACCATCCAACATTTGGATTTAGCAGACATCTATCGACAGACTGAAACTGAAAACACATACTTCTCATCAGCCCATGGAACTTACTCCAAAATTGATCACATCTTAGGTCACAAGTCTAACCTCAGTAAATTTAAAGGAATAGAAATTGTTCCATGCATCTTCTCGGACCATCATGGAATAAAACTTGAGCTCAGTAACAACAGGAATCTGCATACTCATACAAAAACATGGAAGTTAAATAACCTTATGCTGAATGATAACCATCTCTGAATGGGTCAGAGATGAGATTAAGAAAGAAATCACCAATTTTATGGAACAAAACGACAATGAAGACACGAACTATCAGAACCTCTGGGACACCGCAAAGGCAGTTCTAAGAGGGAAATTTATAGCACTGCAAGCCTTCCTCAAGAGAACGGAAAGAGAGGAAGTTAACAAGTTAATGGGACATCTCCAGCAACTGGAAAAGGAAGAATTTCCAACCCCAAACCCAGTAGAAGAAAAGAAATAACCAAAATTAGAGCAGAATTAAATGAAATTGAAAACAAAAGAATAATACAACAGATCAATAAATGAAAAAGCTGGTTTTTCAAAAAGGTCAATAAAATAGATAAACCTTTGGCCAACCTAATCAGGAAAAAAAGAGTAAAATCTCTAATCTCATCAATCAGAAACAACAAAGACGAAATAACAACAGACTCCTCAGAAATCCAAAAAATCCTTAATGAATATTACAAGAAACTTTATTCTCAGAAATATGAAAATCTGCAGGAAATTGACTGATATTTGGAAGCAAGTCACATTCCAAGACTTAGCCAGAATCAAGTGGAAATGTTGAACAGGCCCATATCAAGTTCGGAAATAGCATCAACCATACAAAGCCTCCCAAAAAAGAAAAGCCCGGGACCAGATGGTTTCACGTCAGAATTCTACCAAACCTTTAAAGAGGAATTAGTACCTATATTACTCAACCTGTTCCAAAAGGTAGAAAAAGAAGGAAGACTACCCAACACGTTCTATGAAGCAAACATCACCCTGATCCCCAAACCAGGAAAAGACCCAACAAGAAGAGAAAATTATAGTCCGATATCACTAATGAATATAGATGCAAAAATATAAAAAAAGATCCTAACAAACAAAATCCAGCAACACATCAAACAAGTTATACATCATGAACAAGTTGGTTTTATCCCAGCGTGTCACGGCTGGTTCAATGTACGTAAATCTATAAATGTAATCGAGCACATAAACAAATTAAAAAACAAAAACCATATGATTCTCTCAAACGATGCAGAAAAAGCTTTTGATAATATCCAGCATCCCTTCATGATCAGAACAGTTAAGAAAATTGGTATAGAAGGGACATTTCTTAAACTGATAGAGACCATCTACAGCAAACCCACAGCCAATATCATATTGAATGGAGTTAAATTGGAATCATTTCCACTCAGATCAGGAACCAGACAAGGCTGGCCATTGTCTCCATTGCTTTTTAACATTGTAATGGAAGTTTTAGTCACTGCAATTAGGGAAGAAAAGGCAATCAAGGGTATCCATATAGGGTCATAAGAGATCAAACTTTTCGCTCTTCGCAGATGATATGATTGTCTATTTGGAAAACACTAGGGACTCTACTACAAAACTCTTAGAAGTGATCAAGGAATATAGCAGTGTTTTAGGTTACAAAATTAACATTCATAAATCAGTAGCCTTTATATATACCAACAATAGTCAAGTTGAAGAAACAGTTAAGGACTCTATCCCATTCACAGTAGTGCCTAAGAAGATGAAATATTTGGGAATTTATCTAACAAAGGACGTGAAAGATCTCTATAAAGAGAACTATGAAACTCTAAGAAAAGAAATAGCTGAAAATGTTAATGGAAAAACATACCATGCTCATGGCTGGGAAGAATCAACATAGTTAAAATGTCCATACTACCCAAAGCAATATATAATTTCAACGCAATCCCTATTAAAGCTCCACTGTCATACTTTAAAGATCTTGAAAAAACAATACTTCATTTTATATGGAATCAGAAAAAAACCTTGAATAGCCAAGACATTACTCAGAAATAAAAACAAAGCAGGAGGAATCATGCTACCAGACCTCAGACTATACTACAAATCAATAGTGATCAAAACAGCATGGTATTGGCACAAAAACAGAGAAGTAGGTGTTTGGAACAGAAGAGAGAACCAAGAGATGAATCCAGCTACTTACTGTTATTTAATCTTTGACAAGCCAATTAAAAACATTCAGTGGGGAAAAGATTCCCTATTTAACAAATGGTGCTGGGTGAACTGGCTGGCAACCTGTAGAAGACTGAAACTGGACCCACACCTTTCACCATTAACTAAGATAGACTCTCACTGGATCAAAGATTTAAACTTAAGACATGTAACTATAAAAATACAAGAGGAGAGTGCAGGGAAAACCCTTGAAGAAATCAGTCTGGGCGAGTATTTTATGAGGAGGACCCCCCGGGCAATTGAAGCAGCTTCAAAAATACACTACTGGGACTTGACCAAACTAAAAAGCTTCTGCACAGCCAAGAACACAGTATGTAAAGCAAGCAAACAGCCCTCAGAATGGGAGAAGATATTTACAGGTTATGTCTCCAACAAAGGTTTAATAACCAGAATCCACAGAGAACTCAAACGCATTAGCAAGAAAAGAACAAAGGATCGCATCGCAGGATGGGCAAGGGATTTGAAAAGAAACTTCTCTGAAGAAGACAGGCGCGCAGCCTTCAGACATATGAAAAAATTCTCATCATCTTTAATCATCAGAGATGTGCAATTCAAAACTACTTTGAGATATCATCTAACTCCAGTGAGACTAGCCTATATCACAAAATCCCAAGACCAGAGATGTTAGCGCGGATGTGGAGAAAACGGAACACTTTTGCACTGCTAGTGGGAATGCAAATTAATACATTCCTTTTGGAAAGAGATATGGAGAACACTTAGAGATCCAAAAATAGACCTGCCATTCAATCCTGTAAATCCCTCTACTAGGCATATACCCAGAAGACTCAAAATCACATCATAACAAAAATATTTGTACCAGAATGTTTATTGCAGCCCTATTCATAATTGCTAAGTCATGGAAGAAGCCCAAGTGCCCATCGAACCACAAATGGATTAATAAATTGTGGTATATGTACACCATGGAATATTATGCAGCCTTAAAGAAAGATGGAGACTTTCCCTCTTTCATGTTTACATGGATGGAGCTGGAACATATTCTTAGTAAAGTATCTCAAGAATGGAAGAAAAAGTACCCAATGTACTCAACCCTACTATGAAACTAATTTAGGGTTTTCACATGAAAGGTATAACCCAGTTACAACCTAAGAATAGGGGGAAGAGGGAAAGAGAGGGGAGGGAAGGGGGAGGTGGGTAGAGGGAAGGGGATTGTTGGGATTATACCAGCGGTGCATCTTGCAAGGGTATATGTGAAACTTGGTAAATGTGGAATGTAAGTGTCTTGGCAGAGTAACTGAGAGAATGCCAGGAAGGCTATGTTAACCAGTGTGATGAAAGTGTATCAAACGGTCTGTGAAGCTAGTGAATGATGCCCCATGATCATATCAATGTACACAACTATGATTAATAAAAAATAAAAAAAAAACTAAGATCCTGTTTCCTAGTAGTTAAAATGACTCAGATAAGCCAGATCTTCCACAATTTTACTTCCTGCTCTAGAGTTCTATGATTTTAAATTCACATTACTTAGATAAAAATGTTATGTAATTCCCGTTCATCATTTTAGTGATTTCCTTTAAAATTATATTATCATTATTTGCTTCTTAAACAATGAACAGAATAGAAATCATATTTCCCTTTATTTCATCAATAAAAATACAGATGTATTGCAGTTTACCTGATACATATATGGCCGAAAATAGAGTTTCACCTAAATGGGCCAAAGTATATAAATCTTAAATACTTGCTACGTATGCATCTAAAAATCTAGACATTAAGAGACCCATGACAAGGAAGATACTTCATGTTTGGCCAGAGTAGTACATTAAAAACTTAAAATAATTATTTTCTCCACAAGCACAAACCTTGTAAAATTTCTTTTAAGGTCCTTTTCTATACGTATGATGGCAAATCTTCAATATTGTCGAAGACCATAAGTTTGCAACCTACAGGCTGGGATTTGTCTTTCCTGTATAATTTGCCCAGAATGCGCAGTTGAAGATTGTTGAGATGATTTTCTGTTGCACAAATTGAATGCACAATTTTTTGTACCGTGCAAATTGTGCTAAAGAATAAACATAAAGGAGACTTCACATGGTTTTGAATGTTATTTTGATTTTAGTTGACACATAATAATTGTACATATTTGTTGGGTATAATGTGATTTTTTAGATATAGTTTACATTGCATAATGATCAAATCCAGGTTGTTAGCTGATCCTTCATCTCAAACACTTTCCATTTCTGTATGGGCAGAACACTCAAAATTTTCTTGTCTACCTATTTTGAAGTGTACAATACACTGTTATTAACCACTATTGTGAAATAGAACACTAGAATTTATTCTTCCTGTCTAATTGTAACATTGTACAACTGAACAGTATCTCCCCATCCTTCTCCCTTTTCACCTCAGCCTCTGATAAACACTATTCTATTTCTTACCACTTATAAAAATCGACTCAAAATGGATTAAAGAGTTAAATGTAAGACCCCAAACTATGAAACTACTAGGGGAAAACATAAATACAATGCTTCATGATGTTGAGCTGGGCAAGAATGTTTTGGATAAGACCTCAAAAACACAGCCAGCAAAAACAAAAATAGAGAAATGGCATTACATCAAGTTAAAAAGCTTTTGCAGAGCAAAGGAAACCATTAACAGAGTAATGAGTCATCCTACAAAATGGGAGGAAATCTTCACAAACAATGCATTTTATGAGAAGTAAATATCCAGAAAATATGAGATATGCAAACAACTCAAAAGCAAAAAATAATCTGATTGAAAAACGTGTAAATGAAATGAACAGACATCTCTCAAAAGAAGGCATATAATTGGGGAACAGGTACATGAAAACATGCTCACCATCCCTTTTCACCAAGGAATTGAAAATCAGGACCACAATGAGATATCACCTCACCCCAGTGAGAATGGCTACGATAAAAAACACCCCAAATAAACAAATGAACAAATGCTGTTGAGGATGTGCAGGAATGGGAACTCTTAGATGTTGTTCGTGGGAATGTAAGTTAGTAAAGATGTTATGGATAACAATATGGAAGCTCCTCAAAAATCAAAAATACTACTAGCATATGATCTAACAACTCAACTATTGGGTATATATCTAAAGGAAATCAAATTAATATGCTGAAGAAATATCTGCACCCCCATGTTTTTTGCAGCACTACTCACAATAGCCGTGATGAAGAATCATCCTAAGTGTCCATCAATAAGTGAATGGATTTAAAAATATGGTATATATACACAATGGAATACTTTTAAGCCATTAAAGGAATAAGTCCTGTCATTTGTGACATGGATGAACCTAGGGTATACATAGTAATGTTAAGTGAAATAAGCCAATTGCAGAACAAATCCTGCATGATCTCACTTATAGTGGAATCTAAAAAGAAGTGTGGTTTTTATTCATATTCCCCACCCAATACAGTGTTTAGAGTGGGTGGTGGGGCGGCGCCTGTGGCTCAAGGACTAGGGCGTCGGTCCCATATGCCGGAGGTGGTGGGTTCAAACCCAGCCCCGGCCAAAAACCACCAAAAAAAATAAAAAAATAAAAAAATAAAAAAAAAAAATAGAGTGGGTGGTGATAGGTAAGTGATAATGCATCTCCTTAAATTAACATAAATGCATTTAAAAAGATTGGGCAACAAGAAATGAGGAAGCGAAGGCCCAAAATATTCTCTTCTTCCCAAATTGCTACCAACTTGCTAACGTGGCTACTGTCAGAAGTATTTATAACATTGTATAAACAATATTAGTGACTAGAGTTTTAAATCCAAAAGCTTTGGTTAATATTACTGTCTAAAGTTAAAACAGAGCTCAGTGTCTAAAAGCTGGTCAATACACATTTTAGTACTGCTCTTTTCCAGTGATCTGAAGTCAATAACGTTACCTTTTGAGAAGCTGCAAAATAGAAAGTGAAAGAATGATTTATGAAGCTTGGCTATGCATGGCCAGATAAGAAAGCTTTAACTGATGCTTGCAGTATTCTCTTTAATGAAGTACAAGTTGCCAAGATAAGTTTAGGTAAATGAAGCTTCTGTCACATTATGTTATAGGGAAATAAATGACAGACCTAGTCCAGCAGATGGAGGTTAATACAAAATGGTGGTGTCAAACAATGTAGTCTAGGTAACCGCACAGAGATGGAGCAGATGCATTAGTGTTACTGCTATAAACAAGTTCATAATACCACAGCACATCCATGGACTCCGTTCAGATTAAGCATAGCCGCTTCCTTTGTTTAAGTTGTCATGCAGGCACATGCAGATCATATTTCTGAGCCATCAGTTCCTTTCAAGTAACAGCTTCTATGTTCAATACCAACTTCTATTCAGATTGCACTGTTAACCTTTAACCCCCAGTGTTTGGCTTTTTCAATAATTTCCTAAGGTGATGTCTGACTAGTTTGCTGAAAACCTTAATTTCAGGGCTGTGGTTTAATTGCGTCATGAATTGTCATACCTCCACATCTCCAGTTTTGTCCGTTTGAATGTGAAGCAGCATCACGAATACAATAGATCAGGAGAACTCAGCTGTGTCCCTTAAGCCACACAATGGGGAGTGGGTTTGAAAATCTAAGATGTGCTCTGTGATTTCAATTCAGGGGTGGGGGGCAGTCTAGAGGTTGACTTTTATTGAAAGGAGGAATTGTCTTTAATCCATCCTGGCACTCCTGTGTGGAGAATGCAGGTGGCTCTTAATTACTTTAGAAACAATCAAGATAGAAGGATGGAATTAATTCCTCTGTGTCATTTGACATTGAACTTGCCTAACAAACAAATACTGTGTTTCCTATTGTCATTAAGCTCCTACAATTCTAGATTTCTTTCTATGTACAAATATAAAAATAAGGTGACAAAAAGGCACTTAAAAATCACAAAAAGTTCACATATAAAAATACACACACAAATTTAGAGAGGAAAGGATTAACAGTCAATTTAAACCAAGTGTTTTGGGCGACCATCGTAAGAAAATCCCCAAGCTTTCATTTCTGACATTGAATGGGAAAAAATCCTTCCAGGATTTGCTTATATTGCAAACTGAGCTATATTCAGAAATGTATGGACCATTCTTCCTTTAGTTGATTTGAGAGAAAATTCCTAAAGAAAAGATGCTGGAGTCTTTATTAAATCCTTTATTAAAAGGATTTGTTCTGCAAAATTTAGATTCAGTCAAAAGGCTGCCTTTAAGAATCTAGAAGATCAGGTGTGGCCCTAAGACCACAGGTTCCCCATTCCTGTGCTAAGACTCTTGTGACACTCACATAGCTATTCTGCCTATAATTTAAATGACAAGTGTATATGATGATGGACTATATCATGTTAATTGTTATATTTTTAAACTTTATTATTACAAATTTTAAATATCTGGTTTTATTTTATTTATTTATTTGAGACACAGTCTCGCTTTGTAGCAGTCAGTAGAGCGCTGTGGCATCACAGCTCACAGCAACCTCAAACTCTCAGGTTTAAGTGATTCTCTTGCCTCAGTCTCCCAAGTAGCTGGGACTACAGGTGCCTGCCACAATGCCAACTATTTTTAGAGATGGGGTCTCACTCTGGCTCAGGCTGGTCTTGAACCTGTGAGCTCAGGCAATCCACCCACCTTAGCCCCCAAGTGCTGGGATTACAGGCATGAGCCACCGTGCCCAGCCTCTAATATCTGATTTTAAAAATGTAGTTTTCTATACTATTTTTACTCATTTTTATTGCTTTTTTAATTTTTGGCTGTCTGAGTAAAGCATTCAGCTGCAGTCGGTCCCCAACTTACACCTCAGTTGTTTACAGCCTTGGGGTGGGAACCTCTAAATTTTTTCTCATGGGTAGGAGTAAAACGATTGGAAAATATAATAGATGATAATTTAGACCTGGGCTTATCTACACATGCCTACTTGATAGAGCAAAATACACAGTTTGTGAATCAGGTATTGTTTATAAATGTCAGATTAAGGGCCATCAGGACAAGAATAAACAAAGTAGTTCAGAATCCTTCATTTTTAAAATAATATGTTAGGGAACAATGTAACATCCAACCCTAAAATAGAACAGTTGGCAGTACATAAACATTCCACGACCTTCCCCTCCCATGTCCCATTTTTACAAGCCCTTGACCCAATTATCTTAGTTTGTTCATTGCAAGTATCAAGCATTGTCTACAATAAAGTTTTTCCACTAAATCATTTACAGTGCATCTTAGAATGGGTACAGGCAAAACTTACTAAAGGCAGAATACACATGTCTATATATAATAACTAAGAAAATGCCATGAAGGCTACGTTGAACAGTTTTATGAGAATATTTCAGATTGTATATGAAACCAGCACATTGTACCCCTTGATTGCACTAATGTACACAGCTATGATTTAACAATAAAAAATTGTTGTTTATTTTGTAAAAAAAAAAAAAAGAAATAAGATGCAGATTTCAGCATAGGATAAAGAAAAAATTATCCTCCAACAGGATGTGCTGGGGCACAGTACCATTTACTCCCAGCTCTTATATCATTTCTAGGACCTCTAGGCCCCACCTACCTAGAAATCTTCCACTGTAATAATATTTTACAAACAGCCCATGACTGTCATCATTCCCATAAATGTACATGTACCAAGTTTCTAGTTAGTGCTGGCTACAACTCAAAGCTCAACATTCTAAAATTACTTTAAAATAGTCCTTTTTTTATTTATTTTTTATTTTTATTAAACCATAGCTGTGTACATTAGTATGATCGTGGGGCACCATACACTTGGTTCATAGATCGTTTGACACATTTTCATCACACTAGTTAACATAGCTTTTGTAGCATTTTCTTAGTTATTTTGCTAAGACCTTTACATTCCACATTTACTAGGATTCACATATACCCTTGTAAGATGCACCGCAGGTGTAACCCCATTAATCCCCCTCCTTCCCCTCCCCCCTCCCCTCCCTTTCCCCTTTCTCCCTATTCTTAGGTTATAACTGGGATATAGCTTTCATGTGAAGGTCCTACATTAGTTTCATAATAAGGATGAGTACATTGGGTACTTTTTCTTCCATTCTAGAGACACTTTATTAAAGAAGAATATGTTCCAGCTGCATCCGTGTAAACATGAAAGAGGTAAAGTCTTTCTTTAAGGCTGCATAATATTCCATGGTGTACATATACCACAATTTATTGATCCATTCGTGGATCGATGGGCACTTGGGCTTTTTCCATGACTTAGCAATTATGAATAGGGCTGCAATAAATATTCTGATACAAATATCTTTGTTATGGTGTGATTTTTGGTCTTCTGGGTATATGCCCAGTAGGGGGATTACAGGATTGAATGGCAGATCTATTTTTAGATCTCTAAGTGTTCTCCATATCTCTTTCCAAAAGGAATGTATTAATTTGCATTCCCACCAGCAGTGCAAAAGTGTTCCCTTTTCTCCACATCCACGCCAACATCTCTGGTCTTGGGATTTTGTGATATAGGCTAGTCTCACTGGAGTTAGATGATATCTCAAAGTAGTTTTGATTTGCATTTCTCTGATGATTAAAGATGATGAGCATTTTTTCATATGTCTGAAGGCCACGGGCCTGTCTTCTTCAGAGAAGTTTCTCTTCAAGTCCCTTGCCCAGCCTGCAATGGGATCCCTTGTTCTTTTCTTGCTAATGTGTTTGAGTTCTCTGTGGATTCTGGTTATTAAACCTTTGTCGGAGACATAACCTGCAAATATCTTCTCCCATTCTGAGGGCTGTTTGCTTGCTTTACTTAGTCCTTAATGCCCCCGCCCCAATCTGCTGAATTCTGCTTCTGTTGAACACTGTACTCCATGGTTCTCCCTCATGGGCTCTTATCCCAGTGTCTTAAGGTGCATTCTTTACGGGGCTATGGCCTATCCCCTTTTGTGGCAGGATCACCTACTGTCTCTCTGTCATAGGCACACCAAGCCCGTAAAGAGTGGAGTGCAGATTGGGAAACACTTTATGTTTCTGTATCTATTAAGGTGTTCTTACAGCATTGCCACACGCCCCAAGGCTCACTAAATGTACCAATTTCTTCTCTCTAGGTTCTCGGGCACTCTTGCCACAAGCCTTCAGGTCTCCACGTGCCCTGTCTGGCCCTAGTTCCTGAGCTGTTCACAGTGACTGGTCTTCATTGCAGCTCTTATCCATTCATTGGCCCTGTCCTTTTTCATTCCCCTGAGCTCACCATACTCTTCT
This sequence comes from Nycticebus coucang, assembly GCF_027406575.1. Classification (NCBI taxonomy): domain Eukaryota; kingdom Metazoa; phylum Chordata; class Mammalia; order Primates; family Lorisidae; genus Nycticebus; species Nycticebus coucang. Next base: position 24,729,953 of record NC_069780.1, read on the forward strand.
GTGCTGAAGGGTTTCAATTATGCTCTCCTGGAATGAGTGATCCCCCTTTCATCTAGTTAGCTCCTCCCTATCTTTCTACTCTAAGCTTCATGGAATCAAGGGACAATGCTTGCCATAGCCACTGCTGCATTTCTAGTCCTATAAACTCACTGGGTATCTAACAACAGTTGTATGAATGGATGAAAAAATGACCATAGAGAAGAGGAAATAAAATGTTCTGATCTATATCACCAAATTGCTTCCTAAGCTATTTAAAGTCCATTAACCTGCACACTTAATATACTGTTTTTATACTTGCTTAAAAATTTTAATTACATAATTAATCATACTTTCATAAAATATTTAATTAGGAGAATAATGCATACTTTCTTTTTCTTTAATGATAAAGAAAATCTAAAACATTAATGATATCAATGTTTTACAAGTGTTTATTATTGATTTATTTCTCCGTTCATATCCTTAGCATAACTGAAATTTTAATCATTGATTTATTTGCTCTCTACTTGTTAAGGATATTACTAATTCAATATCAATTTGTTACAAAAATTTCTTCAGTTTGTTGTTTTTATTTTTTTAGGAGACTATTTTTGGTACAGTTTTAAGTTTACAGAAAAATTGAGCAGAAAGTATATCGAATTCCTTTGTACTCGTCCTCACACCCTCAGATTCCCTTATTTTTACCATCTTGCATTGATATGGTACATTTGTTATTTTTGATCGACTGATAATCAGTAATAATCCAGAATTGTAACCAGACAGATTAACTGGGTAGGACATAGTAAAGAGAATAATCTTGACAAGTGAATAAAATTCATTGCTAACTTTCTCGAAATCTTTTCTCCCTTTGAGAAGCTAGGCAGAAAGAAGCTCAAATATTCTTTATTTTCTCTTCTGAGCCTAAATACCAGAATTAAAAGCTAAAGAGCTATTCCTCATAATAGTAACACTACATGCATAGATACTTAGGTTTAATGGCTTCTGAAAATCTCTCGATGGGGAAGGGGTTTAAAATAAAGACTGGTCTTCTTGTCTGTTAACTTGCCTTTTGTGATTATTCCATGCTGACTCCAATGCCTTCCAAGGAAAGGGTTTCAGGCATTCCAAGGAAACTTTTCTCTTTCATTCCTGGCATACTCCCACTTAATTTTATGATTGTTTCAAGTCTGTCTTCATTGCTAAAAATAAGAGCTCCTTGAAGACTGGGTTCTGGCTAATTCAAATTTGCCTTTTATTTCCCGGCGCAGAACCTTACATAGAGTAAGCCCTCTTTACCTTAGTCTCTCTGTCTGAAATAAAAAAATACTTGCGCAATAAAAATATGAAGGCAATATTGAAAAACCTTAAACATGGAATGAATTTTATTTGCAGTTATTGGCACGCTCTCAAAATATTCATATAATAAACTCTTGTATTATGTTTTTTTTTTTTTTTAGTTTCTTCAGGAAAGGAGGCAAAAGAGAAGCAATTATGTTGAAACAAAGAGGGACTATTTGGGAGAGAGTTCTACATTCGTTATTTAAGAAATTATGCTTTCTCAGTCATATTTCTGTGTAGCAGCTTTGCTTCTTTCAAACTTGCTAATTTGTTCACTTCAGTTGAATTAGCCAAGTAAAATAATTCTCACACAGTCTTGAAATGTATGATTATCATGGCACAAGAATGTTATAGTTCCAAATATTGCTATATTTTTTATTTATTTATTTATTTATTTTTTATTGTTGGGGATTCCTTGAGGGTACAATAAGCCAGGTTACACTGATTGCAATTGTTAGGTAAAGTCCCTCTTGCAATCATGTCTTGCCCCCCATAAAGTGTAACACACACCAAGGCCCCACCCCCCTCCCTCCGTCCCTCTTTCTGCTCCCCCCCCCATAATCTTAATTGTCATTGATTGTCCTCATATTGCTATATTGACATGAGAATTGTTAAAACTCATGGATCTACAGATTTTTCTATTTCTCAAGAGGAAAAACAGAAAAAAAATATTTACTTTAAATATTGTTGTATTAGTATTTTTTCAGTTAACAAATCGCTGTTTTCTCATCCACATCAGCTGTCTACATACACACACAGTAAAATAGCTGCCCCATATTGAACGCTAGGCTAAAAGGGTCTTTTATATGGCTTTATCGATTACTCAAAACAGATCTATTAGCTAGCATTATTGTTTTTCTCATTTTATAAGTTAGAAAACTAAAACTCACAGAGACTAAGTTGCCCATTGTAATGTGGATAAATAAAATAAAGGTTGCACATGGAGCATGTTTGATTCAAATGCCTTAAAAAGTAATTCTATATTTTACTAAAAACTATTGACTGAATGTCCAGCACAAACTCTGGCTTGAAAGGGACACTGATAAATTGAACTTTGGAGTAACAGACCCAAACTACAGAACATCAAAGGGAGATCTTGATTTTAGTCATATGGGGTAAATGTCCTGATTCAGTCACTGATAAGGTGGTAACGCTATGTATTTATTTCTCCATTTATTCTGTCTATTGTGACTTAACCTTTCCTCACATGGCTATTCAGATTGTTGTGATTTTATGTAATAGCTATTAGTTATTAGGACCATGGAGTATGATTTCCTGGCTTGAATCCTAAGTACCAGCTTTGGACTTTGGGCAGGTTTTTTTACCTCTCAGTGTCTCAATCCCCACATCTACATAAAAAGAATAATAACAGCATTCACGTTTTGCTTACGATTAGCTTGGTTTTGCAGTTAATTTACTTTCTATGCTTAAAGTCCTTAGATATTGCCAGGACATAAGAAAAAAATCAACAAATCTAAAGCTTTTCTTATCTTGTCCAAAAACAACTAAATATTATTTCTGACTGTATGTGGCATGCAAGAGAGAAGGGCAAGGTGGAGAATTAAAAAGGGGGAAAAAGCAACAGAACGCAGACAGAAAGCTTTAGCAGAAAGAGGCAATAAGTCCATGGGGTTAAAAGGTGCCGGTTTGCTTTTAACAAATGCTTTTATTTCAAAGTTTTCCTGTTCTTAAGGAATGGTTTACTACATTCTGCAACTCTGGATTCTCAGTTTCTAGCTGTGGCCCCGTTGGCAAGTGCGCCGAGCTGAAGAGCCATGGCACATGTAACTGGCAGCTCTCTGTTTCCTGAGGGCTACCTATTTCCACTCAGCGTTCTCCTGTCCTCCCGGCAGAACTTGTTTCCCAAGCAGATTTTCCGAGGTGTTGACTTAGTCCTGTAGTTTCTGGCTGTATGCACTTTCAGAATGTATCAGCTCTCCTGAGGGGAGCCCAGCCGTGTACTCAAGTCTACTCAGCTCTCCTGTCACTCACGCTGGTGAGACTGGCAAAGGCTGGGCTGTTTTGCGGGTCACTCTCGGTTAGCCTGCCACCCAGGATCTTCACCATCAGCCTAGCTTAGAATTAGAAAGTGTCCTTGGGAAAGATCTTTAACTCACCCCTCTGAAATTTCACTCCCTCTTTGTTTCCACAGCCTGTGCTGTTTATATGGTTTATATACAGTGTATCCATAAAGTTCATGTGTAATGTAAAATAGTTGTTGATTTTACATCTCTCTATACACACGTACATATACATATTTTATGTATTTATAAAAATAAATAGACATATGTCTACATTAGTTTTTTAAATCTTCAGATACGTATTTTAGCTAAGTGCTTTGACATTCTCTGCAGGAAGAATGAGGACCACAGACCCCATTCTTGGCAAAGGAAACACCCCAAGAAAAGGGAGAAAAACAGAGAAGCTAACTGAACAAGGTGGAATACAAACAATTTAGCTAGCTTACTTTTAAAATAACAATTGAATTACTTGTCTGGACAGTTTCTGCTTTTATTGGAAGCCTGGTCTATAAGGGATACAGCTTACAAACTCCCCTGATGGGTCTGTAAACTCTTTGAAGAACAGTAGCCATAGCAGAAGCTGCATGAAAGGCCTGGGAAAGAACACTCAACAGGCTGACCCCTGCCCAGTCAACCCTCGACAACCTTCCAGATTCAAATACCCATTGTAGGGAATTGTACAATGGCCAGGGCAGAGATCAAGGGGACGGCACAAGCCCCGAGATATGGGCAAAATGGCTCGTACCCCAACCATGTAGGGAAACACCTCTGGGTGGAGATAAGGAGAAAATTCTTCTCTTCCACCGATCCTTCAGGGGTCTAACCTCCCCCAAGGGATCTGTGTGAGTGATCACTCACAAGAGGCTGCCCTAACACAGGCTCAGTTTCCAGATTTCTCAAAGCTGTCCAGACTCTGAAAGTTAATGATTGTAGATAGGATAAGAACTAACATGCTTCTCAGAGAAACTGCTAATGTTTTTATTCTCTTCTTCAGCTTACCCTCTCAGCTAAATGAGAAAATAGCCTTCAATAAAAGCTGGGTAGAACAAGCCCTCAGGGCCACTTGCGGAAGTCCCACAAGCTAGCAGATGTCTCCTGGGTTGACCTTTTAAAACTCTATTCTATGTCCTTTCCCTTCTATCTCACTATTTTTGTTTTCATTTTCCCCAGTCACTGCCAGTTCCACAGGTCTTAAAGGACCCTGGCCCCATGGCAGGACCCCAGCAATTCTCTATGCCTCAGTTTCATGTCTGTTAAATAACGCTAACTAGAATACCTGTCTCATAAAACATTGGAGGATTGGATGAGTTAATTCATGTAAAACACTTATCAGTGGTTCTTAGCACATGGAAAGAGGTAGAGTGATAATTTTTAGCTGTTATTATTGAGAAAGACTTCAAGTGCATAAAGGTGAGCTTTTATTTCTTGTATTAATTTGAAAGAGGTTTTGGTTGTAATAAGTTAATTTATCCTAATAGTTCTTAACCAGATTAGACTCATTGATTTCTTTTCTTAAAAATAAATTTGACAACCCATTTACTAACGTGAAATGAAATACCTAAAATAATATAATACACATCTAAAAACAAGCAACAAAAACATGTAATAATGCCCTATATAACATGTAAATACAGAAGGGATATATTTATGATAAATTTACATAAATTTAATAGCTAATATTTTTGAAGATAAAAAATATAGTCAGATGTTTTTGTCTACTTTTAATGAGTATTTCAAATTAAAAGATAAAGATCAAGATCTTATAGATTAAAGGACATAAGAAAAAGTACAGTGGCATAGGATATTGGAATAAAATAAATGTTATAATAATTAAATACTACAGCAGTGTCCAGCCTTTGGCATCTCTGGGCCACAGTGGAAGAGGAAGAGTCCTTTTTGGTCACACATTAAATATACAAACACTAATGAAAACTGATGAGAAAAAACAAATCTATGCATAATTTTCATGATGTATGACACCACAGATAAGCAAAAAAGTCCTCACATAATAATCCTAATTATGCAGCAGCCCATTCAGAGAGTCTTTAAAAATTGTCAGGCAGGCCCCAATTTTATGTTCACTAGTATAGAAAATGTATATATTTAAGTAATAAATATCTTCGGTTTTTCTTTCTTTCTTTTTTTTATTAAATCATAGCTGTGTACATTAATATGATCATGGGGCACCATACACTAGTTTCATAGACCGTTTGACACATTTTCATCACACTGGTTAACATAGCTTTCCTGGCTCTTAGGTTTTTCTTAAACATCTTTTATTATACAAATAAAAGAATAGTGGGCAATATAAAACTAGTGGGATATTTGAAATTGTATTTGAGTAATTAATGCATCAATATGTGGTTTGATGGAAGTAGTTGCAACTCAGTGAGCTTTTAAGGTGCTCATCAGATATTTTGGTTCTAATTTTACTCTTAATGTGTTTCATTCTTGAAAATAGTTACTTGCAAATGTGGGGGCTGCCAAAAAGTGATGACATGAATAAGGTGTGATTGCAAAGCCAGAGATACTTGTCTCTGGGAAAGTAGGATGTACAGAAGTCCAGTAAGGGGATGTCATCAATTTTTTTCTTTAACTTGAATGTCAGATTGCAGTTATATGCATTCCATTTGAAAATTGGCAGGAAACATATCTATGTTGATTAACAATGGAGTTACAAATGCACTAAAACATCAATTATTTTCCTAGAAATCATGAAATCTCCTTTCAAATTCTTGTATCAAATCAAAAAGCAAGGCTGCATATTTTTCACTGCTCACAGAACTATATTTAGCCAATGTGTCAAAATGCATAAAACTGTTTGCCTTAATTCGATCTTTCCAGAATTTCAGTTTCATTTGAAATGCTGTTATGGTTTGAAACATTGCACTGATAAAGTTTTCACCTCGAAGATGCATATTTGACTCATTTAAATGAGCATTTAAATCCACTAAAATGTTAAATCTGTATGCCAGTTTTCATCATCAAGTTCTGGCACAAATTTGGCTTTTGATACCATTAAATGACTTGGTAATATGTAGTGAATCATAAAATCTTTTCAACATTTGGCCTTGAATTAGCCATCTTACTTTTGTAAAGTAAAATATGTCACCTAATCAGCACCAATACTTTTAAGGAATTCCTGGGATTTACCACAACTCAATCCCTTGGCCCTTACAAAATTCATAGTCTTGTGACAATTTGCATGTCATTTTCCATTTAACTGCATACATTTTCCTGATATGCTATGCAATAATACATCATCAAACGTTACTTGGGCAGCAATTGCATCATCTTCTATTAATTTTACAAGTCTCTCTCTTTATCTACCATTGCTGGGGCACCATCAGTACCTGTATCAGATATGCTGACAAAGGACAATGAAAACTGCATTAACATAATTTTAACTGCTTTGTATAATCTCTGGATTTAGTTGTGTCCTTTTAGGGTACTGAAGAAGCCATTTTTTCAGTGACATTATATTTGTCCTCAATATCTCTAATAAAAATGGGAAGTTGAGCCGTATTTGTAGCATCAGGGCTGTCATCCATCACCAAGGCATACAATTTAAAATTAGCAAGCAGCTTTACTCTCCAAACTTCTTTCCATAGATTTTCCAAGTTCTTCAATTAACCCAACTATAGTCTGGTGAGACAAACTGATTTTAGAACCAGCCCTGCTTTTGTAAGGGAAAATTAGAACTGCCATGTTTTCCATACTCCGATTAATAAACTCACCATCAATAAATAATTTAGATTTTATTTTTTTACTACCAAATATGTTACCACATAGCTAGCTTTTTTTTTTTTTAAACAAGGAAATCCATCTGAGTTGTAGCTTTTTAAAAAGATTTTTTTTGGGAAGACAGACATTTTTGCCGTCCCATTATTTTGTCCTAGAACACAATCCTTCATACATATTGAATTTGGCAGTATGTTGTTTGCACATAATGCCTTTTCAAATCATAGTTTTTGAAAACTTGCACAAATTCCCTACACATTAACCAGATTACCTTAGCATTGTATAGACAAAAAAGTAATCCCCCATCCACTTTTCCTTAAACAATCTTGCTTCATTCTTAATGTTTTTCCTTTTTGGCGGTTCCGTTTTCTTTTGAGACATTGATAATAATTGATAATTCATAATAAAAACAATACTTGATAAGGGAACATATTTACTTTTATTATGAAAATTAATTGACAGGAAAACAGAAAGCAAGGTTTGTTCCCTTCCGCATCTTGCCTGCTGATTCAGGGTGAGGTGAAGGACCAAGTGTAAAACATGGGGGCAAGACATGATTGCAAGAGGGACTTTACCTAACAATCGCAATCAGTGTAACTGGCTTATTGTACCCTCAATGAATCCCCAACAATAAAAAAAAAAAAAAAAGAGAGAGAAAAAAACAACAAAAAAAAAACATGAGCCTTGTGTGAGGTGTTACCAAGGTGTGGAAGTGCCATTAAAAATCAGCACATTGTACCCCATAAATGCATTAATGTAGACATGATCTACCTCTTTATGATTTAATTTTAAAAAGGACAAAAAATCAAATAAGAATGCTTACTTGACTTCTAAGTAACATTAAATACCTAACATTGCAACAGCAAGTTGAAATATTATTGACAATTGCTGCCTTGCCAGGTCACCACGAGCACATGTAACACCTGAGGGCATTAATTTGACTGTGCTTGGAAGATAACACACAGGAAGCCACCCACTTCCGTAAAACAAAAGCCACACACATATGAACAATGAGAGCAGTATGTATGTTTATTTTATGTGACATTGCCACACAATGTTGTATCTACAAAGTTCACACTCAAGAATCATGAAATCAATTTCCACAAAAAAAAATTACACAATAAAACTCACTGTGTATTAAGTGAGTTTACAATTTTTGTGGGGCTGCATTTATAGCTATCCTGGGCCACAGGTGGCCTATGGGCTGCATGTTGGACTCCCTGACATATTACAGTATAAGGGAAAGAAGAATACATGTATAATACCCTTTGAAGTAGAATTTGTATACAAAGACACATTACTACTGAAGTGAAGAAAAGAATGAGCTACTGTATTTATGCAAATGTGCCAGTCTGTATTTGTATGTGTAATGTCATTTGGAATTTATGTTTTTTATGATATGGTTGCAATAAAAAAAAAAAGTATCACAAAGAACCCAGTAAAGCTCTAGTCTTTGAATATCTGTCTGGCAGGACAGTTGAAAGCCATTATTGGATGTGGACATAAAAATATTCTTTGTTGGTCAAAGAATGTGTGGATATTCAAAATACTTACTATTCCTATCCAATCGAATTGGTACTAGTCTAATTGCTGGAGCTGGTTTGGACATAAAAATATTCTTTGTTGGTCAAAGAATGTGTGGATATTCAAAATACTTACTAGTCCTATCCAATCAGAATTGGTACTAGTCTAATTGCTGGAGCTGGATACAAAAGACTTCTTTGTAGTCAGATGATAACATTAAGTAGCTTGATTGTTACCTGCTGGCAGGCCAGGGGCACCTGGTAGAGGCCTGAGTTTACCAGGCTCAGACAAGCTGTTATTCATCCATTGTAAGTGAGCATTTCACTGCTGTAGGAAGCAGTGCAGCTGCACCGAGGACGACCACCTGGACGCTAGCCCTCACTGTGAGGGAGGGTCTCGAGCACTGCAGGCATGTAGGGTCCTTGTTCTCTATCCATGCCAATAGTGTCTTCCCAATTAGGGTGAGTAAAGAAACATGGAACAAAAATTAAAAAAAAAAAAAAAAAGACACTCTGGGGGAAAAGAGGAGAAACATAACACAGCATTCCAGTTAGAGTAAACTAATCCTATATCACATCTGTTTTGAAGAAAAAGCAAGACACTGTTTGCTACCTTACATGTAATATGAAACATTAGTAAAGAAAGTGAAGAATCAGTAAAGAAAGTCCTCCCACTTTCATACAGAATCCATTGCAGGTGAGAAAAATGTTTATGAGGGAGGGGATTTTATTTTTCTCTTTATTGGAAGTATTTTTGTGCTCATATTCTGTATATTTTGACATGTGTGATATGGTGAACACATCCCAAACAAGTAAACAACAAGAAAAATTTACCACACATTCAAACCCTCTTACATTATCTGAGTGACAAATCACAATACTCAATATCATCTTGGGTTTAATACTTACCAAACTCTGACCCTATCAGTTGCTTCTTTTTAGACAGGGAACATTTACTAGTGTCTCACTTGGGGTAGATACACTCCTTAGGTAGATTCCCACAATTAAAACTATCAAATCACATGCACTGTGTTTGAACATAACCTTACTAATCATTTACATATGATATCATGTCATTTCAAATGCGTTTCTCTATTTAAAATTTTAACATTTAAGTCATATTACTTGATGTTCTCAAGAAAGATTTAACTTTTTCTTATCCATAAATTAATCCCTTGACATGTAAAATGTAAACATTTAAGATAATTCTGAGAAGCATGTATTCTTTTCTAATATTTGCATGGAGATGTCAATTTTATTTATTTACAAACTATAGGACACTTGTCTATATAATATGTTCAATATCCTTACCGCAAATATAAGATTAAGATATGCTTTTTAACAATTATAAATATTATCAAATTTTCCAAATAAATTTAATATTTGAAAAGTTTAAATGTATAATTACCTTTGGTTATAAATGACATTTGAAGGGATGTTTATTTTTGTCTGTGTCAGGTTGCTATTAATCATCTTATTCTGACTATAGACGGTTAGAATTCGTATAATTTTACAATTGGATTAAGCAAAAGACTGATTAGGTTTGTTGACGATTTGGGGGAATATTTCAGAAAATAGAAATGGAAAATAGAATTAAATAATGGAAAATAGAATTAAATAATGGAAAATAGAATTAAATAATAAATGAATTCTGTCTTACTATTTTTGAATAGTAAAGTAAGAACAAAATAAAATATTAAAATAACATATAAATGTTTCCCTTTCATTAATGGACTTTAGCCCCTCATTGACCGTACTCAGAGGCAGCTATTACTCCTCAAGTATATTTTTTTCTTTTTTTGAGACAGAGTTTCATTTTGTCACCCTTGTAGAGTGCTGTGACATCACAGCTCACAGAAATCTCAAATTTTTGGGTTCAAGTGACTCCCTTGCCTCAGCCTCCCAAGTAGCTGGGACTACAGGCCCCTGCCACAGTGCCTGGCTATTTTTTTTAGAGACAGGGTCACACTCTTGCTCAGTCTGCTCTTGAACTCCTGAGCTCAAGCAATCCGTTCACTTTGTCCTCTTGAGTATTTTTAAAGTATAATTCTAGAACAATTTTATGAATAATCAAGATATTAATAAACACATTAACAGAAGATGGATATCCACTTTGTATTTGAACTAAGATAGTTACTTTTTCTCTATGATTTCTGGAAATTTGGTAAACCATTTTATCAACAGTATTTTCCTCCTTTGGAAGTAAAGATAATTAAATCAAGTAGTTGTTTTTGTTTGTTTGTTTTTTAGAATTTTTATAACAATAAAGGACAGAGAAGTGGGTTCATGAAAGTTAAGATTTGCTTAATTTCTGGGTGGTGCCTGTGGCTCAAAGGAGTAGGGAGCTGGCCCCATATACCGGAGGTGGTTCAAACCCAGCCCCAGCCAAAAACTGCAAAAAAAAGAAAAAAAAAAAAGAAAAGAAAAGAAAAGATTTGCTTAATTTCCAAGTTATGAATTAATCCTTGTGGACAAAATCAAAATAGGAGGCAGTGAACAAAAAGTATACAAAAGAGAAACAAAATTTATACCTTTTTTTTTTTTTAAATTGATGGGACCTCTGCAAAGAATAATTGAATCAGTAAATACTGCTGTATGATGAGTGAATGAATGAGTTTCCTGAACCCATAATGAGGCAACTAGAACATATTTCTTGTGTCAACATCTGCTTTCAATATGTCTATAACTCAACTCAAGCATTTTCAAAAGTAAAATCTTTTTCTGTGGATGAAAGATAGGACGTTGACAAGATTAAAACCTTAACCAGGCAAATAGAAAGTCAGAGATTTGTAATGGTCATAAAAGCTTTGATACTTGGGTTAAAAGCTGCTATCAAAAAATATGTGGGACCCACAAAATATTGTTCCTGGGTCTATATTTTAACTTATTAAATTTTTCTAAAATTTATGACTGTCTCCAGGACAAACATTTTCAGTGGTGATTCTCAATTTGTTGTGTTTTAAGATAAAGATTTTATATTTAGTATCCAAGCACCATAAGCTCAATTTTTTCCCTGTTGAAATGATATTTGCAGATTAATTTATTGTACTTGACAAGGGTCAGATTTATAGCCATGGTACCCGAATCACTTGGTTATGCCCAGAAATAATACAAGTTTAACAGTAACTCCTACCTTTTGTTGACAGCATGGGACTATGTTCTGTAAGTACCCTATATAACACTGCTATTTTCTCCAAAATCTGCCAGCACATGGCTTTTGGCACCTATCACTCTCACATATCTGTCTACATGAGATAAAAATCGCCTGCCCAGCAATTCTCTACAGTTGTTCAGTTCATTTGTTCACCTTGTACTAAACAAAATTCACTTTTTAAAACTTTGCCAAGTTTTTCAAAATATTAGAGGAAGAGCAAGTCAGTTTCTTGTAGTCTCAAACCCTAAAATAGTAAGACTTACAGATATTTTTCACTAATGTGAAAATAGAGGAGAGGAATTTCATTTGATTCACATTTAGGATGTACTCAAAATAACTGGTAAAAAGTCTTATCTCTTCAGTGAAGAAGCTCTAAATTTCTAACCCACACTCTGTCAAATATCAGCAAATAGTTAATATCTGTTTCAATTTCTTTGTCTATAAAATGGGCACAAAAATATACTTCGGATATTTTTTGTAAGTATTATATTAGGTAATCAAATATGAAGGGCCTAAGATAAGATCTAATACAAAATAAGAACTTAACAACAATTGATGATTTTTTTTTTATGATGAGTATGATGGTAACAATTGCATTAAGGAGGACAGTTTATTATTATTATTTTTTATTGTTGGGGATTCATTGAGGGTACAATAAGCCAGGTTACACTGATTGCAATTGTTAGGTAAAGTCCCTCTTGCAATCATGTCTTGCCCCCATAAAGTGTGACACACACCAAGACCCCACCCCCCCTCTCCTTCCCCCCCATAACCATAATTGTCATTAATTGTCCTCATATCAAAATTGAGTACATAGGATTCATGCTTCTCCATTCTTGTGATGCTTTACTAAGAATAATGTCTTCCACGTCCATTCAGGTTAATACGAAGGATGTAAAGTCTCCATTTTTTTAAATGGCTGAATAGTATTCCATGGTATACATATACCACAGCTTGTTAATCCATTCCTGGGTTGGTGGGCATTTAGGCTGTTTCCACATTTTGGTGATTGTAAATTGAGCTGCAATAAACAGTCTAGTACAAGTGTCCTTATGATAAAAGGATTTCTTTCCTTCTGGGTAGATGCCCAGTAATGGGATTGCAGGATCAAATGGGAGGTCTAGCTTGAGTGCTTTGAGGTTTCTCCATACTTCCTTCCAGAAAGGTTGTACTAGTTTGCAGTCCCACCAGCAGTGTAAAAGTGTTCCCTTCTCTCCACATCCACGCCAGCATCTGCAGTTTTGAGATTTTGTGATGTGGGCCATTCTCACTGGGGTTAGATGATTATCTCAGGGTTGTTTTGATTTGCATTTCTCTAATATATAGAGATGATGAACATTTTTTCATGTGTTTGTTAGCCATTCATCTGTCGTCTTTAGAGAAAGTTCTATTCATGTCTCTTGCCCATTGATATAAGGGAGTGTTGGCTTTTTTCATGTGGATTAATTTCAGTTCTCTATAGATCCTAGTTATCAAGCTTTTGTCTGATTGAAAATATGCAAATATCCTTTCCTATTGTGTAGGTTGTCTCTTTGCTTTGGTTATTGTCTCCTTAGCTGTACAGAAGCTTTTCAGTTTAATGAAGTCCCATTTGTTTATTTTTGTTGTTGTTGCAATTGCCATGGCAGTCTTCTTCATGAAGTCTTTCCCCAGGCCAATATCTTCCAGTGTTTTTCCTATGCTTTCTTGGAGGATTTTTATTGTTTCATGCCTTAAGTTTAAGTCCTTTATCCATCTTGAATCAATTTTTGTGAGTGGGGAAAGGTGTGGGTCCAGTTTCAGTCTTTTACATGTAGAAATCCAGTTCTCCCAACACCATTTATTGAATAGGGAGTCTTTCCCCCAAGGTATGTTCTTGTTTGGTTTATCAAAGATTAGGTGGTTGTAAAATGTTAGTTTCATTTCTTGCTTTTCAATTAGATTCCAAGTGTCTATGTCTCTGTTTTTGTGCCAGTACCATGCTGTCTTGAGCCCTATGGCTTTGTAGTACAGACTAAAATCTGGTATGCTGATGCCCCCAGCTTTATTTTTGTTACAGAGAACTGCCTTAGGTATACGGGTTTTTTTCTGGTTCCATACAAAACGCAGAATCATTTTTTCCAAATCTTGAAAGTACGATGTTGGTATTTTGATAGGAATGGCATTGAATAGGTAGATTGCTTTGAGACGTATAGACATTTTAACAATGTTGATTCTTCCCATCCATGAGCATGGTATATTCTTCCATTTGTTAATATCCTCTGCTATTTCCTTTCTGAGGATTTCATAGTTTTCTTTATAGAGGTCCTTCACCTCCTTCGTTAGGTATACTCCTAGGTATTTCATTTTCTTTGAGACTATGGTGAAGGGAGTTGTGTCCTTAATTAGCTTCTCATCTTGACTGTTATTGGTGTACACAAAGGCTACTGACTTGTGGACATTGATTTTATATCCTGAAACATTACTGTATTTTTTGATGACTTCTAGGAGTCTTGTGGTTGAGTCTTTGGGGTTCTCTAAGTATAAGATCATGTCATCAGCAAAGAGGGAGAGTTTGACCTCCTCTGCTCCCATTTGGATTCCCTTTATTTCCTTGTCTTGCCTAATTGTATTGGCTAGAACTTCCAGCACTATGTTGAATAGTAAAGGTGACAGAGGACAACCTTGTCTGGTTCCAGTTCTAAGAGGAAAAGCTTTCAGTTTTACTCCATTCAGTAAAATATTGGCTGTGGGTTTGTCATAGATAGCTTCAATCAGTTTTAGAAATGTGCCACCTATGCCTATACTCTTCAGTGTTCTAATTAGAAAAGGATGCTGGATTTTATCAAATGCTTTTTCTGCATCTATTGAGAGGATCATGTGATCTTTATTTTTGCCTCTGTTAATATGGTGGATAACGTTTATAGACTTGCGTATGTTAAACCAGCCTTGCATCCCTGGGATGAAGCCTACTTGATCATGATGAATGACTTTTTTGATGAAAAGCTGTAATCTATTGGCTAGGATTTTGTTCAGAATTTTTGTGTCTATATTCATGAGTGAGATTGGTCTGAAATTCTCCTTTTTGTTTGGGTCTTTTCCTGGTTTTGGTATCAGGGTGATGTTTGCTTCATAGAATGTGTTGGGGAAGATTCCTTCTTCCTCAGTTTTTTGGAATAATTTCTGCAGTACAGGAATAAGCTCTTCCTTGAAGGTTTGATAGAATTCTGGAGTGAAGCCATCTGGACCAGGGCATTTTTTGGTTGGAAGCTTTTTTATTCCAAAGCTTTTATTCTTTGATCTCAGTGCTTGAAATTGGTCTGTTCAGGAGCTCTATTTCTTCCTGGCTGAGTCTAGGGAGAGGGTGTGATTCCAAATATTGATCCATTTGTTTCCCATTGTCAAATTTCTGTGCATAGAGTTTCTGGTAGTATTCAGAGATGATCTCTTGTATCTCTGTGGGATCAGTTGTTATTTCCCCTTTATCATTTCTGATTGAGGTTACTAGAGATTTTACTTTTCTATTCCTCGTTAGTCTGGCCAATGGTTTATCTATTTTATTTGTTTTTTCAAAAAACCAACTCCTTGTTTCATTAATTTTCTGAATGATTCTTTTGTTTTCAATTTCATTGATCTCTGATTTGATTTTGGATATTTCTTTTCTTCTACTGAGTTTAGGCTTAGATTGTTCTTCTTTTTCCAATTCCATAAGATCTCTTGTGAGATTGTTGATGTGCTCTCTTTCTGTTTTTCGAATGTAGGCATCTAAAGCGATGAATTTTCCTCTCAAAACTGCTTTTGCAGTATCCCACAGGTTTTGGTAGCTTATGTCTTCATTGTTGTTATGCTCAAGGAAGTTAATGATTTCCTGTTTTATTTCTTCCTTCACCCATCTGTTATTCAACAGAAGATTGTTTAGTTTCCATGCCTTTGGGTGGGGTCGAGCGTTTTTGTTAGAGTTGAGTTCCACCTTTAGTGCCTTATGGTCTGAGAAGATACAAGGTAAAATTTCAATTCTTTTGATTCTGTTGATATTTGTTTTGTGTCCCAGGATATGATCAATTTTGGAGAATGTTCCATGGGGTGATGAGAAGAATGTGTATTCTTTATCTTTGGGATGGAGTGTTCTATATGCGTCTATGAAGCACAGTTTTTCTAGGGTGTCATTTAAATCTCTTATATCCTTGTTTAATTTCTGTTTAGAGGATCTGTCCAGCTCTGTAAGAGGAGCGTTAAAGTCCCCTGTTATGATGGTATTATCAGATATCATATTGCTCAGACTGAGTAAGGTCTGTTTCAAGAATCTGGGAGCATTTAAATTGGGTGCATAGTATTTAGAATTGAAATGTCTTCTTGTTATATTTTTCCCTTGACCAATATAAAGTGACCATCTTTGTCTTTTTTGACTTTAGTTGCTTTAAATCCACATGTATCTGAAAATAAGATTGCAACTCCTCTTTTCTTCTGAATTCCATTTGCCTGAAAAATTGTCTTCCAACCCTTGACTCGGAGCTTTAATTTGTCTTTTGAAGCCAGGTGTGTTTCTTGCAGACAGCAAATGGATGGCTTGTGTTTTTTAATCCAGTCAACCAATCTATGTCTCTTCAGTGGGGAATTCAAGCCATTAACATTTATTGAGATAATTGATAAGTGTGGTAGTATTCTATTCGTCTTATTTTGTGAGAGTCCATTGCTTAGTTTTATCTTTGCAACAGTGTGGAGGTTAGGTTCTGTCCTTTAATTTCTGAGTTCTTACTTTGCTGCTGATCTATTGTGGTGGTCAGTGTGCAGAACAGGTTGAAGTATTTCCTGTAGAGCTGGTCTTGTTGTGGCGAATTTCCTCAATGTTTGTATATGCGTAAATGATTTGATTTCTCTGTCAATTTTTAAGCTTAGCTTAGCAGGGTACAGAATTCTGGGCTGGAAATTGTTCTGTTTAAGTAGATTAAAGGTAGATGACCATTGTCTTCTTGCTTGGAAAGTTTCATTAGAGAAGTCTGCGGTCACTCTGATGGATTTGCCCCTGTAGGTCAACTGGCGCTTACTCCTGGCAGCTTGCAGAATCTTTTCTTTTGTCTTGACTTTGGACAGGTTCATCACAATGTGTCTTGGAGAAGCTCGGTTAGAGTTGAGGCGACCTGGGGTCCGATAGCCCTCTGAAAGCAGTGTGTCAGAATCTTTGGTGATAGTTGGGAAATTTTCTTTTATAATATTCTCTTGTGTGGCTTCCATTCCTCTGGGGCATTCTTCTTCCCCTTCTGGAATTCCTATAACTCGTATGTTGGAACGCTTCATTAAGTCGCATAATTCTGACAGTGAACGTTCTGCTTTCTCTCTCTTCTTTTCTGCCTCTTTTACTATCTGAGTTATCTCAAAAACTTTGTCTTCTACCTCTGAAAGTCTTTCTTCTGCATGGTCTAACCTGTTGCTGATACTTTCCATTGCGTCTTTAAGTTCCCTGATTGACTGTTTCATTTCCTTCAGCTCTGCTATATCCTTTTTATATTCTTCATATCGTTCATCTCTGAGTTGATTCTGTTTTTGAATTTCCTTTTGGTTAATTTCCACTTTATTAGCAGTTTCCTTCATTGTTTCCATCATTTCTTTCATTGTTTTCAACATGTGTATTCTAAATTCCCTTTCTGTGATTCCTAACATTTCTGTATAGGTGGAATCCTCTGAAGTAGCTACCTCATGTTCCCTTGGCGGGGTTGTTCTGGACTGGTTCTTCATGTTGCCTGGAATTTTCTGCTGATTCTTCCTCATGAGTGATTTCTTTTCTCTGTTTCCTTGCCCTAATTTACCTTTCACTTCCTCTTGCTCTTTAAGTTCTCATGCCTGTGGAAGTTGCGGGCGGGTTTAGACGGATTGAACACACGCGACCACTTGCCGGTTTTCCACTGTTTTAGTCCTCCTCTTGGGGTCCAGAAGTCTCTCGCTGACTCCCTGTATCCTCTCAGGCGTGATGATAGGCAGATCCCACCAGCCAGAGATGCCTGGAGTCCTATCTCCCCAGACTCACGGTGCCCAGATGCAAGGAAGCTGTTACTCGGCTGCCATCTTGGTCCGCCTCAACAGTTTATATTTTTAACAACCTGTAAACTAAGATTGTTTGATTCCTTATTGGTTGTGAAATGTTTGAAGTATAGTCCTTAAATATAAGTTAGGGCAATAAAAATAGCCATCATTTATTAATAGGATGAGTTGTAGACTGCCTAAATGTTTGATCAAGTAAGTATCATAGCTCTGGATTGTGGGAACTTACAGAATGGTTTCTGGCAGTGTAGGGGTAGGGAGCCCTTAGGGAGTGTCGAGTAAGCAGGAACATAAAATTTCAGTATTTTCTTAAAAGGGTCTTTTTATATTGCCCAGACTGGTCTTGAATTTCTGGGCTCAAGTGAACTTCCCACCTCGGCCTTTCAAGCTGCTGGGACTACAGGCATATGCTGCTATGCCTGGCTCAATATTTTTAACAATAAAATTTAAGTGTTTCAATATTGTATACCCATTGAATGTGTATCTTACTTATTTGTCTTTATCATGAAAATAAAATTACGATAGATAACTTGGGAGTTAAAATAAGTAGAAAAAATCCATCCAATAATACTTAAATATTGTTTAATCACTTTTTTCAAACTCTGTGGAATAAATAAACCTGCCATGTGTTATGGACCAAATGTTTGTGTCCTTACACCCACAATTAATAAATTGAAAACCTAACCACCAATGTGATAGAATATGGAAGTAGAACCTATACGAGATCATCAGGTTTAGATGAAATTATGAGGATGGATTGGTGTTCTTGAAAGATGAAGAGACACCAGACTTACTGACTCTTCTCTGCTATGTGAGGGCACAGTGAGAACAGGGGTGTCTGCAAACCAGAAAGAGGATTCTCACTAGAAACTAAATTTGCCTGCACCTCCATCTTGCACCTCTGGCTTCCTGAACTATGAAAAATAAGTGCCTGTTTTTTTTTTATGCCATCTTACCTGCGTTGTTTTGTATGGCAACCTGAGTAAACTTACACACCGTCTTGTGAATGAAGTAATCTTTCCGTCCTTTTGTGTCTGTTCAGATACTTTGATTTTTTTTTTTTTTTAAGCAGAGTCTCAAGCTGTCTCCTTGGGTAGAGTGCTGTGGCATCACAGCTCACAGCAATCTCAAACTCTTGGGCTTAAGCGATTCTCTTGCCTCAGCCTCCCAAGTATCTGGGACTACAGGTGCCCACCACAATGCCCAGCTATTTTTGTTGTTGTTGCAGTTGTCATTGTTGTTTTATCTGGCCCAGGCCAGTTCTAACCCACCAGCCTTGGTGTATGTGGCCAGCGCCCTACCCACTGAGCTATGGGCGCTGCCCTTCTTTGGTGTTTTTTGGAGAGGACCAGTTTTCCCACTCCTGTTTGCTTAATGCATCGCCAATACTCCAATTTTCCAACACTGGCCTCCAGGTGAGCAGCAATCTTAAACTCACTTTAAGTGAAAAGTACATCTGAAAGATGTGCCTTGCTGCCTCTGCTGTTCTACCAACTATCCTTAAAAGTCAATAGAAAGAATGAATCTTTCTGATCTTAGTATGAAATTGCTCTTAAACAGAAGTTTGTGGTGATGGGATCAGCCTTTGCATGTTGAAGTCTTACATAAGAAATCTCTCTTAAACTCATTGATGCATTTGTTATAAACATTCTATAAAGAAGATAATAATAATTCATTTATTTCAAATCTTTGAAGAATTATTAGAAGCCAAGTCCTGGGGAATGTCATTGCACAATGGAAGTTCTCCAACATCAGTTTAGCAACATTAGTATTGTTCTGAATAATCAATATGTGCTTTTATTGATAAAAGTATAGTATAATTATATTTTATTGATAAAAGTATAATATAATTGATCGGGCTTCTCTGTTTGCTGCTAGAAGCTCATACTTAACTCTAAGACTTACATCAGAGTTGTCATTTTGCTCTAAGATTATTCTGGCTCTATTAGTTTTTCCCAACTTTATTTTCCCTCTATCTCATTTTTAAATATTTTTAATTCTTCTTGTCAATATATCTATATAAGTCACTTTGAATTCATCTATAGAAAAGACAGGAATAAAATAAATATAAATATTAAATATAAATCCCATATAAGTTAATATGGAGAAAATAACATCAGAGTAAGGATTAACACTTTATGGATTCAATTGATAGATCATTTTCTAGTGTTTGCTATTTAAAAACTTTATTATTTCATCACCTTCTGTTATTAAAATTCAAGTAAACGCAGTGAAAGAATATTTGCCAAAGCTGGCTGCCATGGGAAAAATACAACCTGTTTAATAAACCAGGGCTGACCTACAACTATTATAGACTATATATAGTAAGTCAATATATACAAAACTATTAATATCATTTTATGGGTAAAATGTTGAAAATCCACACGAGGAAACACATGCAGTGTAAGGGAGAACGTCCCTAACCATATTAGCCATTAGGAAAAGAGAAGGAAATGCTATCCCTTATGTAGAGGAAAGTATGACTACGTTCTTTAAAAATGACAATTTAGTACTTTCTTTGTATATTTACAGGAAAAGTCAATTGTTCACTGAAGACTATGGTCGGCGTATGTGAGAGCAAAGGAGATAAAGAGAGGCACGTAAACAGAGGAAGAAGCACAAACACGGCTTCATTAAGCTGCTAAAATCTGAAAGTATGTGGTATAATTTTAGTCTTCTGCTTCTCTGAGAGCTCATGGAATTAATGTAATGCCAATTCTTAAGGAAGTAAAATAGGTAGAACCCTTGAAATTACAACTTTAACAGACCTGGAAAATAAAAGAGCAATAATGCCATTTTTAAACATCTGGTCTGGAATGATACCCTGTGAAACATACAGGGCTTTATGAAGAACAAATTCTGCTACGGTGGTAACAGATATCTTTCTACGGACAGAATAATGTGATAGTAAATCAGAGAGAAGGATTAGATGCAATTCATCTTGACTTTAGAAAGAGTTGGATCAATCTTGTGCCAAGTATTAATCGAGAAATGAGGAAGAGTGTGCTGAAAGTCTCCCTCTTGTTGAGTGGATCAGAACCTGGTCTACTTAGTCACTCAACAGCACTCAGAATATTGCTATTAAAAGCTCAGTATGTCTGGAGCTAAAGAATTCGTGGACTCATATGCAGTAAATGTCATAATATAAATATGACCTAAATATAAAATAATATAGAAAATAAATGGAAATTAATGCCTGCCCTACCAATATTAAATACCAACATCTACATAAGTTAATATTTGGTATGGTGCTCTATTTATTTCAAAAGGTTTTTACATTATACTCTTATAAAACTGGAAGACGGAACAATTCATTGAGTCAATTGCAGGTGTGGGGAACCTTTTCATGTTGGAAAGATGCATTAATTTAGCTGTAATAAAATAAGGCAAGGGTGCATTCAAGAAACTCCAATTACATAGATAGAAAAATGTACATTATTTTGTAAAAATATAACTATTACGTACTTAATAATTTCAAAAAAGGCAATGATTTGTTAATTTTAAAGTTAACTAACGTTCTAATGACTTTGTGTCTTCTTTCTGTTGGAAGGCATTTTCATATTTGGTTGCAGGATGGAGGTCTGTGGTTTCAGTTGATCCTCTAGATGGGTGTCAGTCATTTGTGACATAAAGGGCATTTTGATTTGGTAGGAGAATGTAGATTTGCAACAATAAGAGGTTAAAAAGCAAGAAAGCATTTTGGGTGTATTCTACTTATTCTATTCCTTAAAAAAAAAAAAAATTCAATTGGATTTTTCTTAGCATCAAACAGTGACTTTAAAATGTCGTCTGTTATACCAAAAGATCAACTGATTCCATTTGGAGTTCTTTAGGTGACTTGGTGTTGTCAACCAGATGAGGCTAAACCTTTCATTAGGACCTAACAAGTCTCCAATAGCTGTTCATTGTAGACATAACAGCTGTGAATTCTTCAATTAATTCACATATATCATCTGCTCATCAATAATAAACTTTGTTAACTATGTAAAGTGTTCATGTGAAATTTCCTTAGAAGAAGTGTTTTGAAATAGGATAGGCACATTTTGTTTTGTTTTGTTTGAGATGCTTGGTTTGTTTTAGCCACATACCACATATAGACTTAGTTTTACCTTGTGAAGAAATATTTACATTATTTGATTTGACTTGATATTCAATCACATTGCTGATTCTATTCTTCATAAAATATAACTATCTGTTCTTGCAGAAATAAAATTTTGGCTATCATTTATCCCTTTGATAGCCAACACACTTTAAAATGATATGGCAATTCCACATTGCATACTTCATCATGCCACTGTAGCATGTTGCAAAACGGATGATGCCATGTTGCATTTGCAGGAATATAGTAAAAGATACTTATGACTATTTACAAAGAGTCACTTAAAATAGTAGCTTAGGCAAGAGATTTTGCTGATGTAATACACAATGAAAATAAATATGAGCATCTGGATCTGTTAATATTATTTTTTAATCTATGCTATAAATTCTTCATGTTTTCCAGTCAGAGAAGGTGCACCATCTGTACATACACTCACTAAATTCAGTTCAATTTAACAATATTTATATGGAGAGTTGTTGAAGATATATATTCCCTGTGTTCTGTTCATATGAGAGCTCAAAGTGAGTAATTTCATAGCAAAGAAAATCTTCTGTCATGACTTCAATGAAGTATAAACCTGTACCAAGGTTTATTCATATTGAATAATATGTATTTTCCTTTTAAAGTATTGCATGTAATTGTTCTATTAAGTTGAAGACTAATTCATGCTGCCAATCAGTGCTGGTTCTGTTGAAAGAGGCAATGCTTTACACTTTGAAATGGTATTGAGGTCTAAGCATCCTACAATTTCAACAGTGCATTCTTTCACAAGTTCAACATCATTGAATGCTTCTCTTTATTCCTGAATATATAAGCTACTTTATAAGTTCCTCCAGTGGCATTATTTTCAGGTCTCGTGGTTGTTTGAAAGAATCATCTTTGCTTTGGCTTTTCATCTAGTAATTCCTGCAATACACACTCTCTAGGACCTTTCCTTCTAATTTAAAATACTTTGGGTTTTTATGAGAGCCATAACACTGATGAGGATTGAATTTCTTTAATGCTGCCATTGTAGCATAAAAAAAGCAAGCAAACCATCTTATCTTTAGCAGAAATTAGATAAAATTGAAATTCCTAATCCTCATTAAAAAAATCTGTTTTTTTCCTTCAGCATTCTCCTGGTCTTCCTAGACATGATAGAATGTTAAGCAGACAGAATTAAAAAATACTGTTTGCTGTGCAACTACTATCCACAAATTCCACTTCAAACAGAAACAGAGTACCCTATTGTCAAAAGCTGAAAAGAGACAGGTATACTCAAACCCTGCAAACTCTTGTCAACCAGCTTGTGTGGTAGTGGCACCAGTCAGGAGGGAGAGGTTAGTACTAAATCACAAGCTTAACAGCTTTCACTTTAGCCCTTATTAGTTATTCATGTTCTAATTGTACTGGTCAATTTGGGGTTATTTTGTTGAAACTTTTTTTATTCTTTGGTATTTTAAGCGATTTCATTTAAAAAATAAAATAAAACTATAAAAGATGAGCAAAAACATATTAATAAAATTAAAAGTATTTGTTCTGTAAAACTTGGATTCAGTCAAAAGGCCACATTTAGGGCCTAGAAGGCCACATGTGGCCATAAGGAGGCAGGTTTCCCTCCCCGACCACTGGATAATCATGAGTAGGTGAAGATAATGTTATGTTGAAATGTGGCCACATGACATGTTGACTTGGTATAAGTGACAACACATGAAGGAACTAGTTTATATGCATTTGGGATTTAGAGGATCACACCAGTGACAGTCATACCTAGCATTAATTGAGTGAATAATGTGTGCCAGACACTGGGAAAGCACATCATCTCTCTGAATGTAGACAACAAACCTCTGAAGTATGTGTCATTATGAAGTATTTCCTAATCTCGTAGATATTCAGATGAGCACAAATATAGAGATTTAGAGACCTATACAGGAATTCAAGTATTTGTTAATCTACTTTCCTCAAAGTAAAGGTACTTCTATAAAATCTCTGCCGGAAACAGAATGTAGAGAATCTGAAAACACAGAGGATGGGACACTCCATAAAGAAACCACTGAGGGAAAAATGCAATAAAAGTGCTTTCTTCTTTTTTTAGGACAGAAAAGGGTTCACTCACTGAATGAAATAGAGAACAAAAGAAAAGTAGGCTATGCCATTTGAAGTGTGATTAGATGTGGAGAACAGCTTGGTGATGACCTTGAGCAGCTCTGCCTTAGTCGGTAGGAGGGGAAGACACCATGCAGGGGTTAAAGGTGTGCCTCTGTGTGTAGAAAATTGGAGTAAGGGGCACACATCATTTGGCCTTAAAAAATAATGAAAGGAAGAAATTAATACAAAGAGAGAATAAAATATTGTTTCAAGAAGTTATGGTAAAGCACAGGTAAGGAATGTTTAGTTCTAGGAATCAAAGTGAATTGTGGTGCAAGACATTCTTAAAAGAAGAATGAAATGAACTCAAGAAATAGGTTAGCTGTTCATGGGATGTGACCAGGAAATAAGACAAATGCTGACATGAAGGAAGAGGTAGCTGGGGATAAAATCGGCGTATGTGTGGATTTAATAGGAGCATAGCTACTGCTGTAAGTAAGCCATGAAGTGATGAGGGTTATATAGCTGAGCCGGCAAACTTTATTTTGGCATACATATGCAGTTTAATAAGTGCTGCTTCACTCCTCCTGGTCTTCACAGCATTCTAAGTATTGGCAAATGAGGGGAAAAAACAAAGTCATTTTGTAAAATAGAAGTTACAGGACATTTTGAAAGAGCAATTCCGTGGTTACTATTCTTTTTTTTTTTTTTTAAATCTGATTCTTTAGGGAATAATTTCTTCTTGCTAAAGTACATGTATCTAAGTTCCCTTAGTGAGTTAATGAGAGAGGGAAAAAAGCGTAAAATTATAGATGGCTTTCTGTCTTAGTACATTGAAGACACTTTTGCATTCACAATTGTTTCTTAGAAGTTGAATTATTACTTTGTTATTACAGAATTTTCTCCTTGGCTCCTTTCCTCCTTGGACTCCTATTAAGTATATGGTAACAAGAATGACTAATAGATCAAAAAAGCTTTACATTGTCAATCTCAGGAAGTAATTGTTTTATCCTCCAAGACTACAACATCGTAAAAATTAGAAATTTTTGTCTAGAAAGGAAAATAACATCTTTGCTTTTAAATGTTAGTGCTGAAGATTATGTTGGCTCATGTCAAAATACCTGACACAAATTGCTAGAGTATGATTTGACTAAGTAGTTACTTGATTCAGTACAAGTTGTTGGTCAAAACACCATATTTTGGAAATTTTTATTGCACACCTATTTGAGGTTCTATGTAAAAACAAAGGATTGTGCCTGTGTTTTGAATGTAAATGGGAACTTTTATGCTAGTTTTTTATTATTTAATATTCCCATGATATCTAATGAGAGAGAAAGGAGAGAGATATATATTGTGGTATAGCATTGCATTGATAAAATTTGAGGAAATGGAAAAAC
Organism: Nycticebus coucang; assembly: GCF_027406575.1. NCBI lineage: Eukaryota > Metazoa > Chordata > Mammalia > Primates > Lorisidae > Nycticebus > Nycticebus coucang. Next base: position 24,755,263 of record NC_069780.1, read on the forward strand.
TATGCATGTGTGCATGTGTGTGTAGAGAAATACAGAACCTTTTTTTACTCTATGCTTCAAGGATTCTTTATAAGAATATTTGCACAATTTTATACTATTTCCATATAGCTAAGATAGTCTTTCCACCCTCTCACAGCATGATTTCTAATAAAAAGCTCAGAATCATGAACTATATTCTTTTTTTTTTTTCCCTTTTTTTTTTTTATTGTTGGGGATTCATTGAGGGTACAATAAGCCAGGTTACACTGATTACAATTGTTAGGTAAAGTCCCTCTTGCAATCATGTCTTGCCCCCATAAAGTGTGACACACACTAAGGCCCCACCCCCCTCCCTCCATCCCTCTTTCTGCTTCCCCCCCATGACCTTAATTGTCATTAATTGTCCTCATATCAATATTGAGTACATAGGATTCATGCTTCTCCATTCTTGTGATGCTTTACTAAGAATAATGTCTTCCACTTCCATCCAGGTTAATACGAAGGATGTAAAGTCTCCATTTTTTTTAATGGCTGAATAGTATTCCATGGTATACATATACCACAGCTTGTTAATCCATTCCTGGGTTGGTGGGCATTTAGGCTGTTTCCACATTTTGGCGATTGTAAATTGAGCTGCAATAAACAGTCTAGTACAAGTGTCCTTATGATAAAAGGATTTCTTTCCTTCTGGGTAGATGCCCAGTAATGGGATTGCAGGATCGAATGGGAGGTCTAGGTTGAGTGCTTTGAGGTTTCTCCATACTTCCTTCCAGAAAGGTTGTACTAGTTTGCAGTCCCACCAGCAATGTAAAAGTGTTCCCTTCTCTCCACATCCACGCCAGCATCTGCAGTTTTGAGATTTTGTGATATGGGCCATTCTTATTTGACCCAGAAAGCTTTGACGTTCAAAATCAGAGTAGTCTGAATGGCTCAGCCAAGATGCAAGTCTAAATGAATTGGGAAATTTTATTATAATGACTCTTGAGGGAAGGGATAATATATTGAACATTTTTTTATTAAAATGGTACCTTTGTAATTTAAATGAATAATTGTTATTAAAATAGCTAAAATGAGAATGTGTTCAGGTTAAAGAAATTAAATAACCTCTTCAGCTGTTCTCAGGATTCAGGAGGAGATAGAGTTGCTTCTAGAATGAATTGGGCTTAAAACTGATGGCAAAATTTGTTTATGAATGTGTAATCATAATTCTGGAAGTGAGATAAGTGTCTATGAATTGAATAAATGCTGAGTTGTTTTACATGATTTTACTTTAATCTGAATTTAAATAGAAACTTAACAAAGAAGTATCATCAGCATCAGCATACACAGTGTTATTTAAGGTAAGTGATTTTTAATTACATAAATATTTTTGCTTTCCTTACTTGGGATATTACTGAGAATACTGTTAATAGCCCAATATTGCTTCTTGTTCCTAAACAAGACATTTGGGACTAGAAATTTAAGCAGTTAGAAAGAGGAGGGAAAGGCAGGATTATTGCTCTTTGATGTTACCAGTCATGACTATAACTCAATAGCACAGTAAGTCACTTGGTTATTTTTGAAGACAAAAGTTTTAAGTGTAAAAAAGCATGCAAACTTTGTAAATACCTCAACTGATATAATTTTGTTTTTCTATAAAAATGTTATATGTCCAGTTAATCTGTAAATGCTACAAATATGAAAACATTGCTATAGAAGAGTAAAATGGGGAGCTGTTGCAGAGAAAATAACAATTTAATTAACATTTTAAGTGATAATTAGAAATGAGTCCCTGGAGAGAAATGGATGAAAATCTGGAAATTATAGGAAACTGAGTCCTTAGGTGGTTGTGAACATGATGTGATGAAGAAAAGGAATTCTAGATCATGTGGTTAGCCAAGGCATAGTAGGTAGATTAGAGGCAGTAAGATTAGCTGGTCTGGATCATGCTGAAACAGGAAGGTGAATTTAGGGATCTTTTTATTATCTAAGTAACAATATGAAGTCAGTGAAGCAGTGTAGTAACATACTCATAGTTTCTTTGAAAAGTGTGTCATGTTATGGTAGAAAATAAATTAAAAGGGAGCAGGCACCGACCTGAGGAGATGGATTAGAAGGATCTTTACTGGTCTGGATGAGCCACAGTGGTGACTAGAACTAGGGTAGACACAACAGAGAAGGAACAGAGCGAATTCAATAGATGTTAAGGGGTGCATTGGCAAGACTCTGTGACAGGTGGATACAGGGGTGAGAAAGGATGTGGGACAATAAATATTTTTCTTAGTTTTCTAGCTTAAAAACTTATACCACTGACTTAAGATTTGGATCTCTGAAGGAAGACCAGGTTCAATGATTGGGGAAGATGATGTGTAAGAATTGAGGTACGTTAAATTTAAGGGATGTCTTCAGATCCTCTAGGATGGCTAGAATTAAAAAAAAAAAAGAAAGAAAGAAAGAAACATGTGGTTGAGGATGTGGAGAAATCAAAACCCTCATACACTGCTGGTGGGAAAGTAAATGGTGAAGCCAAACTGGGAAATAGAAGTTACTTAAATTATTTCACGTAGTGTTACCATATGATCCAACAATTATAGTCCCAGTCATATACCCAAGAGAAATGAAAACATGTATTTATAAAAAAAGAAAAAAAAAAACTTAAATTCAATGATGATGGCAGCCTCATTAATAATCAGCAAAAGATGGATGCAATCTAAGTGTCTGTGAAGTAACAAATGGTAAACAAAGTGTGTTATATACATACAATGAAATTTTATTTAGGAATGCTGTAACCAGGAAAAGAAGAGAGTCACAAAACAACTCATACTATATGATTCCATCCAGAACAGTGAAAGTTATAGTGACACAAAGTAGGTTAGTACTTTGGTAGGGCTTAGATGGATTGGGGAATAGAAAGATGATAGGTAATGGTTATACAATTTCTTTTTGAGATGATGAAAAATATTCTAAGATTAGTTCATGGTGATGTTTGCACATACAGTTGTACTCCTGTACCTGTGGGTTCCAGATCTGTGGATTCAGTGAACCACAGATCAAAAACATTTTTAAAAATTCATAAATTTCCAAAAATCAAAACTTAAATTTGCTTCATGATAGCTATTACATTTAATTCATGAGAATGAAGTGATGGGTAAGCATTGCATTAGGTGTTAAAAGTACTCTAGAGATGATTTAAAGTATATAAGGAGATGTACACAGGTGTTTTGAAAATGATACACTATTTTATATAAGAGAAATGGGCACCCACACGTTTTGATATCTGTGGAGGATGCTGGAACCAATTCCTCATGGATACAGAGAGATGATCGTATCTTTGAATTAGTATATGCTAAAATCCATACAATTGTCCATTTAAATTGTGTGATATGTGAATTATATTTCAATAAAGCTGTTTTAAAATTTTGAGAGGCCTGTGAGAGTTTTAGCTCTTGGATCTCACAGAAGAGACCTTGCTAGAGAAGCCAAATTGGGGTCACTTGTGACTAGATAATAATTAAAGATGTGGGTAAGGTTTAGGAAATATAATTAAGAAGTTAAGGCTTTGATTTGCATTTCTCTAATATGGCCCACATCACAAAATCTCAAAACTGCAGATGCTGGCGTGGATGTGGAGAGAAGGGAACACTTTTACACTGCTGGTGGGACTGCAAACTAGTACAACCTTTCTGGAAGGAAGTATGGAGAACCCTCAAAGCACTCAAGCTAGACCTCCCATTTGATCCTGCAATCCCATGACTGGGCATCTACCCAGAAGGAAAAAAAATCCTTTTATCATAAGGACGCTTGTACTAGACTGTTTATTGCAGCTCAATTTACAATCGCCAAAATGTGGAAACAGCCTAAATGCCCACCAACCCAGGAATGGATTAACAAGCTGTGGTATATGTATACCATGGAATACTATTCAGCCATTAAAAGAAATGGAGACTTTACATCCTTCGTATTAACCTGGATGGAAGTGGAAGACATTATTCTTAGTAAAGCATCACAAGAATGGAGAAGCATGAATCCTATGTACTCAATTTTGATATGAGGACAATTAATGACAATTAAGGTTATGGGGGGGAGCAGAAAGAGGGATGGAGGGAGGGGGATGGGGCCTTGGTGTGTGTCACACTTTATGGGGGCAAGACATGATTGCAAGAGGGACTTTGCCTAACAATTGCAATCAGTGTAACCTGGCTTATTGTACCCTCAATGAATCCCCAACAATAAAAAAAAAAAAAGAAGTTAAGGCTAAGAAATAAAATTGCAGAAATTCTAATATACATTGGACAAGTAGAAGAGATTAAGAAGGAGTAATGAGGGCGGCGCCTGTGGCTCAAGGAGTAGGGTGCCGGTCCCATATGCCGGAGGTGGCGGGTTCAAACCCAGCCCTGGCCAAAAAAACCACAAAAAAAAAAAAAAAAAAGAAGGAGTAATGAGGCCTGACTTATAAAACAGAGGGTGCTGGGTGTGGGTTTAGTTTCAAGGAAGCCAGTAAAGAGTGTTTTAAGGAAGAACATGTGTAAATAGTTCTGTATGAAGGTAAGAGTCAAGTAAGATGTGGTCTGAGAAACATCCATTGTATTGAGTGACTCACCAGCTATTGTCACCTCAAGGAGAGTCATTTCACTCAGGCAGGTGGGAAAGGTGAGGATAAGAATTATCATAATTCACTGAGCAGCATGTGCGTGGGAGGATGGGATGATAACGAGGGTAAAATCTCTTCTCTGACATTTGAGAGTGATTTTAATTAGAGAGCTAAGTCAGGATGAGGGAAATTTTGTTGTTAAGTTAGGAAAATTCTAGCTTGATTAAATGTAGATTGGAAGACTCATAAAGGTTTGCATGCTGACAAGCCGGGAGATTCAAGAAACAATCAAATTAGAAGATTCCAGAGAAGGAAGGGTATGGTTTGGTTTAGAGCAAAGGTTAGAGATTGACCTTAAATTTTACTGCTTACATTCTGGAAAGAAAGACTCCTACATATTCAGCTGGGTGATGGGAGAAACAGGCTGCACTGAGCATTCACTTTCTAAAATTGATCTGATTAAAGAGCAGTGGTACTAAATCTATGTCTGTATCGGTATATTTCTTTGAACTCAATCTCTTAAATATGTAGATACCATTATCCCTCCATGGATTCTGCATTTGTAGATTTAACAAACCATGGATCAAAAATAAAAAAAATATATAAACACATAATAAAAATAATAGAAGCTTAAAAGTATAGTATAACTACTATTTGTATAGTATTTACATTGTGATGGCTATTGTAGGTTATCCAGAGATGATTTAAGGTATATGGGAGAATGTGTGCAGGTGATATGCAAACAATTAACGATTTTGTATAATGGACTTCAGCACCCAAGGATTCTGCTATCTTCAGGGGTCCTACAACCAGTCCTCTGCCAACACCCAGGGAGGACTGTACATAGTTACACATAAAAATTACAAACAAAAAACAAACAACTCTGTAAGAATCATCACTAAGGAGAAAAGGGCAGAAAAGTTTCAAAAGAGGAGGTATGGATATGAAATTGATTTTTCTCACATGTGTGGCCTGAATGAGTCACTTACGAGGTTTCGATCCTCACAAAGACGCTAGTCAGAAAAAGATTTTCATAGCTAAGAAAAGTGACTGATGACATTCTTCATTGCACAAATATTGCAATAATTTACATTATAGAATAAAATTGACACAGTCCCATATTCAACTCTTTTTATTCAACTTCCAAGTTTTATTTGTCATAACCTTTCAGTGAGTAAGCAAAGCATTCATAGCTTATTTATTTTCGTCTCAAGGACTCCAAAGCCTTCTCAACCCGACGATCAAAAGAGCCAAAGCAAATAATCAGAGTTGTCATCTATGATAAAATTTATCAGACATCTGTATTAGCTTTTTCTGGCCACTGTAACAATTACCTCAAACTCGGTAGCTTAAAACAACTGAAAGTTATTCATAACTCACAGCTATGGAGTCCAGAAATCTGACATTAGTTTCAATGAACTGAAATTATAGTGTCAGCAGATCTGTGATCTTTCCAGAAGCTCTAAGGAAGAGTCTGTTTCTTGTCTCAGCTCAGGGGGCTGCTGGGATTGCGTGGCTTTTGGCCACATTACTCCAGTCTCTTGTCCCCATTGTCACTCTGATTCTCCCCTTCTCCCTCATATACATGCGACTGATGATATTTAGGACTCACTCAGATAATCCTAGGTACTCTCCACATCTCAAAATCTTTAATCAAATCTGCAAAACTTCACCGTGAGGGGTCACATTCACAGGTTGCGGGACTAGGACCCAATGTTTTTGATGGCACCAACCATCCATCCCACCACACCCTCTCGGATCCACATTTCAGCATGGTGTCTGGGCTGCCCTTATTTGCAGCCTCTTCAGTTTGCCAACCCTCTGTCCAAACACACACAGGCTGCTCTAGGTAAATTATCCAATACAATATTCTCATTGCTCCCAGTGTGTGTGTGTGTGTGTGTGTGTGTGTCTGTGTGTGTAAATTCAGGTTTAAAGATTTTTGTATTAAGAGAAAGTTTCAATATTTTCTACAGCATCAAAGGCCCAATTGGAGGTTCCTTCTGACTTCAATGTACCAACTTCCTTCATTGCCTCCTCCTTGCTTAGTGGCCCAATGAAAGCAAACTCTGTCTAGTTTTCAGTTCTTGTTTGTAAGCTCTTCCGTCTCCTCAGAATGCCCTCCCTCCAGTGATCCCTGAGGCAGTACTCCTGTGCCCAGGCAGCTTTCTTTTAAACCACAGACTTAATTAAATTATATCAAAAATATACCATTTTCCAAATGCTTATATAAGTTTACATGGATTAACTCCTTACATAGAGCAAATATCAGATCTTTCTTATTATATTAAGTGCTCGGTTTAAAGGATAATTCAAAAATTTACTTAGTAACACTTCATGTATAAAAGTCAGTACCAGGCATATTCATAATGATGACAACATAATATAAGTAACACTGATATTTACTTAGTTTTTTTATGGTTTACCAAGTACTAATGAAAACTATTATAATTTTTGCCTCATTTAGGCTTCACTCCTATATATGACATCTCTATTCTACTGAGGAGGAAAATTAAAAATTCACTCAGGTAGGTGGTAGAAGAGTTGGTATTTGACTGGGCTCAACGACTTCAATATGGATGTAAGAACCATTGTTTCCACGTAGGCTTACAATTTGTACCACCAGGGCAGTATTATGTTCAGTGATGTAATTGAAACAGACTTTAAAAATAACCCTGCCATAGACTGAATGTGTCGCTCAAAAGTTACACACTGGGTCCTTAGGAAAATTTTGAGGTACACAAAAATCAAGAAATGTAAAACCACCACAGAGGGAAACAAATGAGGCCCTCCCAGGAATACTGATAAGCCCAGCAAATTGAAACTTGCACCAGTGAATCGGAAAGGACACTGTCAGCTGTGTTTCTTGGAAGGGGAATAAGGGAGCATAACACAGACTATCTCACAACTTTCCTAGTTATCTGTATATTATTATCCTAATTCCTAAAGTGATGGCAATAAGAGAAAGGACATTTAGGGGATGATTAGGTCATGAGGGCAAAGCCCTTATCAAAGGGATTAGTGTTCTTTTAAAAGAGAGCCCAGAGCAGTTCCTTGCCTTCTCTGCTTTGTGAAGACATGGGGAGGTGGTAACCTAGGAACCAGGAAGAGAGCACAGGTGTGGGCACTTGAATTTAGACTTCCTAGCCTCCAGAACTGTGGGAAATAGATTTCTGTTTGTTTATAAGCTACTCAGTCTCTGCTATATTATTATAGCAGTCCTAACAGACTAAGATAAACTCTACAAATTTAATTCAATTATAATTAAACATACCACTATAATTAGAATTAAACTGGATGTAATTAAATAGAATTTTAATGAAATATATATATGTGTATATGTATAAATACCTACTATTTGTATAGTTCCTTGTAGTTTATAATTACTTTTATGGGATCTCACGACTGTCACCTCAAACATGTGAGAGAACTCATTTTACATACCTATTTTAAAATAAATGCATTGAAAACACCCACAGAGTATAAGAAACTGATCCACACTGTTTGAACACCAGAATCCTTCATTTCCAAAGTTTACTGGTTCACTACTTTTCAAGCTATAAATAGTCAATCTACTTAGACACCCTGCAACTTCAGAAAAAATGAGGGAAAAACTACAACAATCCTATTTTTCTTTCTCACGTGCCAATTTCCTCTTTATGTTTCCCATCAGAGTCAGCTTTGACTTCTAGAAAGAAGAAAGGGAATGTTGTAGGGAGGCAAGCTTACACTAAAAAAGATAAAGGCAAGAACAATCCTCAGAGGAACCGCAATCATGTGGACCTAAGAGATGTGTTGATTAGTGCTTGTATATCTCCATTTTCCCCAGTTTATTCCCAGCTCCATGTAGCACATAATTCCACCATGCTAGTGATGATGAGACCCTTTCAAGTGTCTGGTCTGCTGGCCAAGGCAGTTATTGCAATTTATATCTGAAAACGAGAAGTCAAATATTTAGGTCTTTCTCTTGGGAATTAACTAATGTTACAGGCCTTCCTGAAAAGATTCACTTTCTATGACATTATCCATTCTCAAAAGTGACAACAATTTTCAAGTTTTGTGGATTTTTCCCATGTATATATTAACATATAACTTGCAGTTAGAATTCTCTTAATGATTTATTGAGAAAAGAAAGAACAATATCTTAAAATATTGTTCTATTGCCATTCTTTTTAGCAGTGCAGGAAGAATTCTTTCAGGAATACTTTGAGTGTGTACTAAATTTAAAACATAATTTAAATGACATTTTTAACACATAAATGTAAATTTTTTACATATGTGGGCTGCCATAACAAAGTACCATCAACTGGGTGGCTCAAACAACAGAAATTTCTTGTTCCACAATTAGGGACTCCAGAAATCTGAAATAAAGGTGTCAGCAGAGCTGGCTCCCTCTGAGGGCTGTGAGGGAAGGATCTCTTCCAGGCCTTTCCATTTGGCTTGTATATGACTGTCTTCACATTCACATGGCATTCTTTCAGCCTAAGTCTGTCTCCAAATTTCCTCTTTTTATAATGACCTCATTTTAAATTGATTACCTCTGCAAAGATTCCACCTTCAAATAAGGTCACATTTTGTCATGGGAAGGGTTAGGACTTCAAATTAAGCATTTTGGGGGGACACAATTCCAGCCATCATGCTATTTTACAATATTTTACTTTATTAGCTTTTCCAGTAATATGGATTTTGTGACTGCTTATTAATTTTTTTTTTTGAAATAGAGTTTCACTTTGTCACCCTTGGCAGAGTGCCATGGCATCACAGCTCACAGCAAGCTCATATTCTTGGGCTTATGTGATTTTCTTGTCTCAGCCTTCCAAGCTTCTGGGACTATAGGCACCTGCCACAAGGCCCGGTTATTTTTTAGAGACGGGGTCTTGCTCTTGCTATGGTTGGTCTTGAACTTGTGAGCTCAGGCAATCCACCTGCCTCAGCCTCCCAAGTGCTGGGATTACAGGCGTGAGCCACCACACCTGGCCGACTGTTTATTAATTAACAAGCTTTTTAGTTTCAAAGTTAAGAAAACAATGACATTCTGATAGTAATGATGAAAAATACTATCCAAATGAAATGCATTGAAAAACCAGAATCTGTTTAAAACAGGCTATATACAGTATGTGAATAAATGACCAAAATGTAACAAAATTAAACCCCGCAAGAAGCAATACACCTTCTTCCAACTTGCTGTACATATTATAATAGTGAAGAAAGAAGAAAAGGGGAAATTTTCCCTAGATAGTGGAATTTACCTGAACATTAAATAAGGAAATGTGAAAAAACAAAATAGTTCAGCACCCTCAAAAGAACATAATGGAGCTATACTGGCAGACGTCACTCTAAAGGAAATTGCCAAAATGACACAAATGGAATTCAGAATATGGATAGAAATAAGATGATTGGAATTGAAGAGATGTTGAAAAGTAAGAAAAAGAAGCCAAAAAGTATTTCAGGAAATCAATGAAAAAGTACTAGAGAGCTAGACAATATAAGAAAAGATATAACAGAACTCAAAGAAATGAGTCATTTAGGGTATTTCAAATGCAGTTGAAAGTTTTAATAGCAGGTTAAACCAAGGAGAAGAAAGAATCTCAAACCTTGAAGACAATTATCTTGAGATAACCCAGTCATTCAAAGAGTCAGAGCAAAGTATAAACATGTCAGAGAGCTCGCTGAGAGAGAGATGGGACAGTGTGAAGCATACTAACATTCAAATTATAGATATCCTTGAGAGTAAAGAAAAAGAGTTAAAAGCATGGAAAACTCATTTGAGTAAATTATTGGGGAAAACATTTCAGACATTGCTGGAAACTCAGGCATCCAGATACAAAATGTGCATTGAACACTGGGAAGAGTCAGAGCAAATAGGTCATCTCTAAGACACGTGGAAATCAAACTGACAAAATTCAACATAAAGGAGAAATTTCTCAACCAGCAAGATGAAAGCATCAAATGACCTACAAAGGAAAACTCATCAGGCTAACTTCAGACTTCTCAGTGGAAACCTTAGAACCAAGAAGGAATTGTGGCCCCATTTTCAGTTAAATGCCAACCTAGATTTTGAATCCTGCAAAACAACATTTCCCAATAGATGGAGAAATTAAATCCTTTTCAGACAAGTAAATGCTAAAGGAATTTGTCATGACTAGATCTGCTGTGCATGAAATACTCAGAATATCACTATACTCAAACCAGCAAAACAGATACCAACCAGTATAAATCTACCTAAATTAAATGTAAAATAATAGAACAAGGGGTAAAACAAAGTAATAAGGGACTATCCAACAAGATGAACAGACATACATCCCATACATCAATGCTATAAATCAGTATGAATGGACGAAATGTTCCTCTCAAAAGTCAGACTGGCATTAAAGGATGGAATCACACGTACATATATACACACACAATCCAAGTATCTGCTGTCTCTAGGAAACATATCTAAATCACATGAACCACACAGACTTATCATGTACATAAAGGATATAAAATTTAATCCATGTAAATGGAAATAAAAAGGGAGCATGTGTTACCATCCTCATCTCATACAAAATTGACTTTAAGCCATCACAAGTAAGGGAAAAAGAGAGTCATTACATAGTAGTAAAGGGAGCTATACAACAACACCTAATAATCATGTACATATATCAACTCAAAGCAGGGACTCCCGGATACATAAAGAAGATCTTACCAGAGCTAGAAAAGAAATAAATAGTATCATTGTAATGGCTGGGGACCTCAACACCCTACTGTCAGAGCTTAGTAAATCATATAAGCAGAAAATAAATAAAGGGATAAGGGACTGAAAACAAACTCTAAATCAAATGGACCTAACAGACATTTACAGAACATTCTACCCCCAAACTACAGAATACACATTCTCCTAGAAGCACATGAGATATATATATATTTTTTTATTTTTTATTGTTGGGGATTCATTGAGGGTACAATAAGCCAGGTTACACTGATTGCAATTGTTAAGTAAAGTCCCTCTTGCAATCATGTCTTGCCCCCATAAAGTGTAACACACACCAAGGCCCCACTTGCATCTTAGGCCATGAAAATGGTCTCAACAAATTAAAATAATTCAAAATCATACCACATATCTTCTATAACCACAGCTGAATGAAACTAGAAATCACAAGAGAAATACTCAAACCTACACAGACATGAAAATTAAATAACCTGTAACTGAATGGTTATTGGGTCAAAAACGAAATTAATATGGAAATTAAAAAATTCTTTCAGCTAAGTGACAAAGAAAACATAAGCTATCCTCATTTCTGGAACACAGTGAAAGCATCCCTTAGGGGAAAATTCATAGTCTTAAATCCCTACATCAAAAAGAAAGAAAGATCATAAACGGACAAGCTAATGTCATAATTCAAGAAATTAGAAAAGAAAGAACAAATTGAATTCAAAGGCAGCAGAAGAAAAGAAATAACGTATATGAAACTTAGTAAATGTAGAATGTAAATGTCTTAACACAATAACTAAGAAAATGCTATGTTAACCAGTGTGATGAAAATGTGTCAAACGGTCTATAAAACCAGTGTATGGTGCCCCATGATCGCATTAATGTACACAGCTATGATTTAATAAAAAAAAATAAAAATTTGTACAATGTAAAAAAAAAAAGAAAAGAAATAACGACGGTCAGAACAGAACTAAATGATTTGGAGAAAAAAATTACAAAGGTTCAATTAAACAAAAAGTTGGTTCTTTGAAGATATAAAATTGACAAATCACTTGTTAGATTAATCAAGAACAGAAAAAGAAAGACCCAAAGGAGTTCAATTACAAATGAAAAATGTGACATTACAACTGACAATGTGGAAATATAAAATAACATCCACCAATAACACTCAAATCTCTATGTTCACAAACTAGACAAAATAGAGGAAATGAGGAAGTTCCGGGAAACACAATCTCTCAAGACTCAACAGGAAGAAACAGAACTCCTGAAAAGATGAATCACAATCAGTGAGACTGACCCAGTAATACAATACCTACCCCATCAACCACAACAACAAAACCCTGGACCAGATACATTCACAGCTGAGTTCCAACAGACTTATAAAGTAAATCTGGTACCCATACTACAGAAATTATTCCATTATATTGAAGAGGGAATCCTCCTCAACTCATTCTACAAATCCAGTACCACCTTGATACCAAAGCTAGGAAAAAACACAACAAAAAAGAATGTAGATGCAAAAATCCTCAATAAAATATTGATAAACCAAATTCATCAGCACATAAAAAAAAAATCCACTGTGACTAAGTGGGCTTCACTCCAGGGATGCAAGGATGGCACATCATATGCAAATTAGCAAATGTGCTTCTCTATATAAATAAATAAAAAAACAAAGACCTAGGGTCATCTCACTGGATGTACAAAAAGCATTTAACAAAATTCATCACTCTTTCATAATAAGAACCTTGAACGAAGTAGGCATAGAAGGAAAATATCTCAGAATTATAAAAGCTGTATATCAAACACAAAGCCAGCATCATACTCAGAAAAGTTGAAAGCATCCCTACTAAAAGCTGGAACGAGACAAGGATGCCCACTTGTGACCACCCGTATTCAACATAGTGCTGGAAGTCTTAGCCAGGGCAATCAGGCAAGAGAAGAATATTAAGGATATCCAAATCAGGAAAGGGGATGTCAACCTATTGCTCTTTGCTGATATGATCTCCTGAAATTTATAAATAAATTTAGCAATCTCAGGATACAAAGATAAATGTACATAACTTTGTAGCATTTCTATATACTAATGACAGTCAATCTGAGAGTCAAATCAAAGACTCAATTCTACTCACAATGGCTGCAAAGAAAATAAAATACCTAGTAATATACTTAACCAAGGAGATAAAAAATCTTAACAACTAAGAAACCCTGTGGAAATAAATTGCAGAGGATATAAACAAATGGGAAAAAAAATATCATTTTTTGGGTAGGTAGAATCAACATTGTTAAAATGTACACATTACCTAAAGTGATTTACAAATTCAATGCAATCCTCATCAAGATAGCAAGTCATAATTCACACATCTAGAAAAAATTATTCTATGTTTCTTTTGGAACTCGAAAAGAGAGAATAGCCAAATCAATCTTATGCAAAAAGGAGACTGGAGGCATCACATTATCAGACTTCAGACCACACTGTAAGGTTATGGTAACGAAAGGGGGCATAGTGTTGCTGCAAAAATAGAGACATAAACCAAATGAACAGACCAGAGAACAGAGATATAAGACCATTTACCTACAATCAATTGATCTTTGACAAAATAGGCAACAATGTACACTGGTGAAAAGAAACCCTATTGAATAACTGGTGAGTTGAAAATTGGATAGCCACATGCAAAAAAGAATGAAGCAGGAGCTTTCCCTCTCATCATTCACAAAAAAGTGATTTTAGATGGATGAAATATTTAAATGTAAGGCATGAAAGCATAATAAATCTAAAGGAAAATGTAGGAAAAGGTCTACCAGATATTGAGGTAGGCAAAGAATTTATGAAAAAGATCCCTGTAGCAATCATGGCAACAACAAAATTAATAAATGGGATTTGATTAAACTAAAATGTTTTTGTACAGCTAAGGAAACAATCAACAGAGCAAACAGAAAAACTACTGCTTGGGAGAAAATAGTCACAAGCTACCCATTTAAAAAATGTCATACAACCATAATTTCCAAAGAAATCAAGCATATCAGCATGAAAAACAAACCACTGTATTAAAAAATGAGCAGAAGCTATGACTAGCTGATTCTTAATAGAACAAAGACAACTGGCCAAAAAATATGAAAAAATACTCAGAATCACAATCATCAGGAAAATGAAAATTTAAACCACAATGAAATATCACCTTATCTCTATTAGAATGGCTTTTATTATCCATGTTGGCATGGATGCAGAGAAAAAGGAATGCTTATGCACTGTTGATGGTACTGCATATTAATATAACTTCTGTAGAAAACAGTATGGATATTCCTCAAATAGCTAAACATGGATCTACCATTTAATCCAGCAATTCCACTACTAGGTATTTGTCTAAAGGAAAAAGGTCATTTCATCAAAAAGACACTTGTACTTAAATGTTTATTACAGCACAATTCACAATTGCAAAGATGTGGAATCAAACCAAGTGCCCAGGAATTCATGAGTAAATTAATAAAATGTGGTATGTGTAGTAGTCTCAGAGTAGTCTCAGCCATAAAAAAGTGAAGTAATATCTTTTGCAACCATCTAGATGGCATGGGAGACCATTCACCTAAGTGAAGTACTGTAAGAATAGACAAGCAAACAGTACATATTCTCACTATTAAATAGGAACTAAAAGATGAGTATACAAGTGCACCAAGGGAAGTAAAACTCAGTGGAAAACAACCAGGGTAGGAATACAGAGGGGAATAAACCAACTTATGGGTGCTATGAACACCATTTGGGTGATGGTACACCTATAGCCAAGATTCAAGTATTATAAAAATGACCCATTTAATCTAAAACATTTGTACCCCTCCCAAGGTTTTAAATAATTGAAAAAAAAAAAAAACATGAAAGAGCTGAAGAAGCAAATTATCTGAGTATCTGGAGGGTGTGAGGGGTAGTGTGTTTAGCTGGTGCACGGACACAATAGAGACCAGTGTGATGAGAGTGGATTAGAGAAGAAGAGAAGGAAAATAAATAATGAACACTTAGTGAGAGAGAAGACTGCTAACCTAATTTCTGAAGTTTGAAGTATTGAGAAAAAAGAGAAAGAAACTAGAGTTTTGCAGCTTACAGATCAGTTTTTCCAGAATGCAATGATCAGAAGGACGTGTTAAACAAAATGGAGCCAAGCCCCTACCCCACCCCAATAAAAGTAAATAAACTCTATTACAAGTTATCACAGACAGATAATACTTTCCCTTTTTCCCTAGTTTATTTCATATATTGAAATATTTAGTTTTTTTTATTTTCAGATATATATTATTTGTCTCTTTTAAAGTTTCAGAGCAAAGAGAAGTCATTCTGACGGTGTTAAAAGTTATAGCCACAGTCTTAAACTATCTGATAATTGCAATCAAAGAGTGGTATCTGGAATAACTTCTGTGGCATAATTGCTGATAAAGGATGCTTCAGTACATATGTGCCTGCTACTGGTTACAAAGATCAAATAAATCTCACAATTTAAAAGATAAAATGTTACTTGTCAGATTTATATCTCAAAAGCATTTGTGTATAGAAATGTAAATCTATGGAGATAGAGATGATTTTTATCAGCCAAAGTCATTTTCAGAGGTGTTATTAATTTTGAAAGGTTGGAATTCTGCAGAGATACTTCCCTTTCTCCCACACTTAGGGAAGCAATCAAAGAGACTCCAGGTGATTTTTATTGGGTGGATATTAGGTTGGTAATGATAGAAGAATTGCTTTTCCCAAATTGAGAAATTAGTCTATAGTGCATGTTTGAACCAATTAAAACAGATAGGAAATACCAAGTATAATGTCTCTGGATATTGGATATGTACTGCTTACTAAATTCTGCCTCTTGTAATCCTGTTAGTCAGAAATACCTCTGCAATTAGGCAATTTATTTGTTATGTCTAGTCAACATTTTCATTGAAACACAAGTTAAATGCAAAGAGAATGCCTTTTCAGCAAGATTTCAATGTAGTTCTTGCAATGAAAGAATGAAAACCACACACTTTACCTGCTACTGAGTACAATTAAAGTATAATTAGAATCTAATGGATTTCTAAAGCATTTAATGATGAATAACATTTAACTCTCTATACTGTGAATGGTAGCATATTAATATGCTCAATTTGACTAGTCAAATGAATACTCTAACATGAGTAACATTTAAGGATTGTCATCCGAACCACTGAATAATATAGTTTTATGACTGATGGCCGATATCCACATACTATTCTCAGATATACTTCTATGATTTAGGATGGAAAATATTGTTCGTAGGGTAGAAAATAGTACAATCTACCATAGGATACATCTGGTTTTATGCCCAAACCCTGTTTTTCTAATGAAATAATAAAATGTTTATTAAAATCATCTAACATCTTCTTTATAGGGGGTCTGAAGCTATTTGTATTTTTTATTTATATTTTATGTTATAAATTGTGAAAGTCATATGTTCACCAGGGATAAATGAAAATACATATACATCACATAAACTAGACACTGCAGCTTTGCAATTTTGTAGGGTGAGACATTAAACACGCAAATTGCAAATCTGTTTAGCAGCATGTTTCACCTGATAATAAATTAAAAGAGGGGATGTTTAATGCGAATAAATGTGCAACTTACAATGGAGTCAAAAGGAGCAAAGAATTTGTAGACATATTCTTCCAATTTCATCAATATGTCACTGGTATATTTGTAATCAGATCCAAAGCCATAGATGTGATACATACTATATATGTAAGGTGTCCTGTCTGGAAATTAAGAGTTTATGAGGGGAATCTAGACCTGTGATTGGTAGATAGACAGTAAGTAGATCAGCAAATTAACCCAGTAAGTCAATGATAAGTGGTTAGGAGTTAGAATACATTAAGAGATATGAGGAATAAAAGATAACTAGTGATTTATTTTTTCCCAGGAATAGTAACATTTATAGAAAAGCAAAAACTGATTATTTTCAGCCACTTCCAAGAAATATACATGTTTCAACATCAACAAATTGTAGCATAGAATTTTTCTTGTGTTAACTCTGTAAATTCACACTGGGTATATATTATGAAAAATGTGCTATGGTGGTTTCCAGATAATATGCCAAAATTTCGCCAGACAATATAACCTAGTGATATTTTCCCTACTCCTTCCAATGAAGTACATCTGTAAGTTCTAGAAATAATGCAAGAGACAAACAAATGAGATTTCTGAAGTGCACAAAGAAAGAGGTAGGGACGATTAGGGACCCTAGACTGGAGGAACAGTGGCGCAGCAGGTGCTTTCCCCCTCAACAGAGTGTATTTCAGGTTTGGTCTTTCCTGACCTCTAGTCTATCAAGAGAAGGCAGTTCTGATAGGCTTTCTCCTCCCTGGATCTTAAATGAGTCCTGTCAACAATACCATGTGAACCCAGCAACACAAGCAAGGGGCATCACCCCTGAGTTCCATTGTTAACAAGCAGTCAGGAGTAGTAAGTACTCTCCTTCTTCACCGGGAATGGGACCCCTTTCCCATTTTAAGATGACACAGGTGGCTAGGTACAATCAGTTATGGAAATTTTACCACAACAAGTACCAGCTCAGGAAACTTGTTCCTGTGGGCCTGAGAGCACCCTATTTTACACCAAGACATCAGGCAACTGGGCAGCACCAGGGACATCCAGCTACAAAAACAGCGATCTATATGGAAAGCTTTTTTGCCTCCAAGGGATGGTGACTTTCTTCTCCATTTAAAGTTTGTGTGGCCTCAAGAAGCTCCTTTTTTTCTTTCAGGCAGCACAAGAGGGCATAACAGGAATCCTAATGGCACCAAATAAACCAAACAGGCCAAAATAGCACCACAAAGTTTTTTAAAATTAAGTTGTCATTGAAATCACAGTTCACAAAAGTAGGTAAGGATCTATATGCTGTACATAAATAAGGTGACTGTCTTTTAAAAGAAAGATTTAAATGGGACCCATAGACTCCAAACATAATAGACAATGTATCTAGTATACATTAAAAAATCACCCTTTATACTCAAATCCAGAAAATCATACATGCATAAGATAGTCAGCTGAATCAATGCCAAGATGAATTAGATGTTAAAATGACAAGAATTTTAAAGCAGTTACTATAAATAAGATTCAGAAACAATAAGAAATTGTGTTAAAAATCAGAAAATATAAGCAAACTGTACATGTTATAGAAAAGAACCAAATGGAAATAATAGCACTAACAGCAAAATGTGTATAGTAACAGAAGTAAAAACTTGTCAGATGGGCTTTTAACAGAGTGCCAATGACAGAGGATAGAATTAGTGAACTTAAGGACAGAGAAAAATAATTTAACCAATTCAAAGAACAGAGGAAAAGAGATCTAAAAAAAAACAAGGGATGAAAGACCAGTACATTGGCCCCAGGGCCCTATCGGACAATAAAATCACACACAAAAAAATGGACTATTTTCATTATCAGAGATCTATAAGGGAAGGGGGAAGGGAATGGGGGTTAAAGAATATTAGAAAAAAGTAATGCTGAATATTTCCCAACATTTATAAAAGATATATACCTACAGATTTAAGATGCTGAAAGAATCTGAAATAGGAAATGCAAAATATCCAAGCCTAGACATATTATTAGCAAACTTCTAAAACCTAGTGACTCAGAATAAGAGAAAAGAAAAAGACAGCAGACATAAAAAAAAAAAAAATACATTGCCAATGAGGAAACAACCAACTTGCATGACTGTAGATTTCTCATCTGAAATCCTAGAGGGCAGAAGTGGCATATCTTTCAAGTGCTAAAAGAAAAGTCTTGATTGCACTGAATTTCATATGTTCTGAAATTACTCCCTACATATGACATTTTGAGATGAAAGAAAACAAAAATATTTTGTTTCAGAGAGACCCACCCTTAAAGAATAGCTGAAAGAATTTCTCCTTATAGAAGAGTAATAATCAAATAAGCAAAAATAATGAAAAGAACAGAAATGTAAATTCATTCAATAGACCATTCTTTTCTTTTTTAGAAACAGAAGTCTCACTTTGTCACCCTCAGTAGAGTGCCATAATGTCATAGCTCACAGCAACCTCCAGTTCTTGGGCTTAGGCGATTCTCTTGCCTCAGCCTCCTGAGTAGCTGGGACCACAAGCATAGACCATTCCTTTATTGAGATTTTAAATCATATTTGATGTTTGTTAACAAAAATTATAGCACCATGTCATAGCTAAGGAAATTAAATTAAAAGTGTGGAAGGAAAGGGATCAAATTGGAAGTAAAATGTCCATAATTCTCTTGATGTGGTAAAATATTATACTATCAATAATATTCTATGATTAGTCACACATGTATATTCTAATTTTAGTCTATTCTACACCAAGAAAGATATACAATGACAGTATACTTAAGGCATCATAAGTAAATCAAAATGTAATTTTAAAAGGGAATTCCATAGGAATTCAATAAAAGTAAAATAGAAGAACCAGAAACAAAAGGCAATAGAAAAAAATAGCATCTTAAGCACAATTAGTAATTACCTAAAATGTAAGTGATTTTAATATATCACTTGAAAAGCATAAATGAATAGTGTGGATACTATGGGCAGTGTGGCAGTGAGTGATAGAAAACACCAAAGAAAACCTGCTAAATGGAGATATATACCATGTTCATGGAGGGGAAGACTCAATAAATTTAAAGACAGTGATTCAGCTCACATTGACCCACAGCTTAAATGTAATTTCTATCAAAATTCCAATAGTGATTTTTACACATAAATAAGATTTTTCAAAAATTTATATGGAAAGACATAATACTTATAGCACCTAAACAAATCTTGAAAGAACAGGTAACTCACTTTATTGAATATTAAGTATTGCTGTATAAGTACATTATTCAAAACTGAATAGTATTAGTGGAGGGATAGACTCATAGATTAATGAAACAAAACAGAAATTTCAGAAATAGGTCCACATAAACATGCCACCTGAACTTGATTGACAAAAGTACAAAAGAATTATAGAACTTAAAAAAATAGTTTGGAACAATTGGACATCCACAAGTATAAGAAACATTAAATCTTTACCTAAATTTCATACTTTATTAAAATTTTAACTCAAAATGGATCATAAACTTAAATGTAAAGTGTCAAATTTTTAACAATTAATAAAAATGAGAATATTCATTTTTGAATATTCAGAGGCTAGACATTGACAAAAATTTTTAGATTTATTACCAAACGTATAATTGATAAAAGGAAAAATGAATGATTTGGACCTCATCAAAATAAACAAAAATGCTTTGTGAAAGACTTTGTTAATAAAATGAAAAGATAAAACACGAGTTAAGAGAAAATATTTGTAAACCACACACTCACAAAAAGATTGCTCTATAATCTATAAAAAGCTCTCAAAACGTAATGTTAAAAACAACAATACAATTTAGAAAATTGTCAAAAGTTATAAACAGATGTTTCACTGAAGCAAATATACCTATGGCCAAAGAGGACATGAAAATATGTTTAGTGCCACTTGCCATTAGGGACACACGATTAAATTAAAACCACAATAAGAGTGCCACACACCTATCAGAAAGTTAAATTTAAATAAATAAATAAATAAAAGTGTCAGGCTGAAATCAGATCCAGAGGCCCTAGCTATGGAGCTTGCCCTTTCTTTTCACCCCTAAGTGTTCAAATAAGGTGTTGCTCATACCTGTGGCCTTTCTGCAAACAGCCTCCTAAAGCTCCCTTTGTAGCTACACTACATGAGTGTCCCTGAGAACTGGCTTTGCTTTCTACATGTTGGCTTGGGTGATGCTCCTAGGCCAGGGGTGGCTCTGGGTTAGCCAGTTGCACTGTTCAAGCAAAAGTACCAGCCCTGTCCTCAAACAAATTCAGAGATCCATGGTTTTAGCCAAAGTCTCAAAGCTAACAATCCCCTTTATGAGTGGGCAAGAGACATGAACAGAGCCCTCTCTGTTAAAGACAGATAAATGGCCAACAAATACAAGAAAAAATGCTCATGGTCCCTATTCATCAGAGAAATGCAAATCAAAACCACCCTGAAATATCACTTAATCCCAGTGAGAACAGCCCACATCACGAAGTCCTAAAGCTGCAGATGTTGGTGTGGATTTGGTGAGAAGAGAACACATCCTGGTTTATGGAAAAAAGTATGACGAATCCTTAAAGAGCTAAAGTAGACCTTCTATTTGATTCTGAAGTCGCATTACTAGGAATTTACCCAGAAGAAAAAAGAATCATTTTACCAAAAGGAAATTTGCACTAGAATGTTTATCACAGCTCAATTCACAATTTCCAAGATGTAAAATCAACCCAAGTGCCCATCTGGGTTGGGCAGAATGGATTTACACATGAATGGATTAGTAAACTGTGGTATATGTACACCATGGAACACTATCCAGCCATAAAAAAGAAGGAGACTTTACATCTTTTGTATTAACCTGGATGGATTTGAAGGGCACTCTTATCAGTAAAGTATCACAAGAATGGAAAAGCAAGTACCCAATGTACTAAATTACCAATATGAAACCAACAGATAAACAACTACATGCCCGCATGAGAGAGAAAACACAACTAAATTCAAGGGATGGGGGAGGGGAGGAGGAAAGGGGATTGGTAAACTCTCACCTAATGGGCACTATGGCACACCCCTGGGTGAAGGGCTCAACTACAACTTGAACTTTGCTTAACAAACACAAACACTGTAATTGATCATTTGTACCCTTTTATTAATCTGAAAATTAAAAAAAAAAAAAAAAGAACAGTGGCAGCACCATGAGAATGGAAGAAGCTGCACCAACTGAGTTATATATTCCTGTTAGGAATGTAAAATGGTTAAATCATTTTCAAAACCAGTTTTCAAGTTGCTTAAAATATGTAAATATGTAATTATTATAAGATTTGAAAATTGTACTCTTGGACACATATTCCAAATAAATGGTTAACTATGATTATGCAAAAATCTTTGCAGAAATGTTCATGGTAACTTTATTCATATTACTCTCAAACTGGAAACAATGCAAGTGTCCATCAATGGATAAATAAACCATGGTGTAGACATACCATCAAAGATTGTCCGACAATAAAAAGGAAGAGACTACATATATACTTAATAACTGGGACGAATTCTCCAGAGAATTATGCTAAATGAAAAAGCTAATCACAAAATGTTACATATTCTACAATTCTATTGCTATTATCTTCTTGAAAATGACAAACCTATAGAAATGGAGAAAAGATTAATGATTGCTGGGGCTTGGGGACAGGTATGTCTGGGTATGGATTCTGTGAAATGGGAAAGGCGTATAGATGCAGAAAAGATGCTTTTGCAGTGTCTTTCTCAGTGCTGAGAGATGAGTTTCTCTTTTTGATGAGTTTCTCTTTCCCTGGACATTATAAAGGTTCACCATCAAAGCCAATATCAACTGAAAAGTAATAGTCCGTTTGTAGGCAGTGATTCCAGCTAATTCCCAAAGGGAAAACAGTACTTAATAATTCCTGGATGGGTTGTTCCAAAAAACATATAAAGAAGCAAACTATGAAAAACATGAGAAGAGTAATGAAAATGCAATTAGAACGTGAGAAACTGAAGGAGAAAGCAATCACCAAATAAACACCTATCTAAGAACCCACATCAAGAGCTTTAAAAGAGACACAGCTTTGTAGGAAATGGTGCTGGGCATTGATTTCTTTAGGCTTTAAGCAATCAACTTAATTCCTCCTGGTGGATCGCTAAGCCCAGCCATCAGAGGAATCCATGTCTTCATTCAGAAAAGAACAAATTACTCACAAAGCATTTCTAAACCTTGTTTTTATACCCAGGAGCCTAGAAAAAAAAAGGATATCATTAATTCTCTGTCTGAAAAAATTGTAAAAAGATGGGAAGGTATTTAAAAGTTCTAGCTTACTTACTTCCCTATCCGGGTCTTCAGCTTTTTTCCACTTCACCTGCTCTTTCCCATCCTGGCTTTCTGTCAGTTCCTCAAATATGCAAAGATCTTTTTCTGCTTAGAGCCTTCCAGAGGCTGTTCACTCTCTCTACAATTGGCCTTTTTCCGACTCGACTCTTTGCTTAGCTAAGTCTTCCTTTCATTGAAACATCAGTCTACCTCCTTCCTTCTATTTTCCTATCTCCAATTTATTATACTTGTATGACTTCCTTTCTTTCTCATAGAGCATTATATTCTATTTAATGTCTTCTATTGATTTGATTATCTTTTTTTCCCACACTGCCTGCTCAAGGCCTAGCACAATATCTAGTAGATGTGGCCTCCTAGTGACACTGGTCGAATAGTGAATAAAAAAATCATTACACATTCTCCTTGCCTAGCTTGACTGAAAATATAGTTTCCAAAATATACAAACATTTAGTATGTGGTACTGAAAAATATATTGAGTATATAGTGATAAAATTTCTTATTCAATATGATGATACCAAGGTATGCATTCATCAGCCAGTATCTTTTTGAAGAAACAACAGATTTTTTAACAATGCTAATTTGTAAATGTATTTCTTCTTAATAAATCTTAATAAAAGAAAATTAGCATTTTTTTAACAAACCCCTACAAAATAGCCTATTCACAATTTGACACAAGCACAATTTATTGCCATGATACTAATGTAAATGATTTCTTTTTCTTTAATTAGAATAAGCATGTAAACAGATGACTATAATACTATTCTAAAAATTTTCTGTCCTTAGGTATTTGGCATGTTCACTCTCAATAGATCAAGTGGTAATCCTGTAAATTAAGTAACTATTTCTTTCTTTTCTTTTTTTTTTTTTTTTGAGACAGAGCCTCAAGCTGTCACCCTTGGTAGAGTGAAAGAAAGTATTACCATGAGAATGTGACCACCTCTCACCCCCTACCATAGGAATGTGACCACCTCTCACCCCCTACCATGAGAATGTGACCTTTTGTAACTGTTCCAGGAGATAGCCCCGAGCTGAAGCAGATAAAAGGGCTAAGCAAATGTTCAACTGTTAAGCAAATGTTTAACTGTTAATCTTGTCTTAAGACAGTTGAGTAATGAACCAGAGTTCTTCTTATCTAGAAAGCCCCTGCTATGTCTGCTCCCCCTTCCTACTTTATGGTTAAAGCCCCTGCTATGTCTGCTCCCCCTTCCTACTTTATGGTTAGAGCCCCTGCTATGTCTGCTCCCCCTTCCTACTTTGTGTTTTTTTGCCTTTATAAGCTTGCAAAATCTGCTGTTCGGGGCTTAACTCCTCTGCTCCTGAGAGAGTCATGAGTTAGGCCCCAGGATGCTGGAATAAAAAAACCTCGTGCTGATTGCATCAAGTGTCGCCTCTTGTGGTTGATTGGGGGTCACAGTAGCCCAGGACAGAGTGGGGGTCTTGTCCCAAGTCTTTCAGAGTACTATGGCATCATAGCTGTCAGCAACCTCCAACTCCTGGGCTCAAGCGATTCTCCTGGCTCTACCTCCCAAGTAGCTGGGACTACAGACTCCCGCCACAACGCCCGGCTATTTTTTGGTTGCAGCCATCATTGTTGTTTGGCGGCCAGGGCTGGATTCGAACCTCCCAGCTTAGGTGTATGTGGCTGGCACCTTAGCCACTTGAGCCACAGGTGCTGAGGCTAAATAACTGTTTCTATTAACTTAGTAAATAACGCCAGATTTAAGGAAAAGGTAATTGGTTGGTAAATATTATTAGAGAAAACAGACTGAGTATGAAATATTCATAATTTTTCTTCAATGCTCTTTCCTAGAAATTAATAGTTACATCAACAATTTCAAAGCCATTAGAAACTAGAATTTCATAAAATATATTAGATATAATGTACGCCCTTTAGATAATGCTTTACATACCATGTTAACTTTTAGTCATTGTGCAATATAGTTTTGAAAGTTATTAAAAATAAAATAAATTTTGGGAGTGAGGAGGCATTAAAATGTAAATTTATTGTCTAATTCATAGTGTAATATTTCATTAGCCTTAAATAGAAAAAATATTGGCTATTATTCTTTCACTATAGTGTAGTGTGTACTAGATAAGCATACTATAAACAAAGATGATGACTTTGTGACATGTAGAATTAATAGACTATGCATTTGGCAATATAAAATTATTCAAATCATGATCAGAAAAATTACACATTGTTTTTCTCTAAGTGTCTGACCATAATTTGTGCCTCAGAAAGGCTTAGTATTAGAAACTATTTTCTAAACACTTAACATTTATATCTTGGAGCTCTAAGTTCAAAATTGGGA
This sequence comes from Nycticebus coucang, assembly GCF_027406575.1. NCBI lineage: Eukaryota > Metazoa > Chordata > Mammalia > Primates > Lorisidae > Nycticebus > Nycticebus coucang. Next base: position 24,780,717 of record NC_069780.1, read on the forward strand.
TAGATAAAAATTTAAAAAACATTGTAATAAATGTAACATAAACAATCGAATCAGAAAGACTTCTTTATAATTATATCATCTAACATCCCACAAAATTCTTTAAATCAGGATAATGGAGTCATCTAGAGAATTAGCTCTTCCAAGAAATTACTATATAACCAGAAATGTTTGAGCAATGCCCTTTCATGTTTCTTTCCCTTTAAAGATGGTGATTCATGCTAACCGCATGATTCAAAGAGGGAAATTTTGTACCACAAAGTCTTTGAAAAGCAGCAAGTCCTCTGGCATATTTAACAACATGCTTTGTTTTGAAGATAATGAGGACATTACAAGCTGTTAGGATCTTTTGTCTAAAAATTCCCACCAGAGTCTCTTCTAAGCCAGTCTTGTTTTCAGTGACTGATTCCTACAGAGCCTGAGTCTGGTTTTGCCTTAGTGTCAGCTGTTACTCACACTTGCTGGGGCCTGTGTGCCGTTCTTGGGAACATACTCAACATTGTGAGGATCCACTCATGTTAGGCGCTCTTCCTTGGGGGAATAGTTTTGATCAGCTTTTCAACCTAACCTTCTTCTTTGTGAAATATGGAGCACAGTGACATATGTTAATTTGCTGTGCCCCAACCTGAACAAAAGTGAAACAGAACTAATAACTGGCATGCGGTAATGGCATAAAAAACCACTTCAAATGGATGACATGGCATAGCATTGAGCCCTTTGATTTTTTTTCAGTACAATAATGTTCCATCAGGAAAATTAGAGTTGAATGCTTTGATTGAGGTGACAAAGTTTTGTCTTAAATAATGAACCATAAAGGAGAACTGGCTTGAACAAGAAATTCCTTTTTCTTAAACATGCCTTGCCCTGCAATTAGGACGAGATGATATATCGTGAAAAACATTTCAGTGACACTGCTTTACCTACTGTAAATTTGTCCAGCAGGGTTTATGACTCAATAAGCAGAGATAAAAGCCAAGAGAAATCTTTGAACAACTGCTGAATAACATAGAAGAAAATTACCTTAATTCTAAGCCAAAAGTCTTGAACACAATCAGAAATCACCATACGGTTATGAAAACAAAAATGACGTGGTATGGAACATAGGACTATGTAGAATATGGTCAACTAAATGGTATATAAGTTTTCAAAGAAGATAGAAAAAATTCAGAAAGCATTTTTTTCTTTCTATGTATGTGTTTCTAAAAACTCAGCTGAAATAAGAAAATGAAAATTAACTGACTGTCTTCTGGGAGACTGAAAGGATCTAATATGAGATTAAAGATAAGATATCATATTTGCCAATATTGCTTGAAGCATTTTTAATTATATGAAAATTTATACATACACAAAAGTACAGTGAATAGTATAATGAACTTCCTTGCACCCATCATCTGGAGTTAACCCTCCACAATCGTGTTTCATCTTTAGCCCCATGCATACATCCCTGCCTGTCTCCATATACTTTTGACTCCATTTTCAAGATAAGTTGATTCCAAAGACTATAGTTAGTGTTATTTCTAGTGAATAGGACAAGTTAAATATGAAAATATTCCAGGACTATCTATACATTAAAGTATACACACACACACCCTTATATATACATATACTTAAAACTATCAGAAAATGACTTTGCATTGTGAAAACTTTGCATTAAAAATGTACTTCTTTAATAACTTTTAGATAAATAATAATAAGCACATACATAACTATGATCTTAAAGTAATGTTGTAACTTTGGTTTGTAGAGTTTGTGATGATTTTTAGTCTAATTTGAAGCTTAAATTTTGGACAGCCTCCTCAATGGGATTATTTTGGTGAATTTTAAGGCAAAAGATAAGAAATGGCCCAATTTCAACTGAACTTTAAGCCTTAAATCACACAGATTTCAAATACTCCTTTTGTTTAATAAATTGGACAAAAGATACAGGGAAATTCACACATCAGAATGTGGCTAAATACAAAAACATTTGCTGACTGATGAAGTTAACTTCTAAGTCCATTATGCTATTCCAATTTCATTATTACTTATGATCTGTACATCTAATGAAACATATATTTGCTGATGGTCAATCAGCAAAAGGAAAAAAAACACGAACTGCACATGTGAAGCCACCAGCCAGAAATCCTAGCTTAGATTATTTACTAACCCGAGAATTGTTTCTGACCAGGAAATCAGAATTGAAGTGTGTGGTTTATTCAAGATATTGGTTCTCTGCGAAAAGCTCTCTAAAGTTCCACAGAATCCATTCTTGGCCCTATTTGCCTTGGAGCAATTAACACCTGTAAGGGATTAATATGTAAGGAAAGAAAAAAGTATTGGCCTGAATTCTATGCTGATTTTGAACTTACTTTACTTATTTAGCTAAGTCTACAAAAATTTATTTTCAGAAACAAAAATCCTTAATTGTGTAGAATTTTCAGTGACATAACTGAAGGGCACATTAGTATAATTGTATTCAAGTGATGGGTAAAAATTTTCGGTATTTATTGGACTTGCCATATAGTGCATTACAGCCTTGTTGTTTTACAAGGAACCTTGCAAATACAGAGCTACTTTCATTTCGCAATTAGTACTAAAATTTACAATTGCATTGACTTTAATGTCTAAAGCAATAATACATGCATTACCATCTATAGTGGTTTCAAAACCAAAGTGTTATTTGTTTTCTATCGTATTCATTAAAAAAAAAAAAAAAAAAACTAGAGGAGGGTTTAGAAGGAAAAATTACCTCCAATGAAGGTTAGCTAAGGAGAATATACTTTTGGATTAGGTTTCAGGAGCAGATTGCCATTTTGCTTTATCCTTTGGAAATTAGAAGCAAAACATCTCTGAAGGCCCTGGGAAAGTGTTGTTTATCTTCTACTACAGATGGCATCATCTATAATCTTGTGCCTTTGAAGAAAATAATTTCTCCATTTAATTTCAAGGGTATGCTAAGGAGTAGTTAGTAGAGCAGAAGAAAGGAGAAAATAGGGAAGAGATTTGGCTGCAAAAGCAGGAAGAGAAAGAAATGGATGAGTATAAAGAGGAATATAGGGAAAGGAGCTGGTGAGGGAATCTTCTGACTTTGGCACGTACTTGATACATTACTTATCAAAGTGTCTTTGTTTCCCAAAACAGAGTCAAATTCCTTCCTTCCAATAGAGCTGTCATTAAATGAGACCATTTGGTAAAGTAGCTGTCCCAGTAGATGCCCAATAAATAGTAACTCTGATTATTAAATACATATTCTAATGGTCAAATTTATTTTACATTTTAAATAATAACTTTAAAATTAACTCACCAGTCTTGTTAATTTATAATTGTAATTCATGACTATAATTTGTGTGTTTATTATATGGGAAAATACCAAAGATATTGAACTTTAAATTATAGACAGTTTCATGTTCTGACTATAATGGGATACTCCAAAATATTTGGTATCAGACTATTTAGATATTCACTCTTCTTTTTAATCTATTAGAATGTATATGTGCTCCTTGAAAAGAGTTCCTTAAGTAAGGATTTTCCTTCCCATAAACATGGATTTTTAAGTCACTGGTGTGTTTCTAGGGAGTGTCATAAAATATATTCTTTCAAATAAGTTGATGCTGAATCTTCAAATATCACAATCCATATATATAGTTTTCTAAGCATTACTATTTTAACCTTACACAATCCTGAAATAAAGATGAGGGGAATGTTCTTCTCCCTACATATCCTGCGTTCAGATAACACCATTGGAACGCTCAGTTGCTATGGTGAGCATCATTCTAGAAATAACTTTTATAGAAAGTACGATAAAATATTGCATAGCCTCTCATCAGAATTATAGAAATTTCTCAAAATCTCTCAAAACCAGAACATACGTTGCTGAACAGGCAATGAGAAAAATGTCAATAGTAAGCTTACACGTGTAGCGTTTTGCTCTGTCAATCTCTAGGTTCACTACAGTTTCAAGTTCTTTTTTTTTTTTGAATCGATATTCCTAATTTAATGAATATAACACTCACAAAATTTACATAGCTTATGTCACACCATACCAAAAGTTTCAAGTTCTTGTAAAGGGTAAACAATGGTTTTACAATGGTTTTACTTTTTGCTTTACAGTCCTGTGTGTTTTGTTTTATTATTTTCTCACTGTGCTTTGGATACTTATTTAAGCAAACATCATAAGACATAGCAAGGAACTCTCTGAGCCAGATTAGTTTTAATAGTTTTGCTTTCTCTGAGTGCTCTAGTCATTCCGATCGGCTACTGTGACTTGCTTGGCAATGCTTCAGTTTGCTGTTTGAACCTTCAGCGCGATGGCTGCCTACCGGCAGGGCTGCATAGCTGAGTTTAGTTGCTGCAGCCTGGCAACATTTCACGTGGAAGGAAGACAGGATGCTTACGTGGCCTGAAGTTGCCTGCTCAGCCCACTTTTATCTCCACATCTCTTTAGTGCAGAAGATATACTCAAATATTTTAAATGTATGTGTGATGGGGGCAGGGTGCATGTATCTATGTATGAGACATCATAAGGGGTACAGTCACTAAATTACCTGCTAAAAGCCATTCTGTTTTCATCTCAAGCTGGGAAATACGCTGTGATATATTTTATTAGAAAGTTCATGCTGAGACATAGTTTGCTTTGAAGTGCATAAAATAAGTCTCCTGAGAATAGCAGAAGAGATTATCTGAGGATTCCAAAAGGTAATACAGTAAAAGCTGGGAAAGTGTCCTAATCATTGCCCTAATGACTCACGATATTCAGCCTCTCTTTTCCTTTCTCATTGCTGCTAATGCTCATTTTATGTAAAAACCTCAACTGGAACTAACCAGGACATCTTTAGGGTAATGTTAGTTTCCAGGCTATGGTAATTTTCAATTAAAACTGCACAGTGTACCAGTGAATCGAAAGTCAGATATAAGGATGCTATATTATGGATGTTTTTTGTTTTTCTAATCAGGCCCGCATCCCACACATTTCTCAAAATTGGCAACAAGTTTCTGGCTTGTTTTCGGTTTTATGCCACAGTGCTTATCTGGTCTCCATTCCTCTCTGTGGAGAGGAAACAAAAATCTCCTCTAGACTTAGGCTCAACCGTCCTCAGGCTGTAGTGAGGCCTGCACAGCTCCAGATAAGAGACGAAAGCACTTCAAACAGCTAGGAATTAATCAGCCAGCCTGGCTTCAAGCTCAGTGTTATAACTGAGCAATTCAGTTTCAGAAGCTCACTTACATTAACTGAAATGAAATGAGACAGGCTCATTTAATTCTTGTGGATAAAAGGCTCTTAAAGCACAGTTTAAACCAGTTACTTTGTGATGTCACGGAGCAGAGGGGCTAATTGAGCTCATTGGAAAGGGAAAGGCCCCTGGGTTTGTATCAAAGAGCGTTGGACTAGCCTTGGAAACAATTTCCTTATGTCTTATTTATACCTTTATAGCATTACATTTTGTACCATTCATTATCATTTAACCAGAACGTTCAGCCCCTCCTCTTTTGCCAGTGTTATTTGTAATAGAAGAAGCTCTTTAGGGAATACATATGATAGTTTAATTGTTCTGTGAACCAATGTAATTTAGGGCCTTTCTCATTGTCTCTCAGAATAACATGTCCACATTTGAGCAATTGGATTATTTATCAAGTTGAAAAATTCTAGAAAACAGGCTTTCATTATGTTCATGGATTTTATTAAAGGGATCAAATACATAATAAACACCATATACCAAAATATTTTCTGAGTGTTTTCAAGTTTTTTTATCTAATATTTATTTCACTAATAACAAAATTTTGCATATATAGGTACTTTTCTTATATTTTTCTATTAGAATTAATTATGTTAATAACTTTCATGTAAGAACAACATTAAATCTCACGAATATATTTGCAGAAAATAGGACTACTAATCTTCTTCTAAAGTTTAAAAACTGTCTTGAACTTGAATAGATAATAAATGTTATCTATTTTCTAATTAAATGATTAGCCAATCAGAATAATCAATATAAGCTAATGATGAGGCTAACAGTAAAATCCTGAAAGAGTTTAAATCTATGACTCTAAACTCAGAATTACCTGTTATAATGATTAAACCATTTGCTCTCCATATATCAGATATTAGCCCATTAGTTTAGAAAGATATGGAAAGCTTTTTCTTCTACAGGCTGTTAGTAAAGCAAATAAAACATTTCTCTATGTTATTGACAAGTTCTTAATGGATCTGTTCATTAGACAGAATGACTGCTCAACTAAGCATTAGCCATGCAGAGATAAACATTTAGGAGCATTTCAATGGCTCCGGTGTTGATTAAAATATGGTCCTCCATGAAGCTTAAAGTTGTTCAATACATTCAAAATATATGTATTGTGTTGCTAGCCAGCTCAATAATAGCACTTTAATTGTGACTTCTTTAGTCATTTTCATGGAAATAAAACAGGGTTTGATAAAAAGCAAATTGAAAATCCATAACTCTTTGTAAAGTGGTTGTTCTTTTCCTTAAAGTATTGATCTACGTGCAGGAAGGTTTCTATGGGTGGTCAATGCACTAGGATTTGAATATGAAAGAGAACTGTGATTCAGCAACTCACTGGTGTTGCACATTAACTGAGAGGCAACAACAGACAACGTTCACCACCTCACATGTACACATTCTGTTGAAACATTGACATGAAATGACCAGATTACTACTGTTTGTAATACCAGAAATTTAGAAACATCCACACATTTATCAAAACAGGAAGGAGAATCAAATAGTTTTGTATTCATATAGTGGAATAATCTATGGCAGCCCAAAATAAACCATATCTGATGAGATCATCTTATATCTGATGAATTTCAAAAATTTATGTTAAAAGATAAAAGCAAGTTACACGTAATACATGATATGATCCTGTATCTTTAAATGTCAAAACGAGCCAAAATTTCGGAATATATTTTATAGAAATCCATACAAACGAATTAAACTAAGTAGTAAAGCAAGATAAAAGAAAATATATCTAAAGCACTTACTACATGGAGATACTTTAATAAAACACAATATATATTTTTACAGATGTTATGATTCTCATTCAAAGATGAGAAATGACATGCAGAGAGATTGAGGAATAGCCCAAAAGTCACACAGGCCTGAAGTAGAAGAACCAGGACTTAACCCCAGCAGCCTGGCTGGTGAGGTTGTGTTCATTTATTGTGCCTGACAGCCTAGAGGGGATGATTAACATAAAAGTCACCATAGGCTTAACTTCTTGCGAGGGTTGGGAAAATAGGAGGACCAGGCATTTGTTTGGGAAGGGGCTTAGCACTTCAAAGCAATGATACTGTTTCTTTTGGATGGTGCGTATACATACATGCATTTTATTATTTTTTATTTAAACCTTCACATATTCTACATATGGCATTTATAGAACTTTTGTATTTTCATTTAGATTCATATATATTATAATTATAAAAGACTAGCTTGAAATCTTGCTACTTTCACCAGAATTAATGAAATTACTGTGGTACTAAAAGTCTCCTTTTAATTTACTTTTAAAAAGTGTTTGAAAATTAATATATTTTGTAAGTGAATTTTCCTGTTATTTGGTTTAAATAATTCATTTTTTAAATCCAAGTTTCTGGGATAAAAAGTGTTGGTAAGTGATTGAATATATAATAATATTGAAGATAAGAAATAAAAGAACATACATTAAACTGTTGCTTCATATTGTGACTGAAAGCTGAGAGCCATATTTTATGTATTTTTTCTCATTTATTTCAAAATTTGCAAAGTAACATTATAAATCTGCAAAGTTATAGTAAAAATAACACGTTATTAGCATCAAATGTTAATCAAGCACATAATGTATCACAAGCATTGAGCTTGGTGCTATCATATATTTCATGCTTGTATCAAAGTGAGAGAGAGGTGCTTTCTCATCCCCATTTTTCAGAGGAGAAAAGAAGGCCAAGGTAGGTTTAGTAACATGCTTACTTTCATCCAAATAAGCAAGTTGCATAGTGACAATTAGAGCTTAATTTTTTAGGAGTCAAAGGTAATGCTCCTGATTATTTTCCCAATTTGAATGTTTGTTTTCAGTCTTTTTTTGTATAAGAATTTTCAAATATCTAATAGTGTTGACAGAATTTTACAATAAAACCCTGTTCTATTAGTACTCTCTGGCTCTCATAAGAAAATAATACAGACTGGGCAACTTAAACAACAGAAATGTATTTTCTCACTGATCTGGAGGCTGGCAAGTCCAAGATTTAGGCTCCAACAGGGTTCATTTCTCCTGAGGACTCTTTTCCTGCTTATGGATGGCCATCATCTCCCTACGTGCTCACATGGCCTCTTTCTATGAGAGAGGGAGAGAGGGAAAGATAGGGAGAGAGGAAGGGAGAAATAAAGGGGGAAGTTGAGGAGAGGAAGGAAGGAGACAGAGAGCTAGAGAGAGAGAGTGCACGCGTGCGCACATAGGCTTTCAGGGGGTTCTTCTTACAAGAATATTAGTTCTGTTGAACTAGGCCTTGACTCTTATGACCTCGCTTAACATTAGTTATTTCCTTGTAGGCCCTGTCTACAAACACAGTCACACTGGGGGTTAGGGTTTCAACAAATGGGAGTTCAAGGAGATACCAATAACAAGCGCATAACACCTATTAGTTCCTTCCACTTAAATTTTATTATTTTTTCTTTTTTTTAAAATATGTATGTAATAACATTTCTTTATCTGTCCTTCTAACCATCTTAGTTTTGAAGCATTTAAAAATACATTGTGGAGAGCCATGAACTTTACCCTAATACTTTGCTATGTATAATATTAAGACTTCAAATTTGTTGCCTCTTATGTAAAATTTGTATATAATAAAATGTACAAATCTTGAGTTCATTGAATTTTGGCAAGTGCATGCATCCCTGTAAACTAAACCTCAATCAAATACAGAACATTTCTATCATCCCAGAAAATTTCCCTCATGATCCTTTCAAATTAACCTTAAATTCTGACCTCTGGCAACTATTGTTCTGGTGCTTTTCTACCATAAATTAAATTCACTTGATCTATAACTTCACATAAATGGAAGAATACAAAATATACTCTTTCATGTGAAGGCTTCTTCCAAAATATACTGTTTTTAAAGGTTTATCCATGCTGGTGGATTTATCAGTAGTTTGGTTCCCTTGATGTGGAATGGTATCCCATCATATTAATATATTATAAATTAGTCATCAATTATCTTACTGATAGAAACTGGATCATTACTAGTTTTTGGTTATTATGAATAAAGCGGTTATAAACAGTTATATAAGCTTTCTTTGGACATGTTGTTGTTGTTTTTCTCTCTCTCCCTTAGGTAATACCATAGGGTCATAATTGCTGGGTATTAGGTAGTTATTTGATTTTGAGAGAAAATATAAGATTTTTTCCCCCAAAATACTTATATAATATTGGTAGCTAAAAGAATTGATAAATGTTGATACACTAAACAAAATATTTTTAGTATAGATGAAATATACTTCTACTGAAAGAATTTGCCCTGTGGGACTTTTATAGCTAGAGAGGAGAAGTCTATATCTGGCTTAAAAGCTTCAAAAGACAGAATGACTCATTAAAGCCTAAAGCAACTGATGACCTTAAACTGAAACCAACGTTCATATATCATTCTGAAAATTCTAAGGCCTTAAGAATTATGCCAATTCTACTCTGGCTGTGCTCTACAAATGAAACAAGGAAGCCTAAATGATAGCATATCTGTTTACAGCATGGTCTACTGAATATAATAATCCTAGTGTTGAGACCTAGTGCTCAGAAAACAAGACTCTTTTCAAAATATTATTGCTTATTAGCAATAAACCTACTCATCAAAAAATTCTAGAAATGTATAAAGAAATTAATATTTTCATGCCTCGTATGACATCCAGTCTGCAGCCCATGCATCAAGCTATACTTTTGACTTTTAAGTCTTAGCTAAGAAATACATTTAGTGAGGCTATAGTTGCCATAGGTAGTAGCTTCTATGATTGCTCTTCAGAAAGCAAACTGAAAATCTTCTAAAAAGGAGCCACCATTCTTAGTTGCCATGGAGCACATTCATAATTCACTGGAGGTGTTCAAAATACCAGCATTAACACAAATGTGGAAGAAGTTGATTTCATCTTCATAGATGACTTTGAAAGGTTCAAGACTTCCATGGGGTACACAATTGCAGATGTGATGAAAACAGCAAGAGAACTAGAATTCGAAGTGAAGCCTGACCCCAGTATTGGGTTGCAATTGCTGCAATCTCAAGATCAAACTTAAATGGATGAAGACTTACTTCTTCTGGCTGAGTGAAAAAGTCATTTTCTTGAGATAGAATCTATTCCTAGTGAAGATGCTATGAACATTGTCAAAGTAACAATAAAAGATTTAGAATATTATATCAATTTACTTGATATAGCAACAATAGGTTTTGCTGGCTATAATTTTGAAATAAGTTTCTTTGTGGGTAAAATGTTATCAAGTAGCATTGTGTGCTAGAGAGAAACCTTTGGTGAAAGGAAGAGTCAATTGATGTGCCAAACTGTATTGCTGTCTTATTTTAAGAAATTGCCACAGCCACCTCAATCTTCAGCAAAACACCACCCTGATCAGTCAGCAGCCATCAACATAAGCCAGTTTCTCCATCAGCAAAAATATTACATTTCTTTGAAGGCTCAGACGATAGTTAACATTTTTTCACAATAATGTACTTTAAATTAAGGTGTATATCTACTGTTCTTTTAAAGATAATAGGATAGCATACTTAATAAACTACATTATTCTAAAAATATAAATTTTATATGCACTGGGAAACCAAAACTTTGTGTGACTCACTTTCTTATGATATTTATTTTATTGTGGTGGTCTGAAACCAAGCCCCAATATCTCCAATTTTTTTAATTGCATAATGTTTTTGATTATGAGCTATAGAAATTATTTATGTCTATATCCCAGATATAAATACTTTCTCAGGTGTATGTTTTGAATAATTTTTTCTTTCTGTACCTTTTTTTACGTACCTATCCCTTGCTTATTCACTTTCTTCATGGTGTCTTTTGATGAGTAGTACTTTTATATTTTCATGAAAAACTAATTTTCTTATTATTTATAAATACTGCCTTTCATGGATTCTATAGGAAATATTTGCCTACTATCCTAAGTCATTAAGACATCACCCTGTGTTTTTCTTTTATAGCTTTATGCTTTTTGCTTAGCTTTATGGTCCATTGTGATGTACTTTTTGTATCCATTATCTGAAGCAGAAATGAGATACATTCTTTTTCAAAGGATATCCATTTGTATTAGTTAGAGTTCTATGGAGAAAGAGAACCAAAAGAACAGCTACATGACACATTCATGAAGGTAGATAGACAGACAGATATCATAAGGTAGATAGACAGACAGATATCATATCCTTCTCATTTATCAGGGCTGAGAAGTTCCAAGATCTGTAGTCAGCAAGCTGGAGACCTGGTGGTGGTTTCCAGTTTGAGTCTGAAGGCCAGAAAACCAGGAGTGCTGATGGCATAAATTCTAGGACAACTCTGGAGGGCTGAGTACCAGAAGAACCAATGGTGTAAATTCTAGTTTGAATGCAGGAGAATTCCAGTGTCCTAGCTCAGCAGTCAGGCTGATCGAGTTCCTTCTAATTCAGTGTTTTAGTTCTTCGGATCTTCAATTAATTGGCTCAGGTCCAACCATGATAAGAAGCACAAAAGCTTTATTTAGTCTATGATTTAAATGTTAATTCCATCCAGAAATACCCTCACAGACATACACAGAGTAATGTTTGACCAAATTTCTGGGCATACATGACTCAGTCAAGTTTGTACATAAAATTAACTAGCAGACTGTTTATTCCAGGCTGACTGTGGAAAGATTTTTCTTCTCTAATTGAATATTTTGGCTTCTTTGTAGAAAATCAAATGGCTCTGTATGAATGGATATATTTTGGGTAGAAAAATAATAATTATTTTTATAAGTACCTTGAACTCAGGGTGCTGATGCTTATTATTGCTTTCAAAAAGTTAAATTAGGATAGTAGGTATGATAGCACGAAATGTCAATTTTCAAGTCAGACTCACTAAATTCAGTGCTCTTACCTGCAGACCAAACTTGAGTCATATGTTGAAGCAAAGAATAGCAATTGTTTTTTCTAAGTGCCTAGATAATAAATATTTGAAACCATGCAGAACACTCACAGTCTGTGTTACACATTTTACTTTTTTGAACACCTTTTTAATTTATAGGCTGTTATTTGTTGACCCCTGGTTTTAAAAATGTGGATAATCACAAGCCACAGGGACAGAACAAAGAAATATGAAAAACCTGATGCCAGCTCTCCAGATCTGTGTTTCCTGCGTTAAAATACATTCCATCCCAGATTTAACATATGGAATATCTATGTCATACATGCATAACATCATTCACACAAAGAACACTAATTTAACGACAAAACATCTCCATTTGCTACTACTAATAATTTCATAATATAATTATAAAGCTGACGCAGAAGAATTTCATCAGACCAAATAGAATAATTCAAACCTAGAAGAAAATACATATAGTTTTCTAAAAGAATGTTAGTAAATACCATCAAGAGTGCTAGTTTGTGTGTTTCTTTTATAAAGAAAAGAAATGTATTTCTTATCATCTAGAGGCTGGGAGGTCCAAGGGTGAGGGGCCACATCTGGAGAGGGCTTTCTTAGTTCATCATACCATGGTAGAGGCCATCATATGGGGAGAGGGAAACAGCATAACCAATATTTCCTTTTTGAGCAGATTCCCTCTTGAGATGTGTCCCAGGTGGGCAGAATGGATCATGGACCAGCTGCAGTCCCTATCGGCTAAGCAAGATTGAATGCAATCTGTTTGTCAGTACTTAGAAGACCTGATGATAGATTGAAATGACAGAAAAACAATGTATAGCAGATCAGAAATTATGAAACTGAGTAAAACCAACCTCTGAAGAGGTATGAGTAGGTGTGATCTAGAGACAGAGCTCTGGTCTTTGCCTTAGTTGGAAAAGGCTTATTTTTCCTCAGAGACTGTTCAAAGTCAGAAAAAGAGTTTAGATACAAAGAGATACTTTGACATGAAAAATGTGAAAAATTTTATATTCCTGCTCGATAACCTTAATTTACAGTGTGACAATAAATATTGAGTATCTGCTCCAAATGAGGAGGGAGAAATGAATTGGAGACTCGAGAAAAGCAGAAAGTTTGGAAGAACCACTGAAAGGAACATGATAAACCATCAAGAATCTAAAAGACTTGGCAGTTATGGTTATTTTATTGTGGCATTAAAACAAGGAATAATAGTCACCTGCTGTAATACTTTGAAATAAAAAGTAATTAAAAAACAAATCACCTCATGTGACTGGCTACCATTAATGTGTGGAAGGTGTCAGAAATTACAAAAAATGTGGTAAAATAATATAAAATTGTATCATTCATGAATATTAGGTTCTAAAGTCAGCCAGTATGGTGAATATTTGATATACTCAAATACAATCTTTGAGAATTTTTAAGGAAGGACAAGATTGAGTACTTTTCATTAAGTCTAATGCAGCCAACTTTTCCTTCAGTGCTGAAACAGATTGCTAGTTCTGTCTGAAATTGGCAGCTTGCATTTCGGATCTATGTTCCATGAAAAATATTTATCTTTGACTAAGAAATTAGCAGATTTACATTTCTCATCTTGTGCTTACTCCAGGGCAGAAGCTTATTGGGTAGAACAGTTGATGGGATCATCCATTCCATTTCTATTATTCTCTCTTTCTCAAGCAAAGGTATTTCACTGAGTAAGGTAAATACCAATGTAATAAGACCCTATGATTCTCACAAAACTTCCAAAACTGAAGATAACATTCTGATTTTCTGGAAGAGGAAATTGAAGCTCAGAAAGCTTGACTAACTTGAGGAAGGCCAGATAAAATTAGAATTCAAACCCAAATGTCCCTGAATCCAAACATGTCATATGAATTCCAATTTTTGTTTTATTCCTGGGCACTGTTTCACAATTTTAGAGCAAAAGTAGAGAAAAAAGACAGACAAGACCTTGGTTAGTAACTGGTTAGGAAAACATAGAGCCTTAAAATGGCAATTGTTTTTAGGATATTTAACATATTGATTAAATGGCTTTTTTAGAGACCTAATTGGCAAAAATAAATAAATAAATAAAAAGAGCAAAATTGAACATATACTGGGGCAATTGGGATGGGTCAGATACTAACGTTCAATATCATTCAATACAGATAAATTGAGCTTCTATTGTGTTTCAAGTAATAAACTAGGGAATGGGTAATTGACATTAATGAAGCCTTAGTCACTAAGGTGAGGTGATTGAATATAGAACATCATATATGTGAAGGTCAACTTTAGTAGATGGAATAACGAGGATTGTAGTGGTTGAAAAACTTGTATTTTTAACGAAGGGAATTAGAGTTATATATGTTCATTAGATGTTGTACACGTGAGTCATCATTTGGAGGCAAAGGACAGAACCCTAGTCTAAAGTAAGTTTTTGTGAACTAGGTTTTTAGTGAAAGGTTTATGAGGAAGATCATGAACTCCATTACAAGAATTTTATCAAGGGCTCATGGCGACCAGAAGTTCTAAAATATTCCTTAACAACATCACTACAGTATGTCTACTTGTTAGTTTTTTTTGTGTCTATGTTCTGCCCTCAGGTAGTGTTTATAGTGGATTATATTTAATACATTAAAATTCATTTCTTTGAGATAGAATGAAATTTCCTGTTGATAAGATTTTATACATTGATCGAAATAAAAAGCTGGGAAACAGCTTGCCATTCACATATAGGATTAGACAATATCTTCAAAGTATTCTTTACTGACAGTTGAATGGCAAGGGGTGTGATGCTGAAATACTTACCAATAGTTACAAACTAAGGAAAGAATCAGAAAAGATTAGGGCTCTGTCTTCAGAATATGTGGAATATCAAAATACACCATGGGTTTTGCATAGTTTTCAAAAAAAAAAAAATCCTAAACTGTTAAATTGAGAAGAAGATGACAAAGGAAATCTAAATGCATATATTTAATATTGCTAATTTCTTTGATTGCTTTATTTTAGGCAGGCTATACAAAATATTATAAAATATTGAGATGGATAAGGGTGAATGTGTCTTTTTCATGGCATCTACTACCTCAAAACTATTCTAAGAGAACAGAAAATCTCATTCTAGTCACAGTTGAGTGTATTTTTAGGAATGGTTTTCAAAACTTGAAAGAGACTTCAAAGAAATGTAAATATCATGCTCTGCTCTCTTCCATTCCCCCTAAGGTCAGTTTCTTGGCAGTATTCTTTTCAGTCAAGGCAGTCATGTTTGCCAGTACCAGTCTACCAGGAGACAATTGTGTGCTGGGCAGCTGCCTTTTCAAGGAGAGATGTGTCTCTTCTGGAAATCATTTTTTGGTACCTTCTCAGGTCTGAGAAACCAGTCATCTAGTTGTCATTCCATATGCTGTGCCATATGCTAATTTGACAGGAAGCTGCATTGCAGGCAAGTTTGTTTTTCCAGGGCATCGCTCCAAGAGAGTAGACAGGACAGGAGGATCACATCAATAAGGGGATCGATTTCATACCTGTGATATGGAGCCCACTGGCTATTCATACTGTCCTCATAAAGAGTGAGAAAACTTGGAGATGGTTAATTAGTTTCACCTGAGATCCCTGAGAGCAAACAGTATGTTCTAGTGATAGATGTAACATGTGCTTTCACAGAAATCCTCTGTTAGGATTTCTGATTTCAAAAAAATGCTTCCAAGAATCTGCTTTTTTAAAAAAAAAAAACCTGGGACCTCATTGTGAAGTTATTCTTCCCATTAAAAAAAAAAGAAGAAGAAAGAAAAATAAGGTTTTAATATAAAAAATGAATGAGGGATCATTTCAGACATATTTTGAGGAATGTTGCATCTTTACAGTAATACTTAGAGTGGGTAATAATGAATGCTATTATTGAGAATTGAGAATAAGTTCTGGTAGAGAGCTCACAGGCCGGGCTTTAAAAGTAATTGGGTAGAAAGAAAGCAAAACAAGTCTTTATTGTCTTACTATCTGGGAAGAGTTTGAGACAAACTGATTGATGATAGAAACAAACAAAAGCTCTTTCCCTTTTATTGTGGGAATCTGGGAGGTGAAGCCCATTTGATTTCTCAGGATACTAACAGAATGACGAACATTGTGGTTATTTCTTCTATACCACACCTTAATTCACTTACGAGAATTTCTATTGTAATGTTTATCCTTGAATAACCTGTCCTTTAGCACATCTGCTCACTGTGCCAACAAGATATTTTTCTAAAGAAACTTATCACTGGAAGTCATGTGTACTATACACATATTGGTGGTAGAAATATGCATTTGATTAAAGAATGCTAATGAGATAATGACAGTGACATGTGTGATTTCCTGAAGTTGGAAGAGGAGCGGAGGTTGGCTGTGAAAGCAGGCGGTAGGCTCTGTCATGTACATTTCTACTTCAGAGACTACTCAGCCTTACAGAAACTGAAACTCAATTTTTCTGAGCTCTCCCAGGGTTTACAGGCTCTGTGGATCCAATGTGGAGTAAATTCTCAAGGGAACAGTGATAAACAGCAATGTCACTTTATTTACAGTAGAATATCTATCTGGCCTTCAGTGCCTTCTCCATTTTGTCCAATGGGATATTAGCAATCTTCACTGGGAAAATGTTTACCAGAATTAAAGTAGACCATTCAATAATTTTGTCACCTCACATGGAGAAAGACTCAGAGTACTTTTAACCCATTAAAATAAGTCAGGGTCAACATCATGAATATCTGAAACTGAAACATTTTAAACAAAAAGCTGGGAAACAGGCATTTGGATCTCAAGGATCTCCCATCTTTCATTTTCCCCCTTAATTTATTTCAGAATATTATAGGGGCACAAATGTTTTGGCAACAGGGATTGCTTTTGTACAGTTTGAGTCAAAGTTGTGAGGATGACCTCCACCCAGATAGGGTGCCTTGTCGGTGTGATTTTATCCATATCTTCCTTTACCCTACCACCTGTGCTTTCCATAGAGGTTTGCTTCCGTACACACACATGCATGTTGATTGATTAGGTACACTTTAGTAGTGATAACATGTGGTGTTTGTTTTACCAGTCTCAAGATGCTTTACTCTGGAGAATGGTCTCCAGTTCCATCCCCGTTGTTACAAATGGTATTAATTCATCTTTTTTTATGGTTTAGTAGTAGTCCACTACACACATATACCATGTTTATGAATCTCCTTACATATGGATAGGCATTTGGGTTGATTCCACATCTTAGCAATTGTGAATTGTGCAGCATTAAACATTAAAGTGCATGTGGCTTTTTGATAAAATAGCTTTTTCCCCCCTTTGGGTAAATACCTAGTAGTGGGATATCTGGACCAAATGGTAGGTCTACTTTTAGTTCTTGGAGGTGTCTCCATATGAGTTTCCATAGACGTCATATTGTACTACTTTGCATTCTCACTAACAGTGTATAAGTGTTCCTTTCTCTGCACATCCATTCCCAACATCCATTTGTTGTTTGGGAATTTTTGGATAAAAGTCATTCTCAGTGGAATTAGGTAGCTTTGATTTGCATTTTTCCAATGATTAGTGACACTGAGCCTTTTGTCATGTTTGGTTTTTGTGTGTAATTGGTCTATTCTTGAAGAACTTACATTCCTGTCTTTTGCCTACTTTTTTATGGGATTGTTTGATTTGGTGGAGGGGATGATTTGCTTGACTTCTTTGTAGATTCTGGTTATTAGCCCTTTATTGGATATATAACATACAAACATTTTTTTTCCCATTCTGTGGGCTATCTATCCACTCTTTTGATTATTTCCTTGGCTGTGCTAAACTTCTTAATTTCATCAAGTCCCATTTATTCATTTTTGTTGTTGCTGTGATTGTCTTAGGGGTCTTCTTCATAATTTTTTTGCCTAGACTGCTATCATAAGAGTTTTTACAATATTTTCTTCTAGAATTCTTAGGTTTAAGTCTGTTATCCATCTTCAATTAATTTTTGTGAGTGCTAAGAAGTAAGGATTCTGATTCAGTGTTCTACACGTGGCTATCCAGTTTTCCCAGCACCATTTATTGAAAAGAGATTCATTTCCCTAGTATGTTGTTGTCTGTTTTGTCAAAGATCTCTCATATTTCTTATTTTTATCAGTCTTTCTTAGCTCCTACTGATCCATTTGTTCCTGAATCTCAGAGTAATGCCTGTTTTTCAAATCTACACCTTTCTTAATCTGCCCTGCATTCTGTAGTCTCTGACACTGCAACACTTACTCCTTCAATACAGATTCCTCAGAGTCTGCATCTAAGTGTCAGATAGAGAGCCACTGAGCTAATGACTTCTGAGATATACTGGTGTATGTTAAAAGCTCAATTTGCTTCATATTATCTTTAAAAGATATACAGAATTTGATAGGTGAAATTTAAGGTTCAGTGCATGCAAACAACTTCTTGAGTTTAAGTAATGTTAGATTTTGCTCAGCAAAATAACACACAGTAAATGATATAGTGAGTTTTTTTTTTCTCTAGACTCTCAAAGTCTAAATACTTTTTACTATAGATGTATGATTTTGGAAATGAATAGAATTGATCATTATCCACTAGTCTATATGGGACAACCCATATTTGAATATTTGTTCATTTCTAGAGGTACCACACATTCATTTACCCAACACAAAAAATGTAGTGTATTCTAATCAAATCATTAACTTTATGCAATACAAAACTAAACAATTCAGTTTGTGCTAAAGATTTTATGTATTAAAAGGAGAAAAAGGGATATCAATAAAATAATAAAGCAATAATAATGATAGTATCTACCATTTATTTATTGGTGTCTATATTGTGTCATGGGTTGGCTTCAATCTTTTATAACTAATTTAAGCCCCATAACATCACATAGTAAGTATTTTTATCTCCAGTTTACAATCAGAGAAGTTAAGAAAATTGACAAAGTAATGCACCTTTTAAATTACAGAGCTTGAATGTCAATTTCTGCCTTTATAACTCTGAGGCTTCTACTCTTATTCATCATGTTAGACTTTCAGAGAAAATTATGATACAATACTATATAAAAGATAAGAAAAAAGTGATTTTCAGTAAAGAAAGAAGTGGTAAGTGGTTTAGCTCAGGGAATTTTTCCAACAGAAAACATGACAGAAATTAAAGCTTTGAAGTGCCTGGGCCAGAAGATAAGACAGCAAAGAACAGGAGAGGAAGAGTCTTTAAGAAAATCTCAATTATGTATTACTGGACTTCAAGAAAAGTAAAGTATAAAAACTGCAGAGTTTAGTAAAAGCCAGATTCTAAAACCCTTGAATATTTTCACAAGAGGCTGAACTTTGTCCTGCTGGCAGTGAGGAGTCCATGAGGAATTTTAGATCAGTGAAATAATTTTAGATCATACTTACATGTCAACATTTAAGATTATCCTTTACTTTCACAGTTGGAAGATACATACATACCAAAAATAATTTTTAAGTTTATGTTTTACCCATTTTTGGCAAAGTAGATACATTATTATTAATTTAGATACACACTTACACAATATCCCATTATATAAAATAAAAAGTTAATTTGGAATTTTTTTTATTCTATTCTCTGATTTCACAAGTCTCTGTTTAGTATCTGTGGCATTGATATCATCTGGTTCATTTAAGATGCTTTTTGAGTTGGCTAACATAATTTTCCAGAGCACGTCACTTCATTTCTATAAAAGTTGTTTTAGATATAACACATTGTGAACATATATTTGAAGCTGTCATTGGAAATTATGTTTCAATCTGTAAGAAAGCCACTTCTGAAAAGAATTTATCCTATAGGATAGTGTTGGAAACAGGACTCATACTAATTCCAAAATTTCCATACTTACATTCTGTATTATTTTTGTAAGTAATCATAAACTGACTTGTGAACAGTGGCACCAAATGCTTATAATTATTAGCTCAAAATTTCAAGAAATATAATTTAATGTACCTTTCTCTGAGTGCCTATTTTATGCTCCACATTTTAGAGATTCCTACATCTCACTATTAAGGACATATTATCTTAATAATTATCTTAATATAGGTGACATTTAATATGGATTCTATCACATAGAATGCACCCAATATGTCTTCTATGATTTGGCAAAATTTCATAACAAATGTACTTACTAGTAAGAGCTATTTATTAAAATACTAAATTTTCTACATATTTTTATTTTTACTTGTAATTACATAATGTTGCAAGGTAGCAAGAAGGAGCGTATGAAGACTTCCAAGTTCTGCATCGCTGGAAAAACTTGGTTTTGTCAAGTTTTGTCAGAGTTTAGAAGATGGACTCTTTAATGGGTAAAAATTGTGTTTCTTATATGATTTAATACATAAGTCATTGCTTGCACTAATACTGGTCATATTTTTTTTGTTACCAGCAACTTTTTCTTTGGTAAACTTCTTATTTCTATTTTATAAGAAATAAAAGCACAAAGAAACCAAATAAAAACTGTTATAAAGTTTTATAAAACATTATAAAGCACAAAGAAGCCAAACAAAAACTTTTTGGACATGAACAAAAAAAAAAAAAAAAAAAAAGAAAAAAGAAAAATTTTCTAAAGAGATGGACAACATAATATATAATAGAACTTAAATGAATGAAAGAGGCATTTAACTAATTACAAAATACAGCATAAAGTTACAACAATAGGCTACACCTATCTGAAGAAAGAATCTCAGAACTTGAAGACCAGGCTTTCAAACAAACCAAGTCAGGCAGAGATGTAGAGAAAATAAAGAAAAAGAAACAATCACTCACAGAAATATGGAACTATGTGAAATCAGCCAATACAAATTATAGGTATCCTGGAGGTAGAAGAGAAAGCAAAAGGCCTGAAAAACCTATCTGAGGAAGATTATTGAAGAGAACTCCCCTAGTATCATTTGAGATTTAGCTATCCATATACAAGATGGTCACAAACACTAGAAGATTCACAGCCAATAGGACATCTCTGAAATACATACTATCAATCTGGCCAAGTCATAATGAGGGAGAAAATTCTACAAGCTGTAAATGAGAGGAAAACTAACCTACAAAGGAAAACCCATAAGGCTAACAGCAGACTTCTCAGCAGAGGTCTCACAAAACAGAAGAGATTAGCGTTCCATCTTCAATCTTCTTTTTTTTTTTTTTTTTTTGGCCGGGGCTGGGTTTGAACCCACCACCTCCGGCATATGGGACCAGCGCCCTACTCCTTGAGCCACAGGCGCCACCCCCATCTTCAATCTTCTTAAACAGAATAAATACAAGCCAAGAAATCTGTCTCCTACAAGACTATGTTTCATAAATGATGAAAAAATGAAGACTTATCCAGACAAGCAAATACTAATGGAATTTTTTTCCTACTAGACCTGCCCTATGGGAAATCCTTGAAATTATTTTATATGTGCAATAGCACAACATATACTCATCGTGGTAAAAAAACTCACAGCTTTTGTGAAACAATAGTGCAAGATGGAAAATAAAATAATAAAA
The DNA here is from genome assembly GCF_027406575.1 of Nycticebus coucang. Lineage (NCBI taxonomy): Eukaryota > Metazoa > Chordata > Mammalia > Primates > Lorisidae > Nycticebus > Nycticebus coucang. The sequence goes on from NC_069780.1 coordinate 24,802,229, forward strand.
TACCCAACATGATGAACATTAACAGCATCCCTCATAGGGATACTAAAGCTCAATATGAAAGGTATGAATGCTCCACTTAAAATACGTAGACTAGCTGAAATGATGGAAAAACACAATTTAAGCATCTGTTCTAAGAAACATATCTAAACCACAAAAATCACATATACTCAAGGTTAAGGGATGAAATATAATTCATACAAATGGAAATCAAAAGTGAGCAGGTACAGCCATTCTCATATCAGATGAACTAGACTTTAAATCAACAATGGTAAAAAAAAAAAAAAAGACAAAGATGATCATTGTATAATGTTAAAGAGAGCAGTTTAACAAGAAGACACAATAATCATAAATATGCACCTAACCCAGGAGCTCTCATTCCCATAAAGCAAGTTCTTCTAGTGCTAAACAAAAAATAAAAATAAACAATAACATCTTAATTGCTTGGGATTTCAGCACTAATTGATAGAACTGAGCAGACCATTGAGGAAGAAAATGAATAGAAAAACACTAGACTAGAAAAGGACTCTAGAACAAATGGTCCTAACAGACATTTGCAGAACATTCTGCCCAAAATCTATAGAATATTCAGTTTTTCTCATTAGCATATGGACATTTTCCAGGACTGATTATAGCTTATCCTGTAAAACAAGTCTCAGCAAATTCAAAAGAATCAAAGTTATACCATGCATCTTAGACCACAGTTGAATAAAACTAGGAATAAATTCCAAGGGAAAGATTCAAAAGAAGACAAAGTCATGGAAATAAAACAATTTGCTGCTGAATGATTCTTTTGTCAGTGATGAAATTAAAGTGGTAATCAAAAGAGTTGTTCAACTGAATGACAGAGGAGAAAAAAGCTTTCAAAATCTATGGGATACAGTCAAAACAGTCCTAAGGGGAAAATTCATAGCCTTAAATGCTTGCATAGAAAACAGAAAGATTGCAAATTAATATTCTAATGTCACATTTCAAGGAATTAGAAAAAAATAAATAACAAACCAAACTCCAAGCCATCAGAAGAAAAGAAATAGCAAAGCTCACAGTATAACTAATGAAATGGAAATCAAACAAACAAACAAAAACCCCCAACAATACAAAGGATCAATGAAATGAAAAGGTGGTTCTTTGAAAAGATAAGCAAATTTGATAGACCACTAAATAACCAAGTTAGCCAGAAAGAAGAGAAAGGACTCAAATAACTTCAACCAGAAATGAAAAAGGGAGATATTACAACTGATATCTCAGAAATACAAAATATCATCTGTAAATGCTATGAAAATCTCTACATGAACTAGAGAATGTTGAGGAAATGGACACATTCCTCTAGGAAGAAGTAGAAATCCTGGACTGACCAATAGCAAGCATTAATATTCAAGCAGTAATACAATCTATAGATAAAGTAAAGCCCAGACTAGATGGATTCACAGATAAATTCCACCAGACCTGCAAAGAACCTGTATCTATCCTTCAGAACGATTCCACATCAAGCAGGAAGAAATCCTCCTGGTCTCATTCTAAAAATCCAGTATCACTGTGACACCAAAGCCAGGGAAGGATACAACAAAAAAAGAAAACTATAGACCAATGTTTCTCATGAATATGGATGCAAACCACCTCAACCAAAGGCTAACAAACTAAACTCAAAATCACATCATAAAGGCAATCCACCATGATCAGGTAGGTTTCATCCCACAGAAGCAAGGATATTTTAACACATGCAGATCAATAAACATGATTCACCCCACATACAGAATTTAAAAAAAGGACCAAATTATCATCTCAATAGATACAGGAAAAGTATTTAATGGCATTCAACAACTTTTCGTGTATTCCATACCTGTTATTTGACTTAGTTTTTTCTTTTATTTTTTATTTTTAGTAATATTTCATATATTATGGATTCAAATTCTTTGCCTGTTATATGTTTGAAATATATCATCCTAGGCTGTACTTTTTTCTTGAACTTTGTTCACTATGTTTTGTGTTTAAGAGACATTTTACGCTTTGACGTAGCCGAATGTATAGAATGTTTTCATTTGTAGACCCATAAACATTTCAATTAGCTCCCACAAATTTAAATCCTATCATATGGGTAAATACGGATAAACAAAGGAGTATAAAAATAAATATCATGTGTATTTTAGGTTGAATGATGAATAATTCCAGATAAAGAAGACTAAGGGAATATAATGTACTTCAATGAGAAAATCATGAAATGACTTAAATTGGTGTAAGAAGAAGCCCTATATAAATGTAGCATATTATTAAACAGGAATATAAACATATATAATACATTGTTCAGAGGGCATACATTAATTATACTTTTTGTTTTATATATTGAGTATTGGGGTTCTTGCTAGTTTAAAGATCAGATACTTTCTCTGCTCTTCTTTGACATTTTTCTATAAGCCTAGAATCCATTTTCTTAAACAGAACCAACTTAGATTGTGAAATGTCACTTACTATTACTTTCTTGAAATATATAACTGAATATAGGGTGTATAGTTCTGGTGGTATATGAAATACTGCAATGAATACTTGCAAAACACCTTGATTCAAGAGTTTAATATTTTTCCTTGAACAATGGTGGCATTTATTAAAATTCATTTCTTGTACTAGGAAAAAAAAATTAAAGAACAAAGGGGTTTTACTGCCAGGAGGCAAAAGCAAACCTGATGAAGAAAAGTATATAATTACTCTTTCTATGTCAACAGGGATGGTTTTGCTCTTTCAACCTACACTTTAATAACAGAGCCTTTCGTCTAGGTTATAGCAATCCTAAAGTCCTTACCCTGGTTACCTCGTGAAGCTTTGTGAGATTGCCTGCATTATAATCATTATCTCTATTTCAGAGATGGGAAAATTGAGGCTCGAAAGTTATGTGATTTGTTTGTGCTTAATACCGAGTTAGTTTTTAACAGAACGCATCCAGAATTGGTATTCATGTCTTTGGGATTCTGGTCTAGGTTTGTTTTTTGTTTTGTTTTGTTTTCCCCTTTACTTTTCTTAATGTATTCAGTTGCGGATGTTCTCAAAGGAGCTCATCTCTATATTCAACACACCATCCTAGTGTAGATGGTGACACTGATGGATGGACGCATACTGATTTTTTTTTTTTAATGGTTCATATTTATTTATTTATTTATTTTTGGCTGGGGCTGGGTTTGAACCCGCCACCTCCGGCATATGGGACCAGCGCCCTACTCCTTAAGCCACAGGTGCCACCCAGGATGCATACTGATTTTAAAACAGGTGCACAAATCCTTTGATGCTATATCCATCAAAAGATAAAGTTTATTTCCCTCTTCTGGAATTTAGGCCAGCCTTAGTTACTTACAACTTGCTGATACAATGTGGCAGAAGAGAAGTTGCGTGGCTTCCAGGCTAAGTCATACAAGGCAAACCAGCTTCCATGTTGGCTCTTCCTAGGGACACTTGCTATTGGAACCTCTTTACCAGGGTGTTTGGAAGTCAAGCAGTCACATGGAAGGACTGTGTGTAAGAGTCCTGGCCACAGCCCCAGCAGGGGTCCAACCTGACAGCTGCCTGTCAGGTGTGTGAGACCATCTTCAAATGAATTCAGCCTCTTAGCCTTCAAGCCACCATGGCCGTTGCTGGATGGAACACAGACAAGTTGTCCTCACTAAACTCAGATCACAGATTCACGAACAACATAGACATTTTCAATGTTCTTTTTTGTTTTGTTTTGTTTTTGAGACAGAGTCTTATTATGTCACCCTCGGTTGAGTGCCATAGCGTCACAGCTCACAGCAACCTCAAACTCTTGGGATGAAGCAATTCTCTTGCCTCAGCCTCCCAAGTAGCTAGGACTACAGGCAGGCACCCGCCACAAGGCCTGGCTCTTTTTTGTTGCAGTTGTCATTGTTGTTCAGCAGGCCCTGGTTGGGTTCAAATACTGCACTATAGATGCCAAGCCCCTTTTCAATGTTTTAAGCTGTTAATTCTTGGGATGATTTGGATACTGAATATAACAAACAGATAGTTTCACTCATACACTTAATGTATTGAACATTCCCTATGTTCTGGCACTGTGCTTGGTGCTAGTGATGAAAGAAGGATGGAAGGAAGAAGGGGACTGGTAGGTGCCGGCTATTCACCATGATCTCGGCACTGTGGTCTGTGGTCCCTTACACATATTGTCTAGAAAAATTCTCAAAATAGCCAATCAGGAAGGCATACTTTTGATCTTAGTTTAGCAGCAGAGAAACGGAGTAGCAGCTTTGGGTCACATGAGTGGAAGAAGTTAAGGCACAAACCTAGTTTTTAGGACTCAGAGTAGAATTAGGATTCATGATTACTCTGCTCTTTATCAGCAGGTGATGAGGATGTGGTTGCTGAATCTGAAGATCTTGCATTTGGGATGTGTTCATCAATAATAAAGAAGCAATTTAATAAATGCTACCATGAAGACATGTGAAAAAGCTTCAGGAGCAGTGGCGGTGAAGTGGTTCTTTAGCACAACTTTTTTTTCAGAAAGAATAAACATTTATTTACATTTTGTATAAGAGCTCATCACCACTTGGATCTTAAAGGAGGTTTGATAGAGGAAAGGTTCAGAAGAGCACTGAGATAGAAGGAAAAATCTGGCAAAGTCAGAGAGATACAAAGGGTCTACAAATAGGTGGTTAAAGACCAAAGTTTGGGTTGGTGTGATGATAGGAAACAAGGGGTGCTGTGGTCAGAAACAGAGCTGGGATGAGGGAAAGGAGCCAGGGAAAGCGCTGGGAAAGACCTTGTTTTTCAAACCAAAGACTCAGACTTTATTTGGATTCAACAGGAGGCCAGGAATACTTAAAGCAGAGGAGTGCTGGAATGCATCATTACTAAAAAGACAGCTCTGGTTGTTATAAGGATATATGAAGGATATATATCAGTGGGTGAAAACATAAAGTTATTGTAATAATTATTTTCAGAGATGAGGGGGCACCTAAATAAAGGAAAAGTAGTTTAAATAAAGAGGCCAGATGTGATTCTAGAGAAATAGAAAATGATTATGGTATGATTTGGGTGGCGGGCTATTGACGGTGGATTGAATAGACGGCGAGTACTTAATTCCAGGCACAGGGTTGAAAAAAGTAGGTATGTGTTAGAGAGAGTTTATGTATTAAAACATAAAATGAGAAAATGTTTTTTAAAATAGTCAATCCAAAAAAAAAAAAAAACCGATCCAGAAGCTCAGAAAAATGGTCAGACACAAAAGGCAGATATTTAGGAGTCAATGGAAGGAAGAGACAGGTAAAGAAAGACAATGAAATTATATAGCAGTTACTAAGGGGTGAGGGCAGAGGCTGATAATTTGGAGGATAGGAGATCACATTACTATTTAGGGGGCTGAAATTAGAAATCAGTGAAAGAGAATGAGAAGTAGATGTTAGAAAGAATGAGGAGAAACAGTGAACATGGTTTTCTGGAATCTTAAAAAAAAAAAAAAAAAGGAAGGAGCTAAAAGCATCATATAATACAGCACGTATTAGGTAACATGAATTAAAAAAAAATTTGCCATTGCCTCTGGCACTTAGGATCTGAAAATGGAAGTAAAGTTGTAGAATGAAGTGGGATTTGGAGGAGGCTGAAAAGGATGGGCTGGATTTTGCAAGAAGACAAAAGATAAAGAGCAAGTTTCAAGAGCAGAAATTCGTTTTCAAGTCATGCAACTTAGCGCCACCAAAACATACCCTATCTTCTCTTTTTAACACTTCTGATGTTATCACTTGAACTGGATGGGGCAAAGTAGGAAGCCCGAGATGGTAATATCAAAAAGTCTGATGAAATTGAGTCTGAGATTGCAAAGTAAAGAAATCCTGACCACGCAAACTCTGAAGGATTTTTCTGAAAAAGGAAGAAAAAGAGGGCAATAGCTCATAGGAGTTACGTGGTGAAGACTTTTTAAATTAAAAATGTATTTATTCCAATATGGGTAATACCACATGAATCTTTTCTATCTATATGTACATATGTAGATAAATGCACACCTGTAACTACATTAGGGTTATATACGTATGCCATGCCTACACACATGTATGTATAGCATGCACATGCTATATATGTGTACACATATGTATATGTGTATATACCTCAATATGCTTATATATATCTTTAAGATTACAGATTTTGGATGGAGATAGTATGACAGAGTAATAAAATCAATATGAGTGATAGTCTTGAGTTGTTGACAAGGGATAGGATATTATGTGTAAGTGGGGGTGGCTTTACTTAGCAGTAAAGACAGTTCCTCCAGAAAGGAAGGAACAGATGTGAAAATACAAAAGGGAGGTTGGCAGATGTTTTAGCAGAATTATATGGAAATGCTCTCAGACTGCTTTATTTTATCAGTGAAACTAAAATCATTATAATAGCCAGAGAGGGTGTGGGGGAAGTTAGTCTTCAAGATTTGAAGAGAAAGGACGGAATAGTGAGCTAGGAAAGTAAGACTGTAGGATAAGCAGGGTGCAGAGGAATTGGTGCGCCTCACTTCTCAGCAAGAAGCAGGTTTCAATCGGAACAAGAACATGAAGAGAACGATCAAAACTATTACAATTTATAAGTAACTTACAATTGAGAGTCCTGGAAACTGCTTATCAAACAATTAGTGAAAAGTTACGAAAGTTATTTCCTTTTGAATCTAGCCCCACCCAGCTTCATATATTAGAATAACAGGCACAGAATATTTTACTATTTCCTGTGATTCAGATACTCTGTTTCTTAGTACATGTTTTAAAACAGATCACAAATGAAAAACGATAGTTATAAATCCAGTAAAAACCAAATCAACAAGAAATAAGTAAGATTTAATATATCACTTAACCCAGAAGTAATTAGCATCTAATTATGATCATATAAATTGAATATTGATTTAACTAAAAATTGATATATAAATATAAGAGAAGAGTGGGAAAAAGGTGAGCCTCTCAAATAAGGCAGCTAAATTTCTGCGACCATAGTGAAAATCAATAGATGCTGTTTAAATTGATAAACTAAGAATAATTTTTTGATTGTTTTTTAAAGTCAGGAAGCTATACCCCCTAACAGAAAAACAGCTTTAAAGAAGTTAAGTTATTCCCAGGGGTGAGCAAGCCTGGGAGGCAGAGCATCGAGGGTACTCAGTAATTTTTTTTTTTTTCACTCAACCTCTTGGCACTCTTTGGTTTCTGAAAACTATGCATATATTTAGGAAAAAATACATATGGAAATTTCCACTGCCACATACATTTGTACCATAGTTAGACTATTCCCATGTGTATTTAAACTATGCTATCACAGAGGAAATGAAGTTCTTTCAAGAAAGAATATGGCAGGAAAAAAAAATGAGGAAGAAGGAGAAAGACAAGGAAAAGGAAGAAGATGAAGAAGAGTTAGAGAAAAGAGGTAAAATAAGAATGCTTTGGTTTTCTGAGGCTTTTAAAAAGTTCTCGCCTTTTATGAAATTTATGATTCCGTTCTAGCTGTGTAATATCTATATTGTTTTAGACATGTGACTAGAAGATATGGTTCCTTCAGTCGAGGGCAATGTTTTTGTTTGCTCAGAAGAGAATTTTTCAGTACATATTTGGATTCTGTGACTATTATTCTTTCTCCTGTTTTCTCTTGCAAAGCAGTACTAGAATAAAGGAGCAAACTCTTCATTTCTTCTGCATTGTGTTGGCGCCTTTATTTTTTAGGTTATCTTTGATCTAGCTATCACAAATTGCATTTTTCTTATGAAAGCAATTAAAACTGGCATTTTCTTTCTTTTTTCTTTTTCTCTCTCTCCCTTCCTTCTTCCCTTCTTTCCTTTTGATCCACTTAATATTTCCTTGGTTTTTGTATCTCCACTTCCTGCAAATCTTCTTAATTATTGTCAAAACATTGCATAGTAATTAAGAGATATTACTAAAGTGGTAGTGCTCTCTTACATTCATTAATATACTTAGCTTAAAAAACACATAACCACACTTTCAGTATCTAAAAAAGTGCTTCAAACATTGTTTACAAATCAGAGTTACTATCAGTTTCAGCAGACCGGAAAGCTGAATGTTCCCATCACGAATGAAGGACAGAAAGCCCAGGAGAAGTTTTGTTCTTTAGCTCTCTCTCCCCCGTCCCCTACTTTCTTTTTCCTTTTTCTGTTTTCTGGACTAATAAAGATGTCAACACCTCTAAATGTATGTCAGGCAAGCCAATATTCATTACAAATACAATGACACTTCTGTGATTAATAAATGAATTTCAGTGGAACGCATTTTTCTTATCTATGCTTCTTAATTGTAAATACATACTATTAGAGTAGGTTACAAGTTGCTTTTTTGAAAAATGAATGCCTTTTTAATGTTTTCCATATGTAGCTTATTTTCCTTGCTTATTGGGGACTTTCCTCTTTTTTGTACCATTTTAACCATTTTTATGTATACAATTTAGTAACATTAAATACATGCACAAAATTGAGCAGTCATCAATGCTATAAATTTCCAACACTTTTTCATCATCCTAAACAAAAATTCTATACCCATGAAACAATAACATTTTTTTCTTATAAAGGTATCAAAAATTCTAATGGAAACAGCTTAAATTCCCATCAACCCAGAAATGGATTAACAAGCTGTGATACACACACACACACACACACACCATGGAATAATATTCAGGCATTAAAAAAAAAAGGAGACTTTACATCTTTTGTATCAACCTGGATGGAAGAATACATTATTCTTAGTAAAGCATCACAAGATTGTAGAAGCAAGAATCCTATGTACTCAATTCTGATATGAAGACAATTAATGACCTAGTACATGGTGGGGGGTGGAGGAAGGGGTGAGCAGAGAGAGGGAAGGAGGGAGGGAGTTGGGGGGGTCAAGGTGTGTGACACACCTTTTGGGGGCAGGACACAATTATAAGAGGGACTTTACCTAACCAGCACAATCAATGTAACCTGGTTCTTTGTACCCTCAATACATTTCCAAAAATAAAAAAAAAAAGAAAGAAAAAGGATAAAAATTTCTAATATAGCTATGTGGAATTTGGGTAGTTTTGAGGTTGTTTACAAGAAAAAAAACACAAAAACAACAACACTTAAACAGACTTTTTCTTTTGGCAATTTTCAGAACTAAAACTCAACACATTCTGGTAACACAATAAAGCTTTATCCAGATCTTTCTTCTTTTGTATCAAGTATCTTATTAAGTATTTTTCTTTTACAGAAGAAAGTTGGTTCTACTGTTAGCTATCATTTTTTCCTTCTTGATAGCAATTGCCTTTGCGATGCTAATACAGGAGTCCTAGGCAGCCTTAATCAATGCAGCTTTTATGCCTGTCAAGTAGATCTGTTTTTCTCAACTGACCTTTAAACAGTACCCTTTAAAAGACAGACTGGAACAAGTGGATATTCTCATTCAGGAAGACACAGATGTGAATTGGCAAGGATGTTTAAATCATTTTCTAATTGGAAAGACACATTCTTCTCCAGTCAACATGTAATTTAGAATGATGCTTACTCTGTCCAATTGTGCTGAATGGCGTATGTGGTGATGCTTGAATCATATCCACTATTGCACAAGGGCATAGGTCATTGCATCCTTACAAAATAATTTGTGAATGGACACTTTCCAAAACAGAATTAATTTACTAAATCCAGTAGAACTTTTGTAAGTTCATTACTCAGGAAACTGTGACAAACTGGCCAACACACGGAGCTGATCAACATAAGGGACTAGGCCTACTGTACTGATATGTACACGTGGTACATGTCGAGTCTATGAAAATTAGGTCAACTTAAGGAGGTGGTCAATGTAGGGAGGTGGCCAACTATGGAGGTTCTGCTATATTCACCTGAGGCCAGAAACATTTCCTAAGGACTTTCAGAAAAAAGTTTCTTCATAGTTCCTTGAAAACAGTTTATGTTATTTTAAATCCTATTTGGACATAATATGTAAATTATGACTACTGTAGCTACTCTGAACTTCATTAACTGAGGATGGGTTATTGTTAGTGCACCAAGTTGGACAAGCTAGACTACCTCACCACTGAAAAGGTTTCATTTTCATCAAGAATTTTGATGTCTTATCTTTATTTCATTATTTTCTAAGTAAAGACACAAAATTCACATTTTCTGCTATCAAAAATCACAATTGTATTCAAGATAAATGATAAAGGGTGAAAAATATTTTATATACCTGAATATTAGATATACTGACTCATTAATGAAAATATCATGATACACATGAATGTCATATTAAAAATAATTTATATATAAATGTCTATATAATTATACAATATATAACTAGTAATGTAGATATTATATAATATCCAAATGGGGAGATTTTATGATTCTGAGAATTTTGTGTATGTAATTCTAGGATGAATAGTTACTACAAGTTGTATTTTTAACAAGTTGTATGTTATAGCATTGTAATGGATGTTTCTATTAACGTTTGGAAATAAGAGTAATAAAGTAGCATCCAACTTATTAGTTGTGTAGTATTTTATAGCATATACTAAATACACTTTATGGATGTTTTATAATTTATAATGTAAACCTCTGCACTTCAATAGATTTAGACACTTTGCCCATGGATGCTGTTAATTGAAAACAAAACACAATTAAACTTAATTTCATTCTTTCATTTTTGCATTTTGGAAACCACAAAACAGCTCTTGATTTTCATGGTTCAACACATTAGCATCTCTAGCAGTTGAGTGAGTACATTTTCAATAAAAGACCATTGAATTACAAAGCCCTTTCAATGGTGACTTACAATAAGCAATAATTCATAAAATTCATATTCTTTACAATCTGTTTCCCTCCTGTAGAAAAGTGGATTGGTTGACATCTCCTATTGCCTGCTTAATCTTTTGTAAATATTTGCAAGTATGAATCATTGTATGGATTTTGATGTTGCTCAAGAAGAAAAAGACCTCAGATAAGGACAACGAAACTTAAATAACAAGTAAAGGAGAAAACATAAAAATAAAAAGCAGATACCTCACACTGTCTGTATAATACCATTAATGTCTTGTAATTGAAACAATATTTCTTAAATATAAACAGCTGATGTTTTGGAACCAAATGAGCTATTAAACACACACACACACACACACTGAATTCAGCATTTTATCCAAATTAGGTAATCCATAATGTCATATAAGTTTCTGAGACTCAGCTCTTTGGGGAATGTAATGGCTTACTTTGGTTTAATATTTAGAAAATTGAGTATAATGTGATAAAAGTTGGATTTAGTTTGTATAATGCAAATATTTTCTAAAGAGAGAGTTTTTCTTTCTCTTGGAAACATTTGCCTCTCCACCCAATCACAACTGATCATTCCCTCCAGTAACAATGTCCAGTTTACATACACCAGTTATGTTTCCTTGTAAAAATGCCCTTAGGCCACAGGCTATTTATTATTTTATACAGAGTCTATTTTCTTCATCCTCAGTTATTGCAAACCCTTCTAAAGGATTTCTTAGCCTCCACCTTGTCCTTTCTTCAGTTGGTTATAAAGGAAGTCAGATCATGTTACTCTTCTGCTTGAACTCCTTCCTTTCCTCATTTTCTTCAGACCCAGGCCTTAAAACATGCGCCTTTTTAATTCCACACTGCCATTTCTGTGTTCTCGTCTATATTCTTTCCCTCACGCGGTTCCAACCACAAATGCCTTCCCGTTGTTTCTCGAAGGTAGCAAGCACATTCTCACCACACTGCCTTTGCTGTGGCTTGTTCTTCCTCCGTGCTCTTCTCCAGCCATTGATGTGGTTAACTCCCTACTGTGAGATGCTGTTCAGATGCCACATTTCAGGAAGGCTTCTCCCCACCAGCTTGTGGAATCGCGCGTCTGACCCCATCTGCCCCTCATCTCCCCTGCCACCGTGGGTACCCTTGTTCCCCTTTACCCTGCTCTTTTTGTTCCATAGTACTATTTGTCTTTTAAATATTATAAAACTGACTTGTTATGCTTGCATTTTACTGTCTCCCCTCCTAGGGCTCAAGCTCTATAGTGCAGAAATTATTATCATTTTTTCCCTTCTTTTTGGTCTGTTCCGTTTTCTGACATATCATCAGCCCTGGCACATGTTAGATTTTTCATAAATATTTGTTCAATCTCTGAATAACAGAATAATTGAATAAATAAATTGAAATTGTCAAATAATACTCTTTTTTTGTGTGTGTGTGTGGTTTTTTTTTTTTTTGGCCGGGGCTGGGTTTGAACCCCCCACCTCCGGCATATGGGACTGGCGCCCTACCCGCTGAGCCACAGGCACCGCCCTCAAATAATACTCTTAAATGGCTGAATTAACTCAGAGTACAAAGAGTCAAGAACTCCTAGAAAAGCTTATATACTTTATAAATATATCAATAGTAGTATGAAAAGTTTAATTTTACTTGATAATTATTGTAATATCTGTACATTTTATATAATGCTTATAATCTTTAATTTGTAATTTTTACTCCGATAAGCTAAAAATATTCTGTAATATATGGTGTTTTCTCTCAAGGACAACACAACCTCTTGGAAGAAAATTCAGGCCCCCAATGTAACAATGTTTCTGCACATTGGAAAATTGTGGGGAAATAAATAACTCCAGTTCCATCATTATGATAGCTAATGGCTTCAGGGATGACCCTAGAGCAGAAAATATGGTCCAAACATCATCTCCATCTGTGTCTCTGCTGTCAAGGGAAATTGCTTTATATCATTTCTTATTTCTCTCCTGGTCCACATGACAAGTAGCCCACATGGTATTCGGTCCCAAATTTCAAAGACTGGTGAAAGATAATGGACTGTGCATTGTAAGATAATCTAACTTTGCTTCGTAACTACGGAACTAACAAACCTGCTGTCCTTCCATAAATTGTACCCTGGGTGTTTGTACGTGTATGCACAGAAACACATGTGCGATTTCTTCTGGAGACCTGTCAGAAAAGCTTGAAATGTTTTCATCATGATTCAGAAATGATTTGGAAAGAGGAACAAAGTACATAGATAGCAAGGATGGATTAATGGGCTGTCATGAGGTGTTCAGTCAAGAAAAGACCTTAATGACCTTTCATAGAGTGTATGATTGCACCAAGGACCATGGACAAAGTCAACCATTGCATAATCTGGGCCTCATCCTTTCCTCCAGTGTAAAATTTCAGAACATTTTCATGTCCCAGTTCTGCAGTTAAGTATGTGGCCTGAAAAAATAAAATCATTATTACTGGTTTCATGAGCAATAGAAATAGCTAGTTAATTCCTCACTTGTGCATAGTGCTGAAAGCTGCAGAGTGATTATAGTTCTGGCACCTTAAAAATCATTGATAAGAAAAATGGACAAAATTGTACCTGCATATAAGACACAAAATAATAGTGAAAATCCTTGCTTATAGCTGGCCTGAAAGGCAGTGCTAAGGTTACTTTTAAATTCTTTTTACTCTGTGTAGTGGTATCTTTGCAGAGGATTGGTCTTGGCTAGAGTTGTAATAAACCAATGTGTCTAATAATGTCCAACATCTCTAAAAATATACATTATTTTGTATTGTTCTACAGATACATGATCAAAATTTAATTTGAGTTACTGGGTGAAAACAACAACCAGGATGGAAAGAGAAAAATGGAGATAAAGATCTGTTCTGAGTAACGATATTTACTAAGTTGTAGACTTTATTTCCAAATAGGTAAAAACAAACAAGCAAACATGGGACAATGAACATTTGTAGAAAAAATAAACAGTTTGACACATTTTCATCACACTGGTTAACATAGCCTTCCTGGCATTTTCTTAGTTATTGTGTTAGGACATTGATATTCTGCATTTACTAAGTTTCACATGTACCCTTGTAAGATGCACCACAGGTGTAACCCCACCAATTACCCTCCCTCTGCCCCATGATCGCATTAATGTACACAGCTATGATTTAATATTAATAAAAAAAAAGAAAAAGAAAAAATAAACAGTTCGAAGTAATTTGAAACAGTTGTACTGGGCAATTACAATCACATGTGGGGATACTTTGCTAAACGATTTGACATGGATCTTTATGCAAACAAATACCTAGTTTAGTAGTCAAGTAGAGAAACAGCGCAGGTTTTATGTAATTCAGGAAGATGCTTCAAGTCTATAGTATGTAACATTTTAAAGTGAGTGACGAGGTTAATTGAATTTTCACCTGGGAATTTTCTCTGGAAAAATATTTACCATGAATTTTTATCCAGAGGGTTTTGAATGCCAGAGAGGCTTTTGAGCTATGGCAATGAGGCTGAGAAGTCGTATGCAACCAATATTGTCTTTGGACTAAATAGACATACGGCCAATTTGGAAGGAGGTCCATGACCTGTTTGACAATTCCTCATTCGAGTGTGAGAAATACAAACATTAATACTCTAAATTATGTATTCCTGGTCATACCTCTAATTAGTAACAGATACTTTCCAGAGATACTCAATGAAACAAATATGCTAAAATTAGCTATGTGCTGCTAGGTTCTTAGTAAATGGCAAAGAAGGTTTTAAACATCAGGTGAGATCCATTAACGTCTCAAACTTTGATTACATTATGTTTCCTAGAAATTGAGTCAAAAATCCCTCTTATCAAGTCTGGACAGCCGCTAAGGATAAATACACGTTTCCTCTTAAAGTATGAACTTGGATTTGTTATAAACCATTGTCAGAAACAGAGTGAAGGCCTTGGGTGTCTTTTCCCAGAGGGTGGTCATGGTTATTATTTATAACAATTTTTGAAAAATGTGGAAGCTTATCACTCATGAATTTATTTGGTAGCTGCAAAGGTACATTCATTGTGCTTTGTATAGTCTTTAGTTTATGTCCTATCAAAAGAAGAATATTCTCAGAGACTGCAGGATTCTACAGATACAGTGCTTGCATGTTCCGATTTCTCTTGTTAGCTATTAACACAATTCACAAAATCTTAATATTGAGACAGAAAATGCAATTACATTCCTACTCGAAATAAATACTTCTATGATATATGGATCATACCCCTGGAACTGTATTTTATAACATTCTTTCTGCTGAATAAAAAATTTAGAGTAATTTGGCTTTATAGAAAGAGC
This sequence comes from Nycticebus coucang, assembly GCF_027406575.1. NCBI lineage: Eukaryota > Metazoa > Chordata > Mammalia > Primates > Lorisidae > Nycticebus > Nycticebus coucang. The sequence continues at coordinate 24,817,272 of NC_069780.1, forward strand.
AAGAATTCTAATATATGGATTTCATTAGATGTGCATTCAGAATTCATTTTATGCTGCAAATAATTGGTAGAAAACAATGCACTCTGCTACTTGCCAACATAACTGAAAATATATAGAAAAAATATAAGAGCACAGAAGTTTTGACCTGTTTCATATGATGATATTAGTGCTTATGGTTATAATGTAATTGTGCTAGGAATATTTTTGTTATAAAAATGAATTGAAATTTAGTAGAGTAGTGACATTTACATTGCTACTCTTAATAATACAACAATAATAATTATTGTGCTAATACATGAATTGCAGGTATAAAAACAGAAAGAGTAAGCTATCCTATGGTCGTATACAAAGCCTCTGTTAGGGTTCATTTAAATGACAATCAGAATCTATTAATGAAAGATGAAATAGGTAGGTTAGTTATGATACACAGGGAACAATAGGTATTGTTTTCCATTCAGCTGGGTTTGGTTTGTGATCAAAGGCAACTTTGAAAGAAATAAGCTAAAGAGCAAGAAATATTTAAACATATTATAAAGATTATGTTTGTCTATCAAAGAACAGAGTGGTGCTGTCATAGGTTTATCATAATAAATACAGACATACCATTCTTCTCTCTGTCTTCCCTGGTGCATTTCAACTGCCCATCAGGGGAAATAATTTTCCTATTTCCAGATATTGAAAGTGCCTTGCGTGCTTTCTTTGCAGTGTTGCCTGGCATGCTATATGTTAGTAGGAACAGACTTGTCACTACTTTCTGGTCTATACAAATGGAAACATTTATTAAGTCACGCCTTTGCAATTCTGAGATTCTCTTTGAATTCACAAAAAATTAAAAGCACTTGAAATTTGTAATGTGAACACTTTAAACATGAGATCTATATTATCTAATTAAGCAATAAATTGAATTTCCAAAGAGATGCATAAAGTGTTTAAACAGATGCCAAAGGTCCATTAAAAATGCAAAAAAAAATTTTTTTTCTATTCAATTTCCAATAGAGCAGTTTACAATTATTTTCAAAAATAAATTTCAAATTGATATTTTGAAAAAAACATTTTTCTGCAAGTATGTTGATTTTGTGTTGAGTTGTACTCTGCCACATATGTACTAATTTTTCTTTTCTTTCCTTGTTTTTTGGTGCCTACAAATTTTGATCAACCAAACTCCAAACTCAGTGTTGATTTAACATCTTTATTGCAACATTTAGCAATATTACCCAGGCTTTATCTTAAGCACCTTCAGTATCATTTTTAGGTTCTCAATTATAAAAAAGAAAGAAAGAAACCCTGTAAATTAATCTTGAAGCCAAGTTTATTGACTTCCTAATTAAATTTTCTTCTTTCTCTAATTTTAGTTTCTTTCAAATTTGAGTTAATTCAGGTACAAATATAGTTGTTACATTACCCTGTTTCCCCGAAAATAAGACCGTGTCTTATTTTAAGGTGTGCCCCCAAAGATGCACTAGGTCTTATTTTCAGGGGACATCTTATCTTTCCTGTAAGTAGATCTTATTTTCGGAGGATGTCTTATTTTCGGGGAAACAGGGTAGTAATATAGATTCTGCCATATTTGCCAAATATCTAGCAGGGATCAGCTATGAGCTTAAGAGCACCTATTGGTGGTGTGTATATAGGTCTCAATTGAGTCTGAGAATTATTTTAAGTTCTAGGAATTCTACAGGCAGTGCTCACATAAAACTTTTGGTTCTACTTACGTTAATGATTTTAAGAAAATATGTTTTTCTATTTTTTATTCATATTTAGTGTTTTTATAGTTTTTCTTCATCGCAAGTTGTATTTAACAACACATCCCAATTCTGCTTCGGTCTTAGATAAAATAATAGGAACTAGATATACCTGTCTACCTGAAACAACCAAAAACCAAAATATATTTAACAAAGGTTTGCAGCCCAATTTGCAATCAGGCAATGAGCACAGTGATCTTAGAGAGCTATGAAACAAATAAGGTGAGTCCAATGATTGCCCCACATTGAGTCTTGAGAGATTTTTTAGTGTGGCTCAGGAGGTAAGAACCACTTGAAAGGATTAGAAGTAATAGCCCAGTAGGCACAGCCCTCAATAGTGCCTGTTTCCATCAACTAGACTTCACAATTCTTGGAGAGGTCAGTGGCTTTTCTAGTATAATGAAGGTTATACTGACTCTTCTCAAAAACCTTAATGGAAGACCCCAAAGAATCAAACTCTTTACAAGTATCCCCAGAAAAAAAAGTTTTTTTCAAGTATATCCATAGGAAGGAAAAAATATCCAGTACCCAAAAGGGTAAAATTTACAATGTTTGGTATCATAAATATTCTTGTTCTATAGAGCAAATGTTTTTGCCTTATTAAAATGTTGAAATCATAAATCCCCAACAAGATTTGATTAGGAGATGGGGCTTTTGGGAGGTGAGTAATTAATAAGGGCACAGTCCTCATGACTGAGATTAGTGCCCTGGTAAGAGTTAGCAAATGGCAAGCTGGCTTCTTTCACAGACTGATCATACAGGGAGGAGGCCCTCCTGTGAACCAGCGGGTGGGCCCTCACCAGACAGTGAAACTGCTGATTCCTTTATCTTCAACATGCAGTCTCCAGAACTATGAGAAATAAATTTTATAAACAAATAAATTTTGTTTATAAACTATCTCATTTAGGTATTTATCATACAGCCTAAAACACCTGGCACGCAGAGTAGGAGGAAAATAAGAAGTGCGCATACCCAGTGAGAAGGAAAGTATGTTAACACAGACCCCAGAATTGACCCAGATATTAGAATGGGTTGGCAAAAACTTTATACCAGATATTGTAATAGCATGTTGTACATTCAGAAAGTTAAGTAGAGACACAGAAGTTATAAGAAGACTCAAAGCGAACTTGTAGAAACCAAAACCATCAGCTGAAAATATACTGGTTGGAATTAAAAGTAGAACAGATTTTAGAGAAAAAAAAGACTAGTAAATTTGATTTATACTTCCTATTTAGTCACATCTAAATAGGAAGAAATGATCAGATTTAACAGAGAAATCTCACATACTTTTCTGGGGATACTTGTAAAGACTAGACATGCCAATAGAATCTGTCAAAATACAAACAGACAGAGAGAAGAGAATGAGTAAAATGAGAAGAACAAACAGGCCAGTAGAGAGTTGTGTGGCCTGCAATGTGTGCACTTGGAGCCTGTGACGGGGAGTAGATGTGGAGGGAAAAACTATTAAAAAAAAAAAAATAGTGGGGCGTCACCTGTGGCTCAGCGGGTAGGGCGCCGGCCCCATATATTGAGGGTGGTGGGTTCAAACCTGAACCCGGACATACTGAAACAAAAAAATAGCTGGGTGTTGTGGCAGGTGCCTGTAGCCCCAGCTACTCGGGAGGCTGAGGCAAGAGAATCGCCTAAGCCCAGGAGTTCAAGGTGCTGTGAGCCGTGTGACGCCACGGCACTCTACTGAGGGTGATAAAGTGAGACTCTGTCTCAACAACAACAACAAAAAAATAGTGGCTGAACATTTTCCAAATTTGATGAAAACTATAAACCCATATATCCAAGAAGCTCAATGAGTCTCATAAGCTTCAAATAATAAAGTGTAAAGATAAATAAATAGATTATTGAATCAGAATAGAGAGGGACTGATTACAAGTTAGAAGGATACTTGAGATTTATGGCAGGTTCATTATCTTTGTTTGTTTCATAGGTGCATTCTGGGAATTCATGGGTCTATACATTTGTAAAAATGTATCAAAATTTACACTTTTAGCATCTGCAGATTATTTTATATGAGTTGGAACTCAACAAAACTGTTAAAAAAGTAGGACATTATGGCAGGTGCCAAGCATTCTTAGTATTAAGATTGGAATGATTCTGGGAAATAAAAAAAAACACTCCCAATTGCTTTACAAATTAGTTCTCAAGATATTAGAAGCAGTTAACAATATTTTCTATATAAATTAAAACAGGTTTGGAGCCTGGGGAAGGACATATTCTTGTTTGTTAGGCAAGGTCATCAGTCAAGAAGTGGTTTTTATTGAGCACCATGTGATAAATAGCTATGTGTGCAGGCAGTGGAAAGACACAAGGAAGATGAGATAGGTTCACTGCCCTTACTGTCTAACAGCTTAATCCGGACCCTTTGTTACATATGGAATTGTTATTTTATACTCCTTTATCTACATGCATTTGATAAGCCATCAAATGCCAAAGAATGGTGATTTCAATTTATTTCAATCTCCTAGAATGACACTGTATGCAGTCATGGAAGCATTGTTATTGGATTAAAACATTCTTTTACCAAAAGACATCCAAAGTTGTTATCAAATGGACTAATATCATTATTCCACTCATGTGATTCCTATTGTCCTAAATCTTTCGTCACGTGCCAGTAATATTTTGATTTTACATCGTTTGAGGGATTTCATTTATAATTTTTTATTTTCCCATTTTTAAAAGAAATGAAAGTACTATATACTTTTAGATTAAAAATTCATGGTTTATATTGTCAAATCTAAATATGAAGAAATTATCAGATTTAACAGAGAAATCTCACTTTTCGCTAAAGGCTTCCAGACTCATTCTTCCATAATAAATAATCCCATAATTATAAGCTTTTCCATCCTTGGTGGTGAGCTATTATGAATGTTACTTATTTGTTTTATTAGACAAATGTTTAACTCCTATTTAACTCACAATTTGCATATGAGCACTTATGTCACTGAAAATTGCTTCATTTTGTGGTTATAATATTTATAATTTCATAATGAGTGTCATCTTTTCTAAGAGAAATTCATCAGCTCTCAAAAAAGATATTTAATAATGAAGGAATCATAACAGGAAATGTATTTCTTTAAAAGTGATCAGAGTCTCTATTTAGTGGTAAATAACTGAAATAAAAAAGTCAAGTCACAGATAGTAATTGCTCTTATTTGCAGAGTGTTTTGGTGTTTACCAAGCAAGCACTTTCATATGTATTATCTCATTTAATTTTCACAGCACAGATATATGTTAAATCTGATTTTCTGGAAAAGAAAGTTGACATTCGTGAAATTAAAATGAAGTAAATTTCTTTCTTCATAATTAGCATCATATTTTATTCCACAAAAGATTTAGAATGGGAAGTAAAAAATCATTTGCTGAAACTTCACTAGTAAGTGACACAGCTGGGATTTCAATTCATGTGTTCCGTTCCAGGTCATTATTTGAGGAAGACAGAGGATAGTCAAAGGTTTGCTTTGAATAAATAACTTACCAATGATGAATTCTGGCAGCCCAGGTTTCTGATGCATTTAACTGTGTAAGACATTTGGCTGTCACTGTGCTTTAAAGGGTGGCTAGGCAGCAAGTGCAATCTGACTGGACTGATAGGAACCCCTGGGAGAAAAGGAAGACAGTCTAACTGCAAAGAGGTTACCATCACAATTGGGGTAATCAAGTCCATTTCACTTAGCTTGATCAGTGTATCAAAATCTCTGAAGATTTAGAGTTCAAGGATTTATTTTCATGACGGTAAAATTTATTACAGTAGAAAGTGTTGGTTTCTTTTCTCTTCAAAAAGTGAGACCATAGGCAAGCCACCATGCCTGGCTAAGTTTTCTATTTTTGGTAGATATAGGGTCTCACTCTTGCTCAGGCTGGTCTCGAACTCGTGAGCTCAAGCAAATCCACCTGCCCTGAGCCTCCCAGAGTGCTAAGATTAAAGGCATAAACCATTGTGCCCAGCCTCTTTTTTTTTTTGCAGTTTTTGGCCCGGGCTGGGTTTGAACCCGCCACCTCCGGCACATGGGGCTGGCACACTACTCCTTTGAGCCACAGGTGCTGCCATGGCCTCTTTTTTTATTAGCATCTTGTTTGGTTTCAGTATCAGGGTTATGCTGGCCTCATAGAAGGAGTTAGGAAAAATTTTTCATGCTTCGATTTTTTTTTAATAGTTTGAGTAGAATTGGTATTAATTCTCTGTTAAAGGTTCCTTAGCATTCGCCATTGAAGTCATCATATGCTAGACTTTTCTTTGTTGGAAGACTTTTGTTATTGATCCAATCTTTTACTAGTTATTGGTCTGTTCAGGTTTTCTGTTTCTTCTTGGTTCAATCTTTGTAGGTCAGTTGAGCCCAGAAATTTATCCATTTGCTCTGGGTTTTCAAATGTATTGACCCTTAGTGTGATTCATAGTATCTGATAGCCATTGCCAATTAACCTTTGCTCTTCTAAGACATCCACTTTGATGTCCCTTTTTATATATCTGACTTTGTTTGGGTCTTCTTACTTTTTTTGTTAGTGTAGCTAATGGCTTGTTTTCTATTTAAAAACTATCATTTTTGCTCTTTTGTATTTTGTTCCTCTCAATTTATTTTATTAGTTATGACTTGTTTTATATCTTTCCTTGCACCAATTTTAGATTTGGCTTGTTCTTGCTTCTACAGCTCCTTGAGATGCACCATTACATTGTTTCAATGTAGGCATTTATTGGTGTAAACTCACCTCTTAGTATTGCTTTTGCTATATTCCAGAGGTCCTGCATGTGTGTTTCTTTTTCATTTGTTTGAAGACATTTTTAAAATTCCCTCTGAATTTTCTTCTTCATTAATTGGTCAGTCATGAGTATGCTACTTAATTTTCATGTACTTGTATAGTTTGGAATGTTAATCTTGTTATTCCATTGTTATCAGATTAGACTTTATATGATTTCAATTTTTAAAAAAATTTTGATACTTGTTTTGCACCAGAATATATGATCAATCCCAGAAAATGAGGGCTGGGCATGGTGTCTTACACCTGTAATTCTAGCCCTCTGGGAAGTCAAGGCAGGTGGATCACTTGAGCTCAGCAGTTTGACACCAGCCCGAGTAAGAGCAGACCCCATCTCTACTAACAACAACAACAAATAGCCAGGCATTGTGGTAGTGTCCTCTAGTCCCAGCTACTTGGTAGGCTAAGGCAAGAGAATCACTTGAGCCCAAGAGTTTGAGGTTGCTATGAGCTATGATGCCATAGCACTCTACCCAGGGTAACAAAGTGGAGCTCTCTCTTTCTCTCTCTCTCAAAAAAAAAAAAAAAAAAAAAAAAAAATCCTAGAAAACATTCCATGTGCTGACGAAAAGAATATGTGTTCTATAGATGTTGAGTAAAATATTCTGTAAATGTCTGTTAGGTTCATTAAGTCTATGATAGAGTTTAAATGTGATCTTTTTTTGTTGATTTTGTTTAGATAATCTGTCCAGTACTAAAAGTGAGCTGTTGATGTTACCAGTCATTACTGTCTCGAGGTCTATTTTTTTATCATAAATCTAATAATATTGGCTTCAAATATCTGGAGCTTCAGCACTGGGTGCATATATATTAGCAGGTGTTATAGTCTTTATGCTGAATTAAACCTTTTATTTTTATATAGTGCTTCCTTGTCTCTTTTTTGCAAATTTTTACTTGAAATATATTTTGTTTGATATAAATACTATTACTGTTCACTTTTAATTTATTTTTGTATGATACATATTTTCCATCACTTCACTTTCAGTATATATGTGTCTTTATAAGTGAAGTCAATTTCTTATAGGAAGTACATGGTTCGGTCTTATTTTCTATTCATTCAGCCAGTCTATATCTTTTCAATGAAGAATTTAATGTGCTTCCATTCAGTTTTATTATCAATAGCTGAGGGCTTACTCTTGTCATTTTACTGATTGTTTTCTGGTTGCTTTGTACATCCTTTTCCCTTTATTGCCTCTCCTAGTATTTATTTTTCTGGTTGGATGCTTTTCTATAGTGATAAGATTTGATTCCTTTCTCTTTTTCCCTTTTATAATAGGTTTATGGGTGAGTTTTATAGTTTCACATGTTTTCATATTAGTGATTTTTATCTTTTTACTTCTGGATCTAAGAATTCCTTGAGTATTTCCCATAGACTGGTCTAGTCAATAATGGATTAGTAGGGTACCCTGGCCTTGGTGATGAATACCTTTAGTGTTTACTTGTCTGTGGAAGACTTTATTTCTCCTTTGTTTCTGATGGATAGCTTTGCTGTGTATAATATTCTTGGATGACTTTTTTTCCTTCACTACTTTGACTATATCATTCAATTCCGTCCTGTCCTATAAAGTGTCTAGAATTGTAATAATAAGGATTTCATAATATATAACTAGGATGTTTTCTGTTGTGGTTTTTGGAAATCTTTCTTTGACTGACTTTTGACAATTTGATTGTAATGTGCTTCAAAAAAGACCTGTTTGGCTTGAATCTATAGGGGGTTGTTTGAGTTTCCTGGACTCTGATGTTCATTTCTCTCCCAAGACTTGGGATGTTTTTGCCTATTATTTTATTAACTATGTTTTTCTTACCTTTCTCTTATATTCCCGTTCTGGAGGTGGCCACTGTACTCAATGGTTAGCCTGCAGGCCCTGCACACCATAGGCAGCAATTGTGAGCCTCTCTTGGGACTGATTAAAAAAAATTCTTCTCTTTCTGGAAAGTCCATAATATGAAGATATGTTCCCTTAATGATTTCCCATAAATTCTGTAGAATTTTATCATTGTTTTTTATTCTTCATTTGTTTTCATCTGCCTCTGTTATTTCTGAAGACTTGTCTATATCTTCAGAAATTATTTATTTTGCTTTGTGTAGTCTGTTATTGAAGCTCCCAATTTTTTATTTCAGCCATTGAATTTTTCAGCCCTGGAATTTCTGTTTGACTTTTTTTGCAATACCTACCTCTATTGAATTTTATGTTCAAACTATGAATTGTTTTATGGTTTCATTGAATTTCTATCTGTATTCATATCTCCCTGATTTTCCTTAAGACTATTATTTCAATTTGTTTTTCTAACATTTTATATATATATATATATATATATATATATTATAATTGGGATCTGTTACTATAGAATTGTTTTCTTTTAAAATAATCATGTTTCCTTGCTCTTTCTTGTTTGATGTGTTCCTAAAATGATTTGTACACATTTGATGAAAAAAGTCTCCTTTTCTATTTTTCTGGAGTAGATATTGTAGGGAAAAATTTATTCTGAAGAGTGGATCTTAGATTGCTTCTGAGACTTATGGTTCAGGTGCAAGGGTGTTCAGCTGTCTGAGAATTAGTCTCCTGGGGAGGGCAGATCCATAGGATTGTTTCTCCAGGTCATGGTGTGCGTGCAAGGCTTCTCAGCTAGCTCACGGGTATACCTGCCAAAAGCAGACTGTGGGGGCTGTTTCTCAGGCCTGTAATGTGGACACAAGGCTGCTTGGTTAGTCTGGGACGTGTTTGCCAGGGTGGCTCATGTGGCTGTTTCTCAGATCCAGAATGTGGGCCCATGACTGCTCAACTGGTCTGGTGCATTTTTGATGAGGGTAGTCCTATGAGGTATTTCTCAGGATTAGAATATGGGTATAGGCTACTCACCCAACTCAGCAGCAGCCACCAGGGCTGTTTTTCTAGTCCAAGACATGGGCTCACAGTTGCTTGCCTGGCCGAGGGATGTGAGGAACTGTTTCCCAGGCTCTGATTGAGGGCACAGGACCTTGAACAGGCCAGGGATGCTCTGGGACTGTTTCTCAGGTCCTGGGTGTTGGTTTGTAGCTGCTCCACCAGCCTGATCAGTGTATCAGCATCTGGAAGACTCCGGGGCCCTCCCACTGGGAGAAGGGCATGCAGCAGTTTGGCTCAAGGGTGGTTTTGTCTTGGGCAGGACTGCCAGACAATTCTGGGTTGGAATTGCAGCAGCACAGACTGGTTTTCCTGCTGTGCAGGATCAACATCACAATCCATCTTGGCCCCAGGCTCCATGGTGCTGGGGTTCTGGTATTCAGCCAAATGTGAGGGCTTGGGGAAATGAAGATGAAGCCCCACTATTGGAGAAGTATAGTGGCTACTGGTTCCCAGATTAGGGCACACTCCAGAGGTGGCTCTGGTCTCAAAATGCAGCAGCGTGGCTCATAGGGGTAGATACGGAGAATCTCTGGCCACCCTGGCAAACATATCCCAGAGCACGCCTTGTGCTCCTAATCACAGGCAATGCAGCTGCACATTTTTCCAGTGACTTTGCAAACTAAAGTCAGGGCTTACGTATTACAAGGACAATGGGATTCTTCTGTAGTAAGGACTGTAGATACTTCTGGTGGCAATTGGGACTGGTGGGAATCTTCTTCTTATCTTTCCCCACAATGGTAAGTCTCTCCTGACTGTAGGCAAACCCAGTCTTGATGTGGGAGATAAGCCTTCAGAGGCCAGGTGCCTCCGCACTGCCCTCCTGGACCTCCAGTCACCACAGTTGTGTCTCCAGGTCCTCTCTGCACTTCTATACTCTCCGTTGGACACTCCAGTCAGATTTTAAATGTTTATACATGAGTTTGTCCTTTCTTGTGGAGGCTGAATGCCAGGAGTTTCCATATAGCCATCTTTCTGACCTGAGTGCTGGATTGTCTCGCTGTGAGAATCTGAATTCTCTGATCACAGGAACAGATGTCTTTCATTTTTGAATCCTCAGTGCCATTACAGCCACTAAATAAATATATATTTAATAAATGAAGAAGATCCCAGTTACTGAAACATACACATGCACAGATAGTTATAATTCAGTTTGACTAATTATTTCATTAAATAGGAGTGACTTTGTGTTCACAATAGTAAGCAACTATATCCATCCAAGGCAGTAAGAAAAGGCATCTCAGGATCTTGGAAGCTGAATATCTACCAGTGACTGCTAGAGTTCAAGGACAGTGTGTTTCCTCTCCCAATATGTCTCATTTCAATTATCTTTGATTTATTTTTATGTAAATGCTATCATGAATTGAATGAATTAAATTAGATGAATTTGGCCTGGCACAGAAAGATAAATACCACATGTTTTCACTCATATGTAGAAACCAAAAATGTTATTCTTACAGAAGTAGAGAGTAAAATGGTGCTTAATAGAGGCAGGGAATGGTAGCAGGGAGGACAGCCAAAGGCTGGATAAAGAATACAAAAGTATAACTAGATGGAAGAAATAAGTCTTAGTGTTCTACAGCACTATAGAATAACTAATTACAAATAATTTTTTATATATTTCCTAATAGAAAGACAGATTTTGAATGTTTTTAATACAAAAAATTGATACATTTTGAGGCAATGGATACAATAATTATGTTGATTTGATCAATACACATTGTATACACATATCAAAATGTAACACTATAATTCATAAATATGTATAATTATGTCAATTACAATTCCTCTACTAGGTATATATCAAAAGACTAAAAATCACATTATAACAAAGATATTTGTACCAGAATGTTTATTGCAGCCCTATTCATAATTGCTAAGTCATGGAAAAAGCCCAAGTGCCCATCGATCCATGAATGGATTAATAAATTGTGGTATATGTACACCATGGAATATTATGTAGCCTTTAAAAAAGATGGAGATTTTACCTCTTTCATGTTTACATGGATGGAGCTGGAACATATTCTTTTTAGCAAAGTATCTCAAAAATGAAATAAAAAGTATCCAATGTACTCAGTCCTACTATGAACTAATTTATAGCTTTCATATGAAACCTATAACCCAATTATAGCCCAAGAATATAGGGAAGGGAAGGGTAATTGGAGGGACTACACATATGGTGATTCTTACAAGGGTACATGTGAAATTTACTAAATGTAGAATATAAATGTCTTAACACAATAACTAAGAAAATGCCAGGAAGGCTATGTTAACCAGTGTGATGAAAATATTTCAAATTGTATGTAAAACCAGCACATTGTACCCAATGATCACATTAATGTACACAGCTATGATTTAATAAAAAAATAAATAAAATATTAATTTAAAAAGTACTTATAAAAAGAAAGAGAATTTTTTTGAAAATTCGCACATCAAATTTGTTGTATAAACACAACTGATGTTGCGGCAGATTTCCTTAATCATTTGCCTTGTAATTGGAAATAGAATCCTATACTTTTTAATATGACTATTTATCTACATATCTACATACATACATATTTGTGGATAGAAAAGTTACACTCTTATATCTCAAACCATTTCCTCCAATAAAAATGTGACTCATCAAGGATTCAACAAATATTTATTGTATCTATTATATCCCAGATACTCTTCCAAGTTATAAGGTATAGTCTATGAAATTTCTGAAGTGAAGAGAAACATTAATATTAAAAATTTGCAATGTTTTTTTCCTTTCAAGCAGTTATTTTTAATAATGGATATGAACTCATTTGTTAAACATTAAAATAAAACATAATTGGTTTATATTTATGTGTCTTAATTATATATAAAGACTATTAAATATGCAATCTTATAATGCTTTTACTATGTATGTGACTTTATCATTTTTATAATAATGTGCTTTTAGCAGAAAGAATGGGAAAATAACCTACATAGCTTTTTCTTGACCTCCCTCAAGAAATAATGACCATCTATTTGCAGGATTATAAAGCTAGACGAGCCCAAAGAAGACACAAAAGTGCTACAGCACATGCTATTCTTTCCATATTTAGTCCCTAGCTTGCTTTTTAAAACAAGTAAAGATGTCTTGTCAGGGATTTTCTGGAAACAACATCTAGGGAAGATCCTTAGGAGACACACACAAGGCCTGAGCCACCAAAATGGCTGGCAGGGTGCTGGGGCAGAGGCTGCTGGAAAGTTCAGTGGAAACATTGCCATCCTTTGTTCTAAGACGCCTAATTCAGATCCTGGCTGACAAATGCTAATGGTAGTTAGACCTGTGACAAATCTGATTTATCACAGAGGAACTGCAGCTGATGTGGTGACACATTAGTCATCGCACCTCTGGAGCAGTTTCTTCTGCTGGTGGCGGAACCTCGGTTCAGCAGGACTATAAATTTCTCTCAGAACCAACATCACTTTTCTGTTCTGTGTGAAGACTCTGTTAGGTCCTCCGTCAAGCAAATCCCCCGACATCCATTTTCTCAAAGTCAAGATGTCTGGCTCGACAACTATTTAGTTAATTAAGGAGAATGCTTCACAAAACGCTGATTGAGTGCAGAGGAGGGGCTGGGGCTGTGCGAGGAAACAGTGGGGCTTGCAATTTTATAATTTAAGTAAAATTAGAATCGAAATGTATCATTAAGTATTATAGCCTCTAATAACATCTAGAGCAGGGTTCTGTTCTTTTCTCCTTTAAAATCTAATTACTGAACACCCAAATCTGCCTTCTCCGTAGGAACACTTTTCTTAAGAAACAGTTTTATTTGTGGAGCTTTTTTTCTTTCACAGAGTCCAGAAGTTGCCTGTAGTCTATTGGGAGTTAAACTGCCAATCACTAGATTTTTTTTTTTTTAATCACTAGATTTTTCTTCTATTTCTTTTTTTATTTTTTTAAACTAAGTCTCATCATTCATTTTCTTCACGCTATGAACTGAGCTGTATCTCCCATTCCACCCCTCCTGCACTTACTCAAGTGGGCACCTTGTGGTCTTTCCTTTTTTCTCTCCTCCTCCTTTACGCTGGCTAATGAGAATTTTATTTTTAATATTTCACTTATTTGGTAATATTTAAAATGAAAATATTAAAAATAATATTAACACGAGAACAAACATTTCTCTTTGTTGATAGGCTTTAAAGAAAGTATGCACAATTATGGCCATCGTTACATTAACATTTTCTAGGTTCATGTGTCTAGCATTGCTTTCCTTTTAGTCATATTCAACCCCTAATTTTTCTTTGAGTTGGATTTCTAAATGAAAATATATTTAAAATTGACTAAGCTGTTTCAATAGTGTGAAAAGTTCATGTGCCCTCTTTTCTCTGAAAGTACAGCTAAATTTCTTTATAATGGAAAATTTTCAGGCACACGAATGCTCATGTTTTCTTTATCTTGGCAAATATTTATTAAATATGAACATTCAAAGAAATTATCCTGTGTCACTTTTCATATTTAATTGAATCATAGGAATTTCCTTTGGCTAATAAAAATTATTATTGTTTTATTCATATTATATGATAAAGTTATTTTTAATATTCTACTTACATCCTACTACATCAAACATTTTTAAAATAAAATAAACTAAAATAATATTATCCTATTTAAGGGACTTTCATCTTAATAATACATTAGCAATTTGTTCTTATACAATAATAGACCTGCATAGCACTCATTAGGCTACTCAAAAAATACCAACTACATCTTAGAAGTTATTAAGATTATTTTATTAATAAACATGATTTGTCTTTGTTGTCAGTTATAAAGTCCTTGATTCTTCCAACCAATTGTGCATATTTCCAGCCTCACGAGGGTATAAATATGACCAACCCAAACAGCAATGGGCGGGTTTCTCTCAGGTGCTGTGCTGTAGACCACACCACTTAGTACCTTTGCCTCATTTGACCCAAGATGATTATTTTAATTACATATTTAGTAAAACTGATTCCTATGATTTCTCTTTATCTATCCATATCTAGCTGAATTATTTGTTAGACACTTTGTAATGAAAACAAAAGGAACTATCAAAAAAAAAAGAAACCCTAAATCTGTGCAATGAGAATTACTGTTGCTCATATCCTTGCCAGGGTTTGGTATTGTCTGATTAAAAAAAAAAATCATTCTAATAGAACTGTAGTGATAAGTTATTGTTTTAATTTGCATTTTGTTATACCTAATTACGTTGAATATTTTTTGTATATTCACTTATCTTCCTTGTATCTTCTTTGATGAAACACCTGTTCCTATCTTTTGCTCAGTTTGTAACAGTGTCATTGATTTTCTTACTATGAAGTTTCAAGTATTCTTTATTTGCTCTGAATTCATTATTTGCAAACAATTTTTTTCAGTCTTTGGGCTGTAGTTTCATTCTTTAAGACTGTCATGATTGCAAGAGGGACTTTACCTATCAATTGCAATCAGTGTAACTGGCTTATTGTACCCTCAATGAATCCCCAACAATAAAAAAAAAAAAAAAAAAGACTGTCATTTTCAGCTGGGTGCCGCCCATGGCTCACACCTGTAATCCCAGCAATCTGGATTGCTTGAACTCAGAAGTTAGAGTCCAGCCTGAGCTAAGAGTGAGACCTCTGTCTCTAAAACTATCCTAGTTTGTGGTGGGCACCTGTAATCCCTGCTACTTGGGAGGCTGAGGCAAGAGAATCACTTGAGCCCAAGAGTTTGAGGTTACTGTGAGCTATGACATCACAGCACTCTACCAAGGGCATCAAAATGAGACTCAGTCGCCACCCCCCCACCCCCCAAAAAGGACTGCAATTTCATAGTAAATCTTTTAATTTGATAAGGAACAAATTGTTAGTTTTTAAATTTTACGGTCATATTTTTTTCTGTTGTATATAAAAATACATCACCAAACCAAATATAATATATTTTCTACAGTATTTTCTTTTATTTATTCATATTTTCCATTTATGTATATGAGCAATTGATTCATTTTGAGTTAATTTTTATATAAAGTATAAGATGCAAGTTAAGGCTCACTTTTATGTGTATGGATGCCCAATGACTTAGAATCATTTATTGAAGAAGCTATCCTTTCTTGACTCATTTGATTTTGCAACTTTGTCAAAACTCAATTGCTTATATTTTCGTGGATCAACTTCTGGACTCTTGGTTATAGTCCATTGATTTATCCATCTGTTCTTACAATCAGACTTAAATTCATGTCATAAGAGTTCTCTAACTTTTTTGTTTTTCAGAATTAATTTGGCTAGTCTAGTTACTTTGATACATATGAATTTTAGAATAAGCTTGTCTACGTCTACAAAATGCTTGCTATGATTTTGAATGAAATTGTATTCAATCTACACATCAAATTGGGGAGAATTGTCATCATAACAACTATGAGTCTTCCAATTCCTGAACTCTGTTATCTATTTCTATTTTTTTAAGACTTCTTTTGATTTCTTTCACTAATTGTACTTTTTTCCAGCATATGTATCCTGCACATATATGTTCATTTCTAATGAAATGAAAAATTATACACAGTCACTTTGGAAAACACTTTGGCAGTTTCTTATAAACATATTTTTATTGTATAAATTAACAATCCAATTTATGCTTTAATTCCAATAATTAAAACTTATGTTCCCATTAAAACCTGTATGGGAATTTTGTAGTATCTTTATTCACAATTACAAAAACCTGGAAACAACCAAAATATCTTCAACCTGTGGATGGATAAATGAACTGGATACACCTATCTAAAGAAATACTACTTTGTAATAACAGGAATGAAGTGAAAAATGCCAGACCCCAAACATCACATATTATATGATTCCATTTATTTGACCTTCTGAAAAGATAAAATTATAGGAATGGAAAATAAGTTCACTAATAACCAAGTATTGGTGTGAGAGGAAGGGTTGACTATGGTCAGCACAAGTGAACTTTTAGGATGATGAATGCTTTGAGAAACTTGGTAGTGGACATATGACCATATGGATTTGTCAAAACATGAGTTTTGTACACCACAAAAATGAGAACTTTAATGTATACAAATTTTAAAAATTTAATTAGGATGTTGACTGGTGCCAGGATGTAATGCAAGCTCTATGCAAATGTGTGACATAATCTCAGTGAAAGAGACAGGAAAAAAGAGCTGACATAAGTAACTTTGGGGACAGTGTTTGGATATTATAAGACCATAAACAACAAACAACAGTCCATAATAAACACTGTATGCTATTTGGTAAATTTAATCCTTAAAGATCTATGAGTCAGCAATTCTAAGACACTTTTACATGTGCCCTGGGTTTGAACAAATAAATAAAAAAATCGGAAAAAATGGGATTAAGTGTCTTCCTATCAGTGGTAGAGTTAAAAGTATATAAGGAGAACTCAAACTAATAAACATAAAAAGAGCCAACAGTCCCTTAGATCACTGGGCAAAGGAGATGAATAGAACCTTGTCTAAAGAAGACAGACGAATGGCTAACAAACATGAAAAAACACTCATTGTCCCTAATTATTAGAGAAATGCAAATCAAAACCACCCTGAGATACCATCTAACCCCAGTGAGAATGGCCTATATCACAAAGTCTCAAAACTGTAGATGCTGGCGTGGATGTGGAGAAAAGGGAACACTTTTTACACTGTTGGTGGGACTGCAAACTAATACAACCTTTTTGGAAGGCAGTATGGAGAATCCTCAAGAACTCAAGCTAGACCTCCCACTTGATCCTGCAATCCCCTATCTGGGCATCTACCCAAAAGAAAAAAAATCCTTTTACCACAAGGACACTTGCACTAGACTATTTAGCACAGCTCAATTTACAATTGCCAAAATGTGGAAACAGCCCAAATGCCCACCAACCCAGGAATGGATTAACAAGTTGTGGTATATGTATACCACGGAATACTATTCAGCTACAAAAAAGAAGGATACCTCACATCCTTTGTATTAACCTGGATGGATGTGGAACACATTATTCTTAGTAAAGCATCACAAGAACGGAGAAATAAGAATCGTATGTATTCAATTCTGATATGAGGACAGTTAAGGTCCTAGTACACAGTAAGGGGTGGAGGATGGGGAGAGCTGAGAAAGGGACGGAGGAGGGAGTGGGGGGACACGGTGTGTGGTACATCTTTGGGGCGAAGGACACAAATATAAGAGGGTCCTCCTCTAACGAAAGCAATTAACCTAGTTCTGTGTGCTCTCAATGAATCCCCAACAATAATATATATATGTAAGGAGTGGAAAGATTAGCATGACTTTGTGGGGATGAATTGAAGTTACAGATTTGAGTTTGATATATGTTTATTTTAACACAGATACTGGTAGATAAAATATAAAAAATTATAGATGTATATGTATATTTGGGATTGTTTGTGTGTATTTATTTATTTATTGAAAGGTTTGGAAGCAGTGAAACATTAATAACAAAGACTATAACTAGAACCCAGATCTTAGATTTAAAAAGATGACATAGGAAGAGATTTCAATAGCCAATACTGGAACAATTTGAGCAATAAAATAATGATAGTAATGAATTATAACCCAAGAATAACAAAAATACCCACGAGTTCAGATTGATAGTGTATGAATGATTGAATAAATAAAAAATGAGGGAAAAAAACAAATATTGCTTTCAGAATTATAAATAATTAATCTAAAAGTAATGAGAGAAATAGAAAATCACAGATAAAAGCTAAAATTAGAGGATCGAAAGGAGATAATATTTGGAATATTCAAAATATCTTCTGTAAAATAATTACTGTGATAGTTTTAACATTTGTTTTAATTCCCCATCTCTCAAGAAATAGGGTTTAATTCCCCTTCCTTTGAGTGGGGACTAGTCGTAGTGACTAATGACTAGCTAGATGAAGGAAAAAACAATAACTGCATGGTACACAAACCTGGCAGATGCCACTATAACCAAGGGACCAAGGGACCAAGGTTAAATCACCAGTAATAAGTAATGGTGGTGTAATGTACCCCTCATCTCATGTAATGAGAAGGGTGGGTCACTTCTGTAGTATTCTTCCCCCAAATCTGCATTCTCACTCTCATCATGAGAAACATCTTATCAATACACATTGAGTGATATTCTATAAAAAACCTGATACCCAATAAGTACCCCTCAAAAGTGTCAAGATCAATGAAACAAAACAAAGAAAACAAACCAATTAGTGGGAGACATTATCAGAGAATAGCAGAGACATGGGATATATAAGTAATAAATAAGAATAAATTTTCCAGAAAAGATAAAAGCATAAGTGGAAAAAGTGATGGAACCTGAAAAAACTCTGTATTTTGATTGATACTTTTTTACCAATATAAGTTTATTAATTTTGATAAATGCATCATAGTCATGTAAGATGTGATTGGAGAAAGTGGATGCAGGATACGTGAGCCCTTTCTGTACTGTCCTTGTAACTCTTCTGCCAATCAAAACTCATCTCAAAATAAAAAGTTTTAAAAGTATCCGTGTAATTATTTCTGTGCATTCAGTCATTAGAGAAAAATGGGGAACTGTTTCCCCCAGATTGGTTCTGGATCTCTGGTGTTATTGCTACACCAGTTTTGCTTCATCTGCTCAGCTGTTTCTGCATCCTGTTCTCCAAATTCTATGATGACTCTGGTTGGAATTACCACCTGTATAGAAATGACTTTTAAATAATTACTTCATTCATTTTCATCAATCTTCTGTAGAGGAGGTATTTTATACAATACTCAGAATTTGTAGATAAAAGCCAAGGCATATCACGTGTTTAGATTTAGTTCCAAAATGTGTATATGTAAGTTTGCAAACATATCAAGGCCTGAAAGAACATGGTGCATTTTCCAGACCTCACATAATTTGATGAGAGGAAGTGTAGGTGTGTATATAATAAGGCAAGAAAATGTGGCTGGAAAAATGAACAGGAGCTAGACGTTGAAGAAACCAGTAAGCCATAATCTGTAATAAAATTTTTACAGTACAGATGATGAGGGCCACTTAAGGATTTTAAGCAATGGGATTACAAATCAGAAACATATACTAGATAAATTATTCTGAAATTATAAACCATAATTTTTAAGGGGGTGAAAATTAGAGTTTACACTGGAGGGCTAAAACATATGGCTTACACAAAAAAATTAAATGAAAAATGGAAATTTAAGAAATCTAGGTGAGAGTCTTTTACCTAATTTTTATATAGCAAAGACATGTCTAATGGTAGCTGCTCAAGAATTCATTTGATATTGTTTCAAATATATTTGAAATTTTGTATGTCAAGAATACATAAACAAAATTAAAAGATAAGCACATCAAGAAATATAATTGCCAGATATGTGATGTGGGCTTTTGTTCTGCTTTTCTGAAAACTCATAAAAATATGAGTTTTTCACAAGCACACAACCCCAAAATAGTAAAGATCATAAACTGGGTGTTATGGATTGAATTCTTGCCCTCCAAGATTCATACATTGATGTCATCTACCCAATAATACTTCAGAATGTGATTCTGTTTGGAAATAGCACCTTTGAGATAGGCTTAATCCAGTATGACCAGTGTCCTTTTAAAAACAATTATACATAGAGACCCACAGACAGGAGGAAGAAATGTCAGGACACAGGGAGAATACCATGTGCAGACTGGACTTTATGTTACCACAGGCCAAGGATCTACCAGAAGCTTGAGAGAAACTTGAAATACATCCTCCCCTCACTCCTTCAAGGAAACACTGCCAGTACCTTGATCTTGGACTTCAAGGGGTCCTCTAACTATGGCCCACGGGCCACATGTGGCGGTGTGATTGTATTTGTTCCCATTTTGTTTTTTTACTTCAAAATAAGATATGTACAGTGTGCATAGGAATCTGTTCATAGTTTTTTTTTTTTAAACTATAGTCCAGCCCTCTAACAGTCTGAAGAACAGTGAACTGGCCCCCAGTTAAAAAGTTTGAGGACTCCTGATTGTGGTACTTTGCTGTTTCAGCTTTAGCAAACTAATACATTTGGTTTAGCAGTAAAATAATAAAGATAATCAATAAAAATATTAACATAAAAATGTGTTCCACCATATTTGCTATTTTAAAAGTTCACATTAAGAAATTAAAATATAATTTTCTATGCACAAAGACTTTTAAAGTAATATTGAGAGTATGTTAAAATTGGCACTCTTCTATACTACCCATGGAAGTGCTAATTCTTAGACTTAATACATGTAAAGATACACTTAATGTATTATAGCACTTACCACAGTGATAGGTATATTGTAAGAACATGTAAGTGATAGCTATAATGAATGGTGTAATTATATATCTGCATTAAAATTATACATGCTATATAATGATAGCAATAACAATAAAGTATCTCTGGATAGAAACTTGGCAAAGTGTATGGAAGGCCTTAATATACACCCTTTGGTCTATGAGCTCCACTCCTGGAAATGTATTTTTTTCTGCATTTAATAGTGTCTTCTGCAGGCTGGGGAGACAAAAAAGAGGGTGGGGATGAAAAACATACAAGTGCAAGGTGATAGAGAAAGACTGAAGAATTTTCAGGGTTTAGAGAGTGGAGAACATGGTTTAGTTTTGTTATCAGTAAAATCTTTTCTTTTGAGGTGCATTTGAAACCTGAATGAGAAGCAGAAGACAGCCACAAGATCAGTGAGGGAAGAACTGTGACATCCTGTTAATTGGACCAAACAGAGCAAAGGAGGCAAAGGAGGGATGGATTATTCCACATTATCATGAGTGATGTGGGTAGATATGTCACTATGCCCCAATACACACACACACACACACACTTTCACTAAATTGCAGTAAGTGCTATTTTTGAACACTATCAGTCTTCCACCTGTATGTAAGACTGTGTGTTCAATCTACAACTGTTTCAATCTACTAAAAAAATAATAAAAGGTCTTGAAAACTTTACTCTCAGAGGTTAAAGAGAAGTGCTTTCAGGAGCCCTTCTTAATTTCCCTTGAGGGAGAAAACTCTCATGAGTTTTGCAAAAGAAGATGAGAAAAGCACTTAATTTTACCCATAGAAGTTCACAAAAAAAAAAAAAATCACAGAGGATATAATTTTTTAACCTGCAGTTCAAGGAATTATTAGAAGTTACTCAAGTGAAAATGCAAGAATATTTCAGACAAAAGAAGCTATCAATGTATCATTCCAGAAACTGTCCAAGAATTAGTGAGTTTTAGGAACAGACAGAAAAATGGATGAAAGGAGACTGTAGAGAAAATAAATGGAGATTTGGGTTCTAATTATCTGTCAGGCAAGCTAGTGAAGGCTTTTGTATCTGCTAGAAAAAATATTATAAGAGGAGCAGGAATATTAACATTGTTTTCCATAATTATATTTTTTGAATATCACCCTACAATTAAATTTGTAACATATTTGTATTCTAAATTTGTATTGCTTATTTGTATTCTATATGAAACAATGTTGTATATTCCTCAGGAAGGTTTCTGATGAAGTACTGTTTTACATCCAAAAAAATTACTATGTCTTATTTTGTTTAAGGAGGTGTCTTAGTCTGTTTTGTGCTGCTGTTACAGAATACCTGAGACAGACTGGGTGATTTGTAATAGAAATTCATTGGCTAACAGATCTGGAGGCTTGGAAGTCCGATACCAAGGTGCTGTCATCTGGTGAGGGCCCTCCTGCTGCGTTCTCACATGACAGAGGCATTACATTGTGGAATGACAGAGAGAGAGAAGAAAGAGAAAAGGGGGATAGATTTGTCCCTTCATAACAAATTTGCTTTGATGATAATGGACCCACTCTCACGATAAGGGCTTTAATCCCTTCATAAGGGCAGGATCATCATGGCTTAATAGCCTTTTAAAAGTCTCATCTCTTAAGATTATTACAATTACAATTAAATTTCAACATGAATTTTTGAGGGGACAGGTACTCAAATCATAGCAAGGGGGAAAGTCCAAGTAGACAAGTTAAATTTTTCTTTTCTTTTTTTCTTTCATTCATTCATTCTTTCTTTTTCTTTCTTTCTTTTTTCCTTCCTTCCTTCTTTCTTTTCTTTCTTTCCCTCCCTACTTCCCTCCCTCCCTTCCTCCCTCCCTTCCTTCCCTTCTTCCTTCCTTCTTTTTTAACATAACCCTGGAATCTTATCTTCTCCAAATAGTGATAAAATATATGATTTCTTCACTTTCTAAATTAAAATGCTATTCCAATAATACATTAAAAACAATCTTTTTTGTTCCATTAACCCTTTAAATATTTATACACCTTAATACCATAAATGTCATTTGTAACATTTTGTGTATATTGATGTCATCTTTCTCTTAAAATTGGAAGCTTATATAATAATGATAATAGCAACAGCAAATTATTATACAGCAATTAGTATGTGGCAGTCTCTATTTAAAGCATCTTCTACTTATTTATTCACTTTACGCCTTTCTTAACTCTGTGATGTAATAATCATTGTTATCATAATTTTGTAGATACGCAAATGAACGTAAAAAGCAGAAACCCACCCAGGCATGTGATAGATAGGTGAAAATCTAGAAAAAATATCCCTAGATATTTTTGCACTTAGTGAAAAGAAGAACTATTACTGCTTTATAATTGTATATATTTTCAGATGAATAATTATAGCAAATAAAATAATTTCTTATATTTTCCATGACATCTAACCTGAATTAATTCTATTAATTAATTGAATGCCTAAAATATTATAGAATCTAAACAAGGAGAGAATTTTCAAATAATTTGCTTTATTTTCCTTTCTAGTACATGAGGATATTAATTTTTTATAATAGACTGCAAGACAAATCATAGGTTGTTTAGATTTAATTAATAGAGAATCATTATGTATAGTTCAAAACTATCACGTGGGGAAAATGCAGCAATCAGCATAATCAACAATTAGATGACAGCAGAAGGGCAGACTCAACTAGCCTGGAAAGGGGTTCTTTTGGAGAAGCAGAGTCATCTCCCCTTCCTCCATTTTCTGATTTTCTCTTAGGGTTTTCCTTTGACTATGCTTTATTATTAACAAACCAATCAACAAAGCATTAACAAAGTATTTATTAATACCTTAGAAACTTCAACAGATCCGAAGAAGTAAAATATGGTTCTTAACTAATATCATCTTATTCTTAGGTCAAAAATTATATGGATTATGGTAAATACACACAAGGCAGTGTGTAGCAAATGCTGAAAGAAATATAGGTGTTTTACCAAATAGCTGTGCTAAAGTTGTGAACATTATTGGGTGGTCAGGGAGGACTTCATTAAAATGGAGGAGGATCCTGGGCACCTGTCAATTGATTGACAAATGAAGTTTGCCTTCTAAGATCACATGGTTCTGAGGAACTTTCTTTATTCACCTAATAATTTAATACCATTACTTTTCTATTGGATAAAGCAGATGTAAAATTCAGGTTGTTCTGTGTGCTCTCAAGGTTTATTTGCTTCTTTTAAAGTAAAATCCTGAGAAAATATCACCTAGTTCTTTGTGGCCAAAAGCAAAAGAACCTAACAGCTATAACTTCGTTTTCTTCTTAGCAATTGTTTATCCTACATATGCAAAACCATCTTCTTTTTTCTTAATTATTACTCTGGCTCAAATATGAGTCCTATCACTGACTTTCACATCACTACCGTTACTCAAGGATTGGCTGATCTGACCACCCTCATAGTCCCTAAATCAAACTGCAATTCAATGACAGTCGAAAAATATACAGAGATGAACTTATCTCAAAGGGAAATGAAAATGATGCTCACACCTTCCATATAGTTAATTTCCAAATGTAGGAGAACTATGAGGCTATGACTTAATCTCCTATTTCCAAAAAGAAGAATTTTTCATTTAAAATGTAACAATTATTTTTGTATTATTTTAAAATCTCATAATTAGGAAGAATAATGGAAATTGTTCCATGTAGGCACAATAGAATTAGCAAAGCCATGGAGGTGTGATGATCTGTTTGAACAGAACAAAAGTTATGATGTCAATAAGAAGGTTGCAAGACATTTATGACAGATGGTAAATGCCAGCTCAATTAAAAATAATCTTTATATCTTACACAGCAGAGATTATTAGGAGTTTTTGAGCAGAATATAAAAACAGTTGGATAAATGGAGCAGAATCTAGATCCACAGAGTTCATTTCAAAGGTCATTGAAATTAGCTTGACCTAAGTGAAAATTTCAGAAGAACTGTGGTGCCATCAAGAGTCAAGAGATCAGAGAAACACCATGAATGAGCTGTCAAAATATTATATTATTTTGAGGCCAGTAAAATACTAAGTGCCCCTGGATTTATAAAATTTAAATAAACATACACCTTTAAACTAGAAGCTAATCATCTTAAACAAAATAGCCGTTGCATACACAATTTTGGGTAAAGAAAAAAAAGATGGGCAGCGTACCTAATTCCAAAAATTATTTCAGAGGCTTAAGTGGTATTATTTTCCATTTAAGCATATCATGATGAAAGTCTACTTGAACTTGATAATATAGAGTTTAGTACCATGAAGAAAAAGAAATTATGTCTGTAAATCACTAGTTTGTAACGTGCAGTACTGAAAGATTTATAATTATCTATCAATAGAGTAAGTGAAAAGGAATCTGAAGTCACTCATTCCATTATTTTATTGAACAAATGTTCTGTTCCCTAGTATGCCAGATTATCTATCTATGCATTCTCAAAGGCTAATATTCTAAAGGCAAAGGTAATTGAGTAGAAAACAACAACTTTTGTTGCATGCCATAGGATGACTGAATTGAGCTGAGAGAAAATTAGCAGGGGGCTCTCTGCTGGTGTGAGTAAAAATACATATGCCACAGGTTGCCCTTAGAGGTGAATCACTATATACTTTATTGCTGTCTGAGATAGACTTAAGAATGACCTGTATTTTGCTTATATCACATTATCAAATAACCAGTTCTCTTCTTACACATACACATGTGTGGGAGGAAAAGGATAAGAAGGGAGAGAATTTTCTTTTTCCAATAAACATCAAAGTCATAAGCCAGAAAAGAAAGCAGACTTTCTAGCACTGGTATATGAACTATGTTCATTAACATGAAGATGCAATCTTTCCTACAATTACTGCACAAAGCTATTCCTTTTCAAATACAGAGGGTGCAAAAAAAAAAAAATGTACATATATTTTAAGAAAGAAAAAGTCTGTATTGAAGTTGTAGTACTCTAGTCAGGTTTTATTTCTGCAATTATAAGAAGAGCAATGTGACTTGTATTTACCTTTTGTTATTAGTATATGTCGACTATTACAACTTTAATATAATTTTTTTCTTTCTTAAAATGTGTATACATTTTCGGCACCCTCTATATATGATGTAGGCTGCCTGCCAACGAGCTCTGCCTGTTATTTAGGTAGCCTGTGTCCACACGGAAGTATCTCAAAAATATTGCCTACTTTACTTTCTGAATTTATTCATGTTAATTTATTTTATTCATTCAGGAAACATATCCAAAATTTGTCTCAAGGAAATATGTTAGAGGAATAAGACAATGCTGATGGCTTTAGAAAACTCACCCCTTAGCAAATCTTCCCTCTCCGTTTTTGCAAAATGTCTTAGTGCACATGTATTGTCTGTTTTATCCGTGCTCCTCTCAATTCTTATACTCTTGTTTCCCCTTTTTTCCTCTGCATTAACTGAAACAGTCTAACTTTGTCACCTAGGTACTGTCAGTGAATATCCTGCCCTGAGGTTCCACAAGCAGCTCTGGTGGAAGAAATCAATGTTTAGTAAAAAGATCTGGGGTGGCCAGAGAGTGCTTGTGAGGGAACTTTGTAGGAAACACTAAATCTACTTTCTTTTATCATAGGTTAAGTAAATGTGAAAGAAGCCCTGGAAAGCTTAAGTGCTTTTTGATGGTCCTTTCTTCAGAAGATGGAGAGAGGAAAAGGAATCAGCAATGTAGCATCTTACAGAAGATGCACTTAAGATCAGATCCCTTTATTATTACTCAGCCAGTCTTCCCAATCTTGAAGACTGGGAGGATTTATGGCCCATGGAAATTGTAACTCAGGCCATCTCCAACAAAATGCCTAAGGGAAAGAGAAATACGTATCAAGAAAAATAAAATGAGTCCATCCTGAGGTGTTTTAAAGGATATAGATAGAAGTATCTATGAAAACAGTTGAAGAAAACAGCTTATTTCAGGGATCATAATTGAAACATTATTATAACCTATTGTGCAGAACAACCAGATTACTTTATGGTAAAGGTATTTTGACAGAATTCATACAGCACAAAAAAAGTATATTCCCAGTCTAGTTTTTTTTTTTTTTTACACACACCTCACAGCAACCTCCAGTTCTTGGGCTTAGGCGATTTTCTTGCCTCAGTCTGCCAAGTAGTGGGACTACAGGCGCCCGCCACAATGCCTGGCCATTTTTTGTTGCAGTTTGGCCAGAGCCAGGTTTGAACCCACCACCCTTAATATATGGGGTTGGTGCCCTTGCTCACTGAGCCACAGATGCTGCCTGTATTCCCAGTCTAAAGGAAATAAAATGAAGATCATGAACATTTAAAACACACACACCCCAAAATAAAAATGAAAAAATGGTAGAAAGACAAATAGTAGGCACTTTTTTTTTCTCTTAAAAAGTTCTGGAAAATTTTGTATTTTGATAAAAATCACGTATTTTTAAGAGATTGACATATGGGATTGCACGTGTGTATGTGTCTCTACATACATGTACTAGGAGATAATGACTCTGCCTCTGCTACTGAACAGTCTATTTATATCAAAAGCAAACTAGTGCAACAGACAGAAAATATCTTTTCTCACCCATTCCTAGCTTCATGGCTAAGGCCCCCATAACACAAGACATTAACAAGAGAAAAGCATACCAAATTATTTAATATAGGTTTTATGTGACATAGGCATCTTTATAAGGAACAAACTCCCCCAAATAAATGTATTTTTATGCTTAGGTTTGGTGGAGATTTGGACAGTTGTGGAAAAGTCTAGGGGACTAATCTAATGGCAATAAACTAGATGAATTCAGCAAGGTCGGTTTGTTCAGATATTCTCTGTGTCTGTATCTTTAGCAATAAGGACATTCCTTTCTTTTGGGTACAGGGAGGGTGTTTCTTGAATGAGGGTCTTATTTTTAGCCTTGGTAGATGGCAAGACTCCAGCAGAGAGGAAGTACTGTGTAAACAAACAGGATACTGAATAAGAAAATGTGCTACAAGGTAAAGTTCCTGCAAAGTCACAGAATGTTAGCTGGGGTAGAGAAGTGAGACAGGTAGATGGAATACAGACACAGACAGTGTGAACAAACAGTCCACTGAGCAAGTCAACATACTGTAACAAAAACAAGATAAAGGTTACCACCGGTGTCATAAGACATGCAACAGAGACAACACAGGTCACATTACAGGACATTGCAGTCCCCCCTCTCCAATGGGCTTTGAGCACCATGACCATTTAAGATGAAGATCTCCCCCAGACCCCTCAGAAGGGAAAAGGCAACATCCACATTGGTCAAGAAAAGAAGGGAAAGAGACAATGTCATCAAGAGAAGAGGCCAGAGAGGAGAAAAAGAGATAACACAGAACCCAGGTTCATGATCTGCTCAGAAATGTGTTTACTCTTAGCCCTCAAGACTGCACTTTTGCCTCAATAGTCTCCCCCTCATGCTCTGCTTGCAGCACGTTGTCACCTGCTTTGGTTGTTCTGTCATGAGAAGATAAGAACTGAGGGATTCGGGGTACATCTGGTAACATTATGTCCCCTTCAGGGGAGAGGACGTGAAGAAGGTCAAAGAGTGACCACTCTAGATCTCATGACCTCCTTCAGGGGGAGTCAAGGTGAAGGGGTACATGGCTTCTCCCTTCTCCATTTTCTCATGTGCAAAAGCGCCATATTTCCGGGTAGTGTTTTCTGAATCTCATCAGTAAACTGTACTCTTAAAACAACTAGAACAAAACCAGTTAGTCATTTCTGCTCTTCCCATTTTTCACCAAAGTGATAACTCTGATTGTGATTCCTCCTCTTCTACTTCCTTCCTGGAAATAGTGCTCACCCAGCTTCTCAGCACTCAATCATTTTTACTATAAAAAGTTTCCTTCTTGTGCATGAAATTGGGGAAGCAGCTTGAGACTCGTGTTAATGTCTCTGTCCTTTAAACCCTGGTGTTCTTTATGGACTACATCTTGCCTTTTGATCCATTTTATTTTGTGACATTGTCTCATTTTCACTGTGCCTCTAGAGTGTTGGGCAAATGGAAATAGAAGCTTTCACGATATCAAACTGTGAAACATGTACTTACGCTGTTGGTAGTCTGTTATCATACTGCTTGCTTAGTAGGGTGTCAGGGCTACAACACACTGAGCTAATCTAATCATTGTTTAGACGATGTTGCTTTTAAGGTTGACAACAGGGTGACTGAACAGGGCTTACATCATTTGACATACTGAAAACTATAAAAAAAGTAGGGTTTTTTTTTTCCAAAGTAGGTATTCTTAATTATGACTTGTAAATTCAGAAAGGAGAGCTTTATTTCTCCTAAAGCATTGCTGCCTGAAAGGTGACCATTCTGCCAGGCTAGGAAGCAATGGCCTTGGGCAGAAACCAAGAAACCAAGAGGATGTGCTTTGAGAGAAAGGTAATGAGAAGAGGAATTTGTGCTAAGGGAGGTGACTGCATATACATATTTACAAAGCTATAGGAGGAGTCGTGAATATTTCAGAGCAGAGAAACTCATGTGTTAATTGAGCTCCATGCTACTTTTGGATCCATGTTCAAAAACGGTTGTATTAGCATGGTCCCAGAGTATACTTTTGCCCCCTGATATCAAAAAGTAATGCATAGGCCATTAAAACCTTAGTTCATATTCTCTGTAGACTGGTCAGAACGACTCCATGGTTGGTGACCTCTTCTTAGGAAGGAATAGTGCTACACTGCAAAAAGAAGGAAGCATTATTAGGTGGTTGATTGAAATCAGAGATGAAAAAGTCTTTCCAAAGATTAACTCTGTTTAACCCTTAGGAAAGCAAGCCTACTGGTAGTTAACAAGGGAGGGAGTATAAGGAGACATATTTGACCTCCCACCCTCTCATAGCTCAGTTTTAAAACTTCTTTGAGGTCCCCTTGGCCAAGAGGGAGTTTGATCAGTTGGTTTGGGAGTTTGAGACTTTATTTTTTATTTCTCATGGTTCTAGTTGTTCATTTTGAAAGTCTAGGCTTCTTTAGTAGCAATAAAAAATAAATGTCAAGAATCTTATTGGTTGCACACATTGCTAATGGTAAATCAAATATATAAAGTAATATATGGGAGAGTCCATGACTCAACCTCTTGTAGTCATTTCTTTACTAGCAAAGCACTTTAAGACTGCCAAGCATGGTTTTTAGCCAAGTTATTAATCTCGAAGTCAAAGTAAAAAAGATTGCTTGTCTAGTTACTCAGTCTGAAAGATTAGAAATGCTGAGTTTCCTTGTTAGAGTTTGAGGCTAGACTGGGTTGGTTTTCTAGTTTTGGACCTCAGAGGTAGCAAAAATTAGGAGGGTAGATAAGATGTCTCTGTAGTCTATAACTTCAAGGCAGAAGATAATTTTTGGCCATAGAGTAAAAAGGTGAGTTTCCATTGGGCCCCTTCATCAGCTATAGGAGAAAAGCGCAGGAATTGAGTGTGAGAATGGTGAGAGCATTTCCTCATAGTCCTTGTCCCACATGCAGGAGAGAAGTCTCCGATCCACACAATTGCCAGTGTGAGGATGGTAGTGAAAGGATAGTAGGTCCTTTTGGTCTGGAAAAATGGTTGGAACGATAAAGAGAAAGAGGAATAGTATTAAAGTCGTCCCTTGCCAACAGGAAAAATGAACTCCCCATTGCTAACTGAGGTTCTCAAAGTTAAAAGAGAACCAGGTGGCCATGGTTGGGTGAGGGAACAGTCACATACTGTTTTCTCAGAAAGTTGTGAAAGTACCACAGGGCCTCCTTTTCTACAATCAAGCCACACCAGTTCCTCTTGTCAGGGCCAAGATAAACTGCCCCTCCCCACGTCCCTGCCCCAATACAGAGCTCACCAAAGAGAGCTCACTTTCTCCACCTATCAGAGCTCAGCCATATTGACCAGTCAGAACTCTGAAGAAGCACTGGCCAATCAAAACGAAAGGCATTTCAATCCTTCATTTTCCTAGAGAGACTTGATTGAAAGTTAGTGAAGAACTTTTGCTATAATATCAAAACCCTTGCTTTGTCTTCTGGAACTCACATTGGTTTTACCTTGAAGGTTACATCTGCCTCATTCGCAACTGTTCAATATTAAAGTCTTTTTCCTCCAAATTCCTTTTCAGAAACCATTCGTTCACAACAGGTAATATGAACAGTGCCACCCAGGAGTTGGGACTGTCAGGGTGGAGGGTGAATGTGGGAGATGCATGCCCTTTCCCTAGACACAGGATAGCCTGACTCCTCCTGTCACTAAGGGTCCTCTCCATTCTTTTCTCCAAGGTTCCTTGGCACCTTGGACATGGAAACCTAGGAGGGGCAAGCACCCAGGCAGCAAAATAAACCACAACTTTAGCTGGTTTCTGATCCACTCATAATTACCCTTCTAGAGCAATTTACCGATCATTTTAAAGTGATTTTAACTAGCAAATGTAAGTATATATAGCATTTTATTTTTAATGTACACATTTTGAAATATGATGTTATATAGGTTATAGAAAAGTGCATATGAGATAAATTATTTCCATAATATATCAACCTCTGGGCTAAAATGTCTTGATAAAATTCAGTATTTTATATCATTATGCACCTACGTTTACATATTGTCTACTGAAGAACCTTAGAAGGAAACTTGGGAGTGAGAACATGGTTCTGTACTCTTGAAAAGAAAACTCATTTTTCTCAAAATATGAGTTCTTTCTACATTTATCAGTTTTGCAAAAACAAAATACAAATTTCAATATTAAAAAAAAAACCAAAGCAATGAAAAACAATCAGGAAATACGTTGTTTGGTAAGTGCTCTATTTAGGCCTTGAATATGGGGTAATATTTTACTCCACTCTGCTGCAATATACAGAGAATTCTCCTTCTATCTCAAATCTCCTGTTTTGTCATTAAAATTTAACACACATCTTTGGTTATGTTTTGGGAAAGGGCATCTGTTTTCTATAACTCAGTGAAGTCTAATCTTGCCCTGTTCCGTGCCATGGGCAACAAAGTCATGTTTCATAAATGTCAGGCATAAGGACAAAATAAAAACCACTACTGGCAGCTGCTCCTCATCTTGCCTCTGAAAATCAACCACTCAGGCTACTATAGTACCCACATCTTTGGTGGTGATGAGGCAGAAGGAGGCAATTGCATACAATGATATTAATAAAGAAGGGTATCATATAAAAATAGTACTTGGAAATGTATTGTTTGCCTTGAAACACACCTGCTAACTATAAAGGGAAAGATACCTTATTTCCATTTTATATAATGGATAAGGAACCAAATGCACAAAAATCATTCAAGGTATACCTGAATATGTCATTTACCTGTGCCTTACCAATCCACAAACCTACCTCTAATACATCAATTGTAATATTCATCGACTACTTAATAACAGTATTTTAGATGATAGAGAATGGAGGAAGAATATTTTACATTAATTGTATGCATCTATTTTAAGGGGATTTCAATTTCAAAAATGTTAAAATAAGTAGCAGAGAGTTAAGGACCTGTGGTATGGTAGCTGGTGTCAGGCCTCTAACCAGATCTCAAGGATTCTCACATGTTCAGTTCTCTTTACTTTTACCAAATGACCCAGAGCTGGGTCATTTGTTGTAAGTAAAAAAGAAAGAGAATCAGAATTGGTGTTTGTTTCATTCTAATAATATAATGATGGATAATAAAACTTTAAAAAATATTTCGAGGTGAAGTTGTAACCACCTATAATTCTTCTTTACTACATATTGGATGGCAAATATAATAATAAGGTAGAATACCTCAATACAGAGAATGGTGATAATAAAAATTTTCCTAAGTTCATACACTTGGGTCTTTAAGACCATGAGTTAGTAAGTACTATCTGAATGGGATGTATTCAGTTTTTTTAAGATGAGAAATTGTGCTTGATTACAATGAATAATATTCAACATAAAATATTTTGTTTAGGTAAAGAAAGTTTAGTAAACACAGTCTTCTCAAAGAGCTTATGGCTTCTTTAATGCCAGTAATTCACATTTATTAACTGCTCTGAGCTAGGCTTCGCTTCTCACACAGTCTTTTATTTAATTCTTGCAACAATTTCCTAAAGTTGAATTATACAGAAGTGAAACCATTTCTCAAAGGATAGAAAGTACAAAGATATCAATCGGCAAAACCAGGATATAATTTCAGAAGCTAAATTGTTTCCTTCATCGTGAAGTTTTTGAAAACTATTTTACAAAAGAAATTTTTAAGGATATGGTGAATAACAGTCTTAAAAAGTCTTAATAGTCTTTTAAATAGTCTTAAAAAGAATAATGGCCTTGGCGGCGCCTGTGGCTCAGTGAGTAGGGCGCTGGCCCCATATGCCGAGGGTGATGGGTTCAAACACGGCCTCGGCCAAACTGCAAGAAAAAAATAGCCAGGTGTTGTGGTGGGCACCTTTAGTCCCAGCTACTTGGGAAGCTGAGGCAAGAGAATTGCCTAAACTCAGGAGTTGGAGGTTGCTGTGAACTGTGATGTCACAGCACTCTACCGAGGGTGACAAAGTGAGACTCTCTCTCTACAAAAAAAAAAAAAAAAGAATAATAGCCTTAAAATAAAAAATTTTCAACAATTAATTTGGAATGTGATTTTTGAATTTAAAATATTCAATAGAAAATGTGAAAAACAGGAGACTGAAAGCTGAGTTAAAGGTCTGGAAAATCAAATGGCAAAATCCGCCACAACAGGAAGCCCACTATGAATTTGAGAGAGATCAACTGGAGAAACTGAGAACTAATCCCGGGAATCTGTGTGAACAAGAGGCATTCTGGAAAGCACCCACAAAAGCCGTTTGGGAAAACACACAAACCATGAACAGTGCGCCCATATTGTTTAAAAAGAGTACAGTTTTGAAGTGATGCACACCCAGTGTCAAGTGTGATTAATGAAATGATACACACCCAGACCTAGCCTAGTATTTTATCAGTTCCCAGGATCTTCTGAAAAACTAGATAAACTTCATGACAAGGGAAAGACAGTCAGTTTTGTCTCTTACATCTCATCTGCACCAATGAAGTCTGTGAAACAGTACAATTCCCTGTACCAAGAACTGTACTTCATCAAGATAGAGTTAAAAAAAAGAATAACAGTAAAGCCAGCAGGCAAGCTAGTTACACGCACATAGACTGTACACTCTGAGACAATGTTTATAAACCTTATGTATCTGTATCTCTGTGTATCTGTATATAAAGTGTATATATATAAATATATATAAAGTATATATATATATTCCTAGAATATTACTGAAGAAAATACTACAATTCAATGGAAAATTATGTGAGGAAAAAAAATCTTGAAATAAAGAGTTTACTAAGAAAAAACAGTTAAAACCCAATCTAGTCTGTATGTTTCTTTTACAGTTGTTTTCCTGGCTTTGGTATCAGGGTAGTATCTTCATGGAGCTAGTTGGGGAGAAGTCTATCCATCTCAATATTATGAAATAACTTCTGCAGTAGATACCCAAGTTCCTTTTTGTAGGTTTGGTAAGATTTGGTGTCAAACTGTCTCGTCTGGGACATTTTTTATTTGGAAGATTTTTTATTGTTGCTTCAGCTTCAGCTTTGGATATTGGTCTGTTCAGTTCTCCTTCCGTCTTACTGAGCCTAAGGAGATCATGTTTCTGAGAATTTGGCCATGTCCTGCACTTTTTAAAGTTTATGGACATGTTTACAGTATTCTGAGATAATCTTTTTTAACTTATTTTTTTTTAATTTTTGCTTTCAATTTTAGCTGGCCTTCACTCTTCTTAGTTTTTTTTTTTTATTATTTTTTTATTTTTTATTTTTTTGTAGAGACAGAGTCTCACTCTATGGCCCTCGGTAGAGTGCCGTGGCCTCACACAGCTCACAGCAACCTCCAACTCCTGGGCTTAAGCGATTCTCCTGCCTCAGCCTCCCGAGTAGCTGGGACGACAGGCGCCCGCCACAACGCCCGGCTATTTTTTGGTTGCAGTTCGGCCGGGGCAGGGTTTGAACCCGTCACCCTCGGCATATGGGGCCGGCGCCCTACCGACTGAGCCACAGGCGCCGCCCAGTTTTTTTTTTTTTTTAATTTTCTTTTTTTTCCACTCTTCCTTTAGCGATTCTCTTGCACTTTGCCTCCAAGTAGCTGGGATTACAGGCGCCCGCCACAATGCCCATCTGTTTGTTTGTTGGTAGAGACGGGGCTTCACTCTCGCTCACTCCTGCTCATACTGGTCTGGAACCACCTCCCAGCTCAGGTTTCCACCCACCTCGGCCTCCCATAGCACTGGGACTACAGGTGTGAGGCACCACGCCTGGCCCTGAGATGATGTTTTATATTTTGGTGTTATCCACTGTGACTTCTCCTTTTTCATTTTTTATTGAGTTTGTTAGAGTCCTTTCTTCTCTGTTTCCAGTTAATGAAGCAAGAGGCTTGCCGACTGTCGTTTATCTTTTCAAAGATCCAACTTTTTGATTCATTAATCTTCTGTAGAGTTCTTTTGTTCTCAATTTCATTTAGTTCTGCTCTGATCTTGGTTTTCTTTTCTTCTGCTTTGTTTTGGGATTGGTTTGCTCTTTGTTTTCCAAACCTTGAAATGTTTTATTAGATTGTTGATTTGTGATTTGTCTTTACTTCCCTTTGATTATCAAACCATATTTTATGGGGGAGAAGGAAAAAGGGATTATGACTTTGTCATTGATTTTTATTTGTTTGTTTGCTTGTTTGATTTTAGTGTCCAGCCACTGCCCTCTAACAAGGGATTTTGTAGAAGTGTATTTTTTTGATATTCCTTTTCCCATTACATGTGTAAATCAGTGCTGTACATTCTGTTCTGTTAAGCTCCGTGACTCACTACCATTATTCATTTGTCCTCAATCCTTTTTTCTCTTTTCTCCATTAGGTATTAACTGGAACCTACTTTCTAATTTGGACCAATTAAAGGAGGATAGTTAATCTTCTTAGTATTTAAATGTAAGATGGCAAAATATGTGGTATCCTATTAACATTCCAATTATTGTGGTCTAATGACTGAAATAAGAAAACATTCAACAGTTCATTTAGTTAATATGTAACTAGAAGTGACATAGATTGAGAACCGGAAAAACTCCCAGATAAGGAATCTAACATTACTACCAAACATTTTTTTAAAAAGAAAGAAAGGAGTGTACAATATTCATTGTCCAAAGATCTGTAAGGAATAAATGTGTCTCCCAGCTGCTGTTAATTCTGTGCTGGTAAATAAATTTTAAAAGTAAGATGAAAAGCCATGAGCCCATCATTCTTACTCTTCTCCTCATTCCTTCCCCCATTTTTCCTCCTGCTCCCTTTTCCCTTGTTCATTTTAATTTTGTCTTTCCCCCCGTATTTTATAGTCACAGAAAATAACATTTTGCTTGACTTTATTCACAGTTTGGTTATAAATGAAGAACTGTTGGTAACTTTGGTAAAAGGTTAATATGTATGTAACTTTTTTCTTTTTCTTTTTCTTTTTTTTTACTAAATCATAAACACATAGATCATGTATACATTAACGCATTTATGGGGTATAATGTGCTGATTTCATATAGAATTTGGAAGGCTTACATCACACTAGTTAATATATCTCTCACCTCATTTACTTAATTATTGTGTTAAGACATTTTTGTTTTTCTTTCTTTTCTTTCTTTTTTTTTTTTAGGAGACAGAGTCTCAGTCATCCTGGGGTTGAGTGCCATGCATCATAGCTCACAGCAACCTCAACCTCTTGGGACCAAGTGATCCTCTTGCCTCAGCCTTCCAAGTTACTGGGACTATCGGTATGCCCCACAACACCCAGCTAGTTTTTCTATTTTTAGTAGAGATGGGGTCTCACTCTTGCTCAGGCTGGTCTTGAACTCCTGAGCTCAGACAATCCAGCTGCCTAAGCCTCTCAGAGTGCTAGGAATTCAAGCATGAGACACCCCACCTGTCTGTATGATAGTAACATTTTATTGATATGCTGATCCACTGTTTACCCTTCTCCTAATTAGAACTAAGCTATTTTTCTAAGGTTCCAAACATTGCAACAGTGTTCATTTCATTTACAAAATATTTAGGGTAATTTAATTTTAACTATATTCATTTTTTCCCATTTGCAAAGAATTTTAGGACTTCAGTTAAATTTAAATTATTTTGTTTATATATGTACTCACCTCTTGTGGTTCTCCATTCAGATCTAGTTTGCCTATCATTTACATCTAATTCATGCTGTTAGAAAAAGACGAGCAAATGAGGAAGACATAGATTTTTAAATTGTATATGCATATGATTATTCAAATGGATTTTTTATAAACAAATATAATATTTGTGATTTTTAAAATGTGTAAGTTCAGTGGACCAATTAAGGCACCGAAAGAGTTAACTATATATATGGCAAAGTCTGTCAAATTCTCAAAATAATTTCTCTAATATAATTCTGTAAAAACTAAAACTAAGATTATAATTTAAATTTTCTTATATTATTAGATGCATGAAAAATATTAAAGGTCATGATAACAAGTCTTCAAATCATATGTAACAAATACTCTTAGTCTTTGCAAAAATATATAATTATGTGAAAGTTTTATGAACAGAACTTTGCCATTTAAGGTTTTCATGCTGAGGTTAAATGATAAGGATTTTGCTTAGATTTTCTATAAATCTTAAGGACTATCATAAATAACATCATATTAAGATAATATTCATGTTGGTAACAGGAATAAAATAACAAGTTAAAAATGGAAGCATTATAAAGAATCTCCTAGATTATCATCTAGACTACAGGAAATCTTCAGGGCTATTTCTGACCTGTAGAATTTTATTGCACCTTTAACCTCTAAGTATATAGTCATATATTATGTGCCTGTACTATTGTAAGCACTTGCTTTTTTCTTTTAGTTTAAATAAACAATTACAAAAGAAAAAACCTAATGAACCAAATTTTACTGGGAATATACAAAATCTCAGATACCCAATTAATTCAAGAGGTGATTTGGATGACTTATTCTATTAGCTAATTAGTTGCAAAAACAAGTCATCTGACTTTAGGACCAAAAATTTCTTGAACATGTGTGGCCACTTTTCTAATAATCTAAGTAATTTTGCATATCTCTGATGAAACATGTAACTTTTAGTGAATATTTAGTAAGCACATGCAAAATGTGCATTAGTTCTTATTTGTACGAACAACTTGAGGTTTTAAAACTTAAGCAGTTTCTCTGTGTCCTTGGTGGCTGCCCAGTCAAATCAGATGGTTCACTCTAAGTGAATATGCTGTGTCACTGGGTTTTAAACTAGTGGGAATAGAAAGGAGAGGTAATGGAAAGAAATGATTCAAAAAACCCCTCTCCAGAAGAAAGGTGTGTGTCAAAGAAGCTTGGCAGCAAACCAACAAGAAATCTACAAGGGCTTCTGAGTCAAGGCTTTTCTGAGTTGATAGCTCCTGTTAATTCACATATTCAGTCATTCAACAATTAGCTACTGAATGCCTACTTTGTGATAGGCATCATGCCCTCTTGGCCTCTACTCTCTCATACAACTTCCTCCTGAGCCCCAGAAATTCATTGTCTCATGTAATTTTCACGTAGACAGATTCATTCCGACAATCTCTTTGCATTTAGTTCACTCAGGCTCAACATGTCTGGATTTGTGTTTTACTAGTTGTAGAAGATGCTTTTCAAATTACGGTAAAGAAAAGGTCTGTGTTTTTGAGATCCCTCTGGGAGAAAGCAGCATCAGCAACAGAAAAATCAGACAGTTAAGGAGAACACGGGCTCCAAAACACCAAAATAATATGCTGAGAAATAAAGCATTTACTGTGAATTTAAGCCAACCTTTAAAGATTTCATTGTTGATGCATATACTTCTATGGTAACATTATTTAAACTGGTACATACCAGTTAATTTTCGAGCAATTACAAATACTCCTTGTGCATGAATTTTGTACTGGACTCTAGTTGGAATTAAAATTTTAGTAATTTCAGTTTTTACTGTCTAATTCACTTGAAAGGGATTAATACGCAAAATGATCTAAAATTCCCAATAAAGAAATAGTCCAATATTTTCACCATGATTTCATTGTGCTTGTCTTTCTGTTGTACATCCACCATAGGTTAAGTAGGTTGTATCTGTTACATATGTAAAAGAAGTCTTAACCCAATAATTAATGTAAATATAATGACTAAGTACTGGGAAAAACAGTTGTCTCTAAATATGTAGAGGTTATTTTGCAGCATGTCTGCTATGTGCAATTATTAACAGCTATTCTCTACCACCATTTTCTTAAATGGAAAAGGGCATGAAAAGCTGAAGATTATCAAATTACTGCACCATAAAAGATATAAACTACCATTATTTCTTCTAAAACCTTATAGTGCTTTAATTAAATTCATTTAAAAGCTATCATCAACAAACTTGGATTATAACAGAAAATATATTCATTTAGAAATACAATACCTGTCTAACACGTTACTTATTAAATTCTATAGACCAGTGGTTCTCAACCTGAGGGTCACGACCCCTTTGTAACAGTGAAAATACATCCTGCATATCAGTCATTTACATTACAATTCATAACAGTAGCAAAATTAGAGTTATGAAGTAGCAATGAAAATAATTTTATGGTTGGTCACTACAACATGAGGAACTGTATTAAAGGGTTGCAAATTAGGAGGCATTAGGAAGGTTGAGAATCACTGTTCTAGACAATTTTAACACAATGGTGGGTATTTGCATATATAAACATTCATAAAACATAGAAAAGTTATAGAAAAAAATAGTATTATAATCTCATGGGACCATTTCTGTATATGCAGTCTGCCGTTGACTGAAATATCATTATGTGGGGCATGACTGTACGTTTAATCTTGCTTTTAGAAGCATGTTTATACATGGAGAACAGGTTTATACCTTATGAGCAGTCGGTTATTACCCTATCTAGCCTAACTGTGTAGCAGGAACTACCATCTAGGTTTTTGTAAGTATACTCTATAAAGTTTACCCAATGACAAAATCGCCTAAGGACATAATTCTCAGAGCATATCCCCATTGATAAGTGAAGCATGACTGTAATACCATATACCCATTAATAGAAAACAGTAAATCCATTAGCAAGTCATGCACGGACAAATGGCACGACAAGTGCGTGTATTCCCGTATTTTATATTCCTCCACGAAAAATGCGCCAACTCAGGCGTTTCAATAAAATGCATCACTGTTTTATGGGGTTTCACATACAATATGATGTTTGTAAAGTAAATCAAGACTCACAGACACCTCAACAACTGCTCTACGACTATACTTTGTGCACTATTCCTGAATTTGAGGACTTTCCTACTTACTTATACTCTGACTCCATTATCTTACCTCAAATGTGTCCTTGCTTTTCCGCTGTGTTTTAACAATACAGTAAGTGGTCATCCCTTACAAAACATATTACTGAAAGGTGTGATTATTCATTAGACTCATTCTGCATTTGAGAATAAAACACTTTTATTCTCTTTGAGAATAAAACACTATTTCAGTTTGAGTCCCCATCATTTTGTGAAATGCCTGATTTAGTTTGGCATGAAAAAATGTGTTGAATAAGTGAATTAATTCAAAAGCTAACAAAGCATGCTTCTGATGAGAATAAATAATAGAACACTCATATATGTGTGCATAAATATATGCATATGGAAATTTTGGGCAATTTAAATTAATGAACTATTACAGAATATAATATCACTTAACGTATTTGTTGTTTAAAATTAGGTTGAAAATGTTAAAATTTCTTTAATAAAATATGAGTCTCAAAAAAAGAAATACAATAATAGAAAACTGGCATTTCTGAATATTTGCAGTGTGCCAGGGTCTAAGGTAAATGTTTTAGACAAACTACCTTACTTGATATTTACAAAATTTTTATGGGGCTATTTTTCACTTTTTTAATTTTAATTTTATTTTTTTAATTTCAGAATATTAACAGGGTGCACATGTTTTGATTGCATTAATTACTTTTATACATTTTAAACCAGAGTTATAAGTGTATGCATTGTACCTGTTATGTGTGAATTTATCTTTTGTCTCTTCCCCCTTCCCCCAACCTGCTTGATTTCTCTTGAGTTTTACTACCATATATACACAGGGGTGTTGATCATTTAGTGCCCATTTAACAAGGAGTACACGTAGCATTTGTCTTTTCCATTCTTGTGATACTTCATTTAGATGAATTGTCTCCAGTTCCATCCAGGTTGTTACAAAAGGTGTTAGTTCACCATTTTTTTTCATGGCTGAAAAGCACTTCATGGTATACATATACCACATTTTATTAATCCACTCATGGATTAATTGGTACTTGGGTTGATTTTGCATCTTTGGGATTACAAATTGTGCTGCACTAAACATTCATGTGCCAGTGTCTTTTTGATTAAATGACATATTTTTTTTTTTTTACTCAGTGGGATTGCTGGATTGCTGCATTGCTGAAGGTCTACTTTTAGTTCTTTGAGGTATTTCTGTACTACTTCCCATAGAAGATGTATTGGGATGCAGCCCCACCAATAGTGTATAAGTGTTCCATTATCTCTGCATCCATGCCAGCATCTGTTGTTTTTGGATATTTTAATCAAAGCCATTCTCACTGGAGTTAATTGATATCTCATTGTGCTTTTGATTTGTATTACTTGATGCTTAGAGATGTTAAGCATTTTTTTTTCAAATATTTATTGGCCATTAGTTACCTTATTTTGGGAAGCTTCTATTTATGTCTTTTGCTCACTTTTTTATGAAATTGTTTGATTATTTTTCCTTACTTGTTTGAGTTCTTTGTAGATCCTGGTTATCATCCTTTTATTGGATGTATAGTGTGCAAAAATTTACCCTCATTCTGTAGGTTCTCTCTTTGCTCTGTTCATTATTTCTTTGGCTGTGCAGAAGCTTTTTAATATAATCTAGTCTCATTTGTTAATTTTTGTTGTTGCTGTGATTCCCCTACAGTCTTCTTAATACATTCTTTGCATAGGCTAATGTCTACAAGAGTTGCTCCAACGTTTTCTTTTAGAATTCTTGTAGTTTCATGCCTTAGGTGTAAGTCTGTTACACATCGTAAATTAATTTTTATCAGTGATGAGCAATGTAGACCCTTTTTCAATCCTTTACTGCAGCTATCCAATTTTCCGAGCACTATTTACCAAATAGGGATTCTTTTCCACACTGTATGTTATTGTCTGCTTTGCAAAGATCAGGTGGTAATATGAGGATGGTTTTATATCTGGGTTTTCTGTTCTGATCTGTTGATCTATGTCGCTGTTCTTGTGCAGCACCATGCTGTTTTGGATACTATAGCCTTATTATGTAGCTTTAATTCTGGCAAAGTGAAAAAAAAAATAAATTCTGGTAAAGTGGTGCTTGCAATTATGCCTTTTTGCTTCAGGTGCTTTGGTTATTAAGGGTTCCAAACAGAGCATAGATTTAGATGCAAGGAATGAAACCATAACACCCTAGAAGAAAATGTTCGAAAATCTCTGTTTTCACTTTCTTTTTTTGAGATAGAGTCTCATTATGTCGCCTTCGGTAGAGTGCCATGGCGTCACAGGTCACAGAAACGTCAAACTCTTGGGCTTAAGCGATTCTCCTGCCTCAGCCTCCCAAGTAGCTGGGACTACAGGCGCCTGCCACAATGCCCGGCTATTTATTTGTTGCAGTTGTCATTGTTTAGCAGGCCTGGGCCAGCTTCAAACCCACCAGCCTCAGTGTATGTGGCTGGCGCCCCACTCACTGAGCTACAGGCACTGAGCTTGGAAAATCTCTTTTAGCTACCAGATGAGGTAAAGAATTTATGAAGACCCCAATGGCAATACCAGCAACAATAAATAAATAATTAAACAAACAAATAGGACTTGATTAAATAAAAAGCTGCACAGCCAAGAAAATAATCAACAGGGCAAATAGTCAACCTACAGAA
Organism: Nycticebus coucang; assembly: GCF_027406575.1. Taxonomy (NCBI): domain Eukaryota; kingdom Metazoa; phylum Chordata; class Mammalia; order Primates; family Lorisidae; genus Nycticebus; species Nycticebus coucang. The sequence continues at coordinate 24,859,740 of NC_069780.1, forward strand.
TGACAGAATATAGTCTCAAACTATACATCTGCTAAAGGTCTAATAAACTGAATCTACAAAGAACTCAAGCAAATCAGAAAGAAAAAAGTCAAACAATATCATGAAAAGACATGTGAGGATATTTTTCATTTTTAAAGAAAAATGGCCAATAAGCATATGAAAAAATTCTTAACATAACTAATCATCAGGGTAATACAAATTAAAACCACAATGAGGGGGCACATTATTCCTGTTAGAATGGTTTTTATTAAAAAGTCCAAAAACTATAGATCCTGACATGAATGTAGAGAAAAACAAATACATTGTTGGTGGGACTACAAATTAGTACAACTTCTATGGAAAACAGTATAACTATTCTTCAAAAAGTTAAACGTAGACCCACCATTTGGTCCACGAATCCCACTTTTGGGATCAAAAAGATACTTGCATGAGAATGTTTACTGCAGTACAATTTGTAACCCCCAAAATGTGGAATCAATCCAAATGCCCATCATTACATGAGTGGATTAACAACATGTGGTAAACGTACACCATGGAGTACTAATCAGCCATGAGGAAGGATGATTTAGTTTCTTTTTCAACAGTATGGACGGAACTGAAGACCATTAGCTTAAATGAAGTATCTAAAGAGTGGAAAAACAAACACTACATGTGTTTAATATTAAATTGGAACTAACCAATGAGCACACATGTGCATAGGGAGAGGTAAAGTTCAATTGAAATCAATCAGGGAGCAAGGAAAATGAGGGGTCGAGAGGAAACCTGTCTATTAGGTATATTGAACACTGAGGGATGGGCTCACTTATAAACCTGACTCGAGTATTACAAAAGCAAACCATGTAACCTAACACATTTGTGCCCCTGTAACACTTCAAAATTAAAAAAAATAAAGGAAAAAAATTAAAAAGAAACTGGCTAACAAAAACACAAAAAAGAAGTCAACCTGATAACAAGAAAACAAATAACCTCACCCCAAAATGGACAAAGGACCTGACCTGGATGGATATTTCTGAAAGAAAGACATACAAATAGCCAACAGATATGTAAAAAATTTCTCAACCTTGCTAATCATCAAGGAAATGCAAATTAAAAATGTAATGAGGTATCATCTTAAACCTCTTAGGATGGCTTTTATTAAAAAGACGTATGGTAACAACGTTAGGGAGGATATGGAGAAAAGGGAACACTTGGACTCTGTTGATGGTAATGGGAATTAGTATGAATTTTTGAGAAACCTCCATACTGTTTTCCACAATTATATGCATTTCTCCCCCCAATTCACTTTGAGATGCAATTGGATCTGCAAATACAATTGTGGAAAACAGTATGGAGTTTTCTCAAAAATTCAAAATAGAAAGAACTACAACATGATCCAGCAATCTCATTATTGGGCATAAATTTAAAGGAAATAACATGGGTATGTTGAAGAGATATTTGCTTTCCCATGTTTGTTGCAACATTATTCACAATAACCAAGATATGGAATTAACCCGAGCATACACTGGAGGATAAATAGACAAACAAAATGTGTATAAAGATAACAGAATACTAATCAACCTTAAAAAAGAAAACAGGAAATTCTTTCACTTGTGCATGAACCTAGAGGATACTATGCTAAGTGAGATAAGCCAGGCACAAGAAAAAATAATGCACAATCTCATTCATATGTGCAGAGTGGTGGTTACCATGGACTGCAGCGGGGGAAGGATAGGGAGATGTTGGTCGAAGGATATAATAGCTTAGTTAGTCAGAAAGAATATGTTCTGGAGATGTGTTGTACAGCATGGTGTCTGTAGTTAAGATTATAATAACATATTGTATACTTGAAAATTGATAGGAATATTTATTTTAAATGTTCTCATCATTAAAAATATAAGTGTGTGAAATGATAGAATATGCTAGTTTGCTTTAATCATTCCACATTGTGTATATATGAAACATCATGTTGTACTCCATAAATGCACAGAATAAAAATAAACATATAGAAAAGGGTAACATTCTCTCATATTTATTTGCATATGAATTAAATAAATCATTTGTAAAAATCAGGTTTAATCTCATAATTATATACAATAAAATAATAAAGACATGTGTAAAAAATCTTATTTGACTACAATAACTTGATACTGTGTTCTGCCAACATGTGAACAGGATGTCTCCCCCCTGCTTCTTTTTTTGGTTGGTCTCAAGTAGTATTTCTCATTTTAAAGTAGGAAATATATAAATATAGAGAAGAATATAACTAAATGCATTTCTCCCCCCAATTCACTTTGAGATGCAGTTGGATCTGCAAATACAATGCCCTTTGGAGAGTTGACATATATTACACGAAATCTTTTCATATAAAAGAGATACATAATCTTTCCATGTATTCAGATAAAATTTTATGACTTTGATGGAGTTTAAATATATGTAGTTTGTTTCTTCTAGGTCTTTTGTCTCTCTTACTAACTTTATTCTCAAAGGTTCACGTATAACATAATATGATGTATTTTAATTGGAATGGCTTTTCCCTTTCCTCCCACGGAAAGAATTCTAACTCTGATAATGAAGAAACACAGTCTGTACAAGACATATTGTTAAACTTTGATACGTGGGAAAAGCAAGACTCTAACACTAGTTGATTCAAATTCTATACTTATTTTTGCAGTCAAATTGAAGGATCGTGTCTAACTTATTCAACCAAATCAAGCATTAAGTTTATTTTATTTAGTCATATTAAATAGAGACAGTTGTTATTTTTATCTATCATTTTCTTCTCTCAGATTTTTCAATTATGGCCCTATTTAAAGACGGAAATAAGGCAAATTGCTTCTCAAGTGTTTTTTACTTTAGATTTTTCATAATGATGCTATCTACTAATTACACTTTATTCCCATAATTTCCTGAGATGAACTTTAACTAATTAGATAAATGTATAGTAGCTCCAAGTATGTACTGAACACTTTCTATTTCTCAGGGGTTACAGCTATGAATAAGCCAAATACAGGACTCTGCCTTGGTGACTCTGGGAATCTATAGCACAGAATCGTACTCCTTTTAAAATGCTAGTAAAATCTTCCCTTGCTTTCTCTCTCCTTCTCTTCTCTCTCTCTTTGTATTTAAATGCCTTCTGAATTGATAACAAATATTTTGTCTATTATTGTCTATATATTGTCTATCAATAATATTAAATGAAATAAAAAGGAATATTTTCTGTCTTGGCATATCCACATTAGTTAGTGGATTCTTAAACCTAGGATCTTATTAAAATGTTGGTTCTGATTCAGTAGTTCTGGGGAGAAGCCTAGGCTTCTGCATTAATTCACAATTGTGAAGATGTGGAAACATCTCAAGTGCCCACCAGCCCACAGATGGATTAATTAACTGCAGTATATGTACACCATGGAATAGGTTTCAGCCATAAAGAGATGGAGACTTTGCATCTTTTATATTTCTCTGGATAGATTTGGAGAATATTCCCCTAAGTATCTCAAGAGTGGAAAACTAAACATCCCAGGCACTCTACTAATCTGAAAAATAGTAGACCAACAACTATAGGCTTACATGAGCTAAAAACACAATTAAATTTAAGAAGGGAGGAGGGAGAGAGGGGGCTGGATGAGTTCCCACCTACTGGGTTCAATATAGGGGTATATGGCACACTTCCAGGGTGAAGGACTCAAGTACAACGCTTACAACTTTGTAAAACTTCACCTTACAAAGCCAAATGATGTAACCTAATCACATGTACCCTCATATTAACCCATAATAAAAAATAAAAAAAAAAAAAACAAAGAAATACATAAAGGATATAAAAGCCTCATATGTTGTGGTCCACAGACCCAACTTTGTTTTTTTTTAATTTATTTACTTTTATTGTTAAATCATAACTGTACATTAGTGCAATTGAGGGGTACAATGTGCGGGTTTTTATACAATCCGAAATACTCTCATCAAAATGTTCAATGTAGCCTTCATGGCATTTTCTTAGTTACTGTATGTAGGCATTTTTATTCTGCATTTAGTAAGTTTCACCTGTACCCATTGTAAGATGCACCATAGATGTGGCCCCACCCATTACCCTCCCTCCACCAAAACCTCCCCCCTCCCTTCCCCTTCCTTGGCCCTTTCCCCATAGTCTTGTGCTATAGTTGGGTTGTAGCCTTCATGTGAAAGCTGTAATTTAGCTTCATAGTAGAGCTGAGTACATTGGATACTTTTTCTTCCATTCCTGAGATACTTTGCTAAGAAGAAATCCAGCTCCATCCATGTAAACATGAAAGAGGTAAAGTCTCCATCTTTCTTTAAGGCTGCTGAACAGCCTTCTGAAATAGCATCAACTATACAAAATCTCCCTAAAAAGAAAAGCCCAGGACCAGATGGCTTTACGTCAGAATTCTACCAAACCTTTAAAGAAGAACTAGTACCTATACCACAGACCCTACTTTGAAGACAAGCATAGGTTGCAAGACCAATGTGAAAACCCTTGTTCATCCGAATTCAGCTCCTGCACCTGACTGACGACATAGATGTGGAGTGTAGGCAAGGTTACCTAGAGAATGTCTTCACTTCAAATAAACCACTTAATACACTCAGTAGTCTATGGGCACTCAAAAAACAATATTAACTCAGAGCCCACTGGTAATTCTTGGGTCACTGCCAATTACACCGGAGAAGCTGCTGCAGAGGCATATTTACACTGGCTTTGCTTTTAAACCTATTTTATTTACAGCATAAATTGAAATTACTAGTCAGTAATGAGCTTTATCTTTTTAATTTCCCTTTTTAAAGTTCCTGTCATGATTTTGCTCTCTAAAAGCTTTTCCTTTTGTTTGATTAATTAAGCAAATTTATACACCCATTTGCAAGGCATTTCCCCAAGTGTTACTGGAAAAACTAAGCATACATTTTATACCCCTCCACATAAAGGAGGCTTGAATTATAAAGGATCCGTCTAAATGATACATAAAATTTCCCCTCTGCAATTAATATGCACACAAAGAAAACTACAGCCAGCAGGTTAACACTGGATTAAAGTGCTTTCACCGGATCCATCATTTTCCCAGCACCAATCTCTGGCTGACTCTCTGCTCTTAGGTAATTAAACAAAGGTCCTATTAGGTTTAATTTCATTAGATGAACTGCGTATTTTCACTTTGTCTCTAATCTGACATTTTGTTTTAGGAAATGGAAAGTGAGGTAAATTCAGTTTGCTGTAGTTTAACTTTACAAACAAAGGAATCTTGCATCTGCCGCTACTTATCAGAATACACTTCCTTTGGCCTATCAGATAGTCCCAATTGAGTATGGAAAGCATCCAGGGTCGAATGGTTTATTTATTTATTTATTTTTTTTGGCAGTACACAGGCAGAATTTTTTTTTTTAATTGACAAAGAAATGAGACAAAAGTAAATTCTTCATTTTTTAGTAATAAAAGATAAACTAATCCAGAAGCACATCAGTTAGAAAAATAAAAATATTGTTGTATGGACCAGCAACAGATATATGACCTGTAATTTCATCCAGATTCAGGTTTTATTTCCTTTCTTGGTGGTAAGAACTTTAAAAAGCACAGAGTCCCTCATTGCTCCACACTGGTACAAACATAACACTATCCAGAAAACCCAGAAACCTGGCTCTCTCCTAAGAATGTGGTTTTGCCTCAAAGAATTGAACTGAAACTTTGATTTTTAAATTTCATGTATTCTTCTTTCATAGATATAACTAATGTATATGGCCATGGTCATTGTGCTGGAACCTCGCAATACAGGTTGGGAAACAAGAAAAAAGGCACTTAGGAACATAATGGAATGCATTGAATGTACCCTGGAAATTCCTGATTTACAAACAATCTTCATAGGAAAATGGCTGTCATTTATAAATTTACAGTATTAAGTAATCTGAGTATTTAGAATAGGAAGTAGCAAAGAAAGAAAGAAAGAAAAAAAATACCTCTGGAAAGAAGGTGCAGTTTTGACAAGCTGACCTGCCACAACCTCCTGGCAGCCTGGGCCTGTTCACCCAGAGACGACAACCACCACTGCTGCCGTGATGCCAGGTCACTTCCATTTCACACTGGCGCACTCACTGGTTTTCCCGTAACTAGAGATCCAGTGGAGGCACACTTTGGGAGGAAGAAGGAGTCATGGGAGTGATTTGGTTCATCCAGGTGCCCATACTCCAAACAAATTTTCCCTGTCCTTTATGGGAAAATTTAGCTTAACAGGGAATGGAAAGGCCATTGGAAAATGGAGCACTGTGGAATGGAGTCCTGACTGAGTCCTGTTAGCATGGACTTGTGACATGAAGAACTGGGGCAGGAGAGTTTTCAAAAACATTTTTTTTTCTATTCCAAAACTGAATATAAAACTTCCACTAGAGCAGGAAGGAAAGTACCTCCTCTCCTTCCCTGCCGTGGTCTTTCTTTTCCTCCTTTCTCTCTACCTCTTTCCTTGCTTCCATTCTCCCCCTTCTTTATTCCCTCTTCCCTCTCTCCACTTTTTCTCACTTCCTCTGTCTCCGCCATCTCCTCTTTCTGTGCCTGCTGCCTCCCACTGATACCACAGACGAATCCCAGTGAATTAGAATCCGAGCTGTTTATGAGTTTAATGGACTTCGCCAGCCTGTGGTAAATATCTTACCACTATGTACACTGTTTCTTTGCAAAATATTTCTCCGTGGACACTAACCGGGTGTGTACTTGCAGAAGCAATACTTCTCAAAGCACAGAGGCACTACCAGGGCTATTTCTTCACTATTATGATCCAAGGACAAGATTCAGATTTTGGTGGAGTCTGAAGTTTATGGTTTATTTGGTGCTCCTCCTTAAAGAAAAAGAATGTAAATACATAATTAGACAGAAACTATATGTAATGTATAATACGATGAAAATCACGACAAACTATTGGAATCTTACAGACTCAGGTTCTTTTTCCTTTCCAAGCGTTTCAGGAAAATGTATCAGAAGGTGTGATTGCAACTTGGTTTCTCCTTTTCACCTAGAACACTCTATAAATAATTACAACTCTGGAAGGCCTAAGAGAGTGAGGGCTCCTCAACCTTGAGCTTTAGCATTTTGGTACATCCACCTCTGCTTATCTTACACAAACCTTTCAGAATGGACCTAATTTCGCCTCTGTCTTAAAAAAATTAATGAAATGTACCTATTGGATATAACATGTTTAAAAATACGTATACATTGTAGAATGGCTATATTGGAGCTAAATATCATGTGCATTACCTCACATGCTTATATTTTTTGTTAGTGAAAACCATTAAAATCTACTCTCGGTAATTCTCGTGCTTAAGAATAAAGTTATGTTGTTATTACTCACAGTGACCATGTTGTACAACAGATATCCTGAGCGTATTTCTGTGTTCTAACTAAAATTTTGGATCTTGGGACCAACCACCTCCTTTCTTTGAATAGAATAAAAGATCATTTTAAAGACATAGATCCTTTCGTTTTTATTTTTAATAATTTAAGAGCTCATTTAACACCAATACTGCTTGCTATTCCATAGACTTTTAAGGAAATAATCTGTATTTGGTATGTCATAAAAAAAACTTAAAGATGTAACATAACCACTATATAGTTTTAAATCTTTTGAAGTATTTAAATACTTGAATAGTCTACATTCATTAGATGATTTACCATATTTATCTAGTCCAACTGTGATTATTCCTGTACAGTGAATAAGCTCCAGGTGATTTTGATACAGAGCAATAATTATATATCCAATTCAGTTTTGTTCTTTAAATTTCCTTTTTTTAATGTAGTTTTAAAAATTCAGAGGATCCCTAAAACTGTTCATTTCCCTCAACATCTTTCCAACAACTCAGAACTACATTCGTGATTTGAAAAATAAAACCTCTAATATCATGTATCACATATATTATTTTAGTAGCAAGTTTTTCACACTTCATCACTGAACCAAGGATTTTGTCATCTTGTGAAAGATAGCAAAATTGCCTACACTGGTGAGATTTGTAAATTGGAGTTGAATATGAAGGTAACATGAGGAGAAAAGCACATTAACCACCTCAGAGTTCAATCCAAGATTAACGCTTCATCCTGGATGTGTGTGAAGGGACGCTAACACAAACCAGAGACGCAAAACAAGGAGATGGGATGAGAAGATTCAGACAAGGAGGTTCGATGGCACAATACCTGATTAAGTGCAGCTGCTGAGAATGAGGAGCATAAAATGTCTTATATCTGAATTTAAGATAATAAATATGTTTAAAAAGATAACAGAATTTACTTTATCCTTAAACCAGATTCAAGGAGCTACTCTAGAGCCTGGTATTTTTATGCCTCTCCCCTCAAAAAAGAAAATACATTGGAGTTGTTTAAGCACAGGAAGCTTGTTTAACAATGGAGTAAGAGGATGCAGAGTGAGAACATGGCCCCAGCTGTCAGCCTATGCCAACCCCTTTATGCCTTCATTACTGGGAACTCACAGAGCTCTCTCAACAGTAGATCAGCTAAATTATCCCCTCTCCACATTCCCTAAAATGGCTCCCAACTACAGGCTCTTCACTCATCTGGCACTTTCTCTTTATGGCAAAAAAAGATCATCAATCTATATACTTGAATTCTTCTTTTTTTTGAAGAAAATAGATTTTAAATTTATTAGAGCAGCTTTAGTTTTAAAGTGAAATTGAGAAGGGGGTAGTTATTTCCCCTACATCCTCAGCCCACACACATGCATAGCCTCCCGATGATCATGTCCACCAGGTGACCAAGCTTGTTAAAACTGATAAACCTGTACTGATACATAATTATCATCCAACGTTTGTACTTTGCATTAGGATTTACTCTTGGTGCATTTTATAAGCCAGCAGGGGTTTATAGTAGACAATTTATAATGACGTGTATTTACAATGATAATACCAAAGTAGTTTCGTGGCCTTAAAAATCCTCTGCACTCTACCTTTCCCTATCCCTTTCCCCCATCCCAAACCTTTCCAACCTCTGATTTTACAATCCTCAGGGTAGCCTTTCAAACTACTCCTTTCACCTAGTAATGTGCACTTAACTTTCCTCCACATGTTTTCATGCCTTGATAGCTCATTTATTTTTAAGTGAGGAATAGATGTATCACAGTTTATTTAGTCCTTTACCTACTGCAGGACATCTTGATGCTTCCAGATTTTACGAATAAAGCTGCCTTAGATATCTGTGCGTAAAGTTTTGTGTGGACATAAGTTTTCAGCTCCTTTGTGTAAAAGCAAGAAATGTGATTGCTGGGTCACATAGTTAAGAGGCTGCTTAGTTTCCTAAGAAACTGCCTAACCCTTTCCACAGTGTCTGTATCATTTTTCATTTCCATAAGAGATGAAGGAGAGTTCACGTTGCCCTCCATCCTCACCAGGGTTCAGTATTGTTAGGGTTTTAGATTTTGGCATTTGGCATTCTAATAAGTGTTTAGTGGTATTTCCTTGCTGATTTCATTGGCATTACTCTGATTATAAATAATATGGAGCATCTTTTCATATTCTTACCCATCATCTTTTCATCTTCTCTGGTAAGGTGTTTGTTCAGGTCTTTGCCCTGTTTTTTAGCCAGGTTTCTCAACAATAGTATTTTCCGGTCTGTGGCTTCTCTTTTTATTTTTTTGACATTGTCTTTTGCAGAAAAGAAGCTTTTTATTCAATGAAGTCCAACTTACCAGCTTTGTCTTTCAGGGATCGCGGCTTTGGTGTTTTATCAAAAAAATCATCAGCATAACTAAGGTTACCTAGGTTTTCTCCTATGTTACCTTCATGAGTTTCGTGGGTTTTGTTTCACATTAAGGACTATGCTAAAGTCTATGTTTAGATTCATATGTTTGCATATGGATGACCAGTTGTTCGGGCACTATTTATTGAAATGACTGTCTTTTCTCCATTGTATTGCCTTTGTACCTTTGCCAAAAGTCAGCCAGTCACATTCATGTAGATCTCTATTCTTTTCCAGTCAACTGTTTGTCTAGTTTTCTCTTCCACCAGGACCACACTGCCTTGATTACTGCAATTGTATCGTGAGTCATGAAGTCTGGCAGTACTCATCTGACACCTTTGTTCTTCCATATTGCGCTGACTAGTCTGAGTCTTTTTCCACTCCACGTAAGATTTGGAAGCAGTTTGTCGATATGCACAAAATATCTTGCTGAGATTTTCGTTGGGCATGCATTGACTCTAAAGATGCATTTGGGAGAACTGAAATTTTGATAATATTGAGTCTTCCTATCCTTGAGTATGGGATATTTCTCCATTATTTATTCTTCTTTGATTTCCTTTTATAAGAATTTTGTGATTTTCCTCACAAAGATATTGTTCATATTTTGTTAGATGTATATCTAAGTATCTCATTTTTTGAGTGCTAATTTGAACAGTATTTTGTGCTTTTTAAAAATTTCAGATTCATATAAGGGTATAAATGATCATGTTGTGTTGTTTGCATTTGTTAGGTAAAGTTCAAGTTGTGGTTGAGCCCTTCACCCAGGTGGGCTGAATACCCTTACATTGGATGCATTAGGTGATAGCTTACCAGTCCCCTTCCTCCTCTCCTTTCCCCTTTCCATCCTCTCCTACTTGAATTGAATTGTGTTTGTCCTACTTGAATTGAATTGTGTTTTTCTCTCATGTAGGTGTAAAAACTCCCTTACTAATTGCTAGAATGTAGTATATAGGAAAATGATTGATTTTTGTACATTAACCTTGTATCTTGCAATCATGCTATATAGCTTATTAGTTCTAGAAAGGTTTTTTTTTTTTTTTTGACAGTTCTTTCAAATGTTCTACATGGGCAATCATGTCATCTGCAAATAGACACAATTAACTGAGTACTTAATATTAAACCAGTGTTGCCTACACTGGTTAAATCTCATTTGGACCTATTGAGTTGTTGAAAATTTTTGCACCTATGTCTATAAGAGATATGGTAGTTTTTGTTTTCCCCTTGTAAAATCTTTATTTGTCTTCACTGAATGAGCTAAAGAGTATTGTGCTGGTCTTTTATGTCACCTCTAAGCCTTATTCCACCAATTCTCTTTTAGTATCTTTAATAATAATAAAATTCCTAGTAGTTGATTCTTTTTGTATGTGTAGTATATTTTGACTCTATGCCTAAAGCTTTGTATTTAATGTCCCCAATGCCTTATTTAGTTTTTCTAACACCTGTTTAAGTATTGCTTTTAGATACGTAAATTTATCTGGCCTTTCTTGTGCTTTGTTCTAAATATCTGTCTTTAGAAGATTTATTTCTCTATATTTAAAAAATAAAGTCAAATCCTTTCCCTCTTTTCTTAGTTTACTGTAAAGTTGTCTACTCTCCTGTACTTAACCTTGCCATGAAATTAGATGCTTTCAACTACCTCCTCCTGAAGCTAAATATTTATTTTCTTTTCTCTATTCAGTGTGAAAATACTTTTTAGGAAAGTCATCAATATTTTCTGTTGCAGTTTTTGAACTCTGGTTCACTTTGGGTCCCTGAATATGGTTTATGGCCTGCCTATTTACTCAAAGCACTCTATGAAATGTCACCACTGCTTCTTCCTCAAATGGTACATGTTTAGTTTGACTTCCTTATAGCAAGTAATATCTCAATTTATTTATTTATTTCTTGAGACAAAGTAGCATTATGTTTCCCAGGCTGATCTTGAACTCCTGGTCCCAGGAGATATTCCTGTCTCTGCCTCCTAAGTAGCTGGGATTACAAGTTTACAAGTAAGGGCCACTGTGCCCAGCTTGATATCTTCACTTTAACAAATTTATAGATATAGACTCTCATACTAGAAATTTCATAATTACTCATATTTCTACACTTCCTGTAATTATCTATCTATTGCAGTATAACAATCTTAATTATATAAAGAAAAAGTGGACAAATGACCTGAACAGAAGTTTTTCAAAAGAAGACAGAAAAATGGCTAACACAAATGAAAAAATGCTCACCCTCACTAAGTGTCAGGAAAATGAAAATCAAAACCACAATGTGATTCTACTTTACTATTTTCAGAATGTCCATTATTAAAAATTATAAATATAATAGATGCTGCTGTGAATGAACAGAGAAAGGAACACTTAAACACTATTGGTGGGACTGTAAATTAGTACAATCTCTTTGGAAAATGGTATGGGGATTCCTCAAAGAAATAAATGTAGACTTACCACTCAATCTAGCAATTCCCAAGGAAAAGAAGTCATTTTATTAAAAAGATATCTGTACTTGAACGGTTATTGCAGCACAAATCATAATTGCAAAAACATAGGATCAATCTAAGCATCATCAATCCATGAGCAGATAGAGAAAATGTGACACACACACACACACACACACACTCCCCATGGAGTACTACTCAGCCATAAAAAAGAATTGAAATTATGTAATTTGCAGCAACTTGGATGGAGCTAGAGACCACCATTATTTTAATGGAAAAACAAATACCACATGTACTCATTAGTAATTGAGAGCTAAACAACAGGGACACATGGCCACAAAGAGATATAAAGAACATTTTGAAACAAAAAAAGGTGGGCAATGGGGGCAGTGCCTGTGGCTCAAAGGAGTAGGACACTGGACCCATATGCCAGAGGTGGCGGGTTCAAATCCAGCCCCTGCCAAAAACCACAAAAAAAAAAAAAAAAAAGAAAGAAAGAAAGAAAGAAAAAAAGGTGGACAATGGGAGAAGAGACACTAACTACCTGATTTAAGCATTAGGTAATACAGGTATCTATGTAACAAAAACAGTTGTACCCTCCTAAATATTTTTTAAATAAAAAATGATTTATACACTTATTCTCACATTTAACATGAGTCTTCAATACATCTGACTAAACTGGGCCTTTTTCTAAAAGTCTCGTGATCCTGCAAACAAATTACTGGCTAGGAGCTCCTGTCTCTCTTGAGACACACATTGGGGAGGACTCACTCAAAGATCACTCAGGTTATAAATAGAATTCAGTTCTTTATAATTGAAGAACTGAGGGCTTGAGTTCCTTGCTAGCACACCTGCAAGTCTTACTAATTACTGGTATTTGATAAGAAAACTGATCTGATTTAATAAAAACTTTATTATTTAGCTAATCTCCACAAGCATTTTGTATGTGCAAGACCAGCTTTAAATATATGTTTTACTGATTTTTGTCACAGAAATACTGTAAGATAAGTAGTATTTCTTTCTCTGTGTTACAGATAAAAACACTGACAGAAATAAGGTAAGCTAATTGCCCAGGATAACATAGCTCATAAGAAATGTAGCCAGGATTTGTGAATAAGGTTTTTGAATCAAGAAGCCATATTTATAACCCCCCACCATCATGGATTTTTTTAAAGAAATCATTTATTCTTTCACATTGGAAAAGTGGGAGGAGGCTTGGGAGAATGTTAACAGTTTTTAGGTTTGGAAAGAAAATTCATAAGCAAATATTATTCAGTGTTTTCTTTCTAATTCTACTAGGCTTTGAGTCATCCATAAAATCAACTCAGACATCAAGGCTGCTAAGTGCTGCCCTTACTTCTCACGTATTTTAATACAACAATCTTGGGAAAGATGGTTGAGTCATGAATCCACCTGTAGTGTGATAGAAGCAGTGAGGTAAAGAGTGAAGTGAAAGAAGCCTCAACACAGACCCACGGTAGCCCAGAACATTCTGCTTATGCACGTGGAATCTGATATGCTTCCTTGACCTCCTCACTAAGTAAGTTACTAAAGTAAGTTGTAGTCTAGTCATGTCCCATCGCCATTTCCTACCCTTGGGCCCAAATATAGTCATTGTCTCTGTGGCCAGATACGCCCAGACACTGGAATATCCTGCTCTGAGACCACAGATGGGCTGTTAATATCACTAGTTTGATTATTATAAGTAGAGGAAAGGGATTTTAGGAATTACTTCATGAGTATGGATATTGCATCCACTAATGTAGATTATCTAATGTGGACTGTGCTAACTAGGATGGTCAACATCAAATAGATAGTCCAGACACTGGGGCAGCTAGCAGTATAACAATGTAACCTCTCTAAGCTTGTTTCCTCATTTTAAAAGATGAAGCATGCTGGCTTAATATTAAATGTCAATGTATTAGAAATTAAATAAATGGATATTGAAAAAACTTAACTCAGACATGGGCATCCTGACAAAGCAGAAGAGTTTAATATATGCAATTATTAATATTGGCCTTTATAATATTGCCATGAGAATTAGATACAATTTTATTTATGTCATATTTTATTTTATTTATTTATTTTTTGCAGTTTCTGGCCAGGGTTGGGTTTGAACCTGTCACCTCCGGCATATGGGGCCGGTGCCATACTCCTTTGAGCCACAGGCGCCGCCCAATTTATGTCATATTTTATATAATGTTTAGCTTGATAAAGTATATTTATCATTATAATATTACTTAATTTACTTTTATAATTATTATTACAATATTGTAGCAAACGTCTACTAAGTGCTTATTTTACGGCCAAGTTCTTTGTAATCACTACAGAAGACTTTCCAAGTAAAACGTTGAAAATAGAGATTCTATATAGGTACCAAATATTACTGGAGAGTCTGCCATTATCTTATTAATATTTAGAAACAACCTGAATCCTAGTTATAAGATTTCTGTATGGTATGGAGATTATGGCATAAGAGGGCTTTCGTGCAGGTCAACCTTTCCTCAAGAAGCAGTTTCAGACATTTTCAAATAAAGTCATGATAAAATATGTGAACATATAATCAAACGAAATGTAAGAACTCATTATTGTATGTATTAGTAGAGAATTGGAAGTTTCAGGGACCAATTCTGTAATCCAAATTCTTCAGTTCATGAATGTTATTTGGCACCAACTGGTAGGGATTTTATGAGCAAAGTCAAACATCAAAGGAGATACTGCGAGATCTTGTTTAACAACAAGTGTAGATGGAAGAGAATACCCATCACTGATGACATTTATTTTTATATTACTGGGATTTGAGGACACACTCAGTTAACTATTAAGGTTAATGTTAAAACACAAAGGATATAGTTTCAATCTGGAAGAAGGTAGTTATTGTCCAGCAAATATTGCAATGTATGAAGTGGCTACCGGTAGCAGCGATATCTCTTCATATAGCCAGCCAGACAAGATGGCTTGCAGAGGTGAAAACATGACTGAGTTTTCAGCGTGTTAATTAGTGTTTTTCTCATTAGCCATTGAGTAATGGATAGTTTCTTCTTGTATGTCCAGGAAAGAAAAATGGACATACTCTCTAGCTTAGTTTTAGGTTTAATATTTGTATGGCTTCCATTCACCCAAAGCAAGTTTCATCAAAATCATTGAGGATGACTGAATTATTCCCTGTTATTCTACTAATGGAAGAGATAATGAGCTTAGGGTAAGTAGAAAGGAAGATAAAGAGAAGGGCCTAGATATGCCAAATGGAGCCCCCAGTTAGTATGTCAGAGTTGACTGAATATCAGTCTGATAAACATAGTTGGTTCCATAAATCCACACAGTATTTAAAGCATTTTATCACAGCTTATTAGACTGTGATAAAATATATAGTTCAGTAGATGTCCTCATATATTCTTGAAATTACCAGCACCCATTTATATGGAACCTGTACTACCAGTTTTAATTAACTGAAATCATCTGCTTGGAATTATGCTCTCAATTTAGCTCACATTTCAATCTCCATAAATTCTTTCTCAGCACTTACTCTGTAGAATGCAAATGGGTCCCATGCCAATCCCCAGGAATGTCTAATGGCACTAAGCAATGGCACGTTGTTGAGCATTCTGCAGTCATACAGTGTTGGGGGTACTATATTAAACTAGCTTTGTTGTGTTGATCTAACCTGAAAAACAAACAAAATTTTCATTCACACTGAATTTGTCAGCTCTTGTTGTCAGAACTGTACTAATATTTGAATCAAAGATACTTGACTTGACTAAAGGAAATTATGTTTTATTTCCATATTACATAAACAAGTAATACTTATTTTTATAAAATTGTGGGTGAGATTTATGATATCTTTCTTAGTATACATTTTTTTTTGTAATATGGTATCTGATGCATTTATCTAGATAAAAGAAAATAGTATTGTTAATGTATATATTTAGGTCATAGCAATATTCTTTACACTTCATTTTCTTCTTGGCCCATCTTTAAAAATTAAAAATGAAATAAATGTTTTTAAATCTCAATAACATTTGTGATGTTGTTATATTGAAGAATGTCAAATGATAAGCATATAATATATATGCAAATCCTAATGATCAACTAGGATAATTAGGATTTAAGTAAGTTGAAAAATGTATAATATCTAGCTTTCAGAGTAATCAGTTTAGGTGGGGTGATTCAGGAAGCTAATATTGTTCGAAAACTCCTTTAAGATTTTACTGAGTAAAGTTTACAAGTGAGGACAAGGTAGTTATTGCTTCCTTTTTTACCACATGCCCTGTCTACCAAGTCTACAATGAAGGAAGTACATCTTAAGTTTTGCTGCTTTTAATTTTGCAGACAGACCAAGAAAGCCAGAGCTTTTGTTTAAATTTGTCTCTGCATTAACGTTTTCTGTTTCCTTTGTGACTGTCATCATTCCATGGATAGTTCTCTGCAAACAGTAGGTGCTTAATAAATATTATTGGCTAACTATGTAATTAAATTGATAGTATATATTCTTATTTCTTTTGCTTCTTGGCAAACAGACTAAAAGAATACAATGAGCTAATTTGCATTACATGGGTGAGCACAGAGAGTGTTTAATTCAGTCTAATGTTCTTTCCAAATGGTTCAATATTTCCTTGAATTGAGCCTCTTTTCATGATCAGGCAGAGTGAGTAAGATGCTCTCTGGGAATAAAGTGTTCATCCATGTGATGAAAATTAACTCCTTCAGAGCGCCAGGGAATTAATGGTAAATTATTTCTTCTATGGTATCAAAATGAATCAAATTGCCAATTAATCATTTCCCAGGGTGTGCCAAACTACAAGTTGCATTTTTTAAAAAAAATTCTTGGGAAGATAGTCTTTGCCACCTTTCTAGTTTGCCATCCTGCTAGTTCTAGTAAGTATTTCCTCCCTCTCTTCTGCTCTTTGCTTTAACCTTGTCTAGCCCGGAATTTGGATGTGTGTGTGGAGTGAAGGGTGTGAATATCTCTCAGGTAAACATACTGGCCTGTAACATCAATTGGTTACCTACACAAATAGCATTTCCCTTTGTAATGCTGGCAGAGTCCTGCTTTTGTTCCAATTTTAAATCTTGCCTGTGTGACCCAGGTAAGCTGATGGCTTAAAGCCAGCCATAGTGGTTTCATTCCCCTTCTGATAGAAAGGATTAGGTGTGGCCATTATGACCCACTATGCTCTTGGGATGTGAAAAGTTTGGGGGGACAAATATTTGGTAAAATTTTACTCACGGATAAAGCATAACTCAAGGAATTAACAAATTCTTTTCTACTACAGGATTTCCAACCTCAGTAGCCATCTTGCCACCAAGAGAGGAAACAGGTTTGGGATGAGGCTAACACTGCAGGCCATCCCACAGAGAGATGCAAGGAACTCTGACCTTGAAGATATTGTGGAGCCCTCTGATGAGGCCAAACCTCAGCTCTAACTAGTAAGAGGAGTAAATGGAAAAAAATAAGAAAACTTGTAGAATATCTTAGAAACAGAATTTCACCAGTTGAGAAAAAGTTGTCTGCAGACAAATGACACATCTCCTCTGGGCCTATTTTAGACCACAGGGCATAGATACATGGGTTGATAGGATCTCAGAAAGATGCTAAAATGGTAGATTCTCCTCAAAATAAGATCCCTAACCACAGATTGTATGTTGTTCTAAAGATACTCACCAGAGTAGGCATTTGTCACCATTATTTATCACTAATTATTTAATTATTCCTGAAATTCACTCTTTTTAAAAACTGAAATGTATTTATATCTAATGTTTTGAAAGATTTTTCAGGGGAACTTCAAGACATCAATTGCTAAAAGGAAACTTAATTGCAAGGCATAGCCAATAACTTTATCTTAAGATCTATTGTGTGCAGAGAATACTTTTTCAAATGGAGGTCCCCATGATGAAACAGAAGGTACATTATTGCAACTAGATTAAAAGAATCTGAAAAAAATATGGCATTATTCAAGATAAATGAACATATTATTTGATACAAACTTGTCAGGAATAAAGAAGGGAATCAGTTAGGAGGGTATGAAAGAGAGGGAAAAAAATTGCCTAGTGCTTCTATGGAGAGACTATTTCTTATTTCAATAGCAGCTGAAGAAATAATGTGTACTTTAAATTCTTATCTAAAGATCACAAATCCAGTTTTCAGATAAGTGGCCCAACAGTTAAATATTAGAAGAGAGTAATATCATAATGACACATCAGATGGAAGACAAGCACATTCCCTAGTCCTATAAATAGTAAAACATATTCATCTGAACATTGGTCATTTCAGATGAAGACTGAAAGGTCTGCACAGTGTTTTCTTAACATTGAAAGTTAGAAACAAGTAGTGGTTAAGAACAAAAGAATCACTATGTGCTTTTACAATCTTAGAGTTATTTAAGTGATTAAATAGTATTAGTTGACACTCATGAATGTTTTTGGTTTGCGATAATGCCAAGTGAAGAGCCCAATAGAATGCTCACTGACCAGCATCCTGTTGACCTTGGCAACAAAGCAGAATGGCATTCACAGCTTACTTCTATCTGTAAAATAGTAATAATAATAATGTTGTGTTCTTTCTTTAGAACAATCACATCTTTCATTGCTCCTGGCTGTGTGAAATACTATTATAGTTGAAAGACAATTTGCATAATGCTTTTGAAGGGCTTAATAGCTATAATAATTTTAATCTATATGAAATGTTTATACTATATAAGAAGCTGAATTTTATGTGAGAGAGAATTATTAAGGCATACCATATAATCAAGAGAAGGATTGTAATAAATGTGTAGGTGACTCTTGAGGGTTTATGTTTCACAAATGGGCTTGAGATTTTCCTATATTGAATTAGCCCATGGATCCTTTTGGAAAAGAGTTATTTGAAAACTGAAGTCTCTTTATCATGGTTTGTCCTAAAATTGGTTTGGTGTCCTCAGTGTGACACCTGCTGTAGTCTTAGGAATTTTAACTCATATCATATGAAAGGCTCTCTGTAGAGAACATTGCTTTCCCTTTGTATCCTTCTGTTGATCTGGCAGGACCTTTTCTTCATCCCAGAGCTTTAAATAGCTAATAGGAGCTAATGGCACAATTGTCCCAATATGATACAAATCTATAATATGTATAAATATATACAATATCACTCACCTCTCATACATTGAATGGTGAATTTGGCAATTTGGTATTAGTTACAATAATTAGGAAAATGATCTATGGGATACAATAAACTTCCTTCCTCTTTACAATAAGTTGGGTAGGAACTTTTCTGAGTATCCTCCCTCTAGATCTAGATGCTTAAGAAACAGAATCTTGTGTCTGCATCTAGAACCAACTCTATTCGTTAACTATGTAACCTTTCTGTTCTTGGCCTTAGATTTTTTCTGTATAAAGTGTAATATGGTAATAAGAAGAATGACACAGAATTATGGTGATGATTAAACGTTTTAATGCATGTGAAGGTGCCCAGAACATTATTTATTTATTTATTTATTTATTTAGAGACAGAATCTCACTCAGTCATCCTGGAGTTAACTGCCATGGAGTCATAGCTCACGGTCACACTCTTGGGCTCAAGAGATCCTCTTGCCTCAGCCTTCTCAGTAGCTAGGAATACAGGGGCCCACCACAACGCCTGGCTAGTTTTCTGAGAGACAAGTTCTTGCTCTTGCTCAGACTGGTCTCAAACTGTGATAGATAGACATTGCTGTCTACTATCTGTCTACTGACTATATAACATGATGACATATTCTTAAATATTTTTGATGAATCAACTTTGTTTACTCATTCAAAATGAATTAAATTTCAAGCATCAGTGAAAAATGATAGTATCTTGGGCAGCAACTGTGGCTCAAGGAGTAGGGTGCCAGCCCCATATACTGGGGGTGGCAGGTTCGAACCCGGTGCTGGCCAAAAACTGCAAAAAATTTAAAAAAAAAAAAAAGATGGTATCTTTTCCATTGTCTAAGTGCTTCAGAACTTTCTGGAAAAATTAATAAACAAATAACTACATATCAACCTGTATCCATATATGCTTTTATTATTTTTAAATGAAAGAATAGCTTCAAAAAACCAAAGCAAGTAAGCAAGCTAAAGCAAGTAATTTAAACGTCTTATTTGGTTTTGTTCTTTATAGCTCTACACACAGAACAATTTCATGGATGTTTTGCACTAATTTCAGAAGGTGTTAAATTTTGCGAGCAATTGCGTTTGTAGTCAATGTATATGAAAATGCCAAGTCAGAATTCTACCATGTATTATACATGTGAAATGTAGGATTTATCATTTACCAACACATGAAAGTGTGAAGAATACAATGCCAGAAAAAATAGAAGGCATACAAACACAGGTGGATGAAGAGTAATTCTATAGTCCTAAACTCTTATCACAGGAGTCATAAGAAATATTCTTGATTTGCAATAAGAATGAAGAAGGGAAATGTTTCTTATCCAGTGCTACAGACATTTAAACTCAAATAAGATTACTTTAATGGGCTTTTACAAATATTTTATATTGTTTTACCTTTGCTTTCCTTTTATTTATTTAGATGCATTGCTAACTATTTTATGGTTTTATGGAAATTTATATTCTTTATAGAGATAAAACCTGGGCATTTTAATACACAGTCTAGTTAAGACTTTAAATGCATATAAAGTTTCAAATATACTTGCCCTACGCCTTATAGATCTTTGTCATTTCTTCTGGTTGTTTGCATTTGGCAGCACTGAGACAAATGTTGCCATGAAAGGACGCTCTGCGTAGCACAGCACCCATTTCAATGAAGATGTTATATGTTTATTTGAAATGAAGCTCTCCTTGGTTTCCAGACCTACGCTATGGTGCTTCTGTGAAGCAACAGCAGTATTTCACCTGAGATAAGGCTTCACTTCAAAGAGCACTGAAGTAGCTTCTGAAAATATCTCTTGTACAGTATCACAGGAGAAGTAGCACTGTGCAAATATACATAATGAATGTAATAACTTCAAGAGATAAGATACATTTACTGTAATGTATAGAATAGTGGTTCTCAACCTTCCTAATGCCATGGACCTTTCATACAGTTCCTGTGGGTCGTGACCCACAGATTGAGAACCGCTGGTATAGAATAATGCCTGCACATATTAAAATATGTAATCTATACATTTGGGCATTATGATCTTTCCTATTTTGTACAAATAACTCATTTTTCTTTTTAGTATATAAACATGATACTAACATGTCCTTTCAACACTACTCCTTTGGCTGAGACAGTACCTAGAACATAGCAGCAATTTATGTAGTATTAATGTTTCTGAATAAACAAATAAATAATCTATCAGAGCACTATCCAGGGATACATATGCAGGGCAAAAAGAAATGTTATCAGATTGAAATTGCCTACATGGATGTGTCTACTTGCCAAATGAGTCTGGTAATTTTCTAAACAGAGATAACGTGTAAGAATTATGTTTTAAACTTCTTAGAATAAAAAGCAAGCCAAATATGCTTTTCTTCTAATCGAATGTTCTCTGTCTTAACCAAATCAGAGGCCCTCAACCTTTAGTCCATATAAAAACTACCTGGATATCTACTGAATCACATTTTGAAACTTTTAATTGTGTATAAGTTTAGTAAAGACAAAATAAATACCTGTTTACTCATACCCAGCTTAAGATCAGATGTGACTTTGAATCCCCCTGGTATGTTTATCCCTGGGACACCATGTCCTCTCCCTATCAGACAAGACCATTACCCAGGGCTCCATTTAGTCATCCCATAGCTTTTCCTTATAGTTTATCTAATATGAATGTACGTAGTGTCTATCAATGAAAAGTTATTGAAATGAATAAATAAATATGCATATATCCTTTAGTGCTTAGATGTCCTAGTTTTGACCTTTATATAAATAAGAAGGATTAATTTTTAAATATATATTTCTGGTACCCACCCCCATATGTTCTGTTTAGGGAGGGTGGGAGGATGTTAAGGTACCTGTATTCTCGGGTGGTTCTGAGGTAGGTGGACTCTGGGCCACACTGTAACATATACCACATCAACCAATCAAGGTGTTTATGGGTAAAGATAGAGTTAGAAGGAAGTAATGATTGATGGCTATATACGTGTGGATTATTACAGACAGGGACATCAATCTTCCATCTGTTTTAACAAAGATTGCCAGTTTAGGAGACTATGTGGTATAGAGTGGTTAAAATAGTCTTTGTAACATAATGCCTGAGTTTAAGTCCAGGTTATGACACACATTGGCTGTATAATCTTGGACAAATTACTTAACCTACATATGTGTCAAATTTTTCTTTAGCTGAATGAATATAATCCCAGAATCTACTTATAAGGATGATGTAGGATTAGTTTATAAAAGTGAGATGTTTAGAACAGTGTCTAGCACATGGTAAGCACTAAATTATCATTACTATTGTCAGCACTCCCTAAGATGCCATTTTGCTAGCCTCTCTTCAGTACTTTATTGTGAGACCTTTTTTCTTATGTTTTTATATTACTATTTGGGGTAACAATTTTCATTTTATAAGTACAGAACTATTGTCGAATGGCTATAGATTTGCATCTTCAAGTGTCACTTTTACTGGCAATAAGAATATCAGTGCCAAAGGGGTGTGTCTAATGATGTCTTGCCCTCTAAACGTGTCCCCCAACAAACTGAGGCAGAATGTGCCATTAGGACCTGCACCTTCTGTAACATCTCACTGACTTAATTTCACCTAAGACAGCCACAACGACAACCTGTAAGAAAGAATTCACGTATCTGTTCCCTTTACAGCTTCTCCATGGAAACTAAAAGCTATGATCTCGTTATTATTAAGTTTGTTTTTGCTCATGTTTTTCATATGGACCATGCTTTGTACTATAAAGGCAACTGAATACAGCTGGTGAATATATTCAGACTTTTCATTAGAATCTTGGAAGAATGCACATTAAATGATTAGAAAGTGTCTGGTTAAAAAAGATGAAGATTTTACATCTTTTGTATTAACCTGATGTAGTTGAAGAACATTCTCCTTCATAAAGTATTACAAAAATGGAAAAGCAAGTATCCAATGTATTCAATATGAATATTAAACCAATTGATAAACAACTACATGCTCACATAAGAAAAACACATTTAAATTCAAGTGGGCAGCAGGTGGCAGGGAGAGAGCAGGGGAGGGAGGGGATTAGTAAGCGTTCATCTAATGCGCACAGTGGAAGGGTTTACAGCACACCTCTGAGTGAAGGGCTCAACAACCTGGACTTTGACTAACAAATACAAACATTGTAACCTAATCGTTTGTATTCACATATTAATCATTAATCTGAAATATAGTAAAATAAAATACTTACTGAATTTTGACTAATAAATACAAACATTATAACTAAAAAATAAAAAAAGGAACTGTCTTGTGAACTAAAGTCCCCCCTTGATGCCACAGGCCCCGTGCTGCATGATATTTAATAGCCAAGAACTCTGACCACGGTGGTGTTCTCCTGGGTCTTACAATCCATTGTTCAGGAAGTGAACAGACAAGTACACACACACAAATACTTTCTTACCAGTCGCCACCTTCTTCTTTGGAAAAAGTGCATTTCTCTTCACATCTTTTGTTTCATTAAGTGGTCTGACCAAGGAACCTTATGCATTTGTGTCAATTACTGTACGATTTTACCATGCAAGACCAGTTACTATGGAGGCAGTTAAACTTTACTCAGAATAGCTAATATAACAATTTTCTCAAGTTCTCCTTCCTCAAACAAACCTGCTCGCATAGACAATTCTTCCAGAATATGGAAGGTGAAATAGACTCAACATCTTGTTAGTGTTTGGTCATTAGAAATTTGTATTTTACCATAGTTTATTTACACCAAAATGTATTGGAGAATTAGTATTAATAGGGTATAGTGTAAAATCTAGTGGCAACAGAAACAAGATTATAAGATTTGACCGGGAAATTATGCCAAGAAGGAAGAAATCAATGAATTCCAGCCCAACCAAGGAATATGGATTTTGATCATCTTTGGAAATTTTTGAAGAGAGCAGCGACATTCATCAGGATTGAACTTCACAGAGATACTGACTTAGCAGTCTATAGAATGAATGATTTTCTCAAAATACTTGATTTCATTTTTAAAAAGCACTGAAGAACAACCCAACACTTTAACACTAGTCTGTTTTGATCTATCATCTGCCTCCTCACAGTCTGCAGAGTGGAGTATGTCTGGATCAAGCCATGTGATTCCCACACAAGAGAAAATCTTATTTAGATTTTAAATCAACATATATTAATTATAGACTCAGCATGGGTAGGCAACATCCATTGGTGGGTGTGTTCATTAACTATTAAACAGCAACTTATTTTTTGAGTACCCACTGTGTGTAGTGCCACCATTCTATACACTGGCAGGTACAAGTAAATAAAACAGACCAAAATCCCTGCCCATAAGGAGAAGACATTCTTGTGGGGAAGGAAAAATCAATGGAAAAAAATGTATGTGTGAATTATACAGTGCATTAGAAATAACAACTGGGGTTGCTTGGGAAAAGGAGGTAGGGAAACTAAACAAGGAACATCAGAATAGTGGTGACAGAAAGTTACTATTTTAAATAGAGGGGGAGTGAATAAAAAGACTGTACTACAAAGACCAAAATCTCACAATACATGGGGATGTATTTAACCCTCCTAGTACACATGCACATATACCTGAATATGCATATTTAACGTTTTACAGTAATTTGATGGATGCTATATATCCTATCCTCCTGCTGTTAGGAAAGTCAGACATTTCCTTCTTTTTTTAAATGACATTGTTGCTCAATCAGAAATTGGAATGTTTCTTGAGCAGCCAAACAACTTGGATGTGATTCCCAGAGCCTATCAACTCCATAGCAGCCAGGCTAAAAGCAAATTTGCATTTGGCATAGTCTAACTATATATGAGCCACAGTCAATACTTTCATCAAGTGTCTTTTAGGAGTATATTTTGCAGCTCAGACGAGCAGTGATACTCACAATCATATATTCTAGAGAAGCCAATTGAGATTCATCACTTCCAAAAATGATCTAAGCCAGAGTCTTCCCAACTGTGTGGTGCAGATCTCTGTAGGAGTAAATCCCGGTTAGTAAATAGCATGCTTGCTCTTTTGTCCATGGCAGATTTTGCTAATAAGTCATGACAGTTTTTGCCACAGAATACTGAGAGTGCCTCAAAATTTTTCTCAAGTTAGCCTTCTGGGCAGCCAACACCAGTCTAACTGAGATGACTTTTATGATAAAACAGAGAAAATCTTCAGTCGATGGAGATTAAAAGCTCTTTTTAAACATCGATTCTACCCATAGGTCCCCTACTGTTCACCTCCATGTGGACAAGGGATGATCCTCCAAGTGGGTGAGAATCTAATTCAGCTCCTTAATTTCCATAACAGAATGCAACCTTGCTGCCAGACCATCTGGTATCTTTTCGATCATCACCATGGACTATAGATGTGCCAGGTACTTGCCTGAGAGCTCAATCTTGAAATGACTATTTTTTAGTTCCAGGCAAAATTTGGTTGAAGCAAATGTTTCTCATAAATATCGATCTAAAAGACATGATACCAATTCATTTCTCTAGGTAGGCTTATGTTAGGGCATTGGAAAACAATGCACTTGGGCTTGATTCTGCTTAGTGGTGATTTGTAGCAATTGATTCCTCCATCAGCTTTCCAATTTTACCAATGTAAGTGATAGCTGAATGACAAGGCTATTTTTGTGCAGATATTAAACCTGTTGGCATCCAACATCTTTTTTCATGTGATAAATTATAACTAAGCTAAAAAATAAGAAAATATTTATTTTCCCTGAAAGCAAATGTTTTTCCCCTCTCTGCTTAGAAGAAGCCACATTATCTCAGCTTGTTTCTTACCTCTACCACTAAGCTCAACTCTGGATTTAATTTTCAGTTGTGGTACAAATCTCCTCCATGATTTATAAGTTAGCTCTCATTTTTCCTGCTGACTGTTGTGTATATTGATTCTGATCTTTAAAAAATAACGTGTGAAGAACGTCGGTTTTATTTTAGACATCTCCAATATATAAGGAAATGGGCATGTGTATATTGGAAATGAATATACTTTAGTTTATGGACACTTCTAATGGATACAAGTGTCCTAAAAGACACTTGATGAATGCTGAACCTCCAGTGTCCTTTCCAGGCTTCTGTAACCACTGTCCAGCTGTTGAGAAGATTACTGCCGGCTCATAGTTCTTTCTCTCATTGAGAACTGCCTCACCCATGGCCATGTCCTTCCTAGACGAGAACTCATGCTCAGCCACCAGATGCTACAAGGAGTAAAGGCTCTGTCATTTATTTCAAATTGGACCAACTCTGTGAAACCATTCCAGCTCTAGAGCTCTACACGCAATCACATGAGGCCTTGCCTGCAGCCACTTGCTATGCAGGCTTTGCCCTCTGCTCAGTCTTGCCCCTCTGACTGCATGTAGGTTAATCTTCCAAGAGCCCTACTACATAAACCTTCTACACAAAGGTTCCCCATCTCAGAGAGTTTTGTGAAAGCCTAATCTAAGCCAGCATCTCAGTTTCTCTTGTTTTTATGTTTGTTTTTAGATAGTAAATATCATTTCGTAGACAAAGACAAGTCTACACAAAATATTAATGAATCGGTTTATTTGTTGAGTGGTATTTCTTTTTCTAATGTAGCACTTTTTTTCCAAATAGTACTGCGGACCCATTAAATTAGTTCAACCTACCTGTTATTTTTACTTTTTTTTTTTTTTTTTTGTATTATTTGGCATTCATTGAGGGACAAAGAACCAGGTTACACTGATTGCATTTGTTAGGTAAATTCCTTCTTGTTACTTTAAATCAATTTTTCAAAGCAGGTTTTCAGGGTCTGTATAAAATGAAGAAAGATATTAGAAAGCATTGTTTTCATTTGGTTTGTTTTTGCTAGAACTTAAAGAAAAACTACATATGATTAGGTGATGAATAAAATGAAAGAAGATATTCTGTGTATGAATAAATTTCTTCTGTCAGTTAATAAAATGTTTATGTTATAGCAACATGCATGTATATTTTATCTTTGAAATAGGAAAATTGATTGTAAATTTAAGAAATTACACTTCTGTTTATATTTCTAGTCCAAAAATACCATTTATAGTAACAGCTTAACATTTAGTTGATTTTTTCTATTGATAAGTAAAGTTTTTACTTCTAAATGGACTTGGCATGTTTTAAGTAAGTGTGTTGATAAGCAATTTTGTTTGTTTGTTTTTTGTTTTTGAGAAGAAGTCATGGTCTGTTGCCAAGCATCATTATAGTTCACTGCAATCTCACACTCCTAGCTTAAGTGATCCTCCTGGCTCAGCTTTCCAAGTAGCTGAGGCTCATTTTTCCTTTTGTAGAGATGGAATTTTGCTATATTGCTCAGGATGGTCTTGAACTCCTGATCTTCTCATCATGGCTTCTCAAAGTGCTAGGATGATAGACATGAGCCACCATGCCCAGCCTAAGAAAACATATTTAAAATGAGAAATATGGGGTGGCACCTGTGGCTCAAGGAGTAGGGCGCCGATCCCATATGCCGGAGGTGGCGGGTTCAAACCCAGCCCCGGCCAAAAACCACAAAAAAAAAAAAAAATAAAAAATAAAAATAAAATGAGAAATATATCCCCAACACCTTCTACCATTTACCTTGAGAAAATTTTAAGAAGAATATAATTTAAAATATTTAAGTTTAAAGATTTTTTCAACAACAAGTATATTAAGATATTTGCTAACGGTTTATTTATCATAAATGTTAAAATTAAGCTTCTTTTTAAGCCTTACTAAGCCATGCAGTGGGAGGTGAATGGTGGGGGACATTATGCATTGAGGATACATCCGGACTTCATATTATCTTTTTGTCTGCTTTTAGGTTTTATATAATAAATACATACTTGGTTCGACACCCCTACAATTATATTTAGTGACTCCTTAACAGACCCTCATATGGCTGTACCATCCTTTATTTAAATAATTCACTATAGATCCATATCTAGCTCCATATTTTTATTACTATAAAAACACTGAAGTGCAAATATTTCAATACATGTCTTTTGCATACTTGATTATTCTCTTAAGGTAAATTCCCAAAGGTAAAATTTGTAGGTTACAGATGCATATCTTTGAGATTGAAAGCAAAATTTAGAAAGCAATATAGAAAAAAATAGATTACCTTTAAAACTGCAAAAAAAAATTTAGAAAAGCTCATTTTCATATAACTGAATTATTATTTGGGACTCCAACTCAGAGAAGATTAAATGATGATATGACAATCAACCAATCAACAAACAACAGTATTTGTTCAGCACTGCATTACATATTGTACATATTATAAGACAATAGTTTTGAAACCTTTTGTTTTCCTAGGCTGCCTTCTTAAGAATTATTGAGGAAACCAAAGTCCTATTTTTTTTTTAACATGGGTTATATTTGTTAATATTTACCATTTTAGAGATGAAAGCTGAGAAGCTTTAAATTATTTATACATTAATCTGTTTAAAAATGACATTAATAGTTTCACCATATGTTATACTAAACAACTTTTTAAAAATAAAATGTTATTTTCCAAAACAAAATATAATTAACATTAAGAGTGACATTGGTTTACTATTATCCAAATTTTTTTAGGGTCCTCTTTAATAGAAAATATCTGGATTCCCGTAGCTACTTCTGCATTGAATTTCTTGTTTCATTTTTTGCTTAAAACATATGAAGAAATTCAGCCTTTCATAGATACATAGTTGAGGAAAAAAGTATGTTTTATAGCCTTTTCCAATTTATTGAGGGTAGTTAATTTAATACTGTACCAAACTCAACACATGATAGTTTCTTAAATGAAAGTTGCAGTGTGAAATATGAAATCATATAAAACAAATAATTTGTCATACATTGTTTTGTAAAAATCCATTTGTTTATCTTTAGTTTGAAGAAACTTCAGAATATCATTTGTTAGTCATTTAGAGCAGATCCTTCCCTGGGTTATGCACCTCTTCCTAATGTTGATGGAGTATCCTTTTAATGTGGTAACAGCTTCAACAACAACAGATCATGTTTGTTGCTATCACACCAGTCTCATCAGAAAAGTCTGTAGTATTGGAATGCTGTCAAGGTCATGTTGGCTGATACGAGTACTCCAAAATTATAATTTATACTCAAAATTTCAAATTTTGTCATTGGCAAAAATGTACTATTGTTTTTCTTAAAGTGACAGACTCATTCTGAAATTCTCAAGAATTTGTCAAATATTCAAGTCTGAATAAGGGTATCATAGTTTATCAGTTCTTTCCAATAAAAATCGAACTTAAACAATTGCTTTTCCATGAGACAACCATCATAATTCAGTATGTGGAGATGCTTTGTAAGTATTTCCATTTCATCAAACAGACTGTTAAAAAGATATGATCTGTGGCTGAGATACAGAGAATGTATTGAAGGGCAAGAAGAAGACCTTGGGAGGACAAGTTGGAAAGCTCTTGCTATAGCTTGGGCAAGAGATGATGATAGCCTAGAGTAGGATAGGAGGACAGCTCAACAGATGTTTGTTGGGTGTCTAGTGACCTGACACCCAACCTGAGACATTGGCCAGCAAGGGAGAAGGTGCTGAGGAAAGAAAGAGAAACTTACATCAAACTCAGTACATAAAACTGGAAGGCTGTAAATGTATACACTGTTCCACGTGCCTATATTGGTAGTGTGAGAACAATGCAGCACCTGCCCAGTTTCTCAGACTCTTTTTATTGTGTACATAACACAGTATATGTACAAGGAGGCACAGCAGTTATTAGCACACAAGGTAATTAGGACT
This sequence comes from Nycticebus coucang, assembly GCF_027406575.1. Classification (NCBI taxonomy): domain Eukaryota; kingdom Metazoa; phylum Chordata; class Mammalia; order Primates; family Lorisidae; genus Nycticebus; species Nycticebus coucang. Next base: position 24,889,679 of record NC_069780.1, read on the forward strand.
CAAGGTTAAGAATGAGAGAGGAGGGATTACAGCCCCAGGAAGGTTGAGTAAAGGGTAAGCAGGGACATAAGGTGATGGAACATCTGAGGTGGCCAGATAATGGTGCAACCGGAAGAGAGCAAGTCTCATCTCCTCAGACAGACCTCTCAGCTTCTCTAGCCCAAGCTACTAGTTGATAGTCTCAGCTGCCTGCACTGCTGATTTCTCCAAGCAGGGATAGTCACACAGACATTCCCCTGACTGGGCACCTTCTGACTCCTTTCTTCTCAATTAGGAGTACAGAGGTGGCTGCCTACAGGCTTCACCAGGGCTTTTTTCCATGAGATCTCAGCCTACCTATTCCCATAGATGTTTAGGAGTTGAAATCCTTAGGACTTAGGTGACTGAATGAAGGAGCTGGGGAGAGGGTGTGTCCAGGACGCTTGTCCCCTTCCTGTCATTGGCAGTTGGTTAGATTGTGCTATCACTGAGATTAGAGGTGTGGGAGTTGGAGCAGGTTTGGGAAGGGTGCAGGCAGGAGAGAGGTGACACATGACACGTATATTTTTTAGTAAGATGAACGTGATAAGTTTGTAAGAGATCTTGGGGAAATATGATATAGACTGGGATAAGAAACACAGGGACGAAGTCTAGTCTCTTTCTGCAGATCTGGGAAATGCAAGTCCCAAGAGTGAGAATGATCAACTAGGCAAGGGAGTGGAGTAGGAGAAGAGGGACTAGGGACAAAGTATTTAACTTGGAGGAACAGCCTGTGAGACTGCAAAGGAGTGATCAGAGGAAGGCAGGAGAGCCCCTCAGGGTGGTCAATGTAGCTTGGTGTCCCTGCAGTCAGTGGGGTGTTGGGCAGAAACCAGATGAGGACTGGACAGTGAAGTGAAGACAAGACAAGAGTAAACTTGGCCAGAATAGGTTCCAGTGGGGTGATGAGGAATAAGTAACCTTAGTGAGAGCCATCACATCACCTAGGAAAATGGTAGCTCTGTCCTCACAGTTAGTACCTACCACTGCAACGCAGTGAAGATTACGCAGCATGAGTCAGTAGCAGCTATGCACAGGGCATGTCAACTCATTCAGGAGCGCATCCTTGAGCCACAGACAGGCCAAGAGTCTTAGTATGGGTTATTTATTTCTGATGATGATCCAAGTAAAGGCATTTTATTGGAAGCTGAATTAAATTAGATTATTACATGTTGCAAAATGTGGTGTCTTGGAATTTAAAAAAAGTGAACTGCAGAAAATCTGGATGCTAGACAGAGCTGTGAAAATGGTGATAGTGGACAACTCTACGACCATAGGGGAACTCTTCTATAACATTTGTAAAAAGATGGAAATAGAAATAATGAATAATAGAAATGATAGACTGTGAAGACTACTCTTAATCCAATTAACTGTTGAATAAAAGAAAGATGAAAGGTGAGTACACTCAGAAGAAAAACCAAACAGGATAATGTAATGAGGGGAGAGGAAATGGAGCTGGTGAAGGCCCAATGTCATAGGGATGGTGACCTAAATTGACTGGATCACAGCTAGCCATTCAGAAATTAGTAGATGAAAATGAACCATTATGGCTTAGACATTCCTTTACTCCAATGGGAATGTAGATCCCAGAGACTGTACGCTGCTGAGCTTCCTTTATGTACAGACTCAGAGATCATCTTAAGTGGTTCTCATTTTGTTTCCTTTGAGAAAGTTTGTGAATTTGGTGGATTTAAGATCAGTTATAATTGGGACCTCCTTGGACATAAATCTGGATTCTTAGAGTAAACTACCTTTTGTTTTCCTCCCCTCTCTCCCCTTTTCTTGTATTTTTTCTTTTGACCTGTTTGTATTTGAGCTACTTGTGCAAAATGTGTACTCTAGTGAGAGAACACGATCAAATGTTCAGACCTTAGGGAGAGCAGTTGCTAAGAAATTCATTTTGAGAATAACTCTTGAGGTTATCCATTCAAATTTCTGGCAGCATATGCTTTCATTTGTACCAGAGAATCTGGAGCATCCCTCCAAAATATTGTCTAGTTTTTCCTAAGATACTTCTAGATTTGACAAGCTCAGCTCCTACAACTTCCAACCAATGCCCATTAGAACATCCCGTCATCACACTGAAATATATTTTGACCTCTTTAAATACTTTTTAAAAATACCCTATTAGAATATCAGAATATAAATCATAAAACTTCACATTTTTATTACAATCTTATAAATTATTTCATGAAAAGTGTGATGTATGCATAAAACACTTGGTTTACAAGGAAAAATAAGACAGTATTAAAGATCATAGATTTAGTACAATCTGTAATTTCATAAGCTTACTACTTTTAAGTGTTTCAACATCCTTAAGTGAAAGTGCTTTTTGTTCCTGTGAGTACATGGCAATAGAAACCACCATGGCTTAAAGCAGCGGTTCTCAACCTGTGGGTTGCAACCCCTTTTTAACAATGAAAATACACTGTGGCACTAGGAAGGTTGAGAACCACTGGCTTAGAGTAATATAGGTTCAGTGTCACTGCCTTGATTCAAGCTAAAGAACCAACGGTTTTATCCACCATTGCTTTTTTTCATCAGCACAAATGTCAACACAGTAAAAAAGCCAAATAACATCTTGGCATTATTATGCAAATAGTTTTGACTTGGTAGACACCTGAAAGTGACTCAGGAATCACCAAGAATCTGTGAATCACACTTTCAGAATGATGCTTTGCAGGCAAAAGAACTACCATAAATGAAAAAATTAAGGAAAAGAATCACGGTTTTTATATGGACATTTCAAAAGCAAACAGTTGCATCCTACCATTCTTCTTAAAGATCAATCTACACTAACCTTTCTTGGTAAATGTTTGTTTTTTTTTCTTTACACTGAAGGTTTCATGATTTCTCAGAAATGCTCATTTGACTTTCATTTCAGATTTCTAATAAATGCCTGTCACTTCTGATGCAACCTTGTGTTTGGTTTAACTGTACGTGTGCACAGTTCTTTGTCTGCTTTGATGGAAGATGCAGCTTCAGTGCTCGGAATAACGACGCCTGTATCTCAGCTAATAGGAAACACAATTCTATCTTGATGTATGACAACTTAGTAATTTGTTTTTTGAAAGTTGCACTGAGCCAACACTTAATATATAGCACCAATTATTTAAGATGTGTTGAGTCAGATTTCCCCAGTGTTTGCATAATAATTAAGCAACTTCTGAAAATGGTGCTTATGTTTTGAGTTAAAATTTTAATATAACTTCCAAAGACACCTAATTAAGGATTGGCTACTGAGAGAATCTGACTTAGGTTATTACTCAACTGGTGGAAGGGAGTTGTAAGCCACACACTGGTATGAAAATGGAGCTGTGGTGTCGTAAGAACTCAACAAAGAAACTGTAATTGACAGTAAATTTGCCTCTCTTGGAAAGAAATAACCAGTGAAAATTAGATCCATGGGATTGCTCACTACCTCCCCCAAATCTATGCGTGGTGGTACTCCAGAGAGTTCACAAACACAGTCTCTCCACGTGGCTTTCCTCTCTATGATTTGCTATTGTTTCCAGTCACTTCAGCAACCTTTCATTTCAAAACCATGACAGCCACTTTAGTTGCAAATACCAGAAGCATATCCTATTTTATTTAATGTTAAAAAATAATAAATTTACTGGGCGGTGCCTGTGGCTCAGTGAGTAGGGCGCCGGCCCCATATGCCGAGGGTGGCAGGTTCAAACCCAGCCCCGGCCAAACTGCAACAAAAAAATAGCCGGGCGTTGTGGCGGGCGCCTGTAGTCCCAGCTGCTCGGGAGGCTGAGGCAAGAGAATCGCGGAAGCCCAAGAGTTAGAGGTTGCTGTGAGCCGTGTGACGCCACGGCACTCTACCCGAGGGCAGTACAGTGAGACTCTGTCTCTACAAAAATAATAATAATAATGATAATAAATTTATTGGAAAGATGTTTGCCAAACTAGTAAAAAGAAAATCTATCATGATGATTAGAAGGTGCATATTCTTTTATCAGAATTCTATTAATTTAAAATTCTATTTCTCATATAAAAGAAGATTTCTCATATCACAGAAGATTAGAAACAATTTTTTAAATAGTCATGTGGTCTGCATCCATTATAATAACCTATAATAACTTATTCTTGGTTCATTCTATGTTCTTATTTCTTTTCAACAATTGCCGCTTGAACACACATTTTTTAAAACACTGACAAGACAAATAAGCTCATGATTGAACAAGATGTCATTTTAACTATTGACAGCACTTCATGATCCTGGCACTATAAAGCATCCTACTATTTATAACCAAGTCATTATCTCCACACTATAAAGAAAGATACTGAATTCATTTTAATAGGCATTAATTGACTATGTTCTTTGTCCAAGATACAGTATGAGGAACTAAGGGAACATGAAGGAGCTCCGAATTTCGTTAAGGGAAGTGGAGTACAAAGCAAACTCTAATGCCAGGTAGACTGTGATAGATACAGTTGAAGGATGTTTGATGGGAGGTCACAAAAATTATCTTTGACTAGAAAGAGCATCGGATGTCTTTATACAAATGTCGTATCTTAAATAAGGTTGCATTCTGACAACTGAGGATGGCACAGTAAGCAATCCAAGCAGAAGACAAATGTAAGTAGTCATAAAGCCTGGTCATGTGGGTCGTATTCTGAAAAGACACAGTAGTGGGGAACAGTGGAACATGCGGCACACAAGGGTATTTGGGAATGCAGGGAGGGGGGAGTATTAATAGTAATTAATAAAGGAGGAACACATTCAAGTGAAATATGGAAATCATTTGTTTCTTTATGTCTTTATGGTTGAATTCTCAAATGCAATTAGTTGTTTTCTCTCTCTCTATATATATATAACATGCACATACGCATATATAGATATATATTGTCTGATATATATATATAGATTTTTGGATATATATATATATCCAAAAAATTCTGGAGTGGGAAAATTTGATAGGTCCATTCATATAACTTTTCTCATTGGAAAACAGTGGAGAAGCTAAAGAGGAGACTATGGCTAATTGAACTTTTTTAAGCTTATGCAATAAACATTGATTATTTAATGTGGGCCAGACACGTATTTGCTAAGTGAACAAGTATGAAGAAAATAAAATTAATTCTTATTCTTATGACATATATAGTTAAGTTGGATAAATAGATATTAAATAGCCATAGAAATATTTAATTATAAATGATGATAAATACTGTAAAGAAATAACCAAGAGAATGATCACAGATAATTTCAGGTATTACTGATTGATATCAGGAAGTTACGTTAGTATTTGCATTTCCCTCTATGGTTGATATAAAAATCTAGATTAAATTATCATTTGTATGTACGGTTTTTCTCTCATAGTAGCAATGTGGTATTTGGAAAAGAGGTTGAACTTTGGGATATGTATTTTGGTTTAAATTCTGGCTCAGCTAATTATTACCTAATTACTTTGATCTGATCCTGTTTTTCTATAGAAACAGTAATTTCCACCTTATAAGGCTGTTGAAAGATTCAGAATTAGTCTCCATAAAGGTCCACAGAAGGAATTTCACATTAATAATAAAATCCTTTACTACCACCATGGGCTTTCAATGGACTTTCCAGATAATGTAGGTTATCATTTGGAAAACATATATCTTAAATGGGACTGGCTGAAATATTTACCAGCTAATAACAGATTATTCACTACATTAGGGTTTAAAGTTGATATTTAATCAAATACCCTCTCTCCTACCACATCCTCACCCCCCATAGTTAAGATGTGATTGTCAAATACAAAAAAAGAGTAAGGTACTTGCCTTTTGTGTTTGGGGAAGTACTGAACTGGAGACCATGGCTAGAATCCTTAGCCAAATTGGCTCCCAACTATGAGCTGCTTCCCATCCTCCTCATCGAGACCTGGAGGTAATTCATCTGAGGGAGAGTTTAAGTCTACAAAGCAGGTAAACACTGCCTAACCAGCAGTATTAACTATTCTATCTTAACTCTGATGGCTGATAGGGGTTTAGTGAAAAATATCTCCAGATTTTTTATAAAACAAACTTTTTCTTCGAAGTTAGCCTGGCCTAACCCAGGTGTGCTGTTCAGGTGGAAGCACATACCCAGCTGCTGACAGCTACCTGTGTAGGGGGGAAATGCCAACTGTAAATGGAGAAAGGAGGAGGCTGAAACACACACGCTCAGCTCCCTCCTCCCAGTCAGAAGTGTTCAGTGTTGCCGCAGTACACATCTGTCCAGGAAACAGGAAATGGGAGCACAGGTGAATAGAGTTGCTCCAAAGATACCTGAAGTCCAGTAAGAATGAGCACAATGTATTAATATATAATATATAGGAATAAATGGAATTACCTGAGCTGAGTGTACACTAAAGAAGGATGACACCAACTTCATACTTTTGCCAAACACCACCGTTCACTGTGTTATTCTAAAATGAGTGTTTATCTCTGGTCTGTGCCAAGGGCTTGCTTTTTCTTGTTAAGTATATTAACACTATTTTCCAGTCTGCTTATATGGTTGTGGCTATCTGTAAAACCATTCTCTAGTAGTGCAAGAGATATACTTTATTCATTTGAAAATATTTGAAAATAGTTTTCTTAATCTAAAAATGTCAGAAATAAATCATAAATATGACAATTCTATAGTTACTAGTTTGTATTTTTGTCTCTTGACATCTAACACTGTGAAGATAGTCCTTACTGAGTACAGAAACTTTGTTTCTATTTTAACTATTACTATATTCTAGTATATGGATTTATTTTATAAATAAAATAATTGGAGAGAGATAGGATGAGTTAGGAAATTTAATTGGAGATAGATAGGATGAGGTAGGAAATTTGAGAAATGGAGGAAGAGGGGGGAAGAGAGAGAGATTAAGACAGATATTGAATAGGTACTTTAGTTGTGGGCAGCAAAATAAAATTATTAAATGACAGATATTAGCAAAGATCACATTCAGTTTTATTTTGGATGAGGGAACTGTGATTCAAGACAAACAGTGGCACAGTAGCACTAGACCCTAGACATCGTAGCCCTAGGCCTGGACTTAACCATGTGATTCCTACCTATCTGCCCCCGTTGCCTCACGCCCTGCACCACAGCTGGGAATATCTTTCTTAGAAGTCCACATTTAAATTATGGTATTGAGACATCTTGTTGAAATCCAAATAATGCTTCATAATTATTTTATCAAATTATGTATCTGTCCTCTCTGAAGAATAAAGTTAGGTGAGAATGGGTTGCAGCTATAACTCAACGGTGAGAGAATAATGGAGAGACTTAGGCCTAGGGCACTTCAGAGAGAATGCCAGCTTTTGTTCAGAAATGGAAAGTATGAGCCAGGAGGGGTTAACAGAGAAGACATGATAGCATTAAATCCACAATTGACATACTTAATTTTATGATAAAGTCAGTTCTCTAAGACTTGTTTAACACTTCAGCTTTAGAATCTGAACCATAAATCTTGATCCTATAATTTACCATGTAACTCTTGCCTTCCCAATTATCTTAGCAGGTACATCTGGAGTAGGAATTGGTTTACTATCATTCATCTGTAGCTTATAAGAATGTCAGACCACCAACTTGGGAGTACAAAAATTATTTATACCTTTCTTTCTTTAAAACAGTTACATTGGACTCCTCTTACAATCTTGCCAAATAATAGAAATTTTAATCTAATTTTTAAAAAATATTCTGTTCTCCTATGTTCACACCAAATTCAGAAGTCCACTGGTGTCTATAACATGGAGAAAGGGCTTTAATCAGAAAGTTGTTTTGCTCATCGCTCAGCAAGTGTTGCCTAAATCATCTCTCCCTCCAACTCCCCAATCACTGACCTCTTTTAATCTTGGGAATTTTATGCTTCCACTACCTTTTTGTTTCCCTAAAATCCCTTTGGAACTTAAGGTAGAAAAGAAGAATTGCCTTTAGCACCTTATGATTTCTAATTTATAATATAATCTCTGTATCAAAGAAGGACCTGTTTGAGCTGGAAGAAAACATCTGAGGAGGCCACATGCAAAGTCTTCACCTGCACCACACACACTGCAAATCCTGCCCTGTTATTTGTCACCTCCAAGGTTGCTTAGATGTTTTATTTAAATTTTACCTACATAAATATGATGATGGCAGGAAATAACACCATACATCATGCATCATGGCATTCTAGAGTACAAAGCGTAAGGTGGCCATATGTGAAATTTATCTTACATTTCATCAGTTAAGAAAGAAGCACTCTGACAAGGGTCCTTCCGAAGTCTCTAGAGATGTATATCCAGGTTCTTTTTAATGGAACTAACTTTTAACATGCTAGTAGCATGTCAAACTCCCTTTTCCACAAGGTTGTATGCATTTATGTGTGTTAGTTCTTTATCTAGTATTTTCGGCATTTCACAACACAATCTTTTACGGTGAACTTCTGGTTCAATTTATATCAATGACTGACTTTTTTGCCCATCAAGATAACAATTTCCTTTAAGCCTCCAGTTTCCTAAGAAACAGCTGATTTAATTAGATTTCTCTGGTCTGTCCAGCCTTGGCAATCCTAACAACAAGAACAGGAACTAAACATTTCTAGAGCGAGTAGTAAGTAATCTGTGACAGGGACTCCCTTCATTACAGAGTATCTCTTATTCAGCACTTATATGAATGTGTAATTAAATAGCTCTCTCCTTAAAGCTTTTACTTATATCAAAGCAGTATCTCCAGAACACCTCATTTTCCCTATGAGAGAGAGAGAGAGTCCCTACAGTATTCACTTTTAATGTCACTATTAAAAATGCAACACAGGAATTGAAAATGTGCCTAAATCGTTTAGTCACCTCTTTTGACATTTTCATTACATTTCATTTTACTGGATTCAAAATGGAAATAAGATTTTTGAGAAGTTAAACAGGAACCCTCCATGACAGGCTGTGTATTGTGATCTGCAGTGTAGAATTTCATGTTGTTGAATGTGTTAACAACAACAACAACAACAACAAAAAGCCCAGGATAGAATACTGGCAAACTTTGCCTTGTTCTTGTCTGTGGTCTTCCCTCCTGGACACATTTGGGAAAGGCACCAGACAGTGGTGATGGGAGTCAAGTATCCTATGCTGAAATATTGTAGAAAGGATTCAAATTGAACTTGGAGGCTAGACTTATTATCATTAAGGTCTCTTTAATTCTAAAACTCTATGATATACATACAGCCGTACAGGCAGTAGGTAGCATTTTAGAAGGATTTTTCCTCTCTGACCTGTTCTGAAGTAGCTGTGTACCTTATGGATGAGTGTGAAGGAAATAAATTCTAAGATGTTCTGCCTTTTCTATCATGAACCAAATGATATTTTTCTCCCAAATAATTGTTATGGCCATGAGCCTCTATAGTCAGTCAGTGGGCAGCAACCAAATAGTAACACTTTGCAGAACTCTTATCATATGGCAGACACAGGGCTTAGTGTTTCCCTGGCATCGTGTAAGTGATTTCTCACAATTACCCTATGTTTTAGAAGCTATTAATATTCCTTTCGACAAAAGCAAAAGTCTTACTTAGTTCAGTTTTTGCTAATGCCAGGGGGCAGGGTGGAAATGGGGGCGGGGGAGTGTATATTGCAAATGAAAGACCACATTTTTCCCGAAAACATGAATATAGATAAGAAGCAGGTTATTGCCTTTTGCCTTGTGGGTAGGGGTGCGGGCAGTTGTTTTGTGTTCAGCTGGTAAAGCTTTCATGCTTGTCGTGTGTTTACTATTCACCGATATTCATCCGACGTGTTCCAAGCGCCTGGTACTATGCTAGTTAATGATAATATAAAGAATAAGAGAGGCAAGGGTTGCCAAGCATGGTATAAAATGTAAAGAGGGACCAATCTATTCTAGATGAACTGGGGGAGGAGTTGGGTGCCAGGAGGAGGGCATAGCTTTGGATAGCCTAGTCAGACACAATATTATAATAATTATTACCACATTTACTCATCAGGAACTTCTGGAGAGTTATTTAGCAAATAATTTATGTCTAAAACACAGTCCTTTATATCATAGGGAAAATCTAATCCTTGCATGATGTGACTCCTGGGCCTCGCCCAAATCATCTGCTCAGGGCGCTTCCCTTTCCCAGACCTGACAATTGCTTGGGGAGTGGCTGAGAGAATACCTTCAGCCCCAGGGGCTCCCTCTCGTCTCCATATGTCGGTTTTGTAATGGAGCTGTCAGCCAAGGTGATTTATCTTTGTATCATGTGGTCCTTTAAGAATTTCTTTCTTGGATAATTGAATGTCACTCATCCAGGGAAGCTCCCACTTCCTGCATTAGGATGTCAGGGGATGCGTGACGATCGTGAGGCGGATGCCACATAGGGCCATGCACCCCACGTTGCTACCAGGGCTGCATGGCTGATTCTCTCACAGGGAGGAGTAGAGCCGCCCACCATCTCGAGAGTGCAGAGGACGCCTGAAATGCAGGACACTCCTGACACTTTACCTCACTAACTGTACATGCAAAGTTAGAAAAGGAAGTGTGAGACATGCCAGAATAACCACTTTTGCAGTAGCCTTCTGTGTTGGCATGTCTTAGTGTCAATGAATGCAAAATAAAGGGGGCTGGGGGTCTAAAATCAGGAAAATACTTATAATACAGGTACTTATGCTACACTGATAATCAAAACTGTTTTCATGGACAGACTTTGGTGTCTCCAGATATTTGAAGCACTTTCCTAAAATTCATTTTGGGTGATGCATGTAAGTCCATATGTTATCTGAAAGAAAAGATCTGGGAAGAGTATAAGTTAACAGTGCCAAGCTCTAGATAATGGGATTATGATGGTTTTTAATGCTTTTTGGCATTATCTGCAGATTCTGCATTTAAAAATATGTATGAGTTACTTTTGTAATAAGCAAAATCTAATAATTTTCAGAATTTAATCTATGCCATACCATAACAGGTTTCAAAAATGAAAGTATGTTGTGTAAATAAAATAACCAGCTAACCAGTGTCACGAATTTCCAAATTTGGGAGTCAATATTCAAATGTATGGAGTATGTGATATGATATCAGGTAATGTTTATTAGTTACATTTTCATTTATATTCAGACTCCAAGCTGAATAAATGCAGTGCTATACTGCAAGTAGCATAAATTGATTTTTTAAAATGATATATTAAGTTAAGTAATGACTTTTCCTCCTATTTTGGCACTTGGTGAAAATACCTCTGCTTATTAACATATTCAAGGGATTTTTTCGTGGAATAAATTTGGTATGCAAGTTCTGGGGTGTCTATTCATTAACATCCTCCTGCTGTTCACATTTTATTAATGAAACAACCCATCACCCTCCTACCAGCAGACACTTAATTCCTTCCCCAAATCCATCTGCTTTTCTCCAGCTTCCAAAGCCAACCTCCCTCATAAAATCAACTGTAACAAAGCCTTAATTCCGTGGGTCAATTAAATACCAAAGAAAGTTAGCTATTTCCCATTATAAAATAATCTGAAAGTGTGTTTTGGCTGGTATATTACTCACATGATTAGGGTGTGAGTGATTAGGAAATCGGGTGCTCCTTTTATAATTTGCCATTCAAGATTTGAATACAGACATGGGACAAATTTAGCTGTTCCCATTCTTCTTTTCTCCTTTTTTCAAATCTTTTCCTTACATTCCTTTCCTGTTTACTTATGCTTAAAGAAAAATACAATTAAATTACCTTGTTAGTCCTTTTACGTGTATAAATATCAACCTTGGTTAGCTTTTGTGACACAAACTTAATCTAAGGAATCTTTGAGGGAGAATCAGTTATAGAAGTTAAATGAAATGGAGCACAGCAACATTGAATTTCAATTTGAGAATTTGAAATTCTAAGAAAATATGAACCCGTATCCAGATGAAGGTCAAATGTATTTTAAACTTTTAAAGTCTTCTGCATTATGTAATTTAGGTACTTATATGCCAGCATTTTCTACATGTGTTAATAACAAGGGATTATAAAAGTAAAGCAGTTTAGGTTTTACTTCCTCATTAATTTTCCTACTTTTTCACACAGTACCAAGCTATTCATAAAATGCTCAAGCATCAACCTACCTTACTCAGAACTACTGATTTCCTCTCTCAAGACTTGGTGCTTTAGTTCTTTTGTGTAATTTCATATTGTTAGATACTAACCACATAGATTATCCCAAACTTACGTATCTCCAGCAGGGATCACTTCCCTAAACTCTAGACTCATATACCCAGTTACCTACTTGACGCCCCCACCTGGGTATCAAACAGACATCAAACTTAACATGTCCAAAGCTGCCTCCAGCCACACTCTACTTCATCTCCACTCTTGTCTTCTCATTTAACAGCAACATTCTCCTTCTGTTCTTTTGAGCCAGTCTCTTTGATATCATCCTGATACCATCATTATTATTGCCAGTTCTACATACTGGATTCCCATTCTGTAGTCCTCCTGTAGAAAAGTCTACAGTCTATTTTTTTAAAACAGTACCACTATGATCCTCCTAAAGTAAGACACGGCATGTCATTCCTGATCAGATCTCTGCACCAGTTCCCCATCTCCCTCAGAGTAAAAGCAAAATTTATGTGATCTCACAGCCCATCACTTGTCAGCTTCACCCATGCTCTCCTTGCTCTGCCCGTATTCTATGCCAGCCACACTGGACTCCACACCATTATTCAAGTAGATCAGGGCACATGTCCCTTCTCTATGTCTAGAATACATTTCCTCCAAATATCAGTGCGGCTTGCTTTCCCTCTTCTTACCTTCTTCACATCTTTGTTCAAAGAGGAGAGGGGCAGAAAAGTGTAATGGCTGGTAGCATGGAGTTGAGAGCCAGGCTGCCTGAGTCAAAAGATGCCTTGGTCAATTTTCAGCTCCATGGATCATGGATAAGTTATTAACCTTTCTGTTTTTCTGCTTCATTTTCTATAAAATGGAGCTAACAATAGTATCTTCTTCAGAGAGTTGTCATGAGGATTAAATGAGTCAACATTTGAAAAGAACTGAGAACAGTGATTGGTCGATAGTAACTTTCTTATGAGTTTGTTTGTTGTTTGTTTTTTTGGTTTTCGGGGGTTTTCTTGTAAATAAAATAAAAAATGTCACCTCTTTAATAAAGCTTTCCCTGGCCCTGTAGTGAAAATTTTATACCACTGCTAAATCCTGCAATCATCATCTTCTCTGCCTTTTTCCTCCCATTCATAATTTAACTTTTAATAATTTGCTTATTTATTTTCATTATTGCTTCCAACTCTTAATAGACTTCAGGCTCTATGGGAACAGTGAATTTTTACTATGAATTAAATAAACCAATGTCTAAAATATAAAAGATATTAAACAGTTCTTTGATGAAAAATAGGAAAATAATGAATTAACAGTACATGTAATTTAAACTTAAAAACCGATTAAAGCTCTGGGTGCATGAAGTCTGTGTATTGTCTCACACTTTGGATTCTGAGAATCATTCAGGATACACCGTGGTATAATGCAAAATATTATAGTACCTGAATTTTTATCCTATAAGGAAAGGGTCACTAGCTCTTTTTCCAGAGTGACTTTTTTTTTTTTATTATTAAATCATAGCTTGTGTACATTAATGCAATCATGGGGCACCATACACTGGTTTTATAGACCGTTACACACATTTTCATCACAATGGTTAACATAGCCTTCCTGACATTTTCTTAGTTATTGTGTTAAGACATTTATATTCTACATTTACTAAGTTTCACATGTACCCTTGTAAGATGCACCGCAGTTGTAATCCCACCAATCCCTCTGCCCATCCGCGCCCCTCCCTCTCCTTCCTCTCCTCCTTCCCCTTATTCTTACATTATAACTGGGTTATAGCTTTCATGTGAAAGCCATAAATTAGTTTCATAGTAGGGCTGAGTACATTGGATACTTTTTCTTCCATTCTTGAGATACTTTACTAACAAAAATATGTTCCACTTCCATCCATGTAAACATGAAAGAGGTTAAGTCTCCATCTTTCTTTAAGGTTGCATAATATTCCATGGTGGACATATACCACAATTTATTAATCCATCTGGGGATCGATGGGCACTTGGGCTTTTTCCATATCTTAGCAATTAGGAATTGGGCTGCAATAAAAATTCTGGTACAAATATCTTTGTTATGATGTGATTTTTGTCTTCTGGGTATATACCTAGTAGAGGAATTATAGGATTGAATGGCAGGTCAATTTTTAGATCTCTAAGTGTTCTCCAAACATCTTTCCAAAACGAATGTATTAATTTGCATTCCCACCAGCAGTATAGAAGTGTCCCCTTTTCTCCACATCCATGCCAACATCTCTGGTCTTGGGATTTTGTGATACGGGCTAATCTTACCAGAGTTAGATGAAATCTCAAAGTAGTTTTGATTTGCATTTCTCTGATGATTAAAGATGATGAGCACTTTTTCATATGTCTGTAGGCCATGTGCCTGTCTTCTTCAGAGAAGTTTCTCTTCAAGTCCCTTGACCAGCCTGCGATGGGATCACTTGTTCTTTTCTTGCTTATATGTTTGAGTTCTCTGTGGATTCTGGTTATTAAACCTTTGTCGGAGACATAACCTGCAAATATCTTCTCCCATTCTGAGGGCTGTTTGCTTGCTTTACTTACTGTGTTCTTGGCTGTGCAGAAGCATTTTAGTTTGATCAGGTCCCAGTAGTGTTATTTTTGAAGCTGCTTCAATTGCCTGGGGGTCCTCCTCATAAAATACTCATCAAGACCAATTACTTCAAGGGTTTTCCCTGCACTCTCTTCTAGTATTTTTATAGTTTCAAGTCTTAAGTTTAAATCTTTAATCCAATGAGAGTCTATCTTAGTTAATGGTGAAAGGTATGGGTTGAGTTTCAGTCTTCTACGGGTTGCCAGCCAGTTCACTCAGCACCATTTTGTTAAATAGGGAATCTTTTCCCCACTGAATGTTTTTAATTGGCTTGTCAAAGATCAAATAACGGTAAGTAGCTGGATTCATCTCTTGGTTCTCTATTCTCTTCTGGACATCTACTTCTCTGTTCTTGTGCCAGTACCAAGCTGTTTAGATCACTATCGATTTATAGTATAGTCTGAGGTCTGGTAGCGTGATTCCTCCTGCTTTGTTTTTATTTCTGAGTAATGTCTTGGCTATTTGAGGTTTTTTCTGATTCCATATAAAATGAAGTATTATTTTTTCAAGATCTTTAAAGTATGACAGTGGAGCTTTAATAGGGATTGCATTAAAATTGTATATTGCTTTGGGTAGTATGGACATTTTAACAATGTTGATTCTTCCCAGACATAAGCATGGTATGTTATTCCATTTGTTAATATTTTCAGCTATTTCTTTTCTTAGAGTTTCATAGTTCTCTTTATAGAGATCTTTCATGTCCTTTGTTAGATAAACTCTCAAATATTTCATCTTCTTTGGCACTACTGTGAATGGAATAGAGTCCTTAACTGTTTTTTCAGCTTGACTATTGTTGGTGTATATAAAGGCTACTGATTTATGAATGTTGATTTTGTAACCTGAGATGCTGCTGTATTCCTTGATCACTTCTAAGAGTTTTGTAGTAGAATCCCTGGTGTTTTCCAGATATACAATCATATCATCTGTGAAGAGTGAAAGTTTTGTCTCTTCTGACCCTATATGGATACCCTTGATTGCCTTTTCTTCCCTAATTATGGTGGCTAAAACTTCCATTACAATGTTAAAGAGCAGTGGAGACAATGGGCAGCTTTGTCTGGTTCCTAATCTGAGTGGAAATGATTTCAATTTAACTCCATTCGATACAATATTGGCTGTGGATTTGCTGTAGATGGCCTTTATCAGTTTAAGAAACATCCTTTCTATACCAATTTTCTTAAGTGTTCTGATCATGAAAGGATGCTGTATATTATCAAAAGCTTTTTCTGCATCAATTGAGAGAATCATATGGTCTTTGTTATTTAATTTGTTTATTGCTGAATTATACTTATAGATTTACGGATATTGAACCAGCCTTGAGACCCTGAGATAAAACTGACTTGGTCATGATGTATAATTTGTTTGATGTGTTCCTGGATTCTGTTTGTTAGGATCTTGTTGAATATTTTTGCATCTATATTCATTAGTGATATTGGTCTATAATTTTCTTTTCTTGTTGGGTCTTTTCCTGGTTTGGGGATCAGGGTGAAGTTTGCTTCATAGAAAGTGTTAGGTAGTCTTCCTTCTTTTTCTACATTTTGGAACAAGTTGAATAATATAGGTACTAGTTCCTCTTTAAAGATTTGGTAGAATTCTGACATGAAGCCATCTAGTCACGGGCTTTTCTTTTTAGGGAGATTTTGTATGGTTGATGCTATTTCAGAACTTGATATTGGCCTGTTCAACATTTCCACTTGATCCTTGATAAGTCTTGGAAGGTGACATGCTTCCAAGCATTTGTCAATTTCCTTTAGATTTTATATTTCTGAGAACCAAGTTTCCTGTAATATTCATTAAGGATTTTTTGAATTTCTGAGGAGTCTGTTTTTATTTCGTCTTTGTTGTTTCTGATTGATGAAATTAGAGATTTTACTCT
Organism: Nycticebus coucang; assembly: GCF_027406575.1. Taxonomy (NCBI): domain Eukaryota; kingdom Metazoa; phylum Chordata; class Mammalia; order Primates; family Lorisidae; genus Nycticebus; species Nycticebus coucang. The sequence goes on from NC_069780.1 coordinate 24,906,185, forward strand.
TTTTTTCCTGGTTAGGTTAGCCAAAGGTTCATCTATTTTATTGACTTTTTCAAAACACGAACTTTTTGGTTTATTGATCTGTTGTATAATTCTTTTGTTTTCAATTTCATTTAATTCTACTCTAGTTTTGGTTGTTTCTTTTCTACTACTGCGTTTTGGGTTGGAATGTTCTTCCTTTTCCAGTTGCTTGAGATTTTCCATTAAGTTGTTAACTTCCTCTTTCTGTTCTCTTGAGGAAGGCTTGCAGTGCTATACATTTCCCTCTTACGACTGCCTTTGCGGTATCCTGGAGGTTCTGATAATTCATGTCTTCATTGTCGTTTTGTTCCAAAAATTTGGCAATTTCCTTCTTAATCTCGTCTCTGACCCAGCTATCATTCAGCATAAGGTTATTTAACTTCCATGTTTTTGTATGAGTATGCAGGTTCCTGTTGTTACTGAGTTCAACTTTTATTCCATGGTGGTCCGAGAAGATGCAAGGAATAATTTCTATTCCTTTAAATTTAGTGAGGTTAGACTTGTGACCTAAGATGTGATCAATTTTGGAGTATGTTCCGTGGGCTGATGAGAAGTATGTGTATTCAGTTTTGTTGGGATGAAATGTTCTGTAGATGTCTGCTAAATCCAAATGTTGGATGGTTAGGTTTAAATCTAAAATTTCTTTGCTCAGCTTCTTATTGGAGGATCTATTCAACACTGCCAAAGGAGTGTTGAAATCTCCAACTATTATGGAGCTGGAGGAAATCAAGTTGCTCATGTCTGTTAGAGTTTCTCTTATAAATTGAGGTGCATTCTGGTTTGGTGCATAAATATTAATAATTGAAATCTCATCATATTGAGTGTTACCCTCAACAACTATGAAGTAACCATTCTTATTCTTCCTTACTTTTGTTGGTTTAAAGCCTATTGTGTCAGCAAATAGAATTGCAACACCTTCTTTTTATTGATTACCATTTGCCTGAAATATGGACAACCATCCTTTCACCCTGAGTCTATATTTATCTTTTAAGTTAAGATGTGACTTGTGTATGCAGCAAATATCTGGCCTGAGTTTTTGTATCCAGTCAGCTAACCTGTGCCTCTTTAGAGGACAGTTTAAGCTGTTCACATTAATGGAGAAGATTGATAAGTCTGGTAAAATTTTGGGTATCGAGTTTTTCAGAAGTCCAGTGAACATTTTTAATCTTTTCGACACTGTGGAAGTTGGAGTTTGAAGAAAAGTTTCTGAGTGAGTTTATTTTTGTGGTAGAGGATTGGGCTGGTTATTATGGAAGATAGGTCTGAGAATATCCTGAAGAGCTGGTTTGGTTATGGCAAATTTCTTCAACACATGAATGTCATTAAAGTATTTAATTTCTCCATCATAAATGAAATTCAGTTTAGCTGGATACAGTACCCAGGGTTGAAAAGTTTCAGCAGAGAGATCTACAGTCATCTAATATTCTTCCCTTTGTAGGTAATGGATTTCTTACATCTGGCTACTTTCAGAATTTTCTCCTTTATATTAACTTTAGTGAAGTTAATTATGATATACCTGGGGGATGTCTTACTCAGATTGAGTCATGCTGGGGTTCTGAAACTGTCTGCTATCAATTTCAGAATCTTTTGGCATGTCTGGAAAATTCTCTTTCATAATTTCATGGGGAAGGGCCTCTGTGCCTTGCTATGCCACTTCATCACTTTCAGGGATTCCAATGAGGCAGATATTAGCCTTCTTTGAATTATCCCAGATCTGAGAAGTTGATTGGTCTTTGCTTTCCATTTCTCTTCCTCTTTAAGAGTTTGGGAGTGGTCAAAGGCTTTGTCTTCCATGTCAGAAATCCTTTCTCCTGCTTTCTCCACTCTGTTACTGAGGGATTCTACTGTATTTTTCAGATCTTTGAGGGCTGCAAATTCTTGCTTCAGTGCGTCAAAATCTTTGGTGGTTTTGTCTTTAAATTTGTTAAATCTTGAGACAAGTTTTGAATTTCTCCTAGAATTCCTAATTCTGACTTTTGAATTGCTCTCAAATTTCTAATTCCAAATTTTCCTCCATTCTATTAATCTTGTTTGCAATTCAAATTCTGAGTTCGATTTCTGACAACTCGGCCAGGTATTTATGAATGGGATCTTCAGTTACATCTGCCATATTTTTACTTGGGGGTTTAGATCTATTCTGGTTATGCATGTTACCAGAGTTTTTCCACTGATTCCACCCCATGATTATTTTACACTGTTTAATTTTTCCCCTGGAGCTTTGTCAAGGACCCATACAATGCTATGGCCTTTGAAACTGTGGACCTGTTTGGTGTGGTGGGGTAAATGGTTCTGTCTTGTTTTCAGTTGGTCTCTGTTCGACACTAGTGAAACAGTTACTCTGGGTTGAAGTCTCAGCTGTGGAGAAATACCAGCAATTAAATCACCCCGCCCCCCACAGGCAACAATTGGAAAATGAAAGTCAAACCTGCCTACACCATACACCCAGGGCACCACTTGAATAGTCCTCAGGTGACTGGCTCTGTTCAAAAGGTCCAAATCAATTGTCTCAGTCAGCACCTGTCTCAGGTGGGAGAGTTTCAAAGTTCTTTGGCAACTGGATCGCAGGGGTCTGGTGACAACTCAGATATGACTTGCTCCAGTGTTCTGTGAAGTCAGGAGGACCCACCCAGTAAATAGATTAGTCTTGGAAGGTTGATGCCTCCTTACCCACCTTGCACCTCTGTCACACCCAGTCACTGATAGCCCCCAGGGCTGTGACCCAGTTGCCTCTAGTGAACAGATAATCCAGGGGTTTGCACATGCCTGAATCACAAGGAAATCTATTTCTGCTCAGCCAGGCTGCTGCGCTATGCCTCTATCCAGCAGGGGGAGGTGAGGCCTCACAACCGCTGGTGCTTGATGGCGGCTGGGGGGTGTTCACTCAATTCCAGCCCCACTCCTGATTGATGTTACTGACAGAACAGAACAGAACAACTATGGGGGGATTTGTTTTTGTCCCTGCTAAATTCCCCTCCAGAAGAGAAGCTGTTTTGAGTTCCCAGAGCCTGCGCCTCAGGCCTTGTCTTTGCTCCTGCGGGTTTGTATTCAGTTAACTGTCAGTTCTAGCCTCCTGCCTTCCTTTGTCTATAGGCTGATGATCCCCTGAGGGCTGGGTGTGCCTTAGGCTCAGTAAAGCAGTCCTCTCTGTCAGCCCCACCCTTGGAATTTCCTGGCTTTGTGAGTGCATTTTCTATTCCCTGTGCTACACCCAGTCTGGTACCCCCTCAGGCAAATCCTTTACTCATGGGGCCTGTGTTTCCATACCAGATCTGTTCCACAATGGTTGACACCTGAAAAGATGCCTGGCCTCCTGTGGTTGCCATGGATACAGGGGGTGTGGCTTTGAAATATCCATATCTGGGAGTGAGCCCTATTATTACCAAAAATAGCTGCTGCTCTGCGCCTCGGGGCACCACCACTCCGGTGTGTTTCCCTCTCAGCCAACCATCCTCTCCTCACACCCGTTCCACAGAATCAGCATTGACCAGCTGCAGTCTAGGCCCTGTCTACACCCCTCGAGAAATCACCCAAGGACTGGACTTCTGTGGGACAGGCCTGCAGATCTCAGAGTGACAGTGATGGGGAGTGCTGGGAGCTCAGAATTTCAGGTAGAGAATATGTACAGTTTTATACAGTTTTATGTCTGGCAGGAGAAGGCCGTGGCACCCTAGTATGGGAGGTAGGTCCAGTTTTTGGAGGGTCTCGCCTATGGAGTGTAGTGGGAGGACCTTTGAACTCTGCTTGTTTGTTTGTGGGGCACTCTGAGCCGTTCTCATGGAGGAGGGGACTCCCGTCTGCTTGGTGATGGATTTTGTACCTTTTGTTTGTATTCTTGGGGTCACAGATTGCTTCAGCAGGGTTGATGTGCATTCTTCAACCTTCTCTCTTGGTGCAGCTCTAATCCACCTGGTTACTTGCTAAATTTCTGTCCTTTAACTCTCCTTCTGGACTGGAGCCTTGTGGAAAGCTGGCTTCAGTCAGCCATTTTGTCTCCACCCCCCAAGTGACATTTTGGGTGATGTCACCTTAACCATGAAACTCTGTTAGAGATAAATTGCCAATATAACTTAGAGTTACAGAATTCAGATTAATACTATTTGGCTGCATTCTAAATGTCATTGTTTTCTTTTTTTTTATTACATACTAATTTTACATTTATTATGTTTTTCTAAATCTTTTTTTTTTTTTTTTATTGTTGGGGATTCATTGAGGGTACAATAAGCCAGGTTACACTGATTGCAATTGTTAGGTAAAGTCCCTCTTGCAATCATGTCTTGCCCCCATAAAGTGTGACACACACCAAAATATTTGTAGCACCTTTATTCAGCATCAATGCATTCAGGAAAAAGGCAGAACCTGAATGACTTCTATTCCATTTTTACCACTTTGGAAATGGAAGCTTCATAACAATAAAGTATCTCTTGGCACACACCAGGCATTTATTTAAAATATCCTTAGTAAGTCCCTCAACTTTATGAAAGTTCACTTTTCTCCCTAAGAGAAAGGTACATGATTCTTAAGCATCAGAAGGGTAAAGATAAACAAATAGAAATATGGGAAATATGTGTTCTATTGCCTTTTCATATTTCCCTGAAGCACTATTAATAATCACTGACTACTGATCACTTGGGAATTTTTAATCATTAATAATTAATAAGAAAAATACTTTTCCTTTCTATCATCAAGATACTGTGTTCTTGATTATAAACAACAAGAAGCTTTTATTTTTCTTCCTCTGTGATTTTCAGCATTTTGGTGACTGTGAATGAGATATTTTACACATTTTAAAACATGTTCTAGAATTCTGGAGCATCTCTTCGAGAGAACAAGCCCAATGAATACTTATATCTCATTTGTTTCAAAGGGTATTTCATGAAAATTCTATTTTACATCTTTATTTTAGAGGAAACATTTACCGGGTAGAGAGACTGGGAATATTTGGATACTTAGACCATGACTGATCATTAATGTAAATCGTAACAGAGAAGTGTGTTGCTGTCCTTCCTATTTGACAAGTAAACATTAAATTAATAATAGGGATTTAAAAATTTAAACATCCACTTCTCTCCTGATTAGTCATTTCACTAGGTATTTACTGAAAGAAATGAAAGCATTTTTTCATGAGAATAATTGTATGTAGGTATTCATAACAGCTTTAGTTGTAACATCCCCAAACTAAAAGCAAGTACAACATCCACCTACAAATATATAGATAATTAAACTGTGGTACATCTAAATATTGAATTGCTGCTCAGAAATTAAAGAAGGTACTACTGGGATAGCTAGAAACGGGACTAAATCTCAAATACTAATACTGAGTGAAAAAAGCCAAACAGCGACAAGAAGTCCATGCTGCATGAAGGCATTTATACAGAATTCTGTACCATGAAAAGTAATTGAGGTGACAGGAAGCACATGCACTATTGTCTGGGGTTTGGGAACATAAAGAAAAGTTGGAGGCAGGACTTACAAAGATACTCAAGGAAACCTTTGGGAGGTGGAAAATAAGTTTGTTATCCTGACTGTGTTAATTATTATGCAGGGATATACAGATATCAGAATTTATCAAACCATACACTTTAAATATGTGCAATTTATTGCATATTGATCATACTGCCATATGGATGTTTAACAAACACCCTGAGGAGAAATGACTGTTTCATTCACCTGGTCATCACTGACAAATCTGTTCCTTGAAGGGTACGTGTCACCAACCCTCCAATCAGAAATGCGGGGAATCAACAAGAGGCAGAAGGTTTATACACTGCTATGGAGGAATACTCGCATATGACCCAGAGGTGATGAGTCTTCTTGTTGGCCATTTAAAGGGAGGCATGACGTCCATGGACTGGAGTAAGCCATCCTAGTCCCAAGATTAATTCACCCCCAAATAGCCCATTTTTAATGGGAAAAATTTCAATTTTGTAAGAAAGGTGAAAGTCCTCTATAATGAATATTTATAGCCTATATCTATCAAAAATGTTGATCCTTAGGTATTCAATTATTTGTACTAGTAGGACTTAGTATTTTAATAGATGCATCTATCATCTAATTAATCCCAAAAGAAAGACAACATATGTTTGCTTATTTACAGCATTTATGTAACTTCATTCAGTTTCAAAACTAACATTATTATGTTTTTAATGCATAATTGAATATTGATATGTAGAAGCTATTAATATTTAAAACATTGTGTTTTAGGGAATGGCTTACTATGGAGGTTGCAAAATTGAAGACTTTCAATTAATTTGATCTGTATGGTAAAAAATTATAATTATGCTTCCCATATTACTTCTTCTATCCAAGTATACTATCCATCCAAAATAAAAGCCTAGTTACAATATTTATAGCCAAAGGTTTTTTGGTAATCTTAGGAACGAGGTATAGCAACAGAGATGATTATATCATTGATTTCCCCTAGTCCCCAGGGTACAATATCAGATGGATAGTATGTCAGATGTTATGATATGCAACTATGGTTTTCAAAAGAAAAGCAGAATATACTATATTCTCTAACTTTATATAAGGAACAATTGAGCCTAAATATCTTTATGTCTTTATCCAAGGTTTGTTATTTATAAATTTAAACAAAGCACATTTTGATAGGTAGAAGAAAGTAAAAATCATCAATACATATCTACATATTCCAATAACACACTGCTGACTTAGATTTATTTAGTGTGGATTAGTGTGAGAGTTTGAAATTCCTGGCAGCTGCAGTCTTAGATAAACTCCAAAACATTCATGGATTTTACTTCAAGGAATCTCACAAGGTCCTTACAGTAAATATCCAAGAAAATTCCTCTTATGGATCCAACATTGGATGGGAGAAATAATCACTACGCCCAGAGTATTCTCCATAACAAATTCCTGTTCTCCAGGGAAAATTCTTGGGACTTTTCCGAGTCATATCACATAGGGTGAAAGGCATTTATCTCATTCCAGACCACTCAAGATTTCCTTTCTCATATAAAAGGTGAGAAAAAAGCTATACCACTAGAGGAAAAAATGTGAGATTTTTTTTTTCAAGACCGAAACATTCTTAAAGATGGAAATCCCATCTTAAAATATTAGAATTTTTCTATTGTCCACATATCACTACCACATCAAGAGGGCTCCAGTATAATAGCAAAAGAGTGTAGCTGAAACAGCTTTAAGAAACAGACTCTCCACGAGAAGCAGTATGTACGGAAACACATACTCAGAACAGGAGGGAAAAACTAACATACTAGAGGAAAACACAGTCTCTGGCACCTACAATTATTGCACAACCCAACTCCCAGGCATATTAACATAAACCTTCACACTAAAGACCTACTTAACTCATTTCTTAATAGCCACCATCAGTCCAGCTTTCAAAAAAAATAACATAAGGTACGTTGAAAGACAAGATAAAGTAGTCTGAGAAGCTAAAACGATTATCCTAATCAGAGTCAGAGATGACACACATGATAGAATCAAAAGATTGGAAATTTAAACAACTATGATGAATACATTAAGGTTGCTATCTTAGCCCCCTTGGGCCACTTTAACAAACTCCCTTAAACAGGGTGGCTTATAAACAACAGAATTGTAACAATATTTCTCATAGTTATTGAGGCTGGGAAGTCCAAGATGAAAGTATTATCAAATTCAGAGACTGGTGAGGGCGTTCTTCCTGGTCCAATGGTGGTGCCATCTTGATGTGCCTCACTTGGTAGCAGGGGCAGCATAACTCTCTGGGACCTGCTCTACAAGCGCACTAATAACAATCATGAGGGCTCCTCTTGGACGACATATTCTCCTCCACAGTCTTCACTTCCTCATACCGTCACATTTGTGATTTGGTTTCAGAATATTAACTTTTGGGGAAACACAAATATTCAGACAACAGGCAAAAATAGATGGGTTTTGTAGTCATAGATGTTAAAGGATTCCAAAGGATATTATAGAAAAACAAAAATTACATGTGTAGGAACAAGGATAAGATTACAGAAAATTTCTCATCAGAAACCGTGCAAGCAAGAAGAATGCAGTGAAATGTTTACAGGGTTAGAAAAATAAAACAGTGAAAACACTAACCTAGAATTATATATATATATATATATATATACATATATATATATATACACACATATATATATATATATATATATACATACACAAATATAGTGAGATTATCCTTCCAAAGAGATGGAGAAATAAAGACAAAAATTGAAGGCCGTCATTGCCAGTGCATGTGTTCTACAAGAAATGTTAAGTTATTAAAGGAAAGGGAAAATTATATAGGTTAGAAAATTATATATGTCAGAAAATTAGAGCTGTTTAAATAATGAAATAATGTCAAAGCATTGTCTTATTTTGATAATAACTGTTGCTCAAAATAATAACAGTAACAATTGCATCATTATAAAATACGAAAAATGAAATGGATGACAGCAATGTTATAAGGGACAGGGATAAGGAATTGAGAATATTCAGTTATAAAATATATGCCCTATATGTGAAATGCTATAGTATTATTTAAATGTAGACTTGGTCAATTAAGCCTGTATGTTGAGAACTTTAGGGTATTCACTAAAGAAAAAGAAAAGAAAAGAGAAAGAAAAAAGAAAAAGAAAAAAGAAAAAAAAGAAAGAAATATAATTGATATGCTAACAGAAGAGATAAATAGAATAATAAAAAATGTTCAAATAAAATCATAAAAAAGCAGAAAAATAGGGGGATGCAAAAAAACAAAACCCAAATAGAACAAATAGAAAACTATTTCAGAAATGGTAGATTAATTAATCCAACTATATCAATTATCAGATTAAATATGAATTATCTAAATATAACAAAATACAGAGACAGTGAGAGTAGACTTAAAAAAAGTAAGCAACCATCAAGACACAAGTAAAAGGGTAAAGAAAGGTATGCTATGTTAAGACAAATCAAAAGAAAGCTGGAATAGCTATATTAATTGCACATAAAGCAGGTTTCAGAGGAAGTAAAACTATTAGGGATAAAGAAGAGCATTACATATAACAATACAGGCATTAGTTCTCCAAGAAGAGATAATAATTTTTTTTTTTTTGAGACAGTTTCAAATTGTCACCCTGTGTAGAGTACTATGGCGTCACAGCTCACAGCAACCTCAAACTCTTGGGCTTCTTGCCTCAGCCTCCCGAGTAGCTGGGACTACAGGCGTCCACCACAATGCCCAGCTATTCTTTGGGTGTAGTTGTCATTGTTGTTTGGCAGATCTGGGCTGGATTTGAACCCACCAGCTCCAGTGTATGTGGCCGGCACCCTAGCCACTGAGCTATAGGTGCCAAGCTGACATAATAATTCTTTTTCTTTTTCTTTTCTTTCTTTCTTTCTTTCTTTCTTTTTTTTTTTATTTGTAGAGACAGAGTCTCACTTTATCACCCTTGGTAGAGTGCCGTCACAGCAACCTCCAGATCTTGGGCTTAGGTGATTTTCTTGCCTCAGACTCCCAAGTAGCTGGGACTGCAGGTGCCTGCCACAATGCCCAGCTATTTTTTTGTTGCAGTTTGGCAGGGGTAGGTTTTAAACCCGCCACCCTCAGTATATGGGGCTGGAGCCCTACCCACTGAGCCACAGGTGCTGCCCAACATAATAATTCTTAATGTGTGTTCTGCATGAGGCAGAAACTGATAGAAATGAAGGAGAAATAAACAAATCCACTAGGTATCTGAAGATTTCAACATCTCCTTTCTAGTAATTTATATATCAAACTAGCAGAAGATCTGTGAGGATATAGTTGACTATAGCAACACTGTCAATCTATTTGATCTAACTATCATTTATAAGTTACTCCATCTAACAAGGGCAAAATTATATGGAAAATCAACATAGATCATTCTGTAGGCCATAAAGCAAGCCCCAATAAATTTAGAAAACTAAAGTAATACAAATTTCACATTTTATTTCTTTGTAATTTTTTATACTTTCTTGTTTATTTCTTTTTATTAGTCAAGTAGTACTCTTAGAGCATTGTACAGTATTTTATAACCTTTACCTTTATTCTTACTAATAGCCACTAGTGGATAGGTAGAAGCCTGAATATGCTAAGAGAAAATAATGAAAAATGAAAAATGCTTGGGGAAGAGTATTGTAAAAAATATAAATAAATATAGAAGTACTAATTTTATAATCAGAAATGAAGTAAGTACAAAAAGACACTGTTAATCTCCACAATATGACTGGCATTCTGCCAGGTGGAAAATTCCAGCTTCTCCCTCTGGGGTCCATTCATCTGTCTATGCACACATTTATACACTACCTCTATGCATCCATATACACGTATATACACTATGACAGATAATCATTACCATAGTTATGCAGGGATTATTTCCCCATTGATAGAAATAATACATAGGTCAAATAAGTGAAAAGACTCACTGAAGTTACTACAATTAGAAAGTGGTGGAAGAGGAACAAATCCAGTTTCCCAGACCCTTTTCAGTTGTGTCCATATAACCCTCTAACTTTTTGCTCTGTTTTTGCTCTAACTTTATTAACATAAAGACCATAATTTTAGAAGCAGTGCATCTAAATGCACGAAGGTTCATACAGTCTTTCCTGGGTATGAGTATGCCATGGTCTGAATGTTTGTGTCCCCTCAAACTTCATGTGTTGAAATCTAACTCAACAATGGGATAGTGGAGACACATGGAGGTGATTAGGTCATGAGGGTGAAGCAACTCATGAATGAGATTAATGCCCTTATAGAAGAGGCCCCAGAGAGCTAACTATCCCCTTCCTACAGTGTGAAGACACCGTCTATAAGCCAAAAAGTAGGCATTCACCTGATCTTAGATTTCCCAGTGTCCAGACTGTGACAAATAAAATTATGTTGCTTATAAGCCACTCAGTTTGTGGTATTTTGTTACAGACACCTGAATGGACTAAGAGTAATTACTTTCTTTTTGGACTTACACAGCACTTTATCTGGACTTTTCCCTTGGTTCTTAATTTACTAGACAATAAAATCTCTATGAACAGGTATTCTTTCTTTCTGACTTTTCATCAAATTATCAAATATGTATTGAACGTATGCTTATGTATCCTTTTAGGAAGGGAACAAAAATGCTCCTCAAGACAGCAAAATATTACTGGGCTATAATTGTATGTACCAAATAGCAAGTTAATTTTAGAGAGCAAAAATTTCCCAAATAAAGGTAGTAATACAAAAATAGCAAATAAGGCACTTTATTTACATGATGAAGGGTGGTGAAGAGGTGTGCCAAAGATCCAGGGGGGAACAAAAACAAAATAAGACATTAAGATCATAAGGCAGGAGAGAGCTAGGCAAGTGGATGAAAAACAAGAAGTCCGTGTTTCTATAGAATAGTGAATATGGAAACTCTACTGTAAGAAACATGCAAGATTCTATCATGAATGCTGGTCAGGAGTTTGAAGAGCTTTTTAACTTCCATGTAAGGAAATGGTGTGAGATGAATGTTGTTTACAATGATCATTATGTGGGAATTGGGTTTTAGGGTGCAAGGTTAGAAGCAAGAAATCCAATTAAAAAGTTATAGAACTAATTTTAAGACCAAAGGTGATGGATGGCAGATTGAATTAGAAGTATAAAGAAGAGAAAACTAAATGAGCAAATTCAAAATGTATCTCAGAGGAGTGGTGATGACCTGAATGTTTGGATAGGGAAAGGAAAAATTCACTAATTACTTTGGGAATTTTATTTGACTAGTTGGGCATGTGGTCTGCTAACTGCTAAAGCTGGAGAAGGCTAATGAAGAGAAAGTTTGGGAATAAAGAAGGGAATCAAAACTTTATTTTCAAACATGTTCCCTTTGAGATAACTTTTACAAATCAGTGTGGAGATACACAGCATATAGTTAAATTTAAAAGTTTGAAGTTTAGAAGAGATCAATAAAATGTACAGAAAATTTTGTCTTGAGGACATAGATCATATTTAAAGCCATGACCTTGGATGGATCACCTAGGGAGGGCATATAGAGAGAAAATAGAAAAGCTCTGAGTTAACCAATATTTAGCAGCTGGAGGATATGGAAAGCATGGCCACTACGTTATGAGCAAAATCAGAAGTCAGGAGGTGACAACTGTGTAAAATAATTTTAAGAAGCAAAATAAGATGAAGCTAGAGAAATGGGAGAAAAGAAAAAAAGACTGGGCTGGTGTGGATAGAGAATGGAAGTTTTTAAAGATCAAAGTGGTGCACTGAGTAAAGGATGTTGCATATCTATATCCTAAGACTTAATTAATATAATAGAAAAATGATTTTAACTTACATATGCCCAAAAGAGCCCAGAAAGAATGGGAGAATTATTGGAATTATCAATGGAGACAAAAATGGGATGAATTTTTAAAAGCTAAGGGAGGCATATTCGCTAAAGATGCAGAAGGCAGTATTACAACCTGGATGATAGGAGGGGCTTATAGTAGAGGAAGGAGATGACCTGCCTGGCAGCTGAGCAGAAAGAGCTTGGATATGGACAGCACAATATGGTGGAGGATAGGACACAGAAGTGAGCCCACAAATAATGTATGAGTTGAAATACTGAAGAGCTGACCTCTCTACCTCTTTCCCTGGCACATGATTTGATAGAACCAATTTTATTTCTACTTTTGCTGGATAGAAGCAAGGAAGTAGAATTATAGAGGGACAGTGACTTGGTGCACAAGGACTGTGCTTCTCAAACTTCAAACACATTAAAATCATGCAGAGATCCTGCTATAATATAAAATCTGACTCAATTCATCTAAAATGGAGCTAGAAAGTCTACATTTCTAGTGGAAGTCCAGGTGACGCTACTGCAATGGTTCAAACCAAATACTTTGAGTGCTAGGGCACTAGAAGGTAACAGTTAAAGAAGAAATTTAAACCATGTATTTTTAAGTGAGCAATGCTAAAAAGAGTGAGCAGAAAAAAACAAAGGATATTCTAGTTGAACCCATGAAGAACTTTGAACAAGAGGTGAAGACTTTGGAATTGCTCAACGCAATGTTGTAATAGCTATGAGAACATCATCTGTCATCCAAAGGAGGTGAGTAAATAATGCTCATCAGGGAAAAGCATTCATGTAGGTGAAGCCACCCTTTCGTTTAAGGAAGATGTCTCTGATGTAGCTTCTGAATGTTCTGAAATATTATTGCAATTACTCTCTTCCAACTGAGGTGAAGAAGTAAATGCACTTGTTATGTATAGGAAATCTGCTAAATGAACTTTAGCCAGATGAGTAGTTCACAGTTGCCAAGGTTGGAAAAGAAAAGCAGGGTAATAACAATAAATATAGGATCACAAATTTGCAGAAATCCTTGAGGCCCTAAGCTGTTTCTTATAGGTAATTTTAACATTAAAATGAAATGTTACATTTATTATACATTTGATGCATTTAAAAGTAACTAAGCATTATACTGCATTTTCCTATTTAATGTGACCATGGAGAAAAAAACAAAACCCAAATATTCCCAGAACCATATATAAAATCATTAATGCATTGTTGTCTAATAAATTCTTAAGATTTCTCACTTCCAGGTAATTATTGTTAAGATATGCTTTCAAACTTTGTATTAGTATAGGGTGTCAGATGACATTACGTAAGTGAGAAACCAACACAGTATGAGCAGAGTTACCATTAGCTGAAGTGAATATGCAATTTTCCATTTATATTTTTAATTTCATGAGGAAAATGGAAAGATATTAGCCATAGTTAAAGAAAACAGCTAATTACTATTTTTCACAGATAAATGGAAGTGAAAGGATCTTTCTCTATGATCGTCACAGCAATGGAAGTGCTAGAATAATATCTTCAGTCATTTATATTTTATTCAAGTTGTTTTCATTGAAAATTTAACTAAGTTTTACATTTTTTAACCTTTAGTTATGAATTGTATCTCATAAATCTGGATGAATATTTAAATAGCTTCTAGATTTCCTAAAATAGCATTATTTCCTGGAATAATTAGTATGTAAGCATAAGAATGAGCATGGGCTGACAAAAGGCTATTCTGAAGTAGTAGTTGAGTTTCATATTCAGATTTAGAAAAATTGTGGGACTAATCTGGTATCACCCAAAGATTTCTCATATAATTGAATCAAATCAAAATTTCCCATTTTGATAGATTACCCCAGTGACCCAGGTTTAGACATTTCCAGCATCTGTGCTTGCCGAATCGTCTTTGATCTGTTCTTGGATCTCAGACATGGTCACTCTTGCAGGCAAGGCCAACATTCACAAGAGGACGGCAGCTGAAAGTTAAGTTCTGCAGACCTGCACTTTTAAAAAGTTAAGAACACTCGGTTGAATTTGTATATTTATTCTCTAAAGCCCTGAAACAGCTCAATTTTAAATATCAAACAAATACACTTCCTTTGTATTTCCCACATGCTTGACGATTGAAAATAGGGCTCCATATCAGGAGTCTGATTTCCATGTCACCCCTGTCAAATAGTTGTTGCCTTCAGCTATAAAAGTGGTTGCAGTCTTGGGAGTACCATGCCCAAGTTTAATTGACTTCAAAGGACATCCATTTGATGAAAAGAAACTCTGTGTTGGAAAAAGATTGTCCCAAGGCAAATCGATAAAGTTGTTTGTGGGGGTTCCAATTTTGAGACGGAGTTTCTTCTAGTTCATTCTTCTATATTCACCCAAAAGCAAACTTTCTTTTTTTTAAATCCTCAGTCCACGTTATTGCTGCTTTCTTTCTTTCTATGTGAGTGTTGGTCTGTGTGCATGGTGTGTGGTGGTAGGAGGAGCTATTTCTTTGATCTTAAAATGATTAAAATGATAGCTATAATTAAATTGGCTTAATTAAATCAGATCCACTGAAATTCACTTTGAATTAAGTAAGGATTTCTTAATTTAATATGATTGATTCCATAAATTTTGTTATATAAGACCAATATTTAGTTTAATAACTTTGAGATAAGTCATTAATAATGTTGATTTGCTTTTTCCTTCATATTTGGCTATTCTTTCCAACGGGGCGGGGGGGGGAATCTCATTTTAATATGATAGTTCAATGTTCATTACAACAGAATCTGCTTTGCTTGAATTCTAGGTAAAATTTTGTGTATTTAAATATTCATATAGTTGTATACAGATCAATGGATCTAAGCATTTGTATAAAAAAGACTTATCAATTCATAAATATAAGGCCAATTAGATATGAAGTCATATTGATAGCAAAAGTTTAGCATTTCTTAGGGATTCATTAGAAACGATAAAATGCTAGTACTGATGAACCGCTAAATATTGCCTATATTTATATATGGGAGATTTTAAATAGCATATTGCATTTCAAGAAAAGGGCATATCATATAATCTAAGGGTAAAAAAAAATCCAAGTTATTCTCAAATGTCTTTGTATTTCCTCAAAGACAAATTAATCTTCTAGAATACTGAGACTTTTTTAAAGGAACATTATAATGAAACGTCCTTTGCAATGGAAAATAGCATTGCTATTTTATTTTTATCTTTTTTTTTTTTCAGATTAACGTGAGGGTACAAATTAGGTTACAATGTTTGCATTTGTTAGGAACAGTCCCTATTGTCCATGTGTGCTGCACCCAGAAGGTAGCACTTTCTATTTTAGATGTTGGGTATTGGTCTTGATGTCTGAGTTATTAAATCATGACACGCTTGCCAGTGAGAATAACAGTATAGCATTACTGAGCTTTCCCTCTGCTTACGTGGCATAATTAATTTCTTTAAATAAATGGATTTTTTGTGAGAATATTATATTAAACAAATTGATGTCATCCCTGGTGACTTATAATTCTCATAGATTTTTAAATTATTGTATTGCTGGCTTTGGAAAAATGAAGTTGTTATGACCTATGACCTCCTATATCTGAAACTAAGCAGTGACATCAGATTTTGGTTTGTTTACAAAAAATAACCAATAATTCTGATTATTATTTCAATGTTATATGTAAAGTATTATCACAGGTAAAAGGAAGGGACAATTCTATCCTTATAAAGTACCGTTATTGAGGTCCTACTACTCTCTTCATACAGAGAGACACAAATAACCCTGCCCACGGTGTGAGACCTGCAGCCTCAGACCAGAGTTCCCCATCTCTCCCGCTGTGAGCCAGCATCTGCGTGCATGGTGAGCGTTCTAGAGCTACTGTAACAAGGTAACACATACCAGATGGTATAAAACCACAGAAATGTATTATCTTACAGTTCTGGAGATTAGATGTTCAGAATGAACAAAGCCATCCTCTCACGGAGTCGGAGACTCCTCCCTTGCCACTTCTTAATTCTGGTGATGGCTGCAATTATTGGTTTCTTGGCTTGCAGCTGCCTAAATCCACCTCTGTCTCTGTTCTCTTGTGGCGGTCTATGTTTCGTCTTCCCTCTGTTGTGCCTTTTCAAATTTTCCCTTTTCATAAGGACACCAGTCAGACTGGATTAGTGTTCCCCAATTACCTTTCCTTGACTTAGTTAAATCTGCAAAGACTATTTCCCAATAAGGCCACATTTTGAGTTATTGGGGTGAAAAGTTCTTTGGGAGTGCTGTAGCGTTATAGCTCACAGCAACCCCCAGCTCTTGGGCTTAGGCGATTCTCTTGCCTCAGCCTCCCAAGTAGCTGGGAGCACAGGAGCCTGCCACAATACTCGACTATTTTTTGTTGCAGTTTGGCCGGGGCTGGGTTTGAACCTGCCACCCTCGGTATATGGGGCTGGAGCCCTACGCACTGAGCCACAGGCACCGCCCAGAATATAGTTGGATTTTTTTAAAAATGTATTTTCAGAAGTACAGAATATACTCCCAGACATAAAGAACAGATAGAAGAATTTATTTTTGTTTATTTGGTCTTTAATTTGTGCTATTTATATTCTTTTAAAGCCACATTATTTAGCATATAGTTTGGCAAAAAACTGAGAATTCTAGCCATTGTCTTAAAATATAGCATTGCTTTTTGAATTTCATGCAAAATATATAATATGTCATGAAATAAACAAATCACCTGGGAGTTGCTTTGTCCCTGGGGACACTGGCATTTAAACAAAACAGGTCATCAAAAACAGCCAGCCTCTGAGATTTCTTTCCACATCATTCACTCCCTACATATACCTCAAACATTCACTCTTTAAAGTTCGTTTCTTTCTCTGCCATTTCACCTCTTTTTTCTTTTACTGAGTCCCGAAGAGTTTTACATTTTGTCAATCCATCACAGGAAACAAAAGAAAGCATTTTGCTTTACAATAGCATCTGTTTGTCAACAAATGAGCATATCGTCTGTCTTTCTATTGGTCCATCTCTGCTTCACTAATTTCTGAATATATTTTGCTTTTATGGGATAGTATCTACACATACAGTAATGTTTTCATATGCCATAAAAGTCATTTTGCCAGAAAGTGTCATTGATTTACTTCTGGCAATATAGGATTCCTTGATTAAGAGTTTGACAAATCCCCACTGAAGCTGCATAATAAATCAATCTTTTACTGGAAAAGCCTGAGAGGGGGGTAAGCGAAGATGCTATACATTAATACCTGGGGGAGAGTTACTAACCTCTGTGCTCTGGTGATCAATCACCACAGCTGGGTAGTGCTGACAATGTCTGGAGGTCATCTGGTTAATGAGACAGCACTGGAAAATTCTGTGCTAGGATTACATTGTATCTGTCAATCATTAACATCCATTTGCTACTTTTAAGAGAAAGTTCTGTGAAATATGTCCAAAGCATATTAATGATTATAAATGGATTAAATAAAATAATTAAGAAAAATATGCAGTTGCTATTAGAGTGCCTCCATTAGAAAGAATTAAAACAAATTGACTTTGCTGGTGAGATCGTAAATTAGTATAGCACTATGGAAAATACAATGAAGATTTCTAAAAAAATTAAAAACAGAACTACTATATGACTCAACAAGCTACAGCTAGGTATACACGCAAAGGAAATGAAATAGGTGGGTCAAAGAGACATCTGCACCCCTATGGTATTACAGCACTAGTTACCATAGCTGAAACATGGAATCGGCCAAAGTGTACAACAATGGATAAAAACGTGGCACATACACACCATAGAATACTATTCAGCCATCAAGAGGGATGAAATTCTGTCAACTGTGACAATATACATGGCCCTGGAGGACATTATGTGAGGTGAAGTAGGCCAAACAGAAAGATCCCATGCATATGTGGGGCCTAACAAGAAAAAGGGAGGAAAAATAAAAGCGAAGAATCAGTGGTTCCTAGAGCCTGATGAGAGGAAGGAAGAGGGGAGGAATAGAAGAGGTTAGTTAATAGTAGATACAAAGAACAAGCGCTCTTGTTCCATTGGAAGGTAGTAAGACTACAGCGAACAGTAAGTATTGTGCATTGCAAAATAGCTAGAAAAGAAGCACAAAGAAATGAAAAATGTGTAAGTGATGGATGGAGCTGCTAACTACCCTGGTTTGATCATTATGCAACAAATGTTATGTCTAAAAACATCAAATTATACCCCATAAATACAGAGGGTGCCAAAACATGTATACACATTTTTTTTTTTTTTTTGTAGAGACAGAGTCTCACTGTACCACCCTCGGGTAGAGTGCCGTGGCGTCACACGGATCACAGCAACCTCTTAACTCTTGGGCTTACGCAATTCTCCTGCCTCAGCCCCCCGAGCAGCTGGGACTACAGGCGCCCGCCACAACGCCCGGCTATTTTTTGGTTGCAGTTTGGCCGGGGCCGGGTTTGAACCCGCCACCCTCAACATATGGGGCCGGCGCCCTACTCACTGAGCCACAGGCACCGCCCATGTATACACATTTTTAAAAAGAGAAAACTATATTAAAATTGTAATACTTACTGTATCTTATAACTAAAAATGAATACAAGTCACATTTGGCTTCTGCAATTACAAGGGTGCTCACAGGGGTTACCATCAGCATCCAGACACTCCTGATTAAGGTGAACTACAGCTAGAGCAACTGACCCAAGTGTCTACTTCTATCGCTGGGCATGCCGTTTCCCACACCAGGCGTCTCAAACTGGTCACAGATGCATGCTCTTGTTAGGCGTGTTGGAAGGTCAGTTACGTACTCAAGCCTTCACTGCTGTGGTAGTTCTAGGACGTTCTTGAACTTCAAATACCACATCAGAATGGCCTTGCACTCTTGGAATGACAACCAGGCTTTCACGGTTTCCTTCCACTGCCTTGCCCGTTCACTTGATTAACAGTATCTTTTGAGCAAATGTCATACTACTCATTGCTACTATAATTCAATTCAATTTGGAAAAGTAATACATAGGTAACACTGCTTAAAATGTGTCTACATTTTTGGCACCCTGAGTATGTACAGTTCAATGTGTCAAGTTAAAAAAATAAATGATAATGTGAGAGTATATGGCACACCTTCTGGATGAGGAGCACAGCTCCACCTAAAAAACGCAAATGATGTAACCTAATTGTAACATTTACTAGTAAGTATAAAAATAAGTACATAACATTGAGATGTTTTTCAAACGAGCCTTGTGGAATAAGCTTTCTTCTTGTGGACACAGAGTGAATTATTTTATAATAACCTTGTTATTTTTGCACGAATATTTCATAATTCTGTTTGCATCACTTACCCTAAAAGTGAACTAGTAACCCTCTGTATCATATATCTCCTGTGGCAGGTGTATTTGTCCAAAGATAGCTGTACTAATTTCAGCTACCCACAGCTGCTTCTTCCATGTGCCCTTGCCACTTCCCCATTGAATGGTGGACTTAGATCACCTTCCTCTCACATCTGGTCTGTCTTTCCAAACTCACTTTTCATCAGTAAAATGTGGAGGACTTGACATTTCATACTTTCCAAGACTAAGTCAGACAAAGTCTTACAGCCTCGTTCTGTCTTAGTCTCTTGGAACCCTTGCTTTCGGGATACCACTTCAGATGCTCCCTCTTGGAGCCCAACCGCAAAGCACTGAGTAACCTAAGTGGAGGTATATTGCAGTCAGCAGTTTCAGCTGAGCTAACCTCCAGGTTACATCAATACAGGTGTAAGACATAAGAGTAATGAACCCTCAGACTGTACCAGTCCCCAGTTATCTGAGACACCTCCAACTCTTATTCTTTTAAGCAAAGGTCCCAGAAAATTGTAGACCAGAGATGAGCCAACACACTGAGCCCTTTGGGAATTCCTGACATTCTTTTTTTTATACTATATGTGTATATCGTTAGGTTTGGTTGGCTTATTATGAATTAATACAGAATTAGAATACTTACTTTCTCAAGAAATAAATAACTGATATTCCCAGATAACTACATGTGTGAGATATTATGTGTTGGCTGACTAACAATGTAAATTGCTAGTCAGTTTACATTGTTAGCAATTGGCTAGAACAATCATCTAAAATGGGAAATATAGTTCCATATAATTAAGACCATATTAAACAAAATACATCACAATTAAATGAACTTACTCCCTTGTCAGGAAGTCTAAACCTTTTCAGAGGTTCTTTATGAAAAATAATGTTGAATACATAACTTGAACTTAAGTTATTTAAAACCTAAAACTGTCATAACTAATTAAAATAATAAGCAGGGTGTTTATTAAAAGTAACTTCATATTTATTTAATCATGCCGTCTTTTAATTTTCTATATTTATTATTTAGGTTATTTACTTATTACATGATATACTTAATGCACTTTTGAGAATGAAAGAAATGAAAGCTTCTCTCCCAAAGGTTTTGTAGTTGTGTTTTCTTTAATTGAGAAGAGACCACGGTGATTTTTATTCTTAAAAAGGGATGCTATAGGCTGAGTGGGATATTTTTTATCAAATAATATTTCCATTCTAAATACATGTCAATCTTGGAAGATGGCAGTGACAATAGTAAGCATTTAAATAATGCAGATTATTAGGTAGGCATGTTCCTAATTTTTACCATATACCTACAATGACAGGGATCTAAAGTACAGTAATCTTTATATTTGTTTTTGCAGAGGTGGAAACTGAGGCATGGTTTATCCCAGTTCCCTCAACTGGCAAGTACTGGAGGTGGGATCCAACAGAACTCTTAAGCTCTATGCTCTATTGCTCCTACAGAGTTAGAAAAGGAGGGACTGGGTCAGTCAGAATTTCACTGGCAACCCCATTAAAATACATTTAGAATGTTCATAGGTTCTCTTGCAATATTTTAGTTTTTATGTTATTCTCTACTCCACAAATTCAATAGTTTCATTGACATAAGATATGAAAAATTGAAGCCAGTAGGTATCTTGTTTATATAAAAGTTATATGTAAAACATATCCCTTATTTATTTTATGACTTTATGTAAATCCTATTGAATATAGTGAAGAATTGATTTTTTGTTACATTGCAAGGGACAAAGAAACCCAGGAGATGGAAATATGCAGTTCAGCATTCAAATAAGAGGCAGCTGTGCTTTGAAAACATGTATGTTTGATCTTAAGTAACATCGTGACCTGCCAGGTACACAATTCAATGCCTGAGAGTGTATGCAACTCAACTTCTTTCTAACTAGTCACACTCCTGATACACTTCACCTTGTACACCCAGCTTCAGTAATTACTGCTTTGTCAACATGTAAAAATCTGCGTGAAAAGCTTTAAAATAATTGCAATCTCTTAATAGGACTCTATCTTTGAACAACTGGTGCTAACAGCTTCTCTATAGTTTATCTTGTACCTTTAATAGAAAATATATAATGCTATATTCAGAAAAAATAACCATTTTTACTATTCCTTTCTTTTAAAAGATGAATTTGTAGCCAGTTCCTGAAACTTCAGAAGAGAGGAAATGAGTAATGCCATTAAAGCAAAGCCCTATCTTTAAAACTAATTATGTGAGGCCAAGGTAGGAATACCATTATTAATATCATCACTCTATCAGTCTGGTAGAAGATTTTTAAAAATTTATTTGATGATTACGGAGTTCTGTCTCCCTACATCACTCAGCCCTCCCCAAAGACCTTCATTTCCTTCTATCTCTCTCCCATATCACCTCACCCTGGTTTTACTAAAAACCTGTCTTTGAAGTAAAGAGAACTCTGGAAGATTTGATTAAATCATTTGAGTCATGTTTTGGCTGCCAGAAGTCAGAATTGACTCCTCAACTTATTAACTACATCAAACCTCCAGAAATAAACAGAATGTCTAGTGGTGCAGTACTTGATTTAGATTTCTTAAGCAAACATTTTCCCCTCTCATTATTTAATTTGTTTTCCCTACGTATGAAGAATACCGAGGAAGTCTAAAATTAGTTAACTCTCCACAACTCTTCTAGAGTCTGGTGTGCTACTCTTAGAGTGTCATCTGCACAAATGTCAAAATTATAAATAATTTTAATATTTTCATTTTTTTCTTGATCTTTCGTATGTTCATTTTAAAAATTGTTTTTGTAACCTGTGTTAAAACATAAAGGCACTTCAACTTCATAAATGTTTGAGGATGATGGTGAATGTAGGTCATCAACAATACTGTAGAAACCTCTACTTCTTACCAGAGATGCTGTGTTTTAATATTATGACAAATAAGGCACATGTAAGGCTTGGGTATCAGAACCCTCCATCTGGAAATACACTTAAAGAAGGAGATTTGTTGTCAGAACAGAGTTGGCATGGAAGCAATTGGAGAGAAAGTGAGCACTGGAGTTGGAAGTATCACTCTACTTTTTAAATATTTAAGATTGAGAATTAAATATTATGTTGATTATTATACTGGCGAATAATCTCTGTTTCTGAAGGAGAAAGCACTCAGTATTTATGTACTAAAAGGATTAGAAGAATCGTTGCTTCTAACACAGTGGTAGAACTGAAAAATGTACCTGCAATGAATTTTTAAACCGTTATTTCTGAAGTCTCCATACAGTTTTTCTTAGAGGCTGTCCAAGGTTCCCTTCCCACCTACAGGATATAAATGTTCCTTTTTTTCCACATCTATGCTGGCATCACTGGATTTTTAATGAAAGTCATTCTAACCGGGGTTCAGTGATATTTCATTCTGGTTTTAATCTGTATTTCCCAGATGACACTGAACATTTTTTCATATATTTATTGACTATATGTCTATCTTCTTTTGAAAAACTTCTGGTTAGGCGGCGCCTGTGGCTCAGTGAGTAGGGCGCCGGCCCCATATGCCGAGGGTGGCGGGTTCAAATCCAGCCCCGGCCAAACTGCAACAAAAAAATAGCTGGGTGTTGTGGCGGGCGCCTGTAGTCCCAGCTACTCGGGAGGCTGAGGCAAGAGAATCGTGTAATCCCAGGAGTTAGAGGTTGCTGTGAGCCGTGTGACGCCACGGCACTCTACCGAGGGCAGTACAGTGAGACTCTGTCTCTACAAAAGAAAAAAAAAAAAGAAAAACTTCTGGTTATGTCTTTTGTCAACTTTTTAAATTTTTGTTTGTTGTTTTTTCTTGCTGATTTGAGTTCTTTATAGGTTATGGATATCATCCCTCTATTGGATGTATAACTTGCAAATATTTTCTACCATTGTAGGCTGTCTGTTTATTCTTTGATTATTTTCTTAGCTGTGCAGAAGCTTTTTAATTTAATCAAGCCTAATTTATTCATTATTATTGTTTCTGGGATTGACACTAGGGACTTAGTCATAAATTCTTTGTTTAGGTTTATATCTAGAAAAGTTTTCCTACATTATCTTCTGGAATTCTTATGATTTCATACTTTACATTTAAGTCTTGTATTCATCTTGAATTAACTCTTGTGAATAGTGAGAGATATGGATCCTATTTCACTCTTGCACATGTGTTTATCCAGAGCCAGGTTTCTATTCTCCATTGTATATTGTTATTTTGTGAAAGATCACTGGCTTTATGTAAATGGTTTTACCTCTAGGTTCTCTGTTTTATTCCATTAGTCTGTATCTCTATCTTTGTTCCAATAACTTGCTGTTTTGGTTAATATTGATTGTATTCTGGTAATGTGAAGTCACCAGATTTGTCCTTTTTGTTTAAGATTGCTTAAGCTATTCAGGCTATTTTCTGATTCATACGACGCATAGAATTGTTTTTTCCAGATCTATGAAATGTAACATTGGTATTTTGAGTATATTGCATTGAATCTGGAAATAACTTATTCAATCCAGCAATCCTACTATTGGGTATTTGCCCAAAGGAAAAGAGTTCATTTTATCAAAAAGACACCTACAGCACTATTCACATTTGTAAAGATGTGGAATCAACTCAAGTGCCCATCAATTCTTGAATGAATTAACAAAATGTTGTACATGTATAACATGGAATACTACACAGCCACAAAAAGATGAATTAATCCCTTTTTGCAAAAATTTGGGTAGAACCAAAGACCATTATCCTAAATAAAGTATCTAAAGAATAGAAAAACAAACACCACATGCACTCATTATAAAATTGGAATGAACTCATGAACACATTTGTGTACAGAGGGAAATTTTAAGGTCATTAAATCTGAAATGCCCGATTTCAAATCAAAGCTTTGATTAGTTTATTATATATCCAACAAGAAGCAGTACAATTAATCAAAGTTATGTACCTAAACTAGCAACACAGTTTTGTCATTTTAACTGTAGGGTAGCTTGTTTATGCCAGCAGTGAAGAGCCTTGGAGAGTGAATAGTGATGAACTAGTAAAAGGCATTTTCCAAAGCTTTTTGAGAACTGAATATCTTTCCTTGCAAGAAGTGATTCAAAGCCTGAAAGAAGGGGTAATCAGTTGACACAAGGTCTGATAATATAGTGGATGATAGAGCTTTTGAGTCCAGCTTATGTAGTTTGAACAGCACTGTTTGTGGGATAGCGTTGTCTTGAAAGAAAGTTGGCCTATCTCTGTTGGCCAATCTCAGCTGCTGAATCCAAAACAAACTCAGGTGTTTTCCATCTAACTGATTGTAGTAGATATCCACTGTAATCAATTGAGCTTGACCAAGTCTAATGGAGCCGTCATGGATAACACTAGCACTGGACCACCAAACAGACAGTTTTGGACTGTGTTTTGACACTTTCTCTTTATCCAGTCATTGTGGTGAATATGTGCGATTGTCAAAAGGAATCCATTTTTCATCACATGTGGCAATACAGTGTAGAAATGATTTACCTTTATGTCGTGCCTGCGAAGTAGGTAAGCTTTGAGGCGATTTCTCTTCTGATGCTGTTTAATTCACTTGGAACCATGTATCCAGCTTCTTTATTTTGCTGATTTGTTTCAAATACCAACATTATTGGAAGAGTGGCATCAAACCTGGCTGCTAAATCTTGCATAATCGAGATGGATTCGCTTCCACTGTAACTTTCAGCTCTTCAACTTTTCAACTTTTATTATACACCTTGACCTTAAGTCACCACATGGCTCATTTTCAAGATTAATATAACCAGAGCTTCTTTTGTATTTATTTTTTTTTACTATTTTTTTTTATAACCAGAACTTCTAACACCATAGATGTACTGTTCATTCATTAGCCACATCCTTCCCACACACTTTGTTGACATCAGCATTGTTTACACTGCATTGGCTCCACGATGGATCATATTTAAAAATAACACAGATTTTTGTAGAAATCTCTGGTGCATTATCTGTGCTTTCACAAAAATTGCTCTTAAAAAAATGTGAAAGATAGTCCTGAGCCAAAATGTGTGTTTGAAAGAATGAGGATGTACCTTCACAATAAAAATAAAACAAGAAGTGTTAAAGTGAAATGTCAGAGACATCAACTGTCATACTTAGCATTATGGAAATTATAGATTTCATATGTAAGAACCTAAAAAAAAAAATCACTGGAAATCAAGCAGGGAGGAGGGGGCACGAGAGAATGAGCAATAATCTACCTAACGGGTACAGTGAGCACTGTTTGGGTGATGAGCATACTTATAGCCCTGAGAAGAGCATTGCTATAGCAATCCATACAACCCAAAACACTTTCACCCCCTATAATACCTCTGATATTCTGAAATTAAAGAAAATACAATTATTTCTGAATTTATTTTTAACTTATTCCAGACTAGAATTTGGAGAATTTAAAACTCAAAGTTTATATAATTAGGAGTCAAAAAATAAATAATTGAAGAATATCATATATATACTATAATAAGGTAAGATAAATACAATTAAATTAATACATGGCACAATATCATCAGTATCTCTCACTTGCTGTTAAGTGACAATAAAATTTGGTCTGAAGTTCCCTAGATGTCAAAGCAAAGCAAAAAACATAGACGGAGGGGTACAATGAACACTGTCTTGGTGATTGACTAAAAGCCTGACAGCAGCATTATACAGTGTATCTGCATTTATACCTCCTTAATATTTTGAAATAAAAAAATTGCTAACAGTCTTAGCTTTTGACATAAATACCATGTTTTACTAACACGGTAAGTGCACAAGTTCTTCCTTGGAGTAAAAGCACTATGAGGATATCTGTGACACCATGAATACTATCTCTATGATAGACATGAAGGTAATGTTTGTAGAGAGAACTTGCAGAAACCTCTTGTGCATTACTGCTACAGTAGAATTTCAAATTTGTCTGTGCTGTCTATTAACCCTAAGTCAACTGCAGGTGCATTAACAATATTATCATCATTATGTCTTCAGACTTTTATACAAATTTGCAATATCATTGGCAACCAAAAATTAAGTTCTAAGGATTTTGGTTTGAATGCTGACTCTGCATTGGGTAATAAATGTGAGGGGAAGCAATTTAAGCAGGACCTCTGCTTGGCCCCTACATCTGTTTATATACCTATTTTCTGTCTCTCTTTGGTGTCCTGACCTATGTTATCTGACCTACAATCACTTGAATATTCATTAGCCTACATAATCTAGTTCTGGTCCCCACCTTAAATATATTTCTGATCTGTGTGGTCCCAGAGCCAAAGCTTGTATTTTCACTCTGCTACATTTGGGCAAAATCCTGGCTCTGTACTTCTCTGACATCTGATGATCACTACGCCTGGAGGCGGAGACAGGAAAACAAACAGGGAAGTTGTAGGTAAAGGAGGTGCGTGAGCGAAGTGGGGAAACTCCCTCACCTCATTAGTTCACTCAATTCTAGGTAACCTGCTTATCTAAGGTAAGGAGGTTGGCTGTCCCGCTGAATTCATACCAACTTCTTCTAATGCTGAATTAAACGTATTTTTATTTTAAAACCTATCAGAAAGGCAAATAATTTTTTAATTGAACTCATATACTTTCCAGAAGTAATTTGATTCCTTTTATATTTAATAAAATTTGGCTAAGTTGTATAAGTTGTTTTGGCTTATTGTGTAACCAACTATATATAATGATAATCACATACTCTTCATAAGAATTTTCTTCAAAGGAAGAACAATAACAAAAATAAAACAAACAGGTAACAGGAACAACAGGAACAACAGAACCCCATGGACTGAGGTTTTATTAAAAATGATATTAAAACTGTCTTACACTTTCAAATTGTTTCATAAGTAATGGTAAAGCAAAGTCACTGATGGGATTGTTAGGCAGAAAGCCAGAAACAGTTTTGCTAAATGTACTAACTTTCAAAATTATTGGACAGTGTATTTCCTCTGAATTGGCATCTTTGACTCCTCTCTTTCATTAACTTCTCACATCAAAATCATCAGAAAATTCCTTTGGTTCTACCTTGAGAATATATCCTATGACCATTTTGTACCACCTACTTCCACAATTGCTTTTGTTCAAACTCCCATTTTCTCTTATCTGATATTCTGCATTAATTTCTTCAGTAATGCCCCTCCTCGTCTTGACCACTGACAGTCTCTTCTCCACACAACAGCCAGGGAGATCATTTTTAAGTGTAGTGTTGGCCTGGCACCCCTCCATCTCCTAAGCCCAGGAACTTCTTTCTGCATTGTGCCTCCGAGCTCATCTTCTGTATCTTTCTCTTTTGCTCATGCTACTCCAGCCGTGTTGGCCTAATTGTCGTTCTCTGAATACCAAACATCTTCCAACACAGGCCAATTTCCGCTATCCTCCCTTTGTCTAGAATACCACTTCCTCCAGTGAGCTGCAGGGATTTTCCTCTAAGTTCCTTAAGCTACCTAATTATCAGGGGGACTTTGCTGCCCTTTTTAACTCCTATTCTTTTCTTCCTTCTTCCTCACCTTTATAATTTTTCTTCTGTTCTTTCTACATATTTAAATGAAAAAATACATAAAGCTTATCTAAGAATATAAAAAAATGTGTAGAGTTTAAAAGAGAATATAAAATGAATACCCATATGCCTACCATCCAACAAAAGAGATACAATTTCACCAACACTTGGGAAGCACTGTGTTACCATAGACTGCATCTACTCTGCACTCTATACCACATCCTCTTCCCTGACATCCCACATAAACAGACCTACTGTACTGAATTAAGTCCTTGCTACTGTGCATCAGTATGTTTTCTCTGTATTCTGAGCCCCAGCTTTTGAGGGTGACGAGAAGAGTACCAAGTACTCCTACTTGCACAGTATTGCTCTACAGGAAAGAAACCCTTAGATTATGCAGCACAAAGCTTTTACAATAGAAGGTTAGCGTGCCTGCCCTAAGCTAGACAGAAGACATCATTTTACTAGATGGTAAGGAGACATGACTTTTTTTCTGGGGGAAGGCACTATATCTCTCTTCCATAAGCAAATCTGTCCTTTGTCCTAGAGATAGACACTATATATTTGAAATTTGCTATTAAAAAGTTCATAAAAATATAGTACTGAGGGTGGTGCCTCTGGCTCAAGGAGTAGGACACAGGCACCATATACTGGAGGTGGCAGGTTCAAAGCCGGCCCCGGCCAAAAACTGTAAAAATAAATAAATAAATAAATAAAATATAGTACCGAAGAAAGTGTAGTCAGTGCCTCACTTGCAAAGTATACAGAAACACAGAAGACATATGAAGAATGAAGAATTATCTCCTAGGAATGAGTATAGCACAATTTATTTATTCTGCACTTGCTGGAGGTTTGAGTGGTTTTCAGATTTTTTTACTCTAAACGATACTGATGCAACAGTATGTCCCTTGGTTATATATATATATATGAGAATTTTCTAGTATATCTCTGAAGAGCTGGATTGCTAGGTTGTATTTTCACTAGCAGTACCTAATTATATTCATTGAATTTCATCTTCTGTAATTCTTTATATTGTCAAACTTCTAATTTTGCCAAGCTTATGGGTATAAAATCGTATCTTAATTTAGATTTAATTTTATTTCTTAATATTAAGATCATCTCTGTTGTTTGTTATTGCTTCTGAGAAAATTCTTTTATTGTTTGGCCTATTTTTCCATTTAGATCTGTTTTTCTCAGTGAATATATACTCTAAATATCAGGAGTGCTATTTTGTTAATTTATATATGCATATATCTTCCCAATTGGGGGGTTAGTATAAAAACTTTATGATATATTTGAAGAAATACAGTCTTGTTATTAATAGTTTTTTTGATATAAATAAAATTATTACTGTCTTCTCCTATAGTGGTGTTTTGTTATATAGCTAAAAACTTTTTACTCCTGAGGTCAGAAAATCTTTTGTTAATGTTTTGCAGCTTTGATTCCTTTTCTCTTCTCTAGTGGAGAATTAGTGTCCTAACCCGAACCCTAACCTGGGGTAGGGCTGTGAAGACCACATGCCATATTCATGCACAGAACTTGTGTATACACAAAACATCACTGACCGTGTCATCTCTATGTCATCTAATTGATTCTTCTTCTTTGTCCCCCATTATGCATACGTACTTCCAGAGATTTGTTCCTTTACTCCTAACTCTTTACTCTGAAGAAGAAAATGGATATCTTAACCACAACTTTTAAAAATCACCTAAAAAAACTTTCTGAAAAAGAAAGTCCTAGACCAGATGGTTTACCCCAGAATTCTACCAAATCTTTAAAGAGGATTTTGTACCTATATTGCAGAAGCTATTCCAAAACACAGAGAAGGCAGGAACCCTGCCCAACACATTCTGTGAGGCAATCATCACACTAATACCAAAACCAGGGAAGGACCCATTAATGAATATCGGTGGAAAAATATTCAATAAAATCCTAGCAAACAGAATAGAGTACACATTAAAAACACATATACATCATGATCAGGCAGCCTTTACCCCAGTGATGCAAGGTTGGTTCAACATACTTAAATCCATAAATGTAATTCACCATATAAATAGAAGCAAAAACAAAGACCATATGATCCTCTCAATAGATGCAGAAGACGCATTCAACAAAATTCAGCATCCTTTTCTGACAAGAACTTAAGAACATAGGTATAGATGGGACATTTCTTGAACTAATGGAGGTGATCTACAACGAACCCACAGACAATATCATACTGAATGGAATAAAACTGAAAGCATTTCCATTTAGAACTGGAACAGACAAGAATGTCCACTCATCACTGTTATTCAACACAGTTCTGGAAGTTCTAGCCTATGTAATCAGGCAAGAGAAGGTTATCAGGGGTATTCAAATGGGGACAGAAAGGGGCAAACTGCCACTCTCTGCTGACAATATGATCTTATACTTAGAAAACCCCAGAGACTCAACCCTAAGGCTGCTGGAAGTCACCTGCAATTTTAACTGCAACTGGTGTCTATTTCACTCTCTATCACTCCCTCTAGTGTTGATAGGACACTTCAACTCCAATGACTCACTCTTGAAAAGTGAAAGATTCAGCATGCTTTGAAACACATCTTTATCTTCCCAGAAGTGCCTCCTTTTTCTGTCCCTCTAAATTTATAAATAAGGTTAGTATTCTCCAAGTTACCCAGACTGCAAGCTGAGTGTCAACTTCCACTTCCTCATTTTGTGCTTCATTTCCTTCTATATCACTCCCAACTGTCCATCATTTCCCTTTTCCATTATTGTAACAGCTTCTCCCTGCTGTTGGTCTCCCTGCTATGGAAGTTTCCCTTTACATTAGTTTTTGCTTTAACTTCCCTTTATCTGTCTATTATAAGTGATGTAACTAAGGGGTAGGTGTGTTGTCTATAAACCACCAAAGCAGATGTCCCTCAACAAGGTGGGACAGAGGAAATGTGAAAACTAAGCAAGGGGTTTTGAAGGATGACTTCCTTCCCTAACACTATTACATAATTCTAGAACTCACAGTGAGACTACTAGGGTAATTTTCATTTAGCATAAGCAATGATTTTATCATCAAAGATAACCATCCAAAAGAGAGCAAAGTTCTGATTATTTATTCAGAAGTTGCTAGAGAAAGAAAGTCAGTCAACATCACTTGCCTTTGGGAAGAGTCAAAGGCAGGTGGAGAACTTGAAAAAGTTTATGGGGGAAAAGGGGGAAGACTTCAGATTTGCCTTGATTGGAGGCATTGGGCCATTGGCATGGAGAAGCTGGCCTCTAGCTAATGGAAGTAGGACACCTTATGTGATTGGTTTAGAGAGATCATCTGACACTTTCTGATTGGTTGTGAGTTGGAAATGGGATAAAAATTAGTAAAGTTGGCATTCAGTGATCATGCTCTGGTTGTTCTGAGCTGGTTGATGCTGACATTGTTGTTTCGCTTCCCAGGGTGGTTGCTGCAAAGATTGTTGGCCATAGTTCTGTTGCATATGTGACTGATCATTGTTCACTTGTATATTTAGCTTCTCAGTATGAATTCCTAATGAATAAAATTTAAAAATCCGTTTAAAGCTCTTGGGAAGTGTCTAGCATAGCATAGAATCCTATAAAGCATTGCTATTATCAACAATCATAATGATAATTATTATTAGGTTTATATTCTAAACATACTGAGAACACTGAGAAGCCTAGAAACAGCAAATCTGGCAAGTTTTATTTTCTGCATCTTGCCTAGAAAATATGTCAATAGGCTTGGCTTTGACACATAGGAAATTATCCTTCTTATAGGTCAAAAATGTTTAAATATCTATGATTTCTAATTGTTCTACACTCTACATATTCATTAAAATTTATTCTGCTTGACTACATAAATTAGAATGTGTGTTAGACATTATATGAAAGCCCATACATTTACCTTACAACCTTTATCAATAATATCCTTCCTTTCTCATTGCCTCAGCCTAATGTTTGATTCAGTGAGTATGTCAGAATTTTAGGAGCAAGATAGACACAATTACAGAGAGAATGATAATTACATGGAATGATTGCCACAGAGAAGTCATTTTAAAGGGAATAAATCAGTAAACATAAGCAAAGGTTATTTATAACACCTTGGTTTACCTTAAAATTAGAACATCTTCGAGGGAGTAAGATGTACAATACTCAACCACTTGCCTGCTGTGGTATTTTGCAAAATATAGAGAGAAGTACCACATAAAAGAATGGAATATTTTTATTTTAAGAAAATTTGTTAATTTGTTTTCCGCTAAGCTCAAGAGCTGCCTGAAGAACTCCCCCCCAAGTCTAGGTTACTTGCTCTCTGTAAGATTTATATAACAAATGAACCCAGTTATCGCATACTTAATAATTTGCATATAATCAACAGTATTATTTGGTGATGTTGCTTGTAGGTGTGTTTTTATATAAATGAGAGACAGCAAAACAAGTCTACAATGAGCCCGATGGCACTGTTCATGTTGTACATATAAACGCTCTCATTACCCCTTCTACTTTTATACACTTCCTTAATGAGTGTGGTCAAAGCCTACACATTTTATCTTATAAAGCTGCTTAAATTTTAGTTAATGGATGATATGGCACCATTAACATGGCATGATTTTATAAATTGACTGTATTGGCTCTGAAATGAAATAAGCATTATAGGTTGACTGTAGGACACTTTTCCCAGACATCATCATTCACTGTATTAAAGATGAGAATTGACAGATGGGTCAATTCAATCAGTCTTTTAGCTAGTATATAATCAATACTCAAACTGTCTTGTCACTCATCTCTGCAAGAAAACTTTGACTTTCGGATGGCTGGAAATATGCACAATAATAGTGACTGAACCTGAATTCATGTGGCACTGGTACAGGGTTCACCCACTTCCCCTGCTGGACAGTGACTCCTATTTTCTAGGCTCAAGGAGGCTCACAGACCAGCTTGAACACAGACCATATTCTCTGGGCACGGCAGGCTCATAAAAACCAGTCTGATCAATACTCCACCAAAGTTGCCACTCCTATAGCAGAGAGTAAGCCCTAAATGGGACAACATTCCTGCATAATGGCAGTTTTAAGGCAGTTTCAAAATTAACTTCTCCCACAGGTCCCTGGCCAATTGTGATCTATTTCAGACATACATTCCATCTCCCTCAGACCACCCCCTGTCTGCAGGGTAAGAAAAGCTTCATATAAATCCCTAGACAGAAGGCTCACAAGGGCTACGGGCTGGGGATCCCCGTCCGTCCTCGGTGCTGGAGGCTCTTCTTTCTTATCTATCAATAATATCTATCCTGTTGCTTACTCATGGTGGTCCATGGATTCATTGTTCAAATATCTGAGACCAAGGACCCAGCAGAGAAAGAGTCCAGCTACAGTATGTTATTTAAAACTATAAAGGAATATTCCATAAGGTAAATACATTTCTAGATATTCAAATATTCAGGGTAAAAATGTCTTCTTCAACATTAAGCTTTATTATTCTAAAAAAAGAAGGGCATGTTTTTGTATATGCTAAGGTCATCCGCAGCCTCTTCTATATTTCCATATGTAAAGAGAAAAGTAAACTTCCCCACACTTAATTCTTCAAGATGTTTCTTTAAAGACATCATGGTCTTAAGAGAATTCTTTGGCATGAGTACAAATACCACTGAGCTTTTATTAAAGTGTCTTTTACACTGCAGTATTTTAATGTGATCAGGACAGAAGCCAACACATGTAGACTAATAAATAATTGAATGTCTTACAGTGGATATCTGCTGTGGTTGCACATAATCGGAATTATTATATGCCCAGCAGATGGGTGCTTAGCCAGTTGGATAAAACTTCTATTTGAACAGCTTTTCAAAAAGAAAAAAAGCCTGCATATCAAAGAACATTTTTTCTTTTGTCATTTATTTCCCATAAAATAACTGAAATAACTTGAAATCTAATTGCAAAAATTCAAATTCATTCAAGGCATACTAATTAAGGGGTAGCCATAATGCCTTTTATCTGTTTCCATTTACTTTTCTTTAATTTTATAATTGCAAAAATAACCCTGAATGTAGCGAATATAAAACTAACTGCAGAACTTCTCAGGATAATCTTCCAGGCATTTAGCAGCCTTTAGCCATATGGGTTTTGCATGTACAGTTCCAAAATGGCTCTTATCCATATACATTTATGGAGAAATTTTAAAAAAGAAAAATATATTTGTGTGATGTTAAGGATGAGTGCTAGCAACTATGAAGCTGAGTTTGTCACAGGCCAAATACCACTGGGTATATAGGCTTTCCTTCTGTGTGATCAACTTGTACTAGTTCTTGTTGTGAGCAGCAGTAAAGTCAAAAAAAGAGAGAAAGAGCTTTTACTTTTTTTAGCATATTCTTCAAGTTTAAATTCATTATAAAATATTTTTTTGGACAACTACTACTTTTTGTTAGAATCATAAATACAGCTGACATCGTGGGCACTCTACCCTGATACCTGCAAATCTTCCCTTAAGCAGAGCTGTGGGAATGGTCCCCTGTGACTGAGTGCATTGCTGTGGCCTTCAGAAGGTGGTCTGAATGGTTGACGTTGCTATGGCCCTCCCAGAGAGCACCAAGTTTACATTCCCCAGATATTGCCATGCCAGAAGGCAGTGACTGACTGGACTGCCTGGTTCTCATGGTGATACTGGGGGAAGAAGGGAGAAAACACCAGTCTCCTTGTCTGAGAAGTGAGCACTCCAGATTCTCCAGCAGGGACAGTCTGAGGCTGCTGCCTCACCTGAGACTGAAGTTTGCTTGGCTTCTTCCCCTTCCTTTTCTGTTTCCCCCATTTTCTTTCCCTCAGATAGTTGACTCACAGTCTGCGTCTCAGAGAAACAACCTAAGACAAATTGTGTTTATATTTTTCCTACTGTGTTATGTATGGCAGTGGGGTGAACAATAGTTGTGGGATGAATGAAAACTAGCTATGTGAATAAAGTGGATAAAGAAGAGATCCTTGTATAAGAGGATATAAGTTAATTTGATTGTTTTGTGATTTCTCCCTTTCTCCTTTCCTTGAAGGAATGATTTGTTATAGAGAGTAACTATAAATCCTCAGAAACCATTCAACAACATACTACGTGATACTCAACTGAAAATTCTAACTTTAGGGAGTATGTGTGGGAAGACAAGGGACATGGAGAAATTTTACCAAATCTTAGTTTCTGAGATTCTATAATACATAGTTTTTTGTTACTGAATGTAACAATCATGGACAATGTTTTGGATAGTAGCACAAAAGTTAGGTTCAGGAGCTCAGCGAGACAGGGGAAGAGAGTCACAGAAAGATGCTCTTCTGCAGGAATAATGGAATGCAGTTAATGGAAATAAAAATATCAGAATAATGTATTTTCCATTTTAAAGTTTTAATTTCAATTTTAAATGAAACATTCATATGGAAGTTAATTTATGTACTACTTAGATCAGTTCCTACAATTTTATAGTTCACAATAACATTCAGCTCCACATGAGGACCTAGAAACTTATAATAAAACACAACATAATTATGAACCTGGAAACTTAACAATCCTGTACTATATAGTTATTAATTTGTGCATAGGAGGTAGAATCTTTGAAGTTTTTTCTAGGAATGTATTTCATTTAAAAAAAAAAACATTTTCAAATAACTATGCATGAGATTTTTTAATGATTAAATTGTCTGTCATAATTCTTGCCTCTAGTCAGTAAGATACAATAATTAATGAATAAGTTAGTTGCTTTTAATGCTTCACAGTTTAGTGATATACAACTTACAGTGCCTCAGAATCTTTTAGAGTTATGCCTAGATGAGCAGGCATCTGATATATTGCTTCTTTGGTAACAGTATAATAGCCGAAGAACAATTACTGGCTTTGTGAGGATGGCATTTTATCAATGGAACTTCCATTAAGTTAGCCTTCCATCTTGTTAATGTCATGCTCTTTTTTCAGGACCTTGACATCATTATAATGTGTCAGTGTAGGGGGAAAAAAATGTACTTTTTAAGTGCCATAGATATAAACGTGCATTCCTGTCTCTGGTAAATCAGCATTCAAAGCTTTCTTGTTGCCATCATTGTAAAAACTACATGGGAATAATACAGGCATAAAAAGTATATCACTTTGACAGGAAAAAAATACCAGTTGCTCAACTGCTTGTTAACATTCACTCTTTACATATGGCATCCCCACAAAAGTAGTTTTTAAAAGTGTTTCTTATGGTAGAGTCAGCCTTCTGCTTCCCTTGCCCTAATGGGAGAGCTTAATATGAATTAAATTGAATATTCATAATGATGCCATTTTCAATAGCTATTTCCTGCACATAAAGAGACTTGAGTTAAAAAAAATATACTTAAAAAAGTGAAATTCTCTTCATTCTTACATGATTTGATTGTTATTATATGTTGTGGGGAAAGATTAGGATTAGGAAGTATAAGAATGCCAGGAAGGCTATGTTAACCAACGTGATGAAAGTGTGTCAAACGGTCTGTGAAGCTAGTGAATGACGCCCCATGATCATATCAATGTACACAGCTATGATTTAATAATAAAAAAAGAAAAGTGCTGTTGAAAGTGGTTATGCCTATATGATATCAGAAGGAAACATTAAGAATTGAGAGCTTCAGGCAAATTGCCAATTTTTTGATTGATGTCACTACAAGTAACTTATCTGATAGATTAGTTTTTCTTTGAAAGAACTATCCACTTATTTGATGAAGTTGATCAAATCTGTCAACTTTATAAGTGATAACTTACTAAATTAGGAAAATATTATTACCCTTTCAATAAATCTTACTGAAAAACTCTTTATTAACTAAAATTATATACTGCAACTCTTATAAGGTGCCTATCTCTTGATGTCTTCAAAATGGTTAAAAATAGTTAAAAATATTCTCCTACCACATCAGAAATAAAAATAACAAAAATCTTCCCACTTAAAAAAATTTTTTAAAGGTTGCTTTCATATTATATTCAGCATATCCCTTTCAATTTTTTCTAGTGGCTTCTTTAGTTATCAATAAATACATTAGATCTCCCTACACTCATAAAATCTCTCATGTTTTTCTTTATTCTTTCATGTACCACTCAGGAATATAACTAAAATCAAATCCAAATATTCCAAGGCAAGGGAGGGAGGACTTTTCAGGTGGAAGAGATGTTTTTAGGCTGTAGAGTCCCAGCCATTGTTTCAAAGATAGTTTTCTCTTTTGGGCATATCTTTGGTGTTGAATCTATAATAAGTTACCATAATGGGTTCATAGTATAGAACCCTGGGTTTGTAGAGCAAATCCATCTCATGTTTAGCAGAAATTATTCTTTGAAAGTAGCTCTTGGCATGTTACTCTGCGTTAGTGGGCATCAGGCACCTGACAACAGAACATCAGGTGATTATGGTAAACCTGCCCAGCTCACCAGGAGCTGCCTTCCATAACCTGACCAAATTGTAAAAGTCTGGTTGGCTCAGCAGGAATACATTTATTGAATGTTCATAGTATGTCAAGGATCAGGTTTAAAAGACAAAGTACACTCATAAAGAAGTGATTAAGACCACGGCGACACCCATAACTAGTACACTGATGTCAACCCACCCACCCAAACCTGTGGCTTCAAAGCAAAGACGAGAACAAGTCCCTGAAGCACATGGCTCAGAATGGAACATCTAGAAGGGCTGGAATGAAGAATGTGGGTGGGCAGTGACAGAGACGACGCTGACCAGAGGAAGAAAGGTCATTTGTGATGGGCCTTGTGCATCTTGTTACAAGGTGTTAAACATAACTCTAAGAACCACTATTAAAAGTTTTTAGTTGGGTTAATGGCATGACCAATAATACCACTTCTACCATGTAGTTAATTGAAGGAGTACAGGGGGCCAAGTAGGGAACGTAGTACAGTAATCAAGCATAAGGTTAGGGTAGTCTTTATAACTTTTCTTGTAGGCATAAGCATGTTCCTTTTATTAAAAATCTTCCACCAAAATAGAACCAGACCTCTATAGCCATGGGTTCTGTATGAGTAGGTACAGTCAACTACAGGTTAAAAATATTTGGATAAACAAAAATAAAAAATAATAACAACAATAAAAAAGTAATACCAACTAAAATGCAATGCAGTAGAAAAACAAATAGACTGGCATTTACATTGTATTTGATATTACAAGTAATTCAGATATGACCAAGAATACAGGAGGATGTATGTAAGTTCTACACAAGTATGGATATAAGTTCTATATCAATATGGGTATATTTGGGGTTCATGGAACTAATTCCCCATGGTTACAAAGGGAGGACTTTGCCTACTTTTTCATTATAAGCACTATACTTCCCCTGTGACGAAAGTGACATCTCAGGTAACAGTGTTCAACAGTGCTCAAGTACTAATCATCTGTAGCTAAACAGGTAATATGCTACAGAATTAGGATTTAAATTCAGTCTGTATGATTTCAAAGCATATTCTTTTAACAATGTTCATGGGAAAGGATGACATGCACACTCCTAAATAAAAATGAAACATGGTGAGATTTACTAAGAGTGGCTAAGA
Organism: Nycticebus coucang; assembly: GCF_027406575.1. Classification (NCBI taxonomy): domain Eukaryota; kingdom Metazoa; phylum Chordata; class Mammalia; order Primates; family Lorisidae; genus Nycticebus; species Nycticebus coucang. The sequence continues at coordinate 24,944,721 of NC_069780.1, forward strand.
AAAAGTATAATTATCATATTAAATTAACATAAAGTCCTAAAAGATAATTTTATTTGAGAATTTTTCACTATTACATATTGCTATCCAGTATTTGGTTCAGTCTCTGCTGCCTAAGTAAAAATTAATACATATATATGTATATATATATATATATATATTTACTTTCATAAATTTCTAGGATACTATTTTGCTGTATACTTTTCATTCCTCAATTCGTCAAAGAATATTTGCTAATAATGCTACAACCTGTCTTTTAAATATGGATAAATTTTATTACTATGTGGATTTACTGTGTATTTTAACTCTACGTTTTTGTTTATTTAAAAAGCAGCGGATGATAATTTGACAAAATTTTAAAGCATACAAAAGAATATAATGTATAAAATGAAATAATTTTACACATTCCTCTCCTACAATCCTGTTCCCAAAGGTAACCACTATTAACTGTTTGTTTTTATTTTTTCAGACAATTTTTTTGGGAAATAAGTAAGATTCTGTAACTATTATATTTATAAAATGATTTAAATCATATAAGATAAAGTGTTATCTAGAAAAAAGAACAATTACATATATAATACATTGCTATTGGAAATATATCATATTACTACTACTTTGATTTTGGAAAATTTGTAGAAGTTATCGAGTAAAACATATGCATACCATGTAGCTCTATAGCTGTTTAACTCTTTAGTATATATCTGGGGAAACTCTTGCAGGTGTTTACCAGATGATCAGTTCATAAAAGATTCATAATAGAAGCATAGTTTAACTGGATAAAACATCAAATAGACCAATATCTATACAAAGGAGGGTAATACATAGTCTTGAATAGGAGATTATACAACACTGAAAAATAACGAATAGGATGCAACTATGAACGTGAAATTAACTAAATTAAAAAGCAATAGTGGACAAAAATAAGTTGCAGCATATATGATATGTGTTTCTGTGTGTACAAAGTTCAAATACATACAAATTCAAACCCTTTATTGGTTTAAGCATAAACGTATAAGGAAAAGCAGTAGAAAAACTAAGGGAATAATAACCTTAGAACTCAGTATACCATTAAACTCTAAGCTGTGGAAGAGTCCATAGAGTTTTTCCAATATACTACAAGTATTTTATATTTGAAATCTGAGAGGAAGTATACAGATGCTTATTGTTTTTAAATATATTTCTAATTTGCATACAGTAAAATTTACTCCTTTTGGACTATAGTTATGGGTAGACTAATGTGTATTATGTAATTATCAACACAATCAAGAAGTGATTTGGTCTGATGTGCCCTACCCCTAGAAATTCCCTCAAGGATCAAGTCCCTCTGGGGTCAAGTCCTCCCCAACCATTAACTTGTAGAAACTGCTGATTTATAATTCATCCCCAGAGCTTTGCCTTTTATGGGATGAATTTTAAATGCAGCCATAAAGTACACAGCTTTTGACTGACCTCTTTCACTTAGAATAATGCATTTGGGATTTACCCATATTGCTGCATAGATCAATAGTACTTTATTCCTTTTATTTGATACTAAATAGTATTCCACTGTAGACATGTACCACTGCTGGCTTATCCATTTCCCAGTTGAAGAACAATTATTTGGAATGTTTTTAGTGTTTGGGTTATTTTAACTTTATTTCTTGGTATATTATCCATGCTAATATTATTTGGTGTGTATTCAATGCTTAATAAAAACTATTTCAAATAAAGCAAAGTAATAGTTTGCATATCAATGATTATAAATGTTTATTTCAGTATAAAAGTAGGCATTATATAACATACTATATATTGCGATTTCATGGGGGAAAAATATGTATAAGGGATTGAAATCTGTTGTAAGCAATTTTTGACTCCATTGGTTCTTTAATTTAATTATTTAATGAAGAAAAGATAGTATTTTCAACAGTAGTATAGATTGCATTTGGACATCCATAAGTCATAGAAAAAGTACCATACCCTAAAAAGCACAGAAAGTTAACTCTAAATTAATTACATATCTACATGTATTAACAAACGAATTAAGTCTAAACTTTTAGAAGAAAACATAAGAGAAAATCTCTTTGACCTGGAATTAAGTAGACTTTTTAAACATGGCACCGAAATCCTGATTCATACACACACACTCTCACACAAACACACACAAACTGCACTTCATCTAAATCAAAACTTTTGCTCTGTTAATAATACTTTTACAAAATTGAAAAGACAAACTACAAAGGGGGAGTAATGCTGGCAGATCACATGTGTTATAATGCATAAAAGACCCTCAAGAATGACATTTAAGAAAATCAAATTCGGATTAAAAATAGGCGAAAAAATTGAATAGATGTTTCACCAAAGAGTATATGTGGATGAAAAATAAGATGATTAAAATTGGTCAGCAGTACAATTTATTAAATAAGTCCAAATTAAATCCACAAGAGACTATTATACACCTATGAGAAAAATAAAAATTTAAAAAATACATGTGCTTTTACTACGAAGCGTGGCTAGAATGTGGAGCGACTGAAATTCTCACATGCTGGCATTAGAGGGCAAAATGGTGTCACCATTCTGGAAAAGCTTTACATTTTCTTGCAGTTAAATATATATTTGCCTGTAATCCCAATCTTGAGATTGAGAAATAAAAACTTTTTTTCCTTTTTCACACAAAACCTATATATGAATGTTCATAGCTGCTCTGTTTTTAATTACCAAAACCCTGGAAGCAAACCAGCTGTCTTTCAGCAGATGAATGGATATATAAATCATGGTACATCTGTACAGTGGAGCCCTACTCTGTAATAAAAATAAACTGTTGATATGAAGAACACAAAAACTTGGACCAATCTCAAAGGCCTTATACTGAGTGAAAGGAACACTTTCCAAAATATTATATCCCATATGATCCTACTTATGTGATATTCTTGAAAAGACAAAACTATAAAGAAGTGATCAGTGTTTGCCAGGGTTTAATTTTGAAGGAGACTGTGGATTATCAAGGGATAATAATATGAAGGAGTTTCAGGGTGGGTAATTAAATTGTTATATATCTGTAATGCGGAGATGGTTATACATATCTATATATGTAGTAAAATTTGTAAAACTTTGTGCTGAGAAGCTATTAGAGTTCCTGTGTAACAATAAGAAAGAGTTAAAAATTATTTTCATGGGGCTAAATTCCTTATAGGACTCCTCAAGCACAATTGCCTTTATTGACTAATCCTTCAGTCCTTATGCTTCTCATTCCCTTCATTTGTAACACAGCACTCTTCTGGTTTTCCACTCCTCATCTCTTCTCTAAATACACCTTGTAGATCCATGCTGCCTGTCCATAATATTAAATGCCAGAGTTTTTCAGAGTGTAGTCTTACTTTATTTTCCTTTCTCTGAATGATATTATGTCATTTATGCTTTTTATACCATCAAAAATAGCAATGATTTTCAATTTTGTATGTTGGGCCCAGATTCACCCTCCATGCTCTATCGACATGTTTAGCCACTGTGTTGTGTCACAGGCATTTTCACCTATAGTAAGTTCAAATGGAAGTCATAAAGCTCTCCAGCCCTGTCTTTAAAAGTCTTTGTTTTTCCTGTTCTTTAATTTTCTACCTCTGCAAATCATCCCTCCCACTATTGCGCAAGTAAGAACTGAAAATTCATTCTTAAAAACCTCTTTTCCCCTTACCTACAGTAAATAATCCACCACAAATTTCTTTGGGTATCTCATTCAGTTCAGGCTGCTGGAACAAACTACCATGGACTGCATCACTCAAAAACACCAGCAATCTATTTCTTCCATTTTGAAATGCTAACAGAGTTGGCATTTGGTGAAATCTCGCTTCATGATTCATAGACAGCCATCTTTTTACTATGTCTTCATGCAGTGGAAGGGGCAAAGGAGCTCTCTGCGGCCTCTTTTATTCACCAGGGCTCTAGCCCCATGTCCTAGTCACCTCCCACAAACACTGAGAACACAGCATAGGGTGAAGACAGATTCCATTGAGTCCTTGCTGTAGTAAGTGCTCATCTTGGTACTTCCCTCTCATAACATGTTTTTGTTGTTCTCTCTTGCTTTTCTAGCCAAAATCTGCCATCTCTCTGCATCCTAAGTACCTAAGTGTTCCTCCCTCTGTGCCTCTGAACATGTTCCTCCTCCCCTAGAAGTCTCTTCTCCAGTTTTCTTTACCCAGTTAACAACTACACATCCTTAAATCGCAAGGAAAATATCCATTTTACAGGGAAGATTTGTAAACATCACTTTCTCACGATGCATGCACATACACGTTTCTTGTCCTACTTTGAAATTATATACTTACTTGTATGATTAGCTAATACATTATATTTTCCTCTTCTGTTTTATAAGTTTCAGAAGATCAAGAGCTGTTTCTGGTTTTGCTTTTCCCTGTAGTCCTCGGATCTGCAATAGTGATACAGGGTTCCCCCCATTCAAGGCTGGTCAGGGGACCCCAGTTTTCCTAGGCTTGGGCATATTCATGAAGGGAACACCCTGACCTTTTGCCCTGAGCTGGAGGGACCGCATTCATTCCTTTGTCCATAACACTCATTAATGTGGAAAACGTGTTTCTATTTGCCAAGTCCTGGCCAAACGTAATTCTCAAGACCTAGTATCCCTAGATAAAGAGCCCATGTAGAAACTCCCCAGTTAGTTAGTTCTTTCCCCCTTCCAGAAGCTCTGGTGCTTTTTACTTCTTCTGTATTCCTTTCTAACTTCTAATAAATATCCTATAAGCACTGATCTGTGCTCCGTGCGTTCATTCTTTGAATCCCTGAGACCGAGGACCTACTGAAGAGCGAAATTCCGGTATCGATAGTACATACCACTCATTCAGCCAATATCGCCCAGATGGCAGACTGTTGACAGTAATGAAACAATGACTGTGTGGAAGGATGGATTGGAATGAACTCCTGCATTAGGAGAAAGTCACTGTAGTAACAGACACTGTCCCCTTACCCCAAACCTCTTACCAGATCATGTTTGTCAAATCCGTGTTATAGGTACCACACCCTGGGCTTCTCACCAGAGACTCAAATGTGGCATGTGTTAGATCCAGCTCCAACCCCTCTGAGCCTGATGTACTGTTTGCTTTCAGCCTAGAATGAAGTTTTTCTTCATGTGTGATGACTGAAAGTAACTGGCCCTTTGTCATTCACTTTTCATTTGCATTTTTTCCTCATAAATAGTTATCTAAGCTTCTGGCTTAGATAACTTCCATGTACATGGAAGATACTTATCCTTGTTTCAATCTTTAACGTATATTTTTTCATATTTTCATATTTCTTTGTAAAAGGGAGTTAGAGCATGATCTTTCCTTGCCATCTGGACCAAAGATTCAATCTTGTGTATGTTTACCTAGGAATGAGTTGGGGTAGGAGTGGATTACTGGTTGTCATATCTCTTAGGATTATGTCTTAATGAATTGGAGTGTAAAAATTGGATAAGAACTGTTTACCCCAAGAGTTCTTCATTATCTTTATTTCCCTACATACTGGAGTATCTCCTAAGTTGTAGAAACTTACCATAGTAGTGAATAACACAGTGGGAAGGGTCCTGCACAGCAAGATTGTCAGTCCCACAGGGGAAGCCTAAAAAAATTGCTTAACACCAGACAAATGCCCTTCTCTCCTTAAAACTCCTTTTCTAGTTCAGTGAGCAGCCTTAAGAATATCCCAAAATTGCAAACAATCCAGCAAATAATGATATCTTGTTAATCTTCAGAATGCACTGCTGTGATCATGTCACTTTCTTGATCAGAAACCAAGTCTCTGACTTCTCCCATCAACTAGAAGATACTTTCCAGATTCTTGATATTTTGATATGTAACTTTTCTTCACTCACCAAAACAGAGCATTCATTGTCCACAAAACATTGCAATTGATTTTTACCCTCTGGGGATTTCCCCTTACCATTTATCATTCTTGTATTGCTTTCCAACTTTCCTGCTAAAATCTCACTGGCTTGCCCCTCACTGTGGTCTAATACCACAGCCTATCTAAATCCATTGTGTGATTTCAGGGCACTCCAGTCTGAATCCTTCTCTCATCATTCCAATATGAAGTTATATTTCTGTCCTCTGAATGCCTAATGTGCTTACCACATTTTTAGTAATTAATCCCTTACTTCTGGTTGCTTCCTCTCCTAATGGTACCTTCACTTCCATTTAAATCTATTACCAATATTTAAGTTTGTACATAATGTTCTGTGTTTCCAGATGGGTTGATCTTAAGTATTTTAAGAAGAATTGCTTATGTTTCTGGGTATCCTCAAATGCACCCACCACAGTCGCTTTCCTATTTATTATGTATGCTCATAATATTTTCATGTGATTTGATTTTTCTGAAATTGTTTCAGGCTATGCAACTGGGCTCTGCACAATAATTGCTACTTTTTCAAGATGAGCCATGTCATCTTTTGAGCACAGTATGAAAAATAGTAACTAAATTGAGGCATTAGAGAATTATGGCAGAAACATGAGACAAGTAAAAACTGTGGAGAAAAGATCAGTGAGTATAGAACAAAAAGAAAAAAATAACACAGAAAACCAAACAAAATAATTTATCTCATATCATTAGCTCTTGTCAATCAGCCGAAAAGACAATTTTTGCTTGAAGAAACTGTATATTGTATACAGGAGAGAAAAATTTTATGACCTAAAGGGAATAAATAAATAAGTAAAATACAGAGGCAGGATTTTTGGTTTTAAAGGTTGACTCTGATTTTTACTCATTAATGGGATGGTGGATCCTTTGTACCAATCCCAAATGATGTTAGTAGAGAAAATGTCATCAATTTATCTGTCATATTGACAGAGATACTGGGATAAATTCAACAGAAATAGGAATAAGATAGATATCCTCTCAAAGATTAATTTGAAAGATAACACTTGGAACTTTCTAGAATTAAGACTTAAAAACTTTTCCTAATATTTTCTTCTACTATTATAATTTCCTGCCTTAGGTTTAAGTCTTTTATACACTGTAAGTTTATTTTTGTGGGAGATGAGTGGTGCAGATTTGAAATCAGCCTAGTCAAAGAATTCATAAAGAAAACCCCAAAAGCAATCATAGTATCAGCAAAAATAAATAAATGGGACATGACCAAATTAAAAGTTTCTTCACAACTGTGGATACAATCAAAAGAGCAAATAGACAACCCATAGAATAGGAGAAAATGTTCGCATGCCATACTTCTGAGAAAGGACTGATACTCAGAATCTATAAAGAATTCAAACAAATCAGCAAGACAAAACCAAACCACCAAACCATTAAAAGTGGGCAAAGACATGAATAGAAACTTACAAGTGAAGATATACTAATGACCAACAAATTCGTGAAAAAAAATGCTCAGTATCTCTTATAATTATGGAAATGCAAATCAAAACCCCAATGAGATATCACCTAACTCCAATGAAAATGGCTCAGATTAAAAAGTCCCCAAACAACAAATGCTGGCATAGATGTGAAGAGATAGGAATTCTTATACACTATTGGTGGGACTGCAAACTACTACAACCTGCATGGAAAACCATATAGAAATACCTCAAGAAACTTCAAGTAGACCTGCCATTTGAGCCAACAATCTCAGTGCTGGGTACACATCCAAAGGAAAAAAGGTTTTTCTACAGAAAGAACACCTGCACTTTGAATGTTTATAGCAGGGTAATTCACAATTGCAAAGATGTGGAAACAACCCAAGTGCCCACTAGTACATGAATAGATTAAGAAAATGTTGTCTATTCATTCTATGGACCAGTTCTCAGCTATAAAAATAATAGGCAATCTAGGATCTTTTGTGACAACCTGTGTGGAACTGTTGCTTCTTCCCATCTTCTAAGGGAAGCATCACAAAAATAGAGAAACAAACACATGTATCTAGTACCAAATGTAAACTAATTGACCAAGACTTAAATGCCCTTATGGAAGCAGATCAATGAAAATCAAGCTGAGGGGGAAGAGGGAAGGAGGGGATGGGTAAATTCATATCCATTGAGCACAGTGCCCACTATCTGGGTAAAGGGCACACTTAACGTGTTTTTAACTTTGACTTAATCTGTGCAAAAATAATACATACAAACAAAACATATATACCCCTTAGTATTCTGAAATTTAAAAATTTTTAAATTAAAATGAAAAAATATTGTTTTCTGTGTTTTGTCTATGTTCTCACTATTTTTTGACACATAACACTTTTCACCCCCTTTTTTACTTCTTTGTCTTATGGCTCATGAGAGGAACATTATGGGATTGCTGAATCAAATGGCAGGACTACCTTAAGTTCCTTGAGGTATTTTCATATAATTTTCTAAAAATATATCAATCTCCATTACCAAAAAAAATCAAATCTGCATCTTTTAAGAGCTGTTCTTCTGCTTTTCCTCCCCCCACCCCATAACCTTAATTGGGCCTTGGTGTGTGTCACACTTTATGGGGGCAAGACATGATTGCAAGAGGGACTTTACCTAACAATTGTAATCAATGTAACCTGGCTTATTATACCCTCAATGAATCCCCAACAATAAAAAAAAAAAGAGCTGTTCTTCTAATAGCCTCCTGATATTAAAAACAAAAAGTAGAAACAGTACTAAAAATAACCAGCATATAATACGTAGATAGAATGGGGTATCTGACTAAAATCAGCATTTTTCAATATGACAAATTTAAAGTATTCCAATCCATTCTTTGACATTTCAGTCATCATGTTCTGTTTCAGTTACAATAATTAAATCCTTTAAAACATGCTTTCCCCCCATCCTTTGATTTATTCTAACTGAACGAATTGAGGTTAGTTTCAAATCATAGGGAAGAATATTAAATTCAAATTGTACCTAATTAAAAATAGCAGATTTCTTCAATAACAGTAAAATTTAGCCAAATAATATAAAGTTGTAATCTTTTCAAATTATTAATAATATAATGCTTTAATGATGAGTAGCACAGAAAGTCCTCTTCTCTGGAGGCATATAGAAGCTAAAAGACCCTATGTTTTCTTGCTGTGGCAGTTGGTCCCTTTTTCTGGGCTCTTCCTAATTTTCCCAGTCAACCCCCTCAACACACACATATATAAATATACACACATACTCCCATAGCCTAATCTTCAACAGCTGGTTTTTCAGCTTGAAAAGCTTATGGAGAAGGGAGCCCTTCTTGGGGATTTGGGAGTGAAGATGGATACAATCAAGAATGTGTCCTTATCCACGGCCTTGGGAGCCAATTCTCTGACACAAGGAACAAAGTGTGTTCAGTATGCATTGACCTTTTATATCCACCTTCCTGCAGCAGTCCCTCTGACTACTGTTCTGATTCTCTATGAGCAGCAGACATCCTGGATGAAATGAATGGAGCATAAACACAGCCTTAAAACAGCAGCAGAAAGAAACGCTGAAAAGGCAGCAGAAAGATGCTAAAGGGCCCATGAACTCCGTCAGCCATGAGAACCATTATTCTGCCCTAGGGTTTCCTAGGATATCATTACAGAGTAAGTATAACCCATCAATTCTTATTGATCATCACATTGCTTCCTTGTGAGCCCTAATTATCATCAATGAAAGTGCAGTCTGGCAATCAAATTCCCCAGAAAGACCAGGTGGTATTTTTGAAGCTGAAGTTTTAAAGTTTCTTAATGAAAATATTTATTTTCCTAACTTCTGTTTATTTAACTGTTGATACCTACATGCCATCAATTGAAAATAACCAATCTTAATAACTCCCTAGGTTTTCTTTTGCCTAGCCTGTTTACCTGACTCTCTCGCCTTGCATGAATTTTGCTTTTCTTATACAAATCTTATGCTGAATTGCCTGCATTCCCTGCAACTTCTCCCTTCAACCTTCCAATGTAAAATGATAAAAGTGCAGTTTAAAAATATATGTATAATCTATGAAAGACTATGAACTTTTCATTATTTCAAAAATAATATCGTTTTTGATGTTTGGGAACACTTAAGATTAATAATCTAGTTATGAGATAGCTAGTATCTGTCCAGGAAAAAAGACACCTTTTACCTGTTTAAATACATATTTAGCAGTTATTAAACCATAATAATATCCAAACCCTAGAAGAAGAAGTAGAATAAAGCAAAATCATCTTGTAATTGAGAAAGCTTTTAAATTCTTTATGTTTCATATAGAAGTTTATAGTCTTGAAGCAACAAGGTATATTTCAGAACTTGGCCTTGAAGGCCATACCTGCATATCAGGTCCTACACAAAGTCATCACCTTCATCTAATTTCAGTCAGTCATTAGCCTTCTTTAAACCAGCTTTCCTCTAGGTAGCATCTGTTCAAAGGCCTGACTTTGCACTTGTTTGACTGTCTTAGGTGAGCTATCTTGACTACTCTATGCCTGTTGATTTTTTTCTGGGATATTCTTTACCCTCAATTTTTTTTTTTTTTTTTACTATCTGTATAGATGTTGGTCATTTTGCAAGTTTATATATAGAAGTACAAAGAAAGCATTTCAAAACAATGTATATTTTTGTAATGCTCCATATTCTAATAATTTTGAGGATGTTAACTAACTATACAAGGTCTCTGCCCTTGAAACACTCACAGTCTGGTGGAAGAGTTACAAATCAAGAAATTTCAGCACATTGTGTTATTTGAATTAGTAGAGACATGGGCAGAATTCTCTGAGAGCATAGAAGACAGGCTTCTAACTCAGCCTGATGGCCTAAGGGGTTAAAAAAAGGCTTTTCTGAGTTCTATTTTGAATTATAGTTCAGAGTTAGGTATGTGGATGACAAAAAGCTATTTGTTCTGGGCAGAGAAGTAACGTAAACAATAGTTAGAGAGACAAGAAACACTGCAGTCTGTCAGGAGATACTAGGAGCTAGAACAATTCTTAAAGTAAGTTCCCTGGGGCAACATGCTCAGCATCCTGAGAAACTGTTAGAAATGCAAATTTTTAGAGCACATCTCATTCCTACTGAGCAGGTTTAGCAATCTGGGTTTGGACAAATCCTCTAGCTGATTCCAACATGCACTAAAGTTTAAGAACCTCACAGAGAGGGATCTGGCATTTTCCAGCGTTCGAGATGTGGACCAGAATTGGGTCTTGCTCAGCAATTGTATGTGATTGTCACAAGACGCCCCTGAAAGATGCATGGGTGTCCCATAACTAGATTGGAGACTTCGAGGGACAATTTTTTATGGTCTTGCAAATATGAAAATGATGCCATCATCTCAGATTTTTTTCATCTAACACTCTCAAAGGACAAACATTCTCCTAAATATGAGTTTTTGTTTATCTGGCTCAAATGAATATTCAGTTTGAGCCCCATGACAGAAAACTATTGTTTAAATGCAATAAAATATTGGCTGTCATCGGAAAACTATGAGAAAATAAAAAGAGTAAGTGAGGATAAACCGAAATGTTGCCCAAATATGTTTATGTATTAACATATAAAGTAAAGAATTTATCTACCATTTAAAAATACATAGAATGTATTCTGAACTAGTGAAATGATCCTTGAGGCATCATTTTATACTGGTTAAAACGGGTTATTACAGATTAAAGGATAAAATTCCTGAAATGACTTTTCTACATGATATAGTTGCATGGTTTTGCTATTGTTTTGCAATTGTCTTTAATATCCAAATATGGTCACTATATGTTGTTAAAGTGTATCTGCATATAAAAATAGTTAAGTCATACCAGAGGCAGTAATGGGAGAAAAAATAGATTATTTTTACATCCAAATGAATAAGGAGATGGTATTATTATTTTGCCTTAGAGATAAAATAATGCATATTTAATAGAAAAGGCTTTATTTATTAAGTGAATTCTTAATCTTTTGTTAGCATTCAATGAAAAGTTCCCTTTTTATAAATATCTCTCATGGTTTATTGTTAAGAATAGTTTTCCTATTTATCCTAAATGTAAGTGAGTCTGATGAATACAAATGAATGAATTTTTATCTCCGTTAATCCACCTTTCAATACCAATAATTACTGGATTAGGGCTTTCACTATTTTTGCTAGTGTGGTAAATCAAGCAGACTGGAAAATGCAATTGAGTAACAATTGTTATCAAGCCATCTCTGCCAGTTTTTACACAATTTTAAAAACTGTTACTTGTTACAAGTAAGAAAGCCATCCACAGCTTCATGCCTGCTCTGCACTTGACCTTTAGGCTCATCTCTAAATTAAGATACCTTCTGAAATCAGCTTTAAACATTCAGAATAAATAATTCATGAAGTGACTTCTTTGTGAAATTGAATATTCTATTTTAGTCTTTGCTTATTTAATACACATATTACAAGCTAAACTAAAATGTTTGTTAACTGTTCTCTACAAATAAATATAATTGCATAAATTGATGTACTCAAATATAATGAGGTTTTACAGAAATTTAGGTATTTCCTTGAAAAGCTATTATTTATATTGATGCTTGCACTTACTCAACTTTGTTCATTATTATTCGCAATAAAAATTCTATTTAATTTCATCTGTAGAATAGAACCAATGGGAAAAGTACCATGCAACATTGTCTTAATTTATGATTTCAATACCTCAATGATAATATAATATACAAACATTAGTACAGTGCTTTATACGCATTATCTCTCTTAATCCTCACAATTACACTGAGAAGTAAAGATTATGCCGTTTTATAAATGAAATCACCGTGGCTCTGTTAATTTAGTCAGCTTGCTCAAAGTGCTGTAGGTAATAGGAGGGGAATTTCCAACTTAACTCAGGTTTTCAATAGCGAAGGCCAGGGCTCACTTCATTCTGCCACAATTGAATATGACATAGTTCAGCTGTTGCACCTATTATACTTGGTTACTGTAAAGTAACAGGTAACAAAACTTTTAACCAGATGTTTCCAGCATGTTTGTGAGTTTTTCTAGAAAGGTGTCAGCATCATATTGAAATGATTGAATGCCATTCATTAGATGGCTTTACATTCTGGGCATAGAAGTATTTATTTAAGGAGCCTTCTGGTTTTATCCTTGCATCTAACACAATTGCTGAAATGTGGAAATACAACATAAGGACATATATCTTACTCTCAGGGTTTGTGAACTCTTACAACCAGGTTAAATATAATATGCAAATATGTGATTGTCAACACATTATATGAGAGAAAATACTTAAGACTAATTCTCCATAATCTCTCATTCCATCCCTGTTTTTCTATCCCTATTAACTAGTATTATTGTATCAATTTCAGATAATGGCAATTTACAAACACATACACACACGTCCATGTGTATAGCACTCTCTCTCTCTTCATACACACACACACACACACACACACGATACCAAAAAATGCATACACATTTTAAGAAAGGAAAAACTATATAATTTATTTACACTTACTCCTATAGCGTATTTGTTTACTTTTGCTCAGGGGAAAGAGTAGCAAAGTTCTGGGGAGTGAAATAACTTTAGGATAAATTTCGGACCCTGCTCCATGTATTGGTAGTTTAATTTTTGGTGAGTTAACAATATGAAGCCTCAGTTTACTTATTTATAAAACTAAGGAAATGATGACTTCCTACAGTGTTGTGAAAGTTGTAAAATACTGTATGTATCAAGCCAATATTAGTTATTATGCTACTATTTATTGTTTGCCTACAAGTAGGCAAACAATAAATAGTAGCATAATAAAGGAGCTAATATTATTTAAGTATAATGGTCAGAATTAGCGTATTTGACATTGCTTTGTAGGATTTATTTCCCTTTTCCACAGAACAGTGTGATGTGACCTTGCACTGTCCTTGTCACGTATATAGCTGGTCACCTGCCCCTCCTCAAGTCATGCCTGGTGCAAAGCTATGCTTATGTTCCAGTTCTGTAAACAAGCTCATTTAAAAAGTGGGTTACAGTAGGAGGAACAGAGAGATGGAGAGGAGACAAAGCCCAGATTTATATCTGCAGTGCCAAGACCTTGGAGCCATCCTAAGGAACATTATGACTGAATCCAGAATGTGCAGTTGGCTTGATAAACTATGAAAAGTCAATGAGTGAAATTTGTCAGAGAGAAAAGGTCAAGTTTTCCCAGCGTGACTTCAAAGAAAGGGATAGAAGAGCTGTTCATGCTTACTTGCCTTTGTCTAGATGGGAACAGAAATCTTACACGGTTCAAGGGTATCCAACCCAAGGCCTGTGGGTCTCATGAAGATTAATTGAGAACTGTTTTGCTTATCTGTGGTGTTAGTTATTGCAAAAAGTGTGCATGAACATTTTTTTGTTTGTTCTTTTTGCTCATCAGCCTTCGTTAGCATCTGTGTATTCAATGTGTTACCCCAAACAACGCTTATTCTCCTAATGTGTGGCAGAAAAGTAAAAAGGTTGGACATCCCTGTGAGTGGCATAAAAGAACAATGAACAAAAATATGCTGTCATTTAATAGGGTATGTATAAGGGAAATGCACTTTATGTTAGTTAAAGTTGAAGCAAAATGTTTAGAAAGCAGAAGAGCTTATACGGATTACTCATTCATAAATCATGAACAGGGTCCAGCATAGCCTAGAGCCTGGGGAAGCTGTGGGGGCAAAAATAGTAACTAGCACCAAGGCAGCAGTAGTACAGTTAAAATGCATTAACAGTGACAGAGTATGAAGAATTTTTCTTTGAAAAAATCTCTGATGAGCCTCTGAGAATTGTCCACCACATTCCCTGGATTACTGTCCTGTTTTGACTTGGGACAGAGCACTTGCATAAAATCCTTTTATGACTAGCCACTTAAACTTCAGGAAGGAAAATAAGCAAATTGCAGAATATTCCTATCTGATTTCCAAAAGATTTTTTTTTTCTAGGTAGCCATAGATATACAAGGGATCATGGATCACTTAGGTTATTTATTTATTTATTTAGTATTAGAAGCAGCAGCAATGTATTTCCCCAGAATAAAAGAAGCTAGACATTGCAGGATGTAGATTACTTTAGCGAATATTTCACATATTTCTTTCTGTTTTACGCTTTGAACATTCTTCTAATACTTCATTCTGTCTCCCCCTTTGTAACAAAGTAATCACATCTGTGGGATAACTCAGACTCAGCTACAAAATAATCAGGATGGCATTTTCCACTGGAGTGACATTCCAGTCTGGTCTGCTATATTGTGAGTGAAACTTATACTGGGCAATTTTTTATTGTTTCAGTATTATAAACAAAATATTCATTTATTGTAGAGAACAAACAAAGCTTTTTTTTTCTCTGCCCCCTAACCTACCAATGTCCTCTAGCACATTTGAAATAATTATGATTTTTATATGTAGGCGATTGTGACAATGAGACATTCTCTGCATTCCAATGTTTGGCTCCAGGAAGTTTTTAAAGTAGCTAAGGTGATAATTGGTCAGTAGTTCTTCACTATTAATAATACCCTCTAATACATTATCTCACTCAATCCATAAAATAAGTGTGCAGTGTAGACCATGTAGATCTCTATATCCTTGTCTGGGGCATGAGAAAATACAATTTTAGAGAATATAACTAATTTTATTACACAGCTTGTAAATTATAGAATTACAAGTAGAACTTAGATTTTCTATTTTTTTTTTAATATCCATATAATATTTTATTATGATAACATGACATAATTTTTTAACCTACCATCAACTAATGGACACTGCTTTTATTTCTAATTTTTGATACTTTAAACAAGATAGTAATAAATCAATCTCTTTCCTGCTCTCTTTCTTTATATATACACACGTATATACGTGGTCCATTGAAGATATTTTGGATTAAATACAGATTTTCTATTTTTCTATTCCAGTAGTCTCACTTATAATTTATTGCCATCCACTACTATGCTATTTTTTTACACAACGTAAAAAATATTTTACCTAAACTGAAGTTCTGAACTGACAGGTTACACTAAAGCCTTGCAAACTGTATTTTCAAAAAATACAATGCTAATTGATTTAGTTAACACAAACAAAAAGAGTTGGAGAGAATAGAAATTATGAAATGTTCATTTTTTACCAATAAATATATGTTGTTAAACGACTATGGAGTCATTAAAATGAGGATATACTCCATGAAATCCTTTAAAATAAGAAATAAAGCTGAAATGAAACAAAATAAAGGAAGGAGGAGAGAAAAAGATGAAACAATGGAAGGAAAGAAAGAAAGTAACAGCTGACTGTTAGTATTTACTGTGACATGCTTTCACATGCAGTTTGGCACATAGCAGGTTGTATTACACTAGGGAAGGTCTAGTTTAGGTAGAGAGGTTAAGTAACATTTCAGGCAAGGAAGTTACAATTGGCCTGGTGTTATGGTCAGTATGGATATGGAATTCATTAAGTAGATTGCTTTATTGGGATAGGGTATTTGTGATAATAATTAGTAGAAAACAAGTTAATTTCCCTGAATTAATTAAGGGAAAGTTATTCTTAAGTTCCCAAAAGTTAGACAAAAGAGCTCTCTTTTAGATAGGTATCTATTCTTTTTGTCTGCTCAGTATCTGTTTCCCCTTTACCTACTGCTATTATGACCTTAATTTTTAAAAAGGGAAATGAGCTTTAGATTGATTAAAGTTCCTCATACTCCCCATCCTTCTCCAGGCCCAAATCAAAAAATGCAGGAGTAGCAATTCTCATAACATACCATTGATTTAAAGCAACAACATTAAAGAAAGACAAAGAAGGGTATTATTTATTTGGCAAAGGAACAATTTAAAAGAATACATATCAATCTTACATATTTTTGCACCAGCTTAGATGCTCCCCGATTTATAAAGCAAATTCTTCTTGATCTAAACAACAGCAAAATAATAGATGGGGACTTCAACTCTCCACTGATGGAACCAGACGGATCTTCCAACCAGAAATTAAAGAAATTTTTGATGTAAACATGACTCTAGAACAAACGGGCCTAACAGACATTTACGGAACATTCCACCCCAATGCTACTAAATATATATTCCTCTCATTAGCTCAGGGATCACTCTCCAAGATTGATCATATCCCAAGCCACAAAAAAGTCTCAACAAATTAAAAATTCAAATTTATAACATGTATCTTTACAGAATGACGTGGAATAAAATTAGAAATCGATTCCAACAGAAACATTCATCTACATAGAAATTTATGGAAACTAAACAACTTATTGCTGAATGATAGCTCGGTCACAAACTAAATGACAGTAGGGCAGCAATTGATTACAACCTGTAGGATACTGCAAATGGAGTCCTGACAGGGAAAACCATTGCTTTAAATGTCCACATTCAGAAATCACAAAGATCTTAAATCAACAATCTAATGAATCATCTCAAGGAACCAGAGAAGGAAGAGCAAACAGATCCTTAAAACCAGTAGAAGAAAAGAAATAACCAAGGCTGGGTGGGGTGGCTCATCCTTGTAATACTTAGCACTGTGGGAGACAGGCAAGTGGATTACTTGAGCTCAGGAGTTCAAGACCAGCCTGAGCAAAAGCAAGACCCCGTCTCTACTAAAAATAGAAAAACTAGCTGGGCATAGTGCCACATACCTGTAGTCCTAGTTACCTGGTAGGCTGAGGCAAGAGTATTGCTCAAGCCCAAGAGTTTGAGGTTGCTGTGAGCTATCATGCCATGGCACTCTACCAAGGGTGACAAAGTGAGACCCTGTCTCTAAACAAAACAACAACAACAAAAAAAAAAAACAAACCTGTAGCAGCCCCTATAGCCCATGGCTAGGAGGAGTGAAAGTTATAAGAAATATCTGTATAGCTCAATCATGGAAGGGTGAAAAAGGCATGGAGAAGGCTTTAGCACTAACAAGCATGAGAGCTCACGAGATAAGAGCATTGGTAAATTGGCAGTCTCTACACCTGTGGTGTTGAAAGGCACGAGAACAGCCTTATATTAGACTGGAGGAGAAGGCAGTCGGGAGCGTGAGCGTTCTATCACGAACCTGCTTTAGTGTGACTCTGTCTCCTCTCCTCCCTGCAGAACGCCAGCATGGAGTCTTTCTGCTGAAGATTACCAAGCTCTACTAAAGACTAAGATCTATCTATTCTAAGACTGCTTTACTCTCTCTAAGACTCTTTTTCTCTCTCTAAAGTAGATAGCCCTCAGGCACCTAAGAGAAATTGTTCCTGAGGAAGGTAGCAAGATCCACATCCGGAACCTAGTTAAGCCGGTCTGAGACCTGGCCAGTCCTGGGCCCTGACAAGCAGTGGCAGTGGTGGGCTATGACAAAAACCCATAAGCAAGATCACATAAGATCAGAACTAAGTAAAACTGAGAACAAAAGAACAATACAGATAATTAAAATTGGTTGTTTGAAAAGATGAACAAAATTAACAAGCCTTTGACCAGATTAACCAGCAACAAAAAGGTAAGGTTTCTATCAAGCTCAGTCAAAGATGAAAAAAGTCAAGTTAACAACATATCACAGACATAAGATCATCACTACATATGATATAAATTTCTGTGTCCACAAGTTTGAAAATGTGGAGAAAAAATACAATTTTTTGGAGTCATACTTCCTACCTAGACTCAACCAGAAGCAAATAGAGCTCCTGAACCAACCAAAATCAAGCACTGAAATTGAAGCAACAATAAAAAAAATTCCAACAAAAAAGTTCCAGACCAGACAATTTCACACCAGAATTGTACCAAAATTTCAAAGAAGAAATTATACCTGTTTTGTTGAAAGTACTTCACAACATTGAGGAGGAAGGAACCATTCCATACTCATTCTACAAAGCAAATATTACCTTGATACCAAAACCAGAAAAGGACATAACAAAAAAAAAGAACTAAAGACCAATATCTGTAGCTGCTGAAATTCTCAATAAAATCTTAGCAAACAGAATTCAGCTGTATCTCAAAAAATGATTTAGACAATGCCACATTGTTGAAAACTCAAGTTTTCATTATTAATTACATTTGTGTATTTGTAGAAACATTTAATATATGAGCAAATTTAAACCAAATGAAAAATTCTTAAACTTTTTTTATTTCTAATAAGTTTCATTTGAAGAAATTTGGAAACATTGGGATAACTATTTTAGAACTCTAAATCACATATGTTGATTTTTCACACTTAGGAACAAAAAAGAGAAGCTTCGATGGGAAATAATAATAGTTGTAGTGACAATTTCATCCGCCTCTATGCCAGACTGATGAGCCTTTCCATGAATCATCTTCCTGCATAAGGAAGATGTCTGGATTTCTCGTAAAATACATGTCACTTAAAATATATTATTTAATTGCATATTAAAATTTAGTTAATAAAATACATATTTAATTATAATAATACATTTTTGTAGTTTACATTATTAGTTATGATGGTTCTGTTGTCAATATTAAGAAAACATTTTTCTTAAATATCTTTAAGTGGAAAAGATCAAATTAATTCAAAGGCAAGGTGACATTATTCTTTAAATACACATGCTAAATTCCACCTACACTTTAAACGCCCTTACAGTAACCTTACGGAAGTTATACTTGTACACCCACCTAGAGTTTGTGCCTCTTTTGGTCACTGGTATGTTTCCCAAATCTGACTTAAAATTTAGTCTTTTATGACTAAATGACTTCTGTTTATATGACTTGTTTTAAAAAACAAGTCTGTACAAAATTGAAATTAGTTTTTCAATTGCCTTACAGCCTCTTGAAAAGAAAATTAGCCTAATGAGTAAGAATTAGTACAAAATGTTTCGGAACATTTGTAATACTATACAGCGTGGGGACCTGGGTCCCATTTCCTCAGGCAGTTGCTCTTGGTGTAGAGAACTGTTCACTCTTTATTATCTTTTGCAGATTACCCAGGGGCTTTTCGCATGCACTCTTTCTCTTTCCTTTTCCCTCGTGCACCTAATAATTTGCTGTGGATATTTTCAGCATGACATACAACTGCTGCTGATGGTAATGGGAACTGTTCACCTAATTTCTCCTAGCCCTGTGCTCAGGACAACTGTCTATATAGAGTCAGGCTATGTAGCAGAAAAGCTTACCAGGAAGCTGCAACTGGCAAAATGCAGCTCCTGGTATGAAAAACTTACCAGGAAGCTGCAACTGGCACAGGTGAAAGGTTGGTAAGATAGGCACAGGCAGAATGTGATTGGCACAGCATGTGCTGGTCAGACCTCAGTTAAGGGAATGCTGCTTCATGCTGCTAGCTCTGCTCTGGGGACCAGGTGGTTTCTGGGTAAGGCCCAACATCCAGCATGCACCAGGCTTCTCCCGTGTAAACCTTCTTCATTAGTTAGAGTTGACTGACTAAAGCGAGCTATCTGCAAGGTTAAACCAGGCCTCCTGCTTTATATTATATGGTTTATGTTGGGCACAGAATAGATAGATCATCTTTAAATGTAATTTCTCAGGGCTGTTGTGAGCGAGCACCAACAGTCACTTGAATTTGCTCTTGTCAACCAAACTGGAAATTAATTAACTTAATTGGTAATTAGAGTTTAAGAAATGTTTGCATTTAAAGATTATAGAATGGTTTTGTTTCATAATATGTGTGAACACTTGCTGTGACCAGCGTAACTTAGCACTGTGGAGGTATTTCAAAGCAAATAGAAAAATTCTCTGTTCTCAGGTATTTTGGTTCACATAAGATAGCTCTAAGGAACATTTTCAGTAGAGTAAGGACGTGTGTGTGTGTGTGTGTGTGTGTGTGCGCGCGTATACCCCTAAGATAATGTGGCAAGGAATTTGGAATAGCAGAAATGTTCAGATGAAAAATCAACAACACATTACAACTTCATAGAGCTAAACACATTTGTTTGGGGTTAGATTGTATGAGTAAGTCACTTTTCAGTTCACTAGAGAATAGTTTCTATTATTTAAGAAGGAAACCTAAAATTTAAGAAGATTCAACTGTAGGAAAAGTAATTTATTTCACAAATTTATTCCTAGCAAAAACAAAAACTTAAAAACTTAACTCATAAGGTTTTTTTTTTTTCCTGCTGATCTGAGTGTTTCTGTCACACCTACCAGTCTCTTTAGAAGTAACATTGGCAACAACTTGTTTAAACCAGAGATCTTATGATTATTTTTAATTTCTCCTTCAACCTTACATTCCATATCAACCAAAACCCAGTCAGCTCTGCTGCTTTAAACTCCTCTCTCTGGCAATCACTTCCTTTTCTCCGTCCCTTCCATCATACTTTCAGCCCTAGTCCAGGGTTACATGGATGATTGGAACAGTCTCTCTGCATTTGACTTCTTGATATTCCAGCCCATTTTATTCTTTGCTACCATCATGGCTTTAAAAATTTCTTACGAATTTACATTGCTTATAGAAAAACATGGAGCCGGTGCAGTGGCTCACACCTGTATAATCCTAGCACTGTGGGTGGATTGTCTGAGCTCACAGGTGACACCAGCCTGAGCCAGAGCAAGACCTCATCTTTAAAAATAGCCAGGAGTTGTGGCAGGTGCCTGTAGTCCCAGCTACTTGGGAGGCTGAGGCAAAAGAATCACTTGAGCCTAGGAGTTTGAGTATGATGTCATGGAACTCTACTGAAGATGACAAAGAGACACTCTGTCTCAAAAAAAAAAAAAAGATGCACACTTGTAGTGATGGTGTCTGAAGGAAGATGGAAGCTTATGACAATACTGAAGAAGATATATTTATATAATTTCTCTATATTAGAAAAGTTAATTACTTTCATGAAGACACACAATAAATAAGGGAAGAACTGGTATTTCTTTTGATCCATAGACCTGACTGTGCAAAGTGTGTCTCCCCAAACTCCTTCTGAATAATCAGTTTTACCATTGGGCTACTTAGCTAATTAATGAGTATGGTAGGCAGAATAATGCTCATCCCCCAAATGTTCACATTCTAATCCCTGTAACTTGTGAATGTGTTACCTTGTATAGAAATGGAGAATTGGCACATGGGCCTAAAATCAACAGATTTGAGTTTGAGAGATTATTCTGGATTATCCATGTGGTTCCAATATAATCACATGACTCCTTAAAAGAGGGGAAGCCTGCCTAGCTGTGGACAGAGAGAAAGATTCTACAACACAACGTGTCGGAGAAATATTGTTGTGGGGTGATCCCAATGACCCCTTGCTGATTCTCTAAGACCAAGCAGGGGACTTGGTGCTAAGGGTGGCTTCCACTGGGAAGTCAACAACAAAAAGTCGCCAGAACCTCAGTCCTACAACAGGAAACTAAATTCTTCCAACAACCCAAAGGAGCAGAAACAGCATTTTTTCCCTAGAGCCTCCAGAAACAAATGCAGCCTTGTCAACTTCATGATTTTACCCAGGTGAGATCCATTCATGATTTTACCCAGGTGACACCCCTGTTGACTTATTTCCTATACCCTACTGAATTTGTGGTATTCTGTTATACTAGTAAGAGAAAACTAATACAATGAGTTTAAAAATCTTTGATATGCATTCTCTCTTTTTTTTTTTTTTAATTTGGCCAGGGCTGGGTTTGAACCCGCCACCTCCGGCATATGGGACCGGCGCCCTACCCGCTGAGCCACAGGCGCCGCCCGATATGCATTCTCTTTTTATGTGAGAGTCGTACTTTTAACTTCTTTAAAATTATACTTTGACAATATTTAGGCCTCCTTGAATGTTGATGCCTACTGTAATATTGAGTTAACCCTCTGGAATTATGGTTTCAGAAATACTATGTATTCTTCATTGTGATTTGGCCTAGAAACTCATGGATTTCTCAGAAAACAACTTTCTGCTATAGGCAGTATGGAAAAAAATTTTTTTGAGTTAAGTTTTTAAGTTTTAAGTTGAAAATGTTCTTTGTGCTGTCAGGGTATTCCAGAATGGGACCTATTCTTGAAAACTGGATGGTCATGGAGAGTGTAGAGTTCCTTCAGAACCTGTAACATACTCCCTATTAAGCATTGCCATTATATAGGCATTGAGAAAAAGAAAAGAAATCCGTATGCTAGAGACTTTAGTCTGCTAAGACTATATATCATTAAAGTTCCTAAGTGTGAGAAAATTGACAAATTGCCAAAGGTCCATTTACAAAATAGAATGAAGAATGCCTTTGCCATTTCTGAGACAGAAGAATGGCAGTAACTTTTGGCAATAACTAGAAGTGCTGATATGATTCTAAAAGGCAGTGAAAATGATCTTATCTGAGGACTCACCTAAGTAACTGGATGTACGTTACAGATGGATAAGAAATCTTTGTGTTTTCATTTTAATTGGCTAAGGGACTACTTGTAAATATTTGCCAATGCTTATAAAAATTATTCCTTGATTGAAAGCTTTTAATTTCAACCAGCTTTTGATCCTTAAGACAGAAAAATACCCTAGAAGACTGAGAAATTGCTCAAAAGCAGACTTGGGTTTATACTGTATTACTCACTATGCTCTTTTGAGAGTATAAAAGCTAAATTTTTAATAAGAGATGCTATTTCACCTGAAGAATTATCTAGAATGAAATTATAAATGTTCGTCTTTTTTTTTTCTTATGTATCCTAGGGAGAAACACCTTATATAAAGGGCTTCCATTTTATTTAAGATGGTTTTTCTAGAAAGAGACAGAAAACACACACAGACAGACACATACACACACACCCCTACATACATCACGTTTATGTTACTCTACACCTCCTCGTGACAAAAATAACACAGTCTGAACTAGGATGGAAAATATATTCCATTTAAAAATTTAGGCAACTGTGTAGGATTTGGCTTAATGGAGAAATGTATAAGAATGTAATTATAAAAATGTTTTCTACCTATTGTCTTTTTTATAGTTTAGCAATTCATGAAATTTATAGATTGTTTCAGCATTACTTCATAAACTACCTAGGAAATTAATTATTTTAAGCTAAATTATTTGGGGAAAGGAATTCATCATCATTCTTCATCTTTGATAAAGAAATCTTAACCTCACAATTTGTTCTTCTTAAAAATGCATCTCAATTTGTTCCATTGAATTTAAAACTAAAGTGTAAGATGTTGTTCTTGGTCAAATACTAAAAATAGAGCAAATTTTAGTTTTATTTTCTCTTCTCTCTAACAATATTGACATAGAATGCTGATGTTTGTATTCATTTTGCCAATCTAAAATAAGTAGGTGCCTGATTTCTATACATTTTAACCAACTGAAGTTTCCTTTCAGAAAAATAGTTTAATTTTTAAAAAAGGACTTCAGATGTTTGGTTCTGAGTTAATGGCTTTTTTCTTTAAATGGAAACACTGGCTTGTCTGAGATTTGGTACCTAACAACCTGGGCACAATGATCTAAGATAGTATCTTAGCTCAGTCTAGTAGAGGAAGTCTCTGATTGAATCTGATTGTAGGTTCAGACAACTATAGCCTCTCTTCCCCGTTGCTGTAAATCATATCCCTAACATAGAAGAGCCCCTCTTGGACTCAGACTGTATTGATTTAGAGACATTGATGAAAAAGAGAGAGAGTGAGTGTGCATGTGTGCATGAGAGAGAAAGACTCTACCTTCAAAATCTCCCTCTTGGTTTAAAAGATAATAAGGAATAACTTGTATTATTGATTAGCTCTAATGTAACAATTGAGAGTCGAAATTTATATAAATGTGATGGCAAAATTAGCATTAGATGAAAATTTGTCTACTCTGTAGGATGCAGGGCAAATCAGACATTTTTAAAAAATTACTAAGGAGATTTAAAGAATAAAATAATACTGCAAAGCACTTTTCCTGTATATGAGAGCCTTTAAATTATATACACCAGACAGGGAGCCAAGCATTATATGAAATTCAATTGATGCTAGTAAAATGATTAGAACATTGTTTAATTTTTTATATTATAAACCTAAGAAAAGACATTCATTTTTTCTTCTTTTTCATAATTGTTCTGGTCAGAGTGCCTTATAGAATCATTTACCAGAGACTTACACATAAAAAATAATTATCATTCTTAAGAACACTCTTTAATAGATTGTGTACAGTGTCATTAATTGAAGGTGTATTCTTAAGATATACAAAGATGCCTTCATGCAACTCACTTAAGCACAAATTTATCTAATGGTATGTATGAGGTAGCAGAATTGATACGTCAGCATTTTGGATATAATTGGAAAGCTTCAATTTGCCATTACCTCTATGCTAAATAATATACTTACATTATCTTCTAGATTATAGACAAGCCTATGCTTAATTATTTTATTTCTGGCATACATTGTAGAAATCTCTTATTGAAATAATAGAATTAGAGAAAACATTTCTGTGTGTTTTATCAGCCTTTCCTAATCTGTTTGAAAATCATTAACTTCCTAGGCAGTGTAAAAAAGAATAATGGATCTTGGAGTGAAGTGCACCTTAAGCATGATTGTTCTTATATATTTTTTCTGTACTATTTCCCCAAAGAAAACTTTCTGACTTAACCAATACATTTTTCATTGAAGAAAATATTGTAAACTAAAAATTTGTTCATATGCCTGAAACATGAGTTCGCTAAAGATTGACATTGGTTAGGAAAAGTCAGATTTTGGTTCTGCCAACATTTCTCTTCTAGGAGATAGCTAGAAAGGCCCATGAAAAATGAAGAATAAGGGCGGCGCCTGTGGCTCAGTCGGTAGGGCGCCAGCCCCATATACCGAGGGTGGCGGGTTCAAACCCGGCCCCGGCCAAACTGCAACCAAAAAAAATAGCCAGGCGTTGTGGCGGGCGCCTGTAGTCCCAGCTGCTCGGGAGGCTGAGGCAAGAGAATCGCTTAAGCCCAGGAGTTGGAGGTTGCTGTGAGCTGTGTGATGCCACGGCACTCTACCGAGGGCCATAAAGTGAGACTCTGCCTCTACAAAAAAAAAAAAAAGAAAAATGAAGAATAAATAATATAATTTGGGCAGCACCTGTGGCTCAGTGGGTAGGGTGCAGGCCCCATATATTGAGGGTGGCTGATTCAAACCCTGCCCTGGCCAAACTGCAACAAAAAAAATAGCTGGGTATTGAGGTGGGTGCCTGTAGTCCCAGCTACTTGGGAGGCTGAGGCAAGAGAATTGCCTAAGCCCAAAAGCTGGAGGTTGCTGTGAGCTGTGATGCCATGGCACTCTAAAGGGGCTAACAAAGTGAGTCTGTCTCAAAATAACAACTACAACAACAACAACAATAATAATAATAAAATTAGTTTACATGTTTTGAGCACTTACATTCTATTTCCATCCTCCTAACAGCCCTATGGAGTAGGATCCTTTCCCCTTGTTGGGTTGATGAGCAGGCTGGAATGAACCAGGTGAAGTAACTTATGCAGGTTTATGGAATGGGTGGATAGAGGGGACATGCTTGACCCCCTCCATATTTTATACATAATTGTCTCACTGTCCCAGGATTCATATTTATTGGCTATGAAACTGCTACTGTCATGGAAATGTTTGTGTTTATGGAGATTTTGTTGTTGTCGTCATTATTGTCAGGTAAGCTAGAAAATGACAGAGTGAAGAAACCCCAACCAGGAAAGTCATAGGAGATTTGGAAATAACTGTTGACTTTTATTGGTTTGTGATATTCTGATTATCCACAACAAATTACTATCAGTGTTTTTAATACATTAATAGAATGACGGGTAAGGTTTTTCAAGAGTCCATTTATCTTGACAAAATACACACAAAAATAAAAGTTGGTCCAGTATTTTGAATACACATTCAATGTTAACATTTAGAGCTACACCAATCACGGAAGATTCATTGCCACCCGATGATTAAGCACACTCAATTGAATAATCAACAATTAGCAGCACTGCCTATAAAGTGGTGATATTGATGTTGTGAGATGCATGATAGATGCCACCCAAATACCCCCAACCAAGTAAAGGAAGGAAATGGAAGATTTAACAACCATCACAGAAGGTAGAAGAGAAGGAATTCTGTGTCAAAATAAGATGTGCAGTTATGAGTCAGAAGTTGTCATCAGAAGCTTCAGTGCAAAGATAACTGGGTCTTCTTCGAACAATGGGTGGGTCATTGTGGACAGACACTGGAGTAGAAAAGAGAAAGAAGGCATTCTTGAAAGAAGGACGAGTCTGAAGAAAAGCATAACAGTATTTAAATAATAGAGCATATTTCATATTATATTTCATATTATCCAGTGTAGTTGTCCTGAATAACATGAAGGGAAGTGACAAGGGGACCAGATCTTGGAGGCCTTTGTGTGCCTTATTAAGGAATTTGGACTTCATCACTGCCTTTGAAAGAGAATTAGCAAAGAGTTTATATATACTATCGATTTTATAGTTGGCATCAATCTGTAATGGTAACCTAACATGATGGACAGATTTATTTAAATGCTATATAAGAAAGAAATGTACTATTGAAAATTGCTCTGAGAGATGATTAGGTGAGGCTATGGACTGCCTTGTCAGACATCTGTAACAGTTTACACTGCAGCTGTATGGTAGCCTTTGCTTTCAAGAGAGACACTCCAGCTGTTGAAAAGGAATATTCCCCATCTTTGGAAAAATAAGTTAATCTGTGTTCTCTTGTATAAATGTTAATTGAAGAGACAGTTATGGGCATCTCTTGAATCAAGACATTTTTTCTCAAATGTGGTTCATTTAAATGACATGAGGAATAAAAAACGCAAAGTGTGATTTATTATTGATTATTTTATTGCCCAAAATGCCAATAATGATCAGTAATTGCACTAGACTATACTAAAACTTGAAAATAAATGATTCCTATGATGAATATTCTTTATATTATAATTAATTATCCTGTTGAGAAGAGGAGAATCATGTTCATCCTGGTAATATATTTAGTGAGAAAAAGTTACAAAAGTGTGCTGATAGCATGCTTTACCGAACTATGTAAAAATGTAAAGGAAAATCTTGAAAGACTTCTTTTGGCATATTAATATTTCCTTTTAAATTGTTGGGGTTGCTTAAATTTTCAATGTTCCTTTTCTAGTTTAAATATATTGATCCAAATGATCACCAAAGAGCTCTTACAGCATTTTGAAGAGGTTCTTTAAGGTGTTGGTTACTTTATCCTCCCCTTCCTACCTATCCCAGCTCTCCAGTAAAGACATACTGGAAATTCAAGACTTTCTTCTTCTTCCCATTATACTTCATTGATGACAAGTGTTCTTTCATATTGGTGTTATAGCAGTAGGCCTCCACATTCGTTGTCACGCAGGCAAAGCACGATCCATCTATCTTCCTATCTACCTATCTTCCCACTATGGTGTCAATGTACGTTGGGGGTTATTGAGGGAACATGTATGAACAGAGATGCGGCTGAGCATGTGCTATTCAGGGGCTGTTACTCAAGGAGACTTAGAACAGCTAACGGCTGTACTGGATGTTCCACGCAGAGATCTCGTAGGGAAGGAACTTCATGATAATAGAAATGGAGCGCAGAAAACACAACAAGGGTGAAATGACTAGAACTTTTTATTTATTTATTTATCATTTTTGTATTAAATCATAACTGTGGACATTAATGCATTTATGGGGTACAATGTGCTGATTTTATATACAATTTAAAATGCTTACGTCAAAGGCGTTAACATAGCCTTCACCTCACTTAATTGTTGTGTTAAGACGTTTATACTCTACTCTTAATAGATTTCACATGTACCCTTGCATTGTGCCCAATAGGTGAAGTCCAATTACCCTCTCTCCACCTAGACTCTTTTTTAAATCATAGTTTTTATCAAAGTCTTTTTAAAAGGCTGTACTTCTGGAGCCTGGCCTCTGGGATCAGCCAGTTCTCCGGTGAGCTGCCCTAGCCCTGCGGAAGGGCTTCGTGTTGATTGTGGAAAGAGGACAGAAGCCTTTACAGCTGTAAGATTTATCCCTTCGCATCCTTGTCAGATTGTGGTGTGGTCAAATCTCACGTCGACATAGGTGAGCAGCTAAATAATTGCTACAGTTAACTGCTGTAACACATGATGATTTAAAAAAAGAAAAAAAAAGTACCTCATCCACGAATTTAAAAACGAGCTAGGCACTGGTATGAGCTAGGAGCAGGGAGGAGATAAATAACCCCATATTATCCATTGCTTTGGGCTTCAATGAGCTTACAGTTTCACTACATTTTGAGAAATGAAGTATACACATGAAAACATTTCAATGCTGGTGATATTCTAGATATCCAAAATAGGTTGTAGAAATAATTGCTGGCATATAATTTGTATGTAATTTATTCAATGTTATATTGAAATTGTCTCACCAAGTAGACACTAGTCCAATAAAATTATATAAAATAACTTTCAATGATTTTAGAAAGGTTAAAATGAAGTTTGTTATTCAGCAAAAACTTTTAAAATTTATTTTACAATTTTTCATCTTTCATGGCATTGAATATCAAATTTAATATTAGAGTGATAAATTTACACATGAGAGTGTGGCAGATAAGTATTTATTTTCCAACACATAATAGGAGTTTTAAAAGTTTTATTTATTTATTAGTGTCAATTACTGCTTCTATTTTTATTTTTCAGGTTCAACATTTAGTGTAAATGGTGCTGGTATTTAGAATAATAAAGGTTTTTTTTTTTTTTGGATTCACTATTCATTCTTATAAGTGTTTCCCTTCTTACATTTAGGCTCCAACCATTGACATTATAAGCATTGTACACAAAGAGCTATTTGTAGTAATCCTCAAGCAAATAGTAATAATTCAGCAAGTGGAATTTTAATGTATTTTATAATTGTTATAAAATAATGATTAACATCTTGAACCTATATAAATGCTAAATTTGCCTTAGTTTTCTTTTGTCCCTAATTTATCCCATTATGGTTTTTATATTATTCAATTAACATATTTATAAGTTGACTTGTTTCTTCTTAACCTATTTATTATTAAAATACACCAAGAAAATGTGGGTCAAATTAATGTCAACCATGTAGCAGATACTCAGTAATTACAGCAGTTGTGAATAAAGGATAACAGGGTAAAAGCTAAACAATTTTGTTGATACAGGACAGGTGGCATCCTAACCAGCTGGGGGAACTGAGGGGTGAACCCGCTGCCTCTGCCTTGGCAAGGTTGGTGGTAGCAACAGGCAGAGGAACCAGTGGGCTGGAGGGTAGGCGGGGGGGGGGGCATAGGAGGCTCCAGTAGCTGGAGGGGCCGGGCAACTGCTGGGGAGACACCAGTACTTCAGTGTCTCCTTCCCCTTGTGTTTATGACTGAACAGAGAACCCATTTCCTATGCCTATGTCAATTTCTTGTAAGCTTCCTAGGCCTCAATTCCATGAATGGACTGTGTCCATTCATTAATACATTCATTCACTTTGCCCCAGCGAAGGGACTGTATCCTTTCATTTTCTGGCCTCATATAACTACAAAGAGCCCAGACAGACAGAGGGAGCCAGAGAGCTCTTACCCTGACTTGGGTTTCTCTGGCAGGAGCTTTGGCATTTTTGTATTCTTTTCTGTACATAAATCCTATCTTACCACTGATCTGTGGTCCGTGGATTCATGGACCTACTGAAGACAAAATTCCGGTATCATTGTTTTCTTAGAGTAATGCAAGTTTTAATTTGGTAGAAGTAATTTAAAAAATTGAAATTATCCCATGTAATTTTTAATTCTACAATTGACTGATATATAATATGAGATAATTGTCTGTAATAGGTTCAGAATATTTTTCTTTTGGATACTATCATATAGTAATTTTTATGTTATAAACTTCTTATTTATAATAAAACACTTCCTTTAAAAGAACCTTGTACAGATCAGTTATATGTTCCTTAAGAAAATAGTGTTCATTCTCAAATTAAGGCTTACTAGGTCCCTATCATGCTATTAATATTTTTGAGCTTGAGAAATTTTACCATGTGGTGGTCAAGCATATTTGAAGGAGCTCGTTCTGAGCAATTATCTACTTAAGGTGCTAAATATCCCAGTAAAGAATTCAGATGGAAAAAGCACAAAGAAATGAAATTAAAATTACATATATGTAAAAAAGTTAACTAGGAAAATAGAAGATGAAGAATATGATGTTTTAAAATGACTAAATCACTGTGACTGATAATTAAGACCATTATCTGACATAGAAAATTATTACTATGTTGAGTTAATAGACTATTTATCCAATCTTTATTAAGTGGTTGACCAGACAGACTTTGAATTAAACAGATTTGATTCTATTCTAGACTTGATCTTCTAGTAACCTTCTGACCTTTGCTAAGCTAATTTGACTTAAAAGGAAATTATAAAGGAAATCATAAACAGCAAGGCTTGTGAAACACTCAAGAAGGATGGACACATGGGAAAGCCTTAGTAAAGAGTGTTTATTATTTTTATTTTACTATGTAGCACATCATTGTGTCGAAGTTGTTTTGCAGGAAACTGCACACCATTTCTGAAGTGCCTGGTTTTCTGATAAAGGGGAAAACCAGCTCTTGTAGGAGCACTCAGGGCAGGGTATGTCTCATGAGTAAGAAGTACATTTTTCTTGGTACCTCAACAGGTGAGTTTTTGTCTCATTGATCCTTTGTGTTGCATTTTTCGTCCTTATTTTGTTTAATTCTATTCTGATGTTTATTTTCTTTTCTTATGCTAATTTTGGGTTTGGTTTGTTCTTGCTTTTCTAGTTTCTTGAGGCCCATCATTAGATTGTTTATTTGAAATCTTTCTGGATTTTTGATGTAGTCATTTATTCCTATAAAATTCCCTCTTCCCATTGTTTATTCTGTGTCCCAAGGTTTTGTTATATTGTGTTTCAAATGTTTTTTTAAATTTCCATCTTAATTTCTTCATTGACCCAATGGTAATTGATGAACATGCTATTTAGTTTACATGTATTAGTATAGTTTCCAAAGTTCCTCTTTGTATGGATTTGTAGTTTTATTCCATTCTGGACAGACAAGATAGTCGATATGTTCTCAACTTTAAAAATTTGTTGAGACTAGTTTATGGCATACCCTGTGGTCAACCTAGAGAATGTCTCATGTGCTGGTGAGGAGAATGTGAACGTTTTTTGTTTTAACCAACTGATATGATGTTAATTAAATCTTGGTTTTTGTTTAAGGAAAGAATACATAGCCCTAGCCTTTGAAATATAGGTTGTCTTTTACAAAGGCACTGTAGTGTACATAGTTGAATTTCACTTATAGACACTTTTAACACCACCTTGATATTGAGTAAAAACTATTTTTAAAATTAGTATGGCTGCATATTAATCAGTAACTCTATTTACTAATAGGTAGGAAAATGAATCTGTGGAAAAACACACAAACCTAAACGTAAAGTAAACGTTGTGACACTGCACCCAGGGTCATAAGCTTCAGGAAGAGGGGTTTTATAAGAAGAGATATAAAATATGTTAACCAGTATTCATAAAGGTCTATAATGTGCTTGCCACTTCACATGTCCTGTCTAGTTTAATCTTCTAGTAATCCTATTATATAATCCACTTAGATGAAGAATTTGATGCTAATAGACATTAAATAACTAGCTCATGGTCAGATACATGAAATGTGAGTTGAGAAATTAGAGCTGATAGAATACAAGAGGAATGGTAATAAGGTGACAGAGATATTGCCGATTAACTGCTTCTGCTTTGCTTTCTCTAATACTTTTAAGCTTTCAAGTTCTTTATTATAGTTCTTTATTTAATTTTCTTATTCCTTATGTTACATAATAGACATATACATTTATGCAGTAAATGTATGTTTAGATAAAAGCCATACAGTATGTAATGATCAGATCAGTGTATTAGATTTCTTGATGTTCAAGCAAAATGAGTAAAAATCTGATGGAAATATTTCAGAAGAAATCAACTAGTTCTTTTACAGTTTAAGCACCTTGATTTCATTCTCTGCAAATTAAAATAGACATTTCAATGAATGAAGATTCATACATATGTTGATAATTGAGGGGTTTAACTGCCCCAAATATAAAGCCATATACCAAAACCCATTATATTTACATAATTTGTAAATTTAGCAAAATGTGAAATAGGAGTTTTGAAAGCCTAGAGTAGGTGGTGATAGGAAAACATTTATAATATTATTCAATAAAAAATCTTTGTGAAAACAGTAGTGGTTCATGAATTATTTATTCATTAAAAGAATCTCTTAGTCAAGAGGAAGGCTCGTCCAGATGGGTATACCTATGTGAAAAAAGGCACATGTTTGGGAAGGAAGGCAGCAAAGTGGTACTTAACTCTTAGATGTTGATCATTAAAAGATGGGCAGTGATGTTCCTGGTTTGCAATTAAATACGTAAATGAAGAACAAGCTGAAATTTTGCCCATTTGACTGCCTAGAAATTACAGTTTGGGAACAGATTTTCAGTTTCAGTATATAATTTCTGGGACTTAGTCCCAGAAGGATGTATGATCAGATACAGGCTCCTTATCTTTCTGTTGTTGTGTTTACATAAATATAAACTTATTTATGAAATGCCAGGTATGCGAACTAAAAACAAACAAAGCCATGTATTGAAATGTACAATTGTATCCGAGAGGGGCTCTGCTTCTGTTTGTGTGCTACACTTGATTTGTTGGCACTGCTGACTAACAACATGTACATAATCCCCAGGCCCCCGTGGGATAAATTGGCATGTAGCACTGGCTGGCGATAATCACGCCTGACATGTGCTTCCAGGTATTTGGCATCTGAATGTGCTGTGTGCATTTGTCAGGCAGACAAGAGTTTAGGGTGGGAGTGGGGGGAAGGAAGTAAAGGCAGGAAAAATGTTAAACTTGACAAAATTACCTAATATTTGCATCTTCCGCAGAGCCAAATTTTCCTTTAAATCAATCAGTGGGCATCATATTTTTGGTTTCATCACCCACCTCCCTCTGGGGGTGGTGGTTCTGATTTAATTCTTAAATAAACTATAGTATAGGTACTCTATAGACTGCTGCCAAGATCTATGCTCTGAATATTTAGTAGCAACTCCTGGTGACATGCTATAAGTTCTTTGATTCTAGCCATCATTGAGCTATTTTTCATCTGAAAATACTCTGCTATAGAGTCCTTAACTGTTTTTTCAGCTTGACTATTGTTTATTCACCGATTTATGAATGTTGATTTTGTAACCTGAGACGCTGCTGTATTCCTTGATCACTTCTAAAAGTTTTGTAGTAGAATCCCTGTTGTTTTCCAGATATACAATCATATCATCTGCAAAGAGCGAAAGTTTGATCTCTTCTGACCCTATATGGATACCCTTGATCACCTTTTCTTCCCTAATTGTGGTGGCTAAAACTTCCATTACAATGTTAAAAAGCAGTGGAGACAATGGGCAGCCTTGTCTGGTTCCTGATCTGAGTGGAAATGATTTCAATTTAACTCCATTCAATACAATATTGGCTGTGGGTTTGCTGTAGATGCCTCTACAGTTTAAGAAACATCCCTTCTATACCAATTTTCTTAAGTGTTCTGATCATGAAGGGATGCTGTATATTATCAAAAGCTTTTTCTGCATCAATTGAGAGAATCATATGGTCTTTGTTTTTTAATTTGTTTATGTGCTGAATTATACTTATAGATTTACATACATTGAACCAGCCTTGAGACCCTGGGATAAAACCAACTTGGTTATGATGTATAATTTGTTTGATGTGTTGTTGGATTCTGTTTGTTAGGATCTTGTTGAATATTTTTGCATCTATATTCATTAGTAATTTTGGTCTATAATTTTCTTTCCTTGTTGGGTCTTTTCCTGGTTTGGGGATCAGGGTGACGTTTGCTTCATAGAACGTGTTGGGTAGTCTTCCTTCTTTTTCTACATTTTGGAACAGGTCGAGTAATATAGGTAGTAATTCCTCTTTAAAGATTTGGTAGAATTCTGACGTGAAGCCATCTGGTCCCAGGCTTCTACACTGCTGGTGGGAATACAAATTAATACATTCCTTTTGGAAAGATGTTTTGAGAACACTTAGAGATCTAAAAATAGATCTTCCATTCAATCCTATAATTCCTCTACTAGGCATATACCCAGAAGACCAAAAATTACATCATAACAAAGATATTTGTACCAGAATGTTTATTGCAGCCCAATTCATAATTGCTAAGTCATGGAAAAAGCCCAATTGCCCATCAATCCACGAATGGATTAATAAATTGTGGTATATGTACACCATGGAATATTATGCAGCATTAAAGAAAGATGGAGACTTCACCTCTTTCATGTTTATGTGGATGGAGCTGGAACATATTCTTCTTAGTAAAGTATCTCAAGAATGGAAGAAAAAGTATCCAATGTACTCAGCCCTACTATGAAGCTAATTTATGGCTTTCACATGAAAGCTAAAACCGGGTTATAACCTAAGAATAGCGGGAAGGGGGGAAGGGAGAGGAGAGAGGGGGAGGGGGGTAGAGGGAGGGTGATTGGTGAGATTACACTTGCGGTGCATCTTACAAGGGTATATGTGAAACTTAGTGAATGTAGAATGTAAATGTCTTAACACAATAACTAAGAAAATGCCAGGAAGGCTATGTTAACCAGTGTGATGAAAATGTGTCAAACGGTCTATAAAACCAGTGTATGGTGCCCCATGATCGCATTAATGTACACAGCTAGATTTAATAATAATAAAAAAAATTAAAAAAATACTCTGCTATAAATAAGTAAATGAATGAAGGAATGAATAAACAAAATTATAGACAAAGCCTTGCTTCAGATAAGAGCTAATCATGTTAACTAGTGCTTTTTCTGGCACAGCACACTAGTAAACTTTATTACATTTCTCATGGATGGATTTCTCATTTTCCGTTTTTCAGAATGCATTCATCTTAAGAAAATTCCTGTCATTAACTTTTGGGCACAGTAAAAGTTTTCTTCTCTATAAACAACTATATGAAGTATTAATTGCCTTTTCAATTTATTCTAGAAATGTTACAAACAGGAACTTAAAACCTTAGTCCTAGGACACATCACAAAATTTTTCTATGGGCAACAGGACTGTTCCTTGTCTTCTGGTATTATAAAAAATGTACAAAAAAATGCAGGAGTTAAAGATCAAATAGATATAAGTTTAAAAAATAGTTCAGTGCTCTTAAACATCACTGCCAAGAAATGCTTGGTGTTATGAACACTGTCAGTACCTAACAGGAACCATTTTTACTAATCTCAGTGAAAGGCTTTATCAGATTTCTATTTTCCTAGATTGCTAAATGCAATAGAAGAGGGCATTGTTATTCTTTCTTTCACGGCATAACTGTAAGTATTTAAGAATTTATCACTGTCGGGCAGCACCTGTGGCTCAAGGAGTAGGGCGCTGGTCCCATATGCCAGAGGTGGCGGGTTCAAACCCAGCCCTGGCCAAAACACACACACACACATACACACACACACACACACACACACAAAGAATTTATCACTGTTAGCTTTAGCTAATAACATGGAGAGTATCTCCAGTAAATTTTTACATGATTATATTTAAAAACAGAAGACTTTTTGTAGAAAATATTTCTTTCCCATAAAAGCAACACAAATTCTGCTGGATATCACTTTCACTACATCTATTTTAAGAAGTACTACATAGAGGTGTAACTCTACAAGATCACTTAGTAGATTAGAGACTTTTATATCATTTGTTGGAGATTTTTAAAAAATACTTTAAAGTCATTTGCTCTTAAAAAATTCTTATTTAAAAAAAATAGAAATCATTACATTAAAATGAAAAGGACAAAATTGCCCAGGCATCTACATTCAGAGATAGCCAAACTTAACATTATACTTACCAGAATTGTTGAGTGGCTTTATGTACTTGTTTTTAATTTTAGTATAAAGAAATTAAAGTAATACTTCATGTAACATTTTAATGTATCTCAGTGATAAATGTTAGTGTATTATGATGTCAAGAAAAGCATTTCTATGATACCATTTTACATGAAAGCTTAAGGTTCATATTAAGAACTGAGTTAGCTTAATTATTCATCCAATGTTGGGACCTGAAGATTATATATATTTTCCACTATCACAAATAACATTACATCAAACAGCCATTTGCCACAATATTTTAATCATTTTCTTAGTATTATTACTGTTACTAAAAGTAGAATTGCTGGGCATTAATAGCTAATATTTATATGTGGCAGGGATTCTTCTAAGTGTTTTACATCCACTATCTCTAAGTGGAGTATATACTTATTATCTTTATATTAAATATGAGGTCCCAAAGGCACATTGGGTTTAAGTGAGTTGACTAAGGTTGCACAACTATTTATGAAGTAGCCTCAGTCTGTCTGCACAGCAAGGCAAGGCATATGTATACTCCTTGTTAAATTGGTTAATATTGCCAAAGCATTCCCAAGTCACACAAGGATGATGGTTGATCTTAATTAGCAATGGAAGATTACTACTTTTCCACAAAGTACATGAATTCTTTTAAAAAATCACAAAATACAATATGCTACCATGCCTTATTTATAAGGAATAAGATCGACTAGTTACTAGTTGATACACTACTGTTTTTAAATTTTTCATATTGAACAGTTTATTCAGCAGACACTATTCATTTCTGTTTCAAATGTGAATTGAAGTCAAAGTTTAAATTATCAGTTTCTTAATATTACTTAATGATCTGTGTTAGGTTGTAAGGATTATTGCATCGATAGGCTGGGCCAATCCGATCCTAACATGGACTTTTTCTCCTAACCTACTCCTGTAATTTCACGAGGACTCAGCCTGAGAATGTGTTTGCATGTATCACATCGTGTGCTTCCACCTGTCTAATTTCCTCAATTACTTAGTGAAAGTGAAAGGAATGCCCAGTAGAGGTGTATTATGATCAGCTTGCTTCATTAACCTTGAATCTCTGGCATAATTATTTTTGGAAAGAAGATATAAGGAAACATATCCGTCTAACTTCATATGACTTGCAATCAATACTGGAGATTCCTGTGTAGCATAAATACTAAGAAGCCAAGTCAAAACAGGGTTTATATTCATTTATATACTTGAGTCATCTTCTTGGAGAAAAATCTAAAGGCACAGGTTTATCCACTAGCCTGTTGTGATTTGGAATTACTCCGGAATCTATAATTTATAATAGCCAGCAATTTTTAATTCTGGTGCTTGACACCAATAACATCTTTAAGTGGTATATGTAGAAGACTTACATTAATAATTTGAGAAGCTGAGCAAAGAAAAACACCATATTTAAAGCTGGAAAAAACAACTAAGACTCTAGTTATTAGAGGAAAAAGAGACATGGGGTTAAGTTTTCAGTGAAATAACAGCTCTCCTTGTAGTGAAATAATATCTCTAAATAAATACATATGCATTGGAAATCAAATATCTGAATTGTTTTAAAAGTAGATCACAGCCTCTTCCTTAGGTTGTAATTTAGTTTGATTATGAGGATAATTTTATGTGTGGGATAACTCAGATTTTTTTATGTACCATTTAAGGACTGTGATATTATATATAGAATGGTAGTTCAAAATTTCAATCACTATACACTGATTGTCCCATAAAGAATTTTGGAGATTTGTGAAATTATAACTCAATTTCAGTTACTGTTATACTTACTACTTTTTATTTTGAGCCACTTGTCATCTCTTAAGTGGAACAGAGCAAAATAAAAGTGGATTATTTGTATTTTTTTTCCTGCAGATCAAAAGCAACAGCACTACAGAGTGTTTTTTTTGGGGGGGGTGGGAGTAAAGATTAAGAACAGGAATACAGCAATTATTTTGTATTTGTAGTGCACTGAATATTCAAATTACCAAATATCTTGAAACAGATGTGAAAATGTGGATTCGATTAATGTAAGATACTTTGTGGTTTTTCATCTATAAATTGCAAAAACAAAACTCTTATTTTTCCTGGTCAATTTATATACTAAACTACAACTTCTGATGACCTTTTACTTTGGAGAAAACAGAATGTGCAACAGTACAGATCCCTATTTTAAACTGAATGGGTGCATTGTTCAAGTTTTTTATCTTTATGTGGGGACAAGGCTGACCGAAATGCTCGTTCTGAATCTGACCTGTAGAGCAGGCACTGTTGCTTCTCTGCCCAGATCCCCCTCAGGAAGGTCCAGCCATCTCTCAGCTGGTCTGTGTTGGCTGATAGCACTCCACAGCTGTCTTCTCCCCTGAGTATTGCTCTTGGCTGATGAAAAATGCCAAGCATAGAAATGTCAGAGAAACCATTCTCCTCTTCCCCCTTACATGCAGCTTATCACCAATGACTTACTGTGACGGTGAAAAACAAGCTCCCCACTTACTTTATGGTAGGAAAATTTCCATTCCACATTAATCTGTGATATGAGGCTGAGGCTAAATTCTACCTGTCCCAAACCTGTGCCTAGCTTTTCTCTGCCCTCCTCTGTTTCTTTCCTTGTTACAGGTGTCATCTTAGACCACTTCATACATCACTTGCACAAAAATCCATTTCTCAGACTCTCCTTATGGTGAATCTGATCTAAGACAATATCGTCTTCTTACTGGGAAAAAAAGAATCAGTGTCACTTGATATAAGGAGGGAGGGGGGTGGGGCCCTGGTGTGTGCCACACCTTCTGGGGGCAAGACATGATTGCAAGAGGGACTTCACCTACCCTCAATGAATCCCCAACAATAAAAAAGAACCATTTTTTAATGTAAAGGTTTGAAAGTTCCAAATAATTGTGATTTTCACACCATTTATATTGACAATTTTTTTTTAAATGGGTTCTGAGGATTGGTTTATTTCTTAGTCTTAGTCTGCCTTTAAAATCTATGCTTCACCCAATAAAATGTAAAATGAAGTTGCTTTCATAATATACTTTTATAAAAGATGCATTTTTACCTTACAACAAAGTTTACTTTTTCCCCACCATAAGGGTAAGGGAACTTAAAAGTACTGAGCATGATTGCTAACTTTGCACGGACTATGCGTAGTTTAATATCTAGACTTAACAAGGAATATGAAGAAAATCCAAATTATCCCAGGACTGTGTTGGGTTGTCAGTGTTTTTCTCTGCTTAAATGATATTGATGCATGTCCTTATTGAAGAGGAAATAAGTATGTGCTTGGAGCCTCCCCCACAACCATTCATCATTCTTTCATACAAAAGATAGAACCCCTGTGCCAGCACACAAAATCCAACGGCAGCTACAGTAGCAGAAAATCAATGGAGTGTATTAGAAAAGTCAGAAGCTAATCAGAGCCCAATCTGCAGGCGTGATACCCTCTAAAGGAAGCATTGCTTTAGGACATAACTCAATTCTCTGCACACCACAGACTGCAGCTTAATTCAAGCATTTAGGGGGGAAATGAGGCTCTTTAAAATATACATTTTGTTCTTTATTGTCTCCCAGAGAAGCTTCAGTGCAGTACTGTAATGAATAATGATAACATGCATTCTTAAAAACTGATGTTAGCTCTGTCATTATGCCCAAATAGAATGAGTGTCCCTGCTGTGTAAAGCAATGAGATGTCATTAGGAAGCAGCAGCTCCACTAAAAGGAGGATGCGTATTGTTACTCCTTAAACACGCTGTTAATATCTGTAAAGGTAAATGACAACTCGCCCTGTCCTTTCACTGGCAATTGATACTGCTGATACATTTTAGCTGATTCTGAACTTACAGGTGTCATCTGAGACAAGTGAAGGTATATACCCAAATCAAAAAATGTGTTTTCTGACAAATTTCAGCTAAGTTGAAATTGACACTGTATAATAGAAATGCGTTTAAGCTAAATTATTCAAAATTTCTGGGCTCTGAAAAATACATGAATATTTATCACTGGTGTAATGTTTTCCCCAATGGGAACTCAAAACATTTTGGAATACATCATCTTGTGGTTTTTCTAAATTATCTCTAGAATAAGTAGAACATACTCTTAATTTAACTTTTTGTTTTGCAGCTATGGAAATACAGAACTTACACAGAAATTGTGTCCTCAGTAGACGTTCAGAATATATCTACATTTTCCCTATCTGTATGTGTTATTAATATTTTTAGGTCATTGGCAAATCAAGGTACTACTAGCTTTTTTGATAAATTTCTCACATCTCAACATGATTCTGAGTTACATACAACAAACTCATGTGCCAGTATTAAAGGGACTTTTGTATTTTTAATAAACCTCTGTGTCTTAGTTAAATTATAAAACTTGAATTTAGATACTGCATAAATGCATGTGTTTATTGTAATAGATGGAATGTCAAGGTCAGTTTTATCTAATAACCCTAGCCAAATGAAAGTAACATCATGAAAAATGAAGCCCTGCTTGGAAACAAAAGCTAATTAAGATTTTTTTTTTTTTAATGCCCCAGAGAGAGAAGTATACAGGGAGTAGTCACAGTTGGTTTAAGATTGGCAACTCTGTCGGATGTGACAGCACATTCAACTCAGCCCACGCAGACACAATCCGGCATCTGGGATGATAATTATTAGACTTCAGAACACTTCTTGGAAATTTTCCATGTATTATAAAAGCAGGCCTTCTGGAATTACCATAATTTTATATATTACTGACTGCTTTATCAATATTTATTCATCACTTTATTTTTGAGGTATAACTATTTCGACATGCAAAAAGAGGAACACTGTAGATTTAATGAAGTAAAATTTTTTTTAAATATAAATATTTTTGTTTTCCTCTTAAAAACAAATCCCATATTTTATAATGCCACAATTTAGAATTCTAATCAAGTTACCTCTGTGGGATAATGCTGGTGAATAAACTCTTGTAAATAAAATAAGAAAAGTGTTGAGTTTGAATAATAGCACAAATTTTTATTTTTATTTTTTTTCTTAAATTTTGATTTTTTTATTGTTAAATCATAGCTGTGTACATTAGTGCAATCAAGGGGTACAATGTGCTGGTTTCATATTCAATCTGAAATATTCTCATCAAACTGTTCAATGTAGCCCAACTATGGCACAAGACTATGGGGAAGGGGCCAAGGAAGGGGAAGGGAGGGGGGAGGTTAGGGTGGAGGGAGGGTTATGGGTGGGGCCACACCTATGGTGCATCTTAGAATTGGTACAGGCGAAACTTACTAAAGGCAGAATACAAATTTTTTAAAAATATTTCATTTGTTTACCATTTATCAAATTTGAGGTGTCTTCCTTATAAAGGTTTTTAAAATAAATTTAAGATATATATACACACATACATATAACATCTCAATACAACATTTATAACAAAAACTGTATTTAATAAGTGATTTTTAAGGTAAACAAGAAAAAACTAATTTGAAGCTTTAATGCTTAGTTTTCTGGATGGATTCTGCTCTACGTGAAATATGGTTGATTTTGTGTTCTTTACTGGTTGAAAGCCAATGTGACTTATTTAGAGAGGCAGTGGAACTTGTCCTGCCACTGTATGATCTTGGATAAGTCCCCTCATTGTTCATCTGCTAAGTGACAAGAAATAGAACTCTACCGCTCACATGGTGCTATGAAAAATAGATGACAACATGTAAAGGAAGCGCTTGGGAAGTATCTGGTACTACTTTTTGTAAGTATTGTTGCTACTATCATCATTAATATTATTAAGATTGTCATTACCACTACTAAGAAAATCTGCCATAATGAAAGCTTGGGCGACTCTGCAAATAAACATATCTAGAACATATCATGTTGTAATTAATTTTGAGTCAACCATGTAGAAGACATGTTTTCTTGGAGTATGTTAGCTTTATTTCCCCATTCTGTCTAGAGGAAAAGCTCTTACCAAACAATATAGATTGTTGTTGAAATCATGTATCTAAAAGTCCTGACCCATAGTAAATTCTTAACAAAACATCTTTCAGTAAGAAAAAAATGGCTCAGAGAATGCTATTTTGGAGCTACTTTCTTGGGTCTTTCAAGTGTAATGATACTATACACAAATCTTTCCAGACTTAGGACATGTATCTTTTGTCATACGTAGTGAAAGGACTCATGAATTATATTTTTATTACACATATATCTGTATATATATACGTTGTTAAAAATAAATTTACTTTTATTGTACAATGAATTATTTCTGTCATTGAAATAATGATCACTAAGAGGCAATGCTGACTTCTGAATGGAGTATTTCTCCAAGTATGTACGTTATTTCACAGTTAAAAAACAAACTTTTGTTACTTATTTGCACATTTCAAAATTTCTAACCTGAAAGATATAATCCAACATATTAATGTTATGTAAAATACTATTAAATAACAGAGAATTTATAGCTTGTTTAGGTAATATTAACTGTTTTCACAGCCATTACTAGCTTTTTAATCACTGTGAAAATAATGTAAATACACATATACATATACCTTATATGCAATGTGTGTGTGTGTGTGTGTGTGTATACACCCTAGTTATTATGAGTTTTACATTTTAACTTCACATATTCATTTTAGGACAGTTACAATGTCAACAAAGTACAGACTCCTATAACATATAAACTTTTAAGCAACTTCATGGTATACATTTAAAGGTTTTCAATTCTTGATCACTAATGATTTTCTGCTGATTGACCCAGGATCACCCTTATACTATTAATTTAATTCTTACTTTCTTCCAGGCCCTGTGTTAAAATCTTTTCATAAACACATTTAATTTCCTCCTCGAATGAATTCTCCTTTCCTATTATTTAAGCTTTTTTCTTAGGCTCAGATCCTATCTCTCCATCTAGATGTAGCTAGTCTATAGCTTCTAGGGCTGCAGAGTAATGGAGGGACTTCTAATCTTAATTCAACTTGTAGAATTTGAAGACATTTTAATAGCTATAAATATCTTATTAGACAACAGCCTGACAAAATAGAGCACATTTTACAAACACATTTATATGTTACAATAAGAAGATATCTTCTTTTCAAATCTTCCAATTCTATTCTCTACTGTCTCAGAAAATGTGTCCTGTGCTCTTCAGCAGAGACACAGTCTTACCATTTCCATAGTCCCCACGTTGTTTTATATTCTAGACATCTTCATGTAGTCCCAATATATTACTGAATAATCTTTTAGATTCTATAATGGAAGTCAAATTTAAGCATAACAAAAAATGTGCTGATTCATATAACTGTGGAGTATATTGTGTATGGCTTCAGGCACTGGATTTATGAAATTAATAATGTTGATGCTAGGTTTCTCTCATGTTCAAATTTTCTAAACATGTGGTTGATGAAAAGGCTACTGGCAGAGCCAGATTCTCATCCTGATCGCTCCTCAGTGCAAGTTTAAAAGCGGCATTCTGTTGCAAAGTGGAAATATTCTGCAGAGGACTCTGATTAACTTAATTTTGTCACAGATATTTCCTGAATGATTAAATAAATAAATGAATCTCTTTCTCCTTCCTGTATTAGTTACTGTAGTGCAGGGTGGATACACAGTGATTTGTGAAGCCTGCATAAGCCTTTCAAAACATGGACGGGAGTGGTAGGTTCAGTTCTATTCAAAGATACCGAACAAGTTTCACAAAGATGAGTGGAACAAGTTTCACAAAAATGAGTGGAACAAGTTTCACAAAGATGAGTGGTTATGCTAAAAGGAGGCGGAACGAAATGGTGCTGAACATCTCAAAACAACAGATATCAAAATTATGAGATCACCTGATAGTAACATCCATGCTGATCTCACCCCCCCAGTATAAAGAATCTGTGTAGCAAGAATCCTAATTTTCATGAATATTATGCTTCGGAGAGAGGAAGTAGTTCCTATTAAGAGAGCTATGAAAATGTAGAACGCTGAAATTAATATTCTAGAGCATTTAATCTGAAAACAACTATTTTTCAGATTTATCACCCTAGTATGGTTTTGTCCTTTAAAAAACTGACATGGCATTTATGATTAT
Organism: Nycticebus coucang; assembly: GCF_027406575.1. Classification (NCBI taxonomy): domain Eukaryota; kingdom Metazoa; phylum Chordata; class Mammalia; order Primates; family Lorisidae; genus Nycticebus; species Nycticebus coucang. The sequence goes on from NC_069780.1 coordinate 24,989,260, forward strand.
TTTTGGCACCAAGTCCAGCTTCCACTGATGCCTAGGAGTTCCAGGCTGCTCTTCCTGATAGCCACCCCTAGGGGTTTTAGAATGGCCTTGCAATCACCCACAATTGTCTAAGCCAATTTCCTGCAAACACTTCTTAATATGTATTGATTACTTGTTCTGATTCTTTTGTGGTATCCTGCCTGATATAAATGTTGGTTCCGAGTGATTCTAGAGGAACAGCATATTAAGAATTAGTTTTCTGAATTGTTCTGGGTTTTGTTAAATTTCTCCTCTAACCTGAAACCAAAATATTTCATTTGGATATTGCTAATCAAATACATATTAGCAAGTAATTCCCTGGGTGACTGTATATCTGTTACTTCAGAGTAGTCAAACTGAGCAGTATAATGATATTGGATGGTTGTACCTAACTGCACTGGAGAAAGTAGGAGCACAAAAGTATGAACTCAGGGCTTTAAATTCCCAGCTCAAACTGAGCATAAATGATCCGAAAGCTTCTATGCCTTCAAAAAAGCTTTATCTCCTGGAGCCATGAGACTGAGACTTCTAAAAGCCAAACCGAGGGTCTCATCTCCTGAATGATAGGATTACAATGCAAATTGAATTTCCTATCTTCTATGATGTTTTCTGTTTAAGAGAGGGCATTCATTAAGAAGTAACTGAATCTAAAATCCTCAGATGGTGACATACAGACAAATATGAAGAAGTTGGGCAGATTGAACCCCTACTCCTTATCAGTAGTAGCAGACTTTCCACTCCAGTTGAGAGTATTCAGTCTACAGAATGTGTAATGACCTTCCTGGGGTAAGTACCTAGAAGGCATTCTTGATCCTACTTAGGAGCCACCCTAGCTCCATCTTTGTTTCTAGATACATAACTAGACTAAGTCTTAGTAGCTCCAAAGGGTAATGTACAAAATGTGACCCATAAAACGTTGTCCTACATACCAAAAGAACTGCATGATTATTTTCTAGTGTGGGAATGAATTATAAGGGTGATGGAAGGAATATAAAATTGGATCAGGCCAAAATTCTGGTAAAAATCTGCTAAACTGAGATTCTGGAGTCAACTTTTTTTTTTTTTGCTGGGGCTGGGTTTGAACTCATCACCTGGTATATGGGGCCAGTGCCCTACTCTTTGAGCCACAGGAGTTGTCCCTGGAGTCAACTTTTTTTAGTAAAGGTATTAGAAAGGGCTATAACAGGTTTTGTTTGTTTGCTTTGCCAGTTGGCTGAAATAGGCACCCAAAGGTATGCAGTACTAAAAGTTGAAATTTGAGAACTGATTTGGTATGCCATAGAGAAGGGGATCTGAAGGCTCAGGCAGGTTGGAATGTTGAATGTTAGCATAGAGCAGTCATGTTAAGACATGCTCATTTACCATAGGAGGGCTCAAAGGATACATCTTCCATTACAAATGTGAGAAATTAATTTTTGAAGGAAGCCCTAGCATCCTTGACATGTTCTATGGTCATTCTTCTATGTAGATCAGAAACTCAAGTGTAAAATGCTACTAGCAAACTGGTAACCCTACATGCAAAGGGGTCAATGGGATACTGAGGGGGCAGGGACTCAGTCATGAATAGAGAAGCTTTTCATGTTGGGAGGCTGCATTGATCTAGCTATATGCAAATAAGGCTGCATCCAAGAAACATCAATTAGATATATGTCAAAAATGTATGTTATTTTCTGCCAGGTATGGTGCTCATGACTATAATCCTAGGACTCTGGGGGAGCCAAGGCAGGTGGATTGCTTGAGCTTCCAAGTGATAGACAGCTTGAGCAAGAGCAAGGGCCCCTCTTTTCTAAGAACAGAAAAACTAGCTGGGCATTGTGGTAGACATCTGACATACTTGAATTCAATATTTTTGCTTTGAGGTAATAAATAATAAATGAATAAAAGAATAGAAGAAGAATGTCTTAAGATGATAGGTGATTGGGTCAGATAAAGCACATGTACAATATTTGCTTTTACCAACAATCTTTTAAACCTATACAGCACTGTGATACTCAGTCACCTTCCTCTTTAAACAGCTAGAAAACAAACTAGCAATGAATTAACCAGGTGTTAATTTTTTTTTTTCACTTAATGTATCCATTCTGAGAACCTTATGAACTGGGTATTATGTGTTTTTTTGAAGATGAAATGTTTTCCTGACTTTGTTGGTCAGATTTCATTTGGAGGTTCATAGTGTAGGACAGCTAGAGTACAGGACCAAAAAAAAGGAAGAAATATATAGAGTTAAATTGCTGTTGGGATTCAAAACACTGAATGCATCCACTATAAGAATTTTTTTATGAAACACGGTCTGCAAACTTGGGGTAACTGCTAATGGAATGAACAGAATTCAAAGAAAAGACATGGAATTAATACAGAAAATTCTGAGTCAAGCTGGAGACAGAGAATGAGATCTTTAGAATAACTTTTTGAAACTGGAGGTAGATGATGTAACACAAGTTTTTGTTTCTATATTCTCACTTTTAAAAATACACATATTCAATGTTGACAGACAATTCTCTACTAACATCTCATTTTCCTGCATGTTGCAGAGCCTCTAACTAAACATATTTAAAGCAAAGTTAAGAATATTTCTACAAAGAAACATTTCAGGCTATTTTCTGGAGGAAAACAGCACAAGATGACTAAATAGAATCCTCCAGTGATTGTCACCCCACATGAGCACCAAATTAAACAACTATGTGTGCAAGGAAGCACCTGCCGGGGTGCCAAGATGGTGGCATTGCAGATCATCAGAGCAGTGACTGGGGACGCTCCACGTGAAGGAAAGATGGTGGGTTTATCCACTCTGCAAGATGAGAAGGTTGCTGGAGAGGGCTCAGAGGAGAGATCCTAGGGACTCCATACTCCCACACAGACACTGAACCCCAGCTGAAGCAGCACCCTCCCTACAGCAGACATCCACAGTGCAGCTGTGTGGAGACTGTGCATCAGCCTGACACCAGCGAGTGGACACCGATGGGTCTTGTTCACTTTCCAACCTTGGTCACTGTAACAGATGCTGTTCTCCTCTCAGCCCCAGAACACCTGCTCTACAGAGGGGTCAGCTCTACTACAGGCATGTCCCCATTAGCCCTGCTGGGCTGAGGACAGACAGGGGAGGTCAGTCTTCACATGTACTGTGACTCGTGGACCCCTCAACAACTCTCCCCCAAGCTCTCCCAGAAGATTCTGAGCACACAGTGAGCCCACTGGCCCTTAGAAGCATCCGTCGCCAAGTCACAACCTCAACAGGGCAGCCACTGCGGCTGAGACTAGCAGCACAGCAGCTGCCACCATCTGCCCAGTGTGCAGGGGTGCCCCAGCCACCATGACTCACCAGCAGGGCACCATGTGCCTCCCCGAAACTGCCAACCGGCACTTAACTGCTATAGCAGGACAAGTTGCCCAGCCACCAGTAGCAGTCACACACCAAGCCAGGTACCGGCCAAGGGTCCTCTACTTGCCCAGGCATCTGGCCAAGTTCCCAGCACTTGCTGGGGTACTGGCCAAGGGACCAAGATTGCCTACACACTGGGCAAGGTCCTGCATGGACTTAAGCGCCCATTCCCCAGGGTGCCTGGCAACCACGTCACTGCCACCTGCAGGCTGCCTGCACCCACTAGGAAGCCGCACCTGTTAGGTCTAGTGGAGTGTATGTACATGGGTAGCCAGGAAGTGGCTAGAGGCTGAGAGTGGAACCTAATTGTCTCTAGGAACTAAATTGGGGCTAGGAACTGTTTCCTGGGGAGAACATATATAGTAACATTCAAACATCAAGCAATGCAATTGCCACAATGGTATAAAGAAGAAAACCTCTATGGTTATTTCCATAGAAACACAATAACTTTTCACATAATTGAGTATCTGGCCATAAATAAAATATTTTGAAAGCTAGAAAGAGAAGGAAACCCCTTAACTTGATGAAGGATGTCAATGAAAAAATTACAGGTAATAATACACTTAATAATGAACTATAGAACACATTTCTCCTAAGCCTGGGAGCAAGGTGACAATACTCATCTTTACTACCTCTTTTCAGTGTTTGACTGTAGGCACTAGAAATTAGAATATGGCAAAAAAAATAAAGTTGTACAGTTTGGAAAGAAAAAAAGAGATACCGTTTTATGTGTAGCAGCCCTACTATGAAACTAATTTAGGGTTTTCACATGAAAGCTATAACCCAGTTACAACCTAAGAATAGGGGTAAGGGGGAAAGGGAGGGGAGGGAGGGAGGAGGTGGGTAGAGGGAAGGGGATTGGTGGGATTACACCAGCGGTGCATCTTACAAGGGTATATGTGAAACTTGATAAACGGTCTGTAAAGCTAGTGAATGATGCCCCATGATCATATCAATGTACACAGCTATGATTTAATTAAAAAAATAATAAAAAAAATAAAAAAAAAGAAGACATGTTTGTGTTCACTTAAAAAAATCTTAAGAAAGCTCTCAGAATGGGAGAAGATATTTGCAGGTTATGTCTCTGGCAAAGGTTTAATAACCGAATCCACAGATAACACAAATGTATTAGCAAGAAAAGAACAAGTGATTCCATCTCAGTGTGGGCAAGTGACTTGAAGAGAAACTTCTCTGAAAAGACAGGTGCACATTCTACAGACACGTGAAAATATGCTCATCATTGGAGAAATGCAAATCAAAACTACTTTGCGATATCATCTAACTCCAGTAAGATTAACCCACATTACAAAATCCCCAAACCATAGATGTTGGCATGGATGTGGAGAAAAGGGAACACTTCGGCACTGCTGGTGGGAATGCAAACTAATACGTTCCTTTTGGAAAGATGTTTGGAGATCACCTAGGGATCTAAAAATAGACTTGCCATTTGATCCTTCAATTCCTCTAGTAGGTGGTATATATCCAGAAGACCAAAAATCACTTTATAACAAAGATATTTGTAGAATGTTTATTGCAGCCCAATTCACAGTTGCTAAGTCATGGAAGAAGCCCAAGTGCCCATCAACCCATGAATGGATTAATAAATTGTGGCATATGTACACCATGGAATATTATGCAGCCTTAAAAAATGGAGACTTTAACTCTTTTATGTTTACATGGATGGAGCTGGAACATATTCTTCTTTGCAGAGTATCTCAGGAATGGAAGAAAAAGTATCCAGCCCAAGATGAAGGGAAAAGAGGAGGGGGAGGGGAATGGGGAGGATGAGTGGAGGGAGGGTAATTGGTGGGACCACACCTATGGTGCATTTTACAAGGATACATGCTAAATCTACTAAGGGTAGAATATAAATGTCTTAACACAATAACTAAGTAACCATTAACTTTTTTTAATTTAATAAATTAAACTACACAAAATTTAAAACTTTTGCTCATCAAAAGGCACTTACAAAAATGAAAAGAAATATTTGCAAAACATACACTCTGGTATACAGAATATATAAAGCATTCCTAGAACTAAATGATGAAAAACACCCCCATTAGAAATTGGCAAAACGATTTAAAGATATGTAGGACCTGAATGGAGTGACCCCTTTCCTCACTCATCATCAAGGTCACTCATGAAACTCCTATAACAAAGGGTAGGTCAAGGAAAGAAAGCATAACAGATTTATTTAATGAAAGTTTTACATGACAATGAGCTTTCTAGAGTGAAGGTCCAAAGACCCAGGAAAACGATCTGTTTTATGCCTAGGTTTATGAAGAATGAGCAGGTATGATCAGATGATAATAAACTGGGGTGTGGGAACAGTAATACCTTTTGGTCAGACGCTTCATGATATTTTTGTGTAGAGTTCCTGCCTACTGTGTATGGGGCAGAACCCATTCTGACCAAGAATCTTTAGGAGAGAAGAGAAAGAGTGTAGGTTTTATGGCGGTCTGTGGGGGAGTGGGGTTCTCTTTCTAAGACCTGGCTTGGGGAAGAGAAATTCTGGTGTCTATGACTCATTTCTGGGAAGAAAGAAAGGCCAGAGGCATTAGGGAAGGAAGAGGAGAAAGGAGAGAGAAAGAGATTGCTCCTAAGGCTGTTCCTGAGGTTTTCTAATCTCCTTTAATTAAAAGCACTCAGCATGCCAATGCACCATACTTTGGGTATACTTTTCTAAGCCCCGGAAGATATTATATTTCAAGAAAGAGGATATACAAATGGCCAATATCCATAAAAGTGCTAAACATTATTATCTGCTTGTTAATTGCAGATTAAATCAATGAAATACTAATATACATTCACTAAAAGGGCAATAATGAATGTCTTTGGTGAGGATGTGGAATAACCAGAACCCTCATACATTGATGGTAGATTTGTAAAGTACAACCTTTTGGTAAAATGCCCAGTACATTCCTATGAAGCTAAATATACACATACTCTATGACCAGCATTTTTAATCCTACTTATTTATTTATGATAAATGAAAACGTGTATTCCAAACAAGATTTGTAATGGTGAATAACATTCTGTTTTTCTCTATTTTTTGACTTATAATTAATTTTCCATTTTCTGTTCATACCAGACAAAAATTAGAAAGAAACGAGGTGTCATTCAAAAGGTAAACCCAAATATAGAATATCCATACAAAGGAATGGTAATGAGCAGTCAAAATTAATAAAATGACTGAAATATTTAACAGCATGGATGACTGTCAGCATTAAAACATCAAATAAAAGTACCATGATAGAGAGAGTCTTTATCATATGATTCCATTTGTAACTTCTTAGAATATGCAAATCTACACCATGATAGAAAAAAATGAGAAAAATAGTGTCCTTAAGGGACAGTGGATAGGAATCTAGTAAGACTGATAACAAGAAATTTTCTACAGCAATCCAAATATTCCATATCATAATAAGAATTTGAAATCTATATATTAGTTCAAACCAAGATAGTGTATGATTAAGATCTGTAAATTTCCTTATATGTAAATTTTACATGCAAGTATCTGTAAAAAATACTTAACTGCTCTATGATATAAAAGCTAACGTGCTTAGAAAGAGTATATAGATGTCTTTAATTTACTATGTAGTCCTACTTCCAAGAAAATATTTTATTTTGCATGAATATAGCAAGAAAAGTAGGAAGAGATAATATGACAAAACATGAATAGTGAAATGTTAGTTAATTTAGAATTGAGGTGGTAAGCATGTAGGTGTTCACTGTGAAATTGTTTCAACTCCAGACATGATTGCAAGAGGGACTTTACCTAACAATTGCAATCAGTGTAACCTGGCTTATTGTACCCGCAATGAATCCCCAACAATAGTAGAGTAAAAAAAAAAAAAAAAAGAAAAAAGAAATTGTTTCAACTCCTGGGTATGTTTGAAAATTTTTGTAATCAAACGTTGGTAGAAAATTCTACTGGAAACTCTCAATTCCTCACCCAAATACTTCTTATAACCAGAACTCATGAGGACAAGGACCATATCTCTCACTTCCATACATATACCTTCTATACCTGCCATGTAGGTAGGGGAAAAGATAGATAGATAGACAGATAGATAGATAGATGGATAATTTCAGTGTGTGTGTGTATACATATATTTCAGAAGAAGCAAAAGAAATATTTTTTACAAGTTGGTATAAGATATTTAACTTTAATATCCTGGTCTTCATTCGAGGAAATTAGAACCTACACCAAACAGTTCAATAGAAATTAAAACCCCTACCAGTTTTGAACTAGACACCAATATAAGAAAAGAGCTGAAGCACAAACAAGTGAGAGAACCTGATATTAGGAACTAAAGAACACCCTTTCACCCTTAGGACTGATAGGATACAGGGAAGAGGAGGCTGCCTGGTTGGAATCTTAATGGGACTGGGACTACAGAGGAAGGGCTGCCCCGGGCGGTGAAGCTGTGAAGAAGTTGCAGTCATAACACTGTTCTCCACTCCACATGAAGGGGTAAAGCCAGAAAGAGAAACACCCAGGTTGCTTTCTCCTCTTACTGGGTCCCCAACTCCTGTCAGAATCTCCTATTGGACAGTTTTAAGACAACTTTAGGGGTGTGATCTTTAAGGGTGAGTGCCTTTCTCTTTAGAGGACAGGGAAAAGTTAGAATGGATTTGAAGGGCAAATAGGCTGAATTACCTGCCAAAACACATTTGGTTATTGCCCACCTGTAATAATAATTGGAGAAATCTACAGTTAAAACACCTGATAAAGATGCTTCAGAAATATACGTTGCTTAACAAAAAACTGAGCATAATTTATGTGAGCTAGGGAAAAATATTTCTTCTCCCCATTTCCTTGTCCAGCCTTCTCCAGAAAGAACCCCCTTTCTTTGTCCAGCTTGTCCAGAAAGAAAGGAATCAACTTATAACTTTCTTCCAGAATATTGATTTGCTCATCCTTAAGTCAGCAGGAACACTGTCTTAGGATTCGAGAGAGAGAAAGAGAGAGAGAGAGAGAATCAATAGAACATAAATCTATACATATATATGCGAGGGGAATTCTTCGGGGATGGGCTTGGGTGGGTATGGGGGCCGAGAAGTCCTGAGACAGGCTGTCAGCAACCTGGGACCCTGGATGCTGCAACTATGGCCCAGTTCAGTCCAAAGGCCTCAGAACCAAGGAAGCTGATGATGTCAATCAATTCAAGGCCAACAGAGAACCTGGGGAGCAGCTAGTGTGAGTCCTGGAGTACAAAGTTCGGCGATCCCGAAGTTATCATACAAGGACAAGGGATAAGGCAAAGCACAGTTGCCTTTTCCAGTTTTTATTTATTTATTATCCTGTCTTCTCTGGACCTGCAGCAGATGGGTGGTGCCCACTCACATTGAGAGAACTTCCCCATCAGTCCACCAAGACTCATATGCTAATCTCTAAAACATCCTCCCAGACACATCCAGAAATAAACCTTTAGTAGGTTCCTAAGTATTCCTTAAACCAATCAAGTTGACATCTAAAATTAACTATCACAACCACTATTCTAATCAGGTTGTCTTGATGTTCACTGGGCTGCCTTTTCCATATTACTTGGATGAGTCTATCTCAAACATCTTCTTTCTTTTTATTGCTTAAGTCAATGATATGTAAAAAGCAACCTGGAATTCTTGCTTCCTTATCACAAGTAAACCGGGGTAGGGTCCAGTTTGTTCCTTAGTCTTGCAATCATCCTCCTTGTGGTACCTGGTCCTCCCTGGAACATACCTTGCTAAAGAGGATTCAGTATTAAGGATTTGCCAGCGATAGAGTTGACCCTGTTTCAGACCCTGATCTAAGCTTTGTGTCTTGTTCTTCACTCTGGTATATAAACAATTGCCTGAATTTGGCATTTTAAATTGCTTGCACAAATTAGTAAAATTGATAGTCAATTCCTGTTAGACTAGAAATTCTCATATGTATATTCCTTTAGCTAGAACCCTGGTATAGAAGAGAAAGGCTTGTCCATGACCCCCTAAGCATTAAATAAATGAATAAATGGTACCTGTTTTTGTTGTTATTGAAGCAGCATACTGTAACATGGTTTGACAGGGTAGAGTAAAATGAGGATCATACATATAATTCTTATCTTTCTCCAAATTTCTATGTTAACAGATTAAACTGAATATTTAAAAGGGATATCTCTGACCCTATCATTAAACAAAATAAATTAGATGAATGGTGACACCTGTTCATTTTTCAAGACTAAAATCTTCTGATATTAGCTTGGATTAGAAACGTTCATTCATTCTGTGATGCTCCTTCTCAAAGAGAAAGTGCAGAGGTTATTTTGAGAAAGAAAATTAATGGCAAAAAATACCATAGAAACTGCACATAGCAACAAGGAAAAATGGTGACTGAACAATGTTGAGAAATTAGCATGAGATAGAAGGAGCGATCATACACAAAGCACACTCACACCATGTTATTATCAAAGTGGGACTGTAAACAGGAGAAGCTGAAATGAAGTGGTTAAAAAAGTTAAATTGAATTCACAGTAAAATAGCCAAAAGAACAGGAAAAACTGCTATTCTCCATTCACAGTGTTGGTATGCTTTCTAGTTCCTCACAGGGAAGGGGGGATTTTTGATAAAATTGTTCAAAGATCAGCAATCCACAGTCAACTGAAGAATGATGAGATTCATAAATTTGGAAAGGAGAGCTGTATTTCTCATAAAATTGGTAACCTCCAGGGGGACCGTTCTGTTAGTCTGGGAACCGTAGCTTCCACCCAAATGCCAAGATCATGCACCTGCAGGGGAAGGTAAAGGGGGCAGTGATTGTGCTGAGCAGGGTGGCCAAACACACATACATACTAAGCTATGGGAGGTGTTATGAATATTCTGAGGGAAGAAAGACGCACATGTGCAGTTGAACTTCCTGCTACTTCAAGTGATTCATGTGCCCAATATGGCGGACCCAGGGGGATCAGGTGTGGATTTTGGGGCCTCTGAAGTGTAAAGGTGAAGCAGAGGGTGCAGAAGTCTCTCAGAGCATCGTCCTCATGGCCTGGCCAGAACCATTCCGCGGTCTGGTGCGTGGTCCCTTTTAAGGAAAGAATGTCGGTCAGTTGTGCCCAAACCACAAAAAGGGAGGAGCTTTAGTGGATATTTGAAACCAGGGTGGAGTAAATCCTTCCAAAAGGCTGATTCTGTTCAACCCTTAAGAACGAAAGACTAAGGGCAGTTAACAAGAAAGATTATAATGAGACTTGTCTGACCTCCCATCTTATCAAGGCTGGGAACTCAGTTTTAGGATTTCTCTGCAGGACCCAAGGCCAGGAAGGGATCTGTCTGTTCAGTCAGTTGGAAGATTGAGAAGGTTTATTTTATTTTTCTCACTATTAAGTTACATTTTACTAGTAACGAGCCCATTCAGCTTCTTTATTTCTCAACATGCCAGGGGTCCTTTATTTCTCCAGGCCAGGGGTCCTGGAGTTTGACCTTGCCAAGAAATATTTTACTTTTTCAATCCTCTGCATGCAGCACGGGTGAATAAGTTGACCATTGTATACAAACCAGCTCTCTTGCTTTTTTTTTTTTTTCTAATATAAGAAAATATTTTAAGCAGACCCTTGCCACTTGAAATTATTGTGATTTCTTTGGTTCAAGCATTTCAATATCCCAGATTTTCTATTTCTGCTGTTTTATGGCAGTGCATTCATAAAGATTCATTTGAGTCGAATTTAAGTCATTGTGTTGAATCCTCTAAATCTCTATCTGATAGAAAGGATTAACCAACAATGCATTTGTGTCACATCAAAACTGCATTCAGATGGCAGAAAAATAATGTAAAATTAATTCTATACTATAGTGGATATACTCAAAGCACAGGGTAAAACTCAAAATGAAATTTGATGCATATTTTAGGTATTATTTTTCTAGATATGTGTGTTTTTTTTTTTGTAGAGACAGAGTCTCACTTTACTGCCCTCGGTAGAGTGCCATGGCATCACATGGCTCACAGCAACCTCCAGCTCTTGGGCTTATGTGATTCTCTTGCCTCAGCCTCCCGAGCAGCTGGGACTACAGGTGCCCACCACAACGCCCGGCTATTTTGTTGTTGTTGCAGTTCGGCCGGGGCTGGGTTTGAACCCACCACCCTCGGTATATGGGGCCAGCGCCCTACTCACTGAGCCACAGGCGCCACCCTAGATATGTGTTTTAAAAAGCCTAAATGTAGGGCTCATTTTTCTAAGTTGAATGTGTAAGAAACTGTCAAACTAACCACTGAAACCAGTTTCTTTTCTTAAACATAGACCTAGACTACATTTCCCAACTTCCCTTGTAATTAGATATGGCCATATGACCACATGGTAGACAATAGATTGTGGATAAAATTGTATGTGCCACTTTTAAGTCAGCCCTCTGGAGAAGACCAGAATATGCTGCCCCCCAAATACGCCTTTTGGGCATAAAGATTATTTTGAGAAACTGAAAACTTGGAAGAAGCTCTGAAATTATGCTTTTGTAAGGGAAATCTTTAGCTATAAAGCAAATCTCCATTTGTAAGGCACCCTCTGCTCTGTTTTAGGAAGAGAGGGATGACTCTAAATCAGGGGTGACCAACCCACACCTGTGGGCTGCAGGTGGCCCAGCACAAAATCGTTAACTTACTTGAAACATTTTGAGATATTTTGGTGGAACTCGACTGAGCATGAACTTTGTAGACTACAACTGTCCTGTTGCAGTATCACGGAAAATAAATGCACGTATGCTCTCACCATTTGTATGCATGTGTGGCTTCTGTTTTATGATAGCGTACAGCTTAAGTATGTTATTTTTCAAGTGTAGACAGTTAAATTGACACCATCAGACTTTCATCTGCTCCTGGTAACTTGGCAAAGCAGTGATTAACAATAATATTTCAACCAACCATTGCAAAATTCAGCATTTAATGGTTTTTAGAAGTCAGGTAAGCATCCTTCTTTGATTACTAAGGTACATCCACACTTTGGCAGAACTTCACACAGCTCGTGGCACTTTACATTATGCCCTCCACCTCACTATGCATCAGCAGCCAAGATCCAGAAGGGCCCAAACCTCGCTTTCTATTTTCCTCTCAATAAATTTACATAATCAGAGTAAATATAATTATTTATAATTATATTTAATTATTTTTTAAATTCTAGCATGCTTTCTACAACATCTCAGAGGAAAACAGAAACCTTTGCCCCCCCAACAAAAAAATTACAAATAAAGGAAGATTATTCAATGAGAAGAGAACAGGTGACTACTTTTTTTGTTGAGGCAAATAGTAAGGCACTCTGCTTAATTTGAAGGGAATTTATGTAAGGTTTCAAGACTATAATTTCAAAGGGTATTACATGAAAAACATGCTCCTGAATTCAATGTTTACGAAGGATAGTGTCGTAAGGACAAAGGAGAGGAACAGGACAAAAAACTTATCTTAACAAAAATGTTTTGAAAAGTTACAACTCAGATTCCATTGTAAAAGCTAGTTATGTAGTAGTATCTTTCATAGAAAAAAGTCTAAATCATTTACTGATGATGAGTTTATTAAGCAACGTATAGAAAGCATGGCAGATATAATTTGTTCTTAAAACAGGGATATTTCAATAATCAGTTTGTTTAATGAAACTATAGCCAGTTGAATCAAAGAAACTAGAAAATCTATCAAAAGAAGTTTGGACAGTAAAGTTGTTAATTTTAAATTTTATGCTTTGGCAATGGATGACAGTATTGATGCTACAAATTGATGCTCAATTTGCCTTTTTTTTTTTTTTTGCAGTTTTTGGCCAGGGTTGGGTTTGAACCCACCATCTCTGGTGTATGGGGCCGGTGCCCTACTCTTTTGAGCCATAGGCGCCACATTCAACTTGCCATTTTTATTAGAGATAGTGACAATGAATATAATGTTACTGAAGAAATGGTTTCTTCATGGGCGGCGCCTGTGGCTCAAGGAGTAGGGTGCCGGTCCCATATGCTGGAGGTGGTGGGTTCAAACCCAGCCCCGGCCCAAAAAAAAAAAAAAAAAGAAATGGTTTCTTCAGTGCCATTAAAAGGCATAACTAAATCAAGAGATTTATACAAAGCAGTAAAAATTATGTTAAAGGGATTTTCTTTGTCCAGTGCCACAGTTGCTGAGGGTGCCCCAGCAATGGCAGGTAAAAGAGAAAGACTTGTAAAATTAATAGAATATGATGCAGTTGCCACCCCAAACTCACATTTGATGAAGTATCATTGAATAGCACATCAAGAAAATTTATGCGCAAAAGCTTTAAAAATGGATAATGTCATGCATATTGTCATCCAGACTGTGAATTTCATAAGGGTCAAGGGATTGAATCATGGCCAATTCCAGGAATGCCTTAAGAGTATTGGGGCTGACTATGGTGACACCATTTACTTTTTGGAAGTAAGATGGCTAAATTTAGGCCAAATGTTGAAAAGATTTCATGGTTTGTGACATGTTATCAAGCAATTTACGCTATCAAAAACCAAATTTGTGCCAGAACTTGATGATGAAAAGTGGCTTACAAATTTAGCAGTTTTAGTGGATTTAACCACTCATTTGAATGAGTTAAACATGTCTTTAAGGTGAAAACCAACTTATCAGTGCAATGTTTCAAACCATTAACAGTGTTCCAAAGTGAAACTGAAATTATGGAAAGCTCAAATTAAAGCAAACAATTTTATGCATTTTGACACATTGGCTAAACACAGTCCTATGAACAGCAAAAATATATGCAGCCTTGATTTTTGATTTGATACAAGAATTTGAAAAGAGATTTCAAGATTTCCTGGAAAATTATCACTATTTTGGTGCATTTGCAACTCCTTTCCCAGCTGACGTAAATACGTTGGTACCTGCCAATTTTCAAGTGGAATCCACAGAGCTGCGATCTTATCTTCAACTTAAAGAAAAATTCGAACATGTCTCTTTATGGGACTTTTATGGGACAAATATCATTCGCTTCACTATCACACCTTATTCATGTCATCACTTTTGGCAGCACCTACATTAGCAAGCAACTATTGTCAAGAATGAATCATATGAAGAGTAAAATTAGAACCAAAATATCTGATGAGCACCTTGAGAACTCACTGAGAATCACAACTGTATCCATGAAACCAGATGTTGATGCATTAACTTCTCAAATACAATGTCAAATATCCCACTGCCTTGTTGCCCACTTTTCTTTTACTTTTATTATAAAAATATTAAAATAATATGTTTTATTACTTAGATAAGTGCAGCTTCTATATTAGTGATCAAATTTGGGACTTCTTTGAATTTTTAAAAGATTCTCTGAATAGGATGCTACATAATTAAGATTATTATGTGAGTTTTTTGTTTGTTGATTTGTGGAGATGTAGATTACAAAAAGCATGCACAGATCTTTCTTTCTTCCCTCCCTTCCTTCCTTCTTTCCTTCCTTCCTTTTCTTTTCCTCTTCAGCTTTCATTAGAGTTTATATTTAATGTGTGGCCCAAGCCAACTCTTTTTCTTCCATTGTGGCACAGAGAAGCCAAAAGTTTGGACACCCCTGCTCTAAATCCTCAGAAACCCAATTAATGGCTTAAATCTGTACAACTAATCTCACCATTGTTTACTGTGCCTTTCCTGATCACCTCCCCATAATTGCTCCTCCCGACATCCTTCTTTCTTTGTGTCAGTTGAAGATCATGTTCAAACCCAAGCTCTAAGTCACCTCTTTGAAATTTACTAATTTCTGTGGGTATTTCTCATGTATACATGCCAAAGAACTTCTGAGTTTTTTTTAATTATCATTATTGTTAATATATCTTTTATTTCCCGAGATAAGAACTCAGAAAGTAGAGAGAAAATTGTTTTTCCTCCCCTACACCATGACCCTCTTCCATATATGGTCCATTAAGATCATTTCCCTTTTCAGCTGGTTGGAATGGAGACCACCCACATACCAAACCTGAAAGACATCTTATGAGGATAGTAGAGTCACAATATGGAATAATTTAGATGTATTGTACCATGACTTGAAGAAGAAGTACTTACTAATTGGAACTATTATTTTGGACTTCACGTACAATAGTTGTACTTTTACTAACTACCATGTCAGGCTCCTGAATTTTGGAGGTTTGTCATCACAGCATTACCCTCATAAAGGCAATGTGGTAGAAGTTAAATAAATCAAAATATTTTGCAATAAATTCCCATTAGTGTCGAAAGTCACATGTACCTTAAGGGAAGGAATCTAGATGCCTGTTCGGTTGAGGTCCCATTCTGGGAAATTATTCTCAGTGCCATCTGTGTAAATCTGGTATCAGATTTTTTTTCTGCACTTTTAAGAATATTTCTATGGTACACTGCCTTAGAAAATGGGGACAGTGTCTCCCTCTTGGGCAGAAGGTAGATTGGTGTGTTGTCCAGATAATAAAAATAATGTCTATCTGGACAAAGCTCCAGCAGCTTCTGTCTATGATTGAGGATATCCTCAGCCTGGCTTTCTTCAGCTGTGACACAATCCACTGTGGGCAGAGCATCCCAGAGGCCACATCTGCATCACCCGGGGGGCCGGGAGTGGGCAGACATTAAATGTCATTATCAAGGCTGGTAATGGCTCTGATGAGAACAAGAGTAAGGATAGGAACTGCTGTAGTTACAGGAGAGCACAAGGAACCTGAGGAGAACTTGGAGCTCGTGCTGCCCGTTGTGTCACAGGTAATACAGTTCGTTAACGCTGGTGTCTTTGCTGGCACGGATCAAACTAACAGACTAACTTGGTAGCATATAAGCAGGATAAATTCTTGGATCCTTCACAGTTCTTTAAATATCTCTCTCCAGATATTTAAAAAATAAAGTTAGGTGTTATATTTCTGTATCTAAATAGGCTAAATTATGTTTTTTGTTTTCTTGTCCTTTTCTGTTTACTGCACCCTTTCCTTCCCCCACAACATGAAATAGATACACTGGGTTTTCTTCAGAGAAGAGAAATATAAATAGAAAATTTATGAGCAGAAATCCCACGTTCTTAATAAAAGTGTAGATAAAAATAATAATGACAATGCTTGTGATGATGATCAGCACTCAGAAGACTTTGTATGTGACAGTCAGTTTTTTAACAACTTTTTATATATCAACTGTTCTAGAGCTCACGCCATCACTACACATACCTATCACTGTTATTTACATGCAGAGTTGTCTACAAGTGCAACTTCAGATTTCTGAGGACATGTGAGATATGGCCATGCTGCCACCTAGACTAGATGTGTCTGTCAAACAGCACCAAATGCCAGCCACAGATCAGAAGCTCAGGTGCGGTGACATACCACAGCTTTCGCACACCTCAGAAAAACATGTCACCCAGATGAGGAAGAGGAAAAGTGAAGAAAGGATACATTAATTATGCTTTTAAGCTTTGTAGTCACCTGAAGTGACTGAAAAATCACTAAATCATAAGGAAAGGAGGAATTTACAAAACTGAGAGTTTGTTTCGTTTTCTTTGTTTTTGAAATGAGAGCTAGTGGTAGACATTAAACATAAGTATCAAGGCCGGTAATAGTTATGACTAGAAATAGAATAAAGATGGTAATTCCTATATGCTCCTTAAATACTAGGTCTACAAGGGACAGAATGATCAGGCTACAGATTAAACAATTTTCAAGTAGCCTCATAAAGGTAAGACTAGGAAGACAACTGTTTCAATCAATTTGTTAAGTTTTCTCCATATTTTATTTGAAAAGGCATAGATGCAGGATGCCAGGGGATTCTGTTTTACCAAATTTTTAATTTCATAGGTTAGGTAATTTCATTACGCGTCGATCTTTTCCTCCTCCTTAATCCAATCATTTTCTGATTCATGTTCTCAAGTCTCCCCAAACTGGGAGGCTGAGTGGTTTTCCACTGAGGTGGTTTTTCCCCCCTGTGAATCACTCATAGTGGAATCAAGCATGCAGTGATCATCTAGGTAAGCAGGGCTTTGGGACTCCACCTTAATCACTGGACACTGTGTATCTTTCCAAATAAGATACGTTTCAGACCTTCTAATCGATAAAGGAGAACATACTAAGTTGTTACATTTAAAAATGAACAACACTTTAAGAACTAAGTGTTCCAGCTTTGGGAATAGAATCTATTCAAAGGTACTCACATCACTACTCACAAGCACTACCTTTTGAAAGTAAGTAAAACCCACCATGCACATTACATTCTGAGCACTTGAGAATTTTACAGAGTTGATTATATTCTCCCACTTTGCTATCAAAAAAAGAGTAGGAATCCCTGAGGTATAAAATTTCTGTGACTGTGTGTATGTGCAATATTTATCTTTAATTCAACTTGAAATAGTATTAGAATGATTTTCTTGGAATGCTGTTGAGCAGCCACGGGGGGAAGAAAAGGAGAATTCAGTAGGTCAGACTTCACTTACCCCTTCCAATTAGAGCAAATATAAGCTTGTCTAGATTATAAAACACCTAAAACTTGGCTCCTACATGACACTTCTTAGATTCCCCAAAAATAGACTGCAGTAATCATAGGCAACTCATCTTTGAGGAAGGATGTTGGAAGAAAAGATACTCTTATCAACAAGTGGTGCTGGACAACTGGCCATTCACATTACAAAAAAAAAAAAAAAAAAGGAAGAAAGAAAAAGAAGAATCTTATAAACACAAACCTTCTACCTGTCACAAAAATAAACTCAAAATATATTATACACTAAATGTAAAATACAAAACTCATAAGACTCCTAGAAAACATAGGAGAAAATGTAGCCTTGGATATGGCCAAGACTCTTTAGATACAATACCAAAGGCATGATCCATAAATGAAGTAATTGATAAGCTGGAATTTATTAAAACTAAGAACATCTGCTCTGCCAAAAACACTTGAAAAAAGAGCAAGAAGGCAAACCACAATTGGGAGAAAATAAACTACAAAAGACATACAATTAAACAAAATCAAAACAAAACTGTTGTCATACTGAAACATCTTAAACTTCACAATGAAAAAACGAATAACCCAAATAAAAGTGGGCCGAGGACCTGAATAGACATTGCCCTGAGGAAAATATGCAGATTGAAAATAAGCATATGAAAAGATGTTCTACTTTGTTTATTAGGGAAATGCAAATTAAATTGACAAAGAGATACCACTAAGCACCTATTAGAATAGTACAATTCCAAAGCACCCCCCACCAAATGCTGAAGAAGTTGTGGAGCAGCAGAAATGCTCATTTGTTGCTGGCAGGAATACACAATGGTACAGACACTTTGGAAGACAGTGTGACAGTATCTCACACTACTAAACCTCATTTTACCATATCATCCAGCAATCACACTTCTTCGTGTTTGCCCAAATGAGTTGAAACTTTATGTCTACACAATAAACCTGCACATGCCATGTTTTAACACATTTATTGATAATTGCTAAAACTTCAGAGAAACCAATATACTCTTTAGTAGGTGAATGGATAAGTAAACTGTGATATGTCCAGACAATAAGATATTCAACTAAAAAAAGAAATTAGTTCTCAAAACATGCAAAACATGGAGGAATCTTAAACGCATATTGCTAAGTTGAAGAAGCCAATCTGCAAAAGCTACATACCCTGTGATTTCAACCATATGACATTTCGGAAAAGGCAAAGCTCTGGAGACAACATAAACTCATCAGTGATTATTGGGAGTTAAGAGGGCTGACGTGATGAGTGAGGATGGTACAGGCGATATTTAGGGCAGTAATAATACTCTGCATGAAACTCACACTGAATACATGTAATTATACATTTGTCAAAACTCATAGCATGTACAAAACCAAGAGTGGGCCCTCATGTAAACTATGGACTTTGAATGATAATGATGCAAAAATATAGTAGATTAATCCACTGTAAGAAATATACCACTCTGGTGGGGGCTGTTGATAACTGGGGAGACGTGTGTGTGTGTGTGTGTGTGTGTGTGCAGGGTCTATGAAACTGAACTTTCTGTTCAATTTTGCTGTGAACCAAAAGTTTCTCTAAAAAATAAAATCTATTAAAATTATGCCTTCTAAAACAGAGGGTCAGGGATAATGTTGTTATAGTTAATTTCTGCAACAACGGTTATTCGTATCTGATTGTCTGTGCTCTGTATCCCCAGAGTGATCGTTCACCTTAACCTGATTACTAAAGCGACAAAGCACTTCACGCCATGGTCCGCACTGCAACCTTGGCTTTTTTTGTTTTGTTTTGTTTTGTTTTGTTTTGACAATATTCTGGAGTACCTCTTGGTTTAAAGATAAAAATGAAAGTTAAAGAATGCAACATGTTTCTTGCATAATGTTGCAAAACCCCCAGTAATCTGAATAGCTACAAATAAAAAATACAATCCATTCTGATCCTAATACCCTGTTTCCCCGAAAAATTAGGGTGTGCTCCCAAAGATGCGCTAGGTCTTATTTTCAGGTGACGTCTTACCTTTCCTGTAAGTAGGTCTTATTTTCGGAGGATGTCTTATTTTCAGGGAAACACGGTATTAATGCTTTTAGGGGATGATTCTGATGATGGCTGAAAAAAAAAAAGAAAGAGAGAGGAAGGTCAGCAGAAAGCCTTACTGTCAATTTTATTGCAAAACAGTTATCTAGATGGAATCAACCAAAGAAAGACAGCGAGACAGAGAAAAAATATTGAGGCTCTGCAAAATTCATTGGTAGGTTAAAACCTTGTGGATAGTTGCGGAGGTGATAGAAAGGAAAGAAAAAGGGAATGAAGGAAAAGCAGACAAATGTCATGTGAAAAAACTGATGACAATCCATCCTGGAAGAATCCATACCTCCAGATAGAATAAACTTTGCAGCAAGTTATAAGTTACTATTTCATGGAAATTAAAGAGAACATGTGATTCACAAAACAAGAGATAAAAGATTAAGTTTTAAGACCATGGAATGAACTGACAAATCACAAGCACAAAACATAAAAGGAAACAACATGCATTAGAAATTAGTCAATTACAAGAACATAAAATCAGAAGTCTGAGGATACTGCAGTGATAAATTGTATGAAAACACTGCACAGCCCACAAATATAAAGGGTACAATTTAGTGCCGGAAGTTAGCGGAGCAGTGTCTATAGAGCATGAAGGAAATATTGTGAATTCTGAATTACATACTCAGGAAGTTGTGCTTTACATATAAAGGCACCAAGAAGATAGATTTAATACACAAGAATACAGGAAATATAGTTCTTCATTATGAGATAGATTCAAAATAAGTAGTTTACTTGTGGAGGGGACAATATTTACTGAGGTTTTGATAGAATTCCTTGCATTCAAAAACTCAGATAATTAATCTAAGCCCAACATGCTCATTCCAGCTGTCCTCACCAGTAAAAGTTCAAAAGTGAGAATGGGACCTTCAGAAATACATGGTGGAAAGCGTGCCATTAGGTCTGTGAAAAGTTTCACTACACTTCAGAGAGAATCAAGACAAAGCAACTCATTTTTTCACCTGCTTTGTCTTCGCCTGTGGATATAGTTGTGGGATATAGAATTTCTCCAGCTGTTGGCTGTTAGTCTGAGGTTAAATTTACACTGGCACTCAATGATATTACCTACCTATACCACCTGTGGGCTTCTGAATATGTAGGCAAATTTCCTAAAAATTTAATGCAATTTCAGTGGGATTTCAAAAGTATTTCTTCTGATATCATATGGTGTGAAAGGTTTAATAGAAAGAAGCCCATACACTAACATAAGGTCTAACTAAAAACCTGTGATGATTATATTGACAAATGGATAACAGAGATTATTTCTCTGAAGACAAGTCATAGAACCTAAAAGCAGTAACTAGTCTCAGCTTTCTCCTTTGATTATGGTGAAAATCACCGACTACTAGGCACATAAAGAATGAGGGAAGACTGGTGGGAGAAAATTTTCATTAATTCATCAAACTTGTCATCTGTCACAGCAAGGAATTAGTAGATCATTTTTTCTAAAGCTAAAGCAAAAAAGGTTTAGCTGATAATTTAAAGTAAGAAAATTAAATTCTGAGAAATTAATAACAACTCACGTAAGGTAATATCTACACAGCAAAATATAGGAAAAATGAGAAAGTAAAGAAGTATTAAGAGAACATCAGATAAAATCACAAAAATAGGACCAATCTGATGTTCTATGGGCGGTATTTTGTCTGTTCTTGGGAAAAATCACTTTATCTCTTTAATTTAGTTCCTCATCTGTAAAGTGGGAATGATAGTCATAACTACTAATCAGGTGGTGACAAGCACAAAATGAGGTGAGTCTACAGTGCTTAGCATGATGGCTGTCACGTAGTAAGAATTTGAAGAAACAGTAGTTATTGCTCTGGTGCTTCTCCAAAAAGAGAGCATTGATTATGTTTGGTTGTTGGATGATGGGCCTGAATATTATAAATCTACCCATTTTCATCTCACTGCTCTTTTATAATAATGTGATATAATAGCTATCTAAATCCCAACTGATACTACTTTTTTATTTATAAAACATAAATGATTTCTGATATTATATAAACATACATATGTGTGTGCACACACACACGCAGAGGGTGCCCAAAAGGCACATTATAAGAAAAAAACTGTATTAAAATTGTAATAATTTATATATACCAATAACATTTGTTATCTTGTATATTGTATCTTGTATCTCTTGTAATTGCAGAAGTCAAATTTTATTCAGCATTTCAATTTTCATGCAAATTTTAAAATGCAAATTAATGTAAACTTTATTTAGTATTAAGAAAGGAAAAACCTTTCTTAAAATGTGTATACTTTGGCACCCTTTGTATAGTTCTGTCTCAAATAGTAATTGTACCCAGCATAAAGGAACAAAGCATTAATATCAATAGAGAAAGTATACTTGATTAACCAGCTAGCTATTTGTAAAAAAAAATCCCTTACCTGGATTATCCTGTTTTCTCTTCCTCCTTTACTGACTTTGTGATTATTAAATCACTTTACTGACTTGGTGATTACTTTTCAAACAGAGCCAGTTAATCTATTACTCCTCTGTTCAAGCACTCTGCTGTCTCCTGTCTCACTCAGGGTATAGAACCTGCACAACACCATGATTTGGCTCCTCTTCCTTCTGGCTGTTACCTTCCCATCTTGCTGATCAGCTGCAGCTCACTGGTTCCCGGGTTCTACCTCAAACACATCAGGCCTGATTTCAGGGAGCTTGTGCTCCTAGTTCTCTTGGTGTGACATACCTTCTTTCAAAGCTGAAGGTGGCTTGCTCCCTCACCTTCAAAGTTTTTACAGTTTACTGAGTGCACTAATAAAATAACATTCCGACATTAAGACATTGCCTTCTCAGCAATGCATACTCATATAAATAGATGAATACAGATTTTTAAAACCCTACTTTAGCTTAGTCATTGAGAGAATACTTACTTGAAATAGTGAGGGAGAGTTTACACAGTTTTAAGGTCCTTTATATGGCGGCCCAATTAACCTTGGAAACTTTTCTTGTATTTTCCCAAAGTTGTCTTTTCAAGTATTACTGGTCACATATTTGATAGTCTTATATACAATTGACATGTCTAATTTTTCAATGGCCTTAATATATAGAAATAACCATATCCACTAAAATAAAAACCTACCTGAATAATGGTGATGAGGACATTGCTAAATGAATGATACTGTTTTCTGTTCCCTAAAAGTATGTTATATGATTTAAACACAGACATATATACATATACACACACGTGTGTAAACCTATACATGCAATTTTGAAATACATATGTTAATTTCAAAGCAAACCTTGAACATATGGGAACAGTATAAATAGGTGAACATATTTTAATAGTTTTTATAAATTCATATAGCAACACAACTGATGGTTTTATTAATAATAATTTATCATATGTTTAAAGAATAGACTTCCCATGAATATTGTTTGTATGTTTTGGCTTTTTTCCATTTTTGCAATTATAGCTTCTAATGTCTTAAATCTAATCCTTATCATATAGACAAAATACAGAGACCAATGCACAGAATTACATGGTTACACGCACAGAGGAACATCACATTTGTGAAATGCATATGTGCCTTTCTGTGTTATTTTCTGGCAAACACAATTGCATAGGAGAGAATGTATGGTCCACTACTGCATATGAAATGGCTTACAGTTCTCTCAGTGTCCTTATAGGAAATTTTAATGGAAACAGCATTTTGCACTGAAATGCTTGTGAGTTTTAAAATGGCAGTATATATTTTTATAGGCTATATTGAAAACAGAAGAGATCCTATTGACAGACTCACTACTCTTTCAGCACTGTCGCACTGTAAGTTTCTGTGAAATCAGCTGGCTGTGTGCCATCTTCATAGGTGCGTGATTGCACAACTGATGCTTTCGAACACCTGCTGCTCACATTACTGTGTGATAAACCCTAGTTGAGGTAAATCCTGAGGCTTCAGCCACAATGCTTTTACAAAGGTTTTGTTTTTCTGGCTCAGTTGAGCTCCTTGCGCTTGTCTGATCTTTTAACTTCACAGTAGCCTGTGCTTATTCAAAATGCAAACTCACAAATCAAAGAGGAATTTTCTGTTGTATGTGTCATAAACAGAAAATCCTGCAGAGATGTGGGCCTCGTTAAAGCATGTCATTTTTACATAGAATCCAAAAAATGGGATTGTATACTTAATCAATTCATTTGTACATTTATTTATTTATATATATATATATATATTTTTTTTTTAGCACCTACTAACTGCCATGAGGGTATAGAGGTCAACAAAACTGAGAAGGCACTGCCCTCTAGTGGGAAGGCAGATAATAAACAAGTAAAAGCATCAATGCAAATTATGTTAAGGGCTAAGACATTGTGATGGGGGTTCTAGTCTGAATTCTTTCATGATCACATTCTAGAAAAGCAAGGCTTTCTTTCTTTTCTATATATGAAATATATTTCTTATTTTATATATTATATGTATGTAAATTACATATATAATTGTTTTTCAAGCCATGTATCTCTCTATTTTTCATATTAAATGGCTGGATACATTCTAGACATCCATTGTGTATCTTGAGCATATGGTGCATTTGTTAATAGATATTACCATTTCCTAAGCCTAAATATGGCTATATAGAGATGGGAAACAAGCATGTAAGCTACTGTTTTTTTCTGTTATTTTTAGTTGACATATAATAATTATCCATATTTGTGGGGTACCGAGTGATATTTTGATACATGTACACAATGTATAGTGATCAAATTAGGTTAATTAGGCTATCCATAACCTCAAATATATATCATTTCTTTATGTTAAGAATATTATAATTATAAGGAAAATTAAGTATTAATAAAAGTTCTTTAAATGATTAATCTAGAATACATTTATATGCAATGAATTTTTATTTTATTTTATTTTATTTATTTTTGTTTGAGACAGATTCTTACTATGTCCACTTTGGTAGAGAGCCATGGCATCACAGCTCACAGCAACCTCAAACTCTTGGGCTTAAGTGATTCTCTTGCCTCAACCTCCCAAGTAGCTGTGACTACAGGTGCCCGCCACAACTTCAGGCTATTTTTTGTTGCAGTTGTCATTGTTGGTTAGTTGGCCCTGGCCGGGTTCAAACTCACCAACTTTGGTGTATGTGGCTGGCACCCTAACCACTGTGCTATGGGTGCCAAGCCTGAAATCAATTTTTAAAAGGAAATAGTCAATGGATTGAGAATCAGACATGGGAGATCTAGAGACATTATTTCTCCTCATTTATCAAGAAGTTTCTGAAGGTAACATTTTCATATAAAGTAAGATTAAACAAATACTTGAGTGAAAAAAATAAACCAAGAGGCATAGGTTGGCTGAGTGGATACAAAAACTCAGGCCAGATATTTGTTGCATACAAGAGTTACATCTTAACTTAAAAGACAAATACAGACTCAGGGTGAAAGGATGGTCATCCATATTTCAGGCAAATGGTAATCAGAAAAAAGCAGGTGTTGCAATTTTATTTGCAGATACAACAGGCTTTAAACCAACAAAAGTAAGGAAGGACAATATGGTCACTTCATATTTGTTAATGGCAATACTCAATATGATGAGATCTCAATTATTAATATCTATGCACCAAACCAGAATGCACCTCAATTTATAAGAGAAACTCTAACAGACATGAGCGACTTGATTTCCTCCAGCTCCATACTAGTCGGAGATTCAACACTCCTTTGGCAGTGTTGGATCGATCCTCCAACAAGAAGCTGAGCAAAGAAATCTTAGATTTAAACCTAACCATCCAACATTTGGATTTAGCAGACATCTACCGAACATTTATCCCAACAAAACTGAATACACATACTTCTCATCAGCCCACGGAACATACTCCAAAATTGATCACATCTTAGGTCACAAGTCCAACCTCAGTAAATTTAAAGGAATAGAAATTATTCCATGCATCTTCTCGGACCTCCATGGAATAAAACTTGAGCTGAGTAACAACAGGAATCTGCATACTCATACAAAAACATGGAAGTTAAATAACCTTATGCTGAATGATAGCTAGGTCAGAGATGAGATTAAGAAAGAAATCGCCAATTTTTGGAACAAAACAACAATGAAGACACGAACTATCAGAACCTCTGGGACACTGCAAAGGCAGTCCTAAGAGGGAAATTTATAGCAGTGCAAGCCTTCCTCAAGAGAACGGAAAGAGAGGAAGTTAACAAATTAAAGGGACATCTCAAGCAACTGGAAAAGGAAGAACATTCCACCCCCAAACCCTGTAGAATAAAAGAAATAACCAAAATTAGAGCAGAATTAAATGAAATTGAAAACAAAAGAAAAATACAACAGATCAATAAATCAAAAAGCTGGTTTTTCGAAAAGGATAATAAAATAGATAAACCTTTGGCTAACCTAATCAGGAAAAAAAGAGGAAAATCTCTAATCTCATCAATCAGAAACAACAAAGACGAAATAACAACAGACTCCTCAGAAATCCAAAAAATCCTTAATGAATATTACAAGAAACTTTATTCTCAGAAATATGAAAATCTGCAGGAAATTGACCGATACTTGGAAGCACGTCACCTTCCAAGACTTAGCCAGAATCAAGTGGAAATGTCGAATAGGCCCATATCAAGTTCGGAAATAGCATCAACCATACAAAACTTCCTGAAAAAGAAAAGCCCGGGACCAGATGGTTTCACGTCAGAATTCTATCAAACCTTTAAAGAGGAATTAGTACCTATATTACTCAACCTGTTCCAAAAGGTAGAAAAAGAAGGAAGACTATCCAACACATTCTATGAAGCAAACATCACCTTGATCCCCAAACCAGGAAAAGACCCAACAAGAAAAGAAAATTATAGACCAATATCACTAATGAATATAGATGCAAAAATATTCAACAAGATCCTAACAAACAGAATCCAGAAACACATAAACAAATTATACATCATGACCAAGTCGGTTTTATCCCAGGGTCTCAAGGCTGGTTCAATATATGTAAATCTATAAATGTAATTGAGCACATAAACAAATTAAAAAACAAAGACCATATGATTCTCTCAATCGATGCAGAAAAAGCTTTTGATAATATACAGCATCCCTTCATGATCAGAACACTTAAGAAAATCGGTATAGAAGAGACATTTCTTAAACTGATAGAGACCATCTACAGCAAACCCACAGCCAATATCATATTGAATGGAGTTAAATTGGAATCATTTCCACGCAGATCAGGAACCAGACAAGACTGCCCATTGTCTCCATTGCTTTTTAACATTGTAATGGAAGTTTTAGCCACCGCAATTAGGGAAGAAAAGGCGATCAAGGGTATCCATATAGGGTCAGAAGAGATCAAACTTTCGCTCTTTGCAGATGATATGATAGTATATCTGGAAAACACTAGAGACTCTACTACAAAACTCTTAGAAGTGATCAAGGAATACAGCAGCGTCTCAGGTTACAAAATCAACATTCATAAATCGGTAGCCTTTATATTTACCAACAATAGTGAAGTTGAAAAAACAGTTAAGGACTCTATCCCATTTGCAGTAGTGCCAAAGAAGATGAAATATTTGGGAATTTTTTTTTTCAAAGGATGTGAAAGATCTCTATAAAGAGAACTATGAAACTCTAAGAAAAGAAATAGCTGAAAATATTAACAAATGGAAAAACATACCATGCTCATGGATGGAAAGAATCAACATTGATAAAATGTCCATACTACCCAAAGCAACATATAATTTCAATGCAATCCCTACTAAAGCTCCACTGTCATACTTTAAAGATCTTGAATAAACCATACTTCGTTTTATATGGAATCAGAAAAAACTCGAATAGCCAAGACATTACTCAGATATAAAAACAAAGCAGGAGGAATCACGCTACCAGACCTCAGACTATACTACAAATCAATAGTGATCAAAACAGCATGGTATTGGCACAAAAACAGAGAAGTAGATGTCTGGAACAGAATAGAGAACCAAGAGATGAATCCAGCTACTTACCATAATTTAATCTTTGACAAGCCAATTAAAAACATTCAGTGGGGAAAAGATTCCCTATTTAACAAATGGTGCTGGGTGAACTGGCTGGCAACCTGTAGAAGACTGAAACTGGACCCACACCTTTCACCATTAACTAAGATAGACTCTCATTGGATTAAATATTTAAACTTAAGACATGAAACTGTAAAAATACTAGAGGAGAGTGCAGGGAAAACCCTTGAAGATATCGGTCTGGGCGAGTATTTTATGAGGAGGACCCCCCGGGCAATTGAAGCAGCTTCAAAAATACACTACTGGGACTCGATCAAGCTAAAAAGCTTCTGCACAGCCAAGAACACAGTAAGTAAAGCAAGCAAACAGCCCTCAGAATGGGAGAAGATATTTGCAGGTTATATCTCCGACAAAGGTTTAATTACCAGAATCCATAGAGAACTCAAACGCATTAGCAAGAATAGAACAAGGGATCCCATCGCAGGCTGGGCAAGGGATTTGAAGAGAAACTTCTCTGAAGAAGACAGGCGCGCAGCCTTCAGACATATGAAAAAATGCTCATCATCTTTAATCATCAGAGAAATGCAAATCAAAATTACTTTGAGATATCATCTAACTACAGTGAGACTAGCCTATATCAGAAAATCCTAAGACCAGAGATGTTGGCACAGATGTGGAGAAAAGGGAACACTTTTGCACTGCTGGTGGGAATGCAAATTAATACATTCCTTTTGGAAAGAGATATGGAGAACACTTAGAGATCTAAAAATAGATCTGCCATTCAATCCTGTAATCCCTCTACTGGGCATATACCCAGAAGACCAAAAATCATATCATAACAAAGATATTTGTACCAGAATGTTTATTGCAGCCCAATTCATAATTGCTCAGTCATGAAAAAAGCCCAAGTGCCCATCGATCCACGAATGGATTAATAAGTTGTGGTATATGTACACCATGGAATATTATGCAGCCTTAAAGAAAGATGGAGACTTTACCTCTTTCATGTTTACATGGATGGAGCTGGAACATATTCTTCTTAGTAAAGTATCTCAAGAATGGAAGAAAAAGTACCCAATGTACTCAGACATACTATGAAACTAATTTAGGGTTTTCACATGAAAGGTATAAGCCAGTTACAACCTAAGACTAGAGGGAAGGGGGAAAGAGAGGGGAGAGAGGGGGGAGGTGGGTAGAGGGAGGGGATTGTTGGGATTACACCAGTGGTGCATCTTACAAGGGTATATGTGAAACTTGGTAAATGTGCAATGTAAGTGTCTTAGCACAGTAACTGAGAGAATGCCAGGAAGGCTATTCTAACCAGTGTGATGAAAATGTGTCAAACGGTCTGTGAAGCTAGTGAATGAGCCCCATGATCATATCAATGTACACAGCTATGATTTAATAAAAAAAATAAATAAATAAAATAAACCAATAAACTAATTTAGAAAACATTTGATAGATATACTAATTCCCATCTTTGAAAGAATAAATCGACTAGTTCAAGTTAGGTGTTCTGTCTAAATTTTCAATGTAAAGGGAGTTTTTATCCTTACATTGAATACTTAAGTAAGCTCCATGTTTTCTTGAAATAGTTGGACATATATGGCATTCACCTTCTCAATGACACATTAAAATAAATTTTCAAAAACTTTGAGTTAAAAAGGTTTGTATTTTGTGTTTATATTAAATGATGTAAGAGTTTTTTGAAGTTGAGGGATGCACATATATGCAGTTCAACAAGTTATTTCCATCCAGACAATTTTCAAATGTATACAGTGAATCCACATACTTCCTTTTTAATGAATTGAAAATTACACTGAAATGGGATTGTCCAGCTTTGAATTTGTATACAGTTTGCATGTATTTTATTCAAATTATATGAGAAACCTATAAGTTATATACAAATATTATTGTAACCACAGATGATAGACTCCCAATACATTATATAACTTAAATTCTCAATAATTTATAGTGCTTACATTTTGATTTAAAAAAACTCATCAAGAATGTTAGAATATATGAAATACTATTAAATAAGTGTGAGAGTCATAGAGACAGAAAAATTTAAAGAGCTATGCCATTTGCAAGCAAATATGATTGATTTTACGTTCAAGGAAAATAGTAAATTTCATAGATTTTCTTTCTATTATGCTTAAGATGATTTTGTCAGTTGAAGTCTATATCTAGTGTTTTGTGATCAACAAGCAGTAAATGGAAATTTACTAGATTTAATTATTCACTTTTGTCTTCCTGGAGTGCTCAACTGCTCAAATAATCTAGTAGTATAAATAGATGTGAAATAGTAGGAGAACAATTATCATCCTTTTTCCCCTTATCCGGGGAGGAGGAATTCCCTCATTTTGATCCACTGCTTATGAATTTTATGTCTCAGATCTAGGACACCGTGGGGACAGAGATAGCTCTGCAGGCAAGGACAAAGCAAGGAATGGACAGGACAGGCGCTGAATTGACCCAGAGCTTCCTCCGAGGGGCTAGATTCAGAGATGTCAGACACCTGCTCTTTATAAACTATTTTTAAAATCATCTAAATGTCTGGTAGAGTTAATAACTTCCTCACACTTAAAGATTTTAGAAGACTTAAAACATTTTGGCTATACTAGAGTAAGATATTAAAGTTCTGCACATTCAAGATTTCCCTTAGGTTATCCTAGTTGTGGAATAACTGGTTCAAAGGCTTGGTTTGTTTATGTCACTTGACGTATGTGCGTTACCAATCTC
Source organism: Nycticebus coucang (assembly GCF_027406575.1). NCBI lineage: Eukaryota > Metazoa > Chordata > Mammalia > Primates > Lorisidae > Nycticebus > Nycticebus coucang. The sequence continues at coordinate 25,019,799 of NC_069780.1, forward strand.
TTTTTGAAAATATCTTACAATGATACAAGCAAGGCATAAGCATATCCAATCTACAGCATTCTCATCAGAACATTTTGATGTAAAAACATCTCCGTACCTTAGCAAAGAAAATTAGCAAATACTTCTCCACCCCTCATCCACGCAAAAATATTCTACAGTGATTCTAGACGTGTGTATAGTTTTATTTCACGGTTTTAAAGCAAAATAATAATAATAATGATGATAATAAGAGTTTGCCTACCTAAATAAAATATGGTCTAAGCTCAATAAAATGCTTCTTTAAAGAAGCTATTCATGTTTGGTTTCCTTAACTTTTCATTTCCATTGTTTTTATTTCTGTTTTTTTTTTGTGTGTGCGTGTATGTGTGTCAAATAGGGTGCCCTTTAACAGAAAAGCTTGCTATCTACATTATAGTAGCAACTAAACAGCTCTTTAATAGATTCCATAACCTTTAAATATATAGAAAAAGTCTGCATAACACTATAATGTTTTTCTAATTTCTCTCTATATTTCTCTTAGTGTGTGTGTGGTTGTTCTTTTTTTTAAAAAGGCTAACTTAAGCCTTTTCTTGATATATATATTTTTTTCTTGATAAGAATGCTTCTTCTGTCTCTAAATTAGGAGGCAAACATTTTACTAGTAGATGGATTAATTTCTATGCTGCATAACACACTACCAAAAATTTAGCAGCTTTAGGTGAGGTGCATGATGCAGTGGTACATTTCAAAACTATTAGGAAATGAGTATAAATGTGATGGATGTGTTACTTAGTTCAATGTAAACATTTCACATCGTATATCGAAGCAGTACCTTGAACCCCATAAATGCATCAATGTACAAAGTTATGATTTAATAAAAAATAATTAAAAAAAAACAACTCCTCCCCCCAAATTTAGCAGATTTAAACAGCATCTATCCATCATCTCTCAGTTTGGGGCATGAGGCTCAGGTCCTCACAAGGAGGTAAACTAGGTGTATACCGGGCTGCTTTCCTTTATGGACAACAGGGTCCTTTTCTAGATTATATGCTTTTTGGCCAAATTCAGGGCCTGATTGTTATGTCTTTTGCTTGCTGAAAGCTGGAAAAGGCCATTTTCCTTTTGGTTCCCTGTGATATGGTCTGCTTACAGGTCATTAGCAACATAACCCCTTCTGAGCCAGTAGAAAAAACACTCAAGTCAGCTAAGATGAGCCTCATACAGTCTAACCACAGAGTTGACTATATCATTGCTTTGCCATATTTTATCAGCTGGAAGCAAGTTATAGGTCTACCTTATTCCAAGACCACCATCCTAGTATTCTGCCTAGCACAATAGTCAACTGTAGGACTGCATTTTACTGCCCTTCCATCTATCGGGTGAACTGTTTCATGCTTCCCCATTCCAGAGTCTTGAGCTGAATCTATTATCATTGTACTGAACTATCTTACCAGAACAAGAAATGTGGTCACTCTATGCACACGTGTTTTCTAATATTTGTCATTGATTTCCCCCCAGACTCCTCAACAACAATAATAAAATAGATAGAGAATTTCTCAATTTATGAAGTACTTTCTTATACTTCTTTTGCTTCTTTCTGAGGATTTAGTAACATTTTAGTCATATTTGTTCTTAAATATAAGTAGTGTTGCTCAAATAGTAACTTGCCAAAATTAGCACTGTGTTAAGTGAAGCCTAGTGATGTTTTTGACTTGTCCCCATTTGAAATGAGCAGATAATGGTCTTTGCATTCTTTCTGATTGGCTTCAGTTAGAATGAAACTACCATTCTAATTCAATTTGTCAAGTGCAAAAGCAAAATAAAAGGCATTCTTTGAGTTGCTAAAACTCAGCATTATACTCACACATCTTATTATTGGTTAAAAGTAGATTTGATAAAGGCAGAAAGTATAAAAACAGGCCGCTGAGTAGAAGCCAAAAGTCAAGAAGGGGAAATTAAAGAAGAAAGGAAAAAATGTGCTGACCATGCCAGAAACAAATGTCAGCAAGACCAAGACAAAGAACAAAAAGGTATTACTTAAATTTAGAATAAGAATTACTAACCTCATTTGACATTATCAATTTGAAATTCTCTAGCTATGAGTTGTAAAGACTGGCAAGCCATCCTTTATATGCTATGTAAGGACATTTTCTTCTTGAGGAACGAGGTCTCATTCTGAGGGGTAAGGCTACCGTTAGCTTACATTTACCCTCCACTACTACATTAAAAACACATTGAACACTAAAAAAAAAAAAAAACTTATTTAATTACAAAGACTGGATTGTACTTCCACTAGGCTTTAGTTCAAGGAAAACATCTTATGTTAAGTGAATGTAGTAGGCGAAATGCCCATGCTATCATAAATGTAATCATTACATGAAAAACGTACAATTTACATTATTCTTTACGTAAGCCCATTCATAAGGACAAGGGATGGGAAATTAGAAGTAAATAGAAATGAATAGACTAATTTAAGAAATTATAATTATTGAACACAACTGAGTATTCATTTCTCTACTTAAATTTGTCATAGAAGAGAGAAAACTGCAGAGTTAACTAATATCTTCAGCATCAAACAGATCTTCAACTTTAAATTGTCCACCCTACGATAACATTCTTTTAAAAATCTTACACAGCAAAGATACCATTTTTCTCATTAAATAAATGGTAATGGAAACAAATTGCTAGATACAAAGCACGATATCCTTAAATCAAGGAAATTGTAAAGGAATATCAGCCAAGATTCTATTTCCTAATGTGTGATTCATTTTTGTTCAACCCAGAAGTTGTAGATAAAACTGACAGCTTTAACGAATAAACCATGGTGTGTTTTATACTTCTGTATTAGACAGATATTCATCCTGCATTAAAGAAAGAATATTTGATGCTCTTGTGATAATTAACAATTCTGCACATACTATCTCAATATTTGAATAACCAACCAATTTGAAGAAAACTTTACCCAAGCCACCCTCAAGTACTAGAAATTATCACAAGTTTCTGATAATAGAAGAGTCTAACAGACAAGTTTTCCAAAGGTGGATTCAAGTGTTGGAAGGTTGGAAGCTTTCAATAGACAATTGTTAGCAACAAGGACAAATAAATAAATAAACAACAACCAAAAAAAATTGTTTATTATAGAAAGCAGTGAAAATCTCAGATGAGGCTCTATAGCTAAGTGTATCATGCTGTGGCCTAAAGCATTTCCTCAATACTCATGCCTCTCAAGTGGCCACTTTATTGCCACATAGGATCAGAGTAAGTTTCTCTGGGTAGAAAGTGCCTCAGGGAAGACTGCACAAAATCCATTTATACTGTGCAAGCTACCTTTTTCTGTTTTTAGCCTTTGCAGTAAAAGCATACTGAAAGAAGCATGAGTTACTCTTTATAATTGTAAATATGATATAACATAAAATTATAATTGTAAAGCTGCCACACTCTGCATAATGCCAGGTAGTGCCAAGGTAATTGTGTCCCTATGTGGCTATCGTGGTGGCCTTGTGACAATGACATAAACCTAGAATCTGTAAAAATGATATACCTAACAACAATTTAGGAAGTTATGGGAAGAAAAGAGAGAATAATGCAAAATGTGCTTTTTAAAAGAAAGAAATGTTAATGGCGTATAGTCAATGGATGATTATTGTAGCTGATAAACTAAAAAATAGGTATGGAAGCACATTATTTAAAATTAAATTTGGTAAGTGGATTTACTAAGAGAATAGGGAAGTAGGTATTATTTTTGAAGGCAGAGATAAATCCATGTTAACTAAGGATGATAAATAATGTACCTGTGTGTGTGCTCACACACAGGTACATTATTTAAAGATCTAATTTATATTTGAATTGCAAACTCTATATAAAGAAAATCAAAAGATAAACAAACAATACACTAGAAAAGAATATTTGCAACCTATGTTCAATGTAACATTTCTAACATTCAGAGATTGAAAAAATAATTAAAAAAGAGAAATAAAGAAAAGTTACCTGTCTTTAAAGGATATAGTAACTGATTCATAGGATGGGAAATCCATAGGACTAATAAATAACTAATAATGGTGATACATGATTTTTTGACCTCTTGATTAAATTTAATTTTAAAAATTAATAATTGTTGTGATACTAACAATACCCGAGGGTAATATGCATTGGGGGAACTGAAATTCAGACATTTTCTGGTAGCAGTATGAATTTTTATGTATCTTTGGAGAGTTAATCAGAAATTTTTTTTTTTTTTTTTTTACTTTAAAATATACATAGTCGTTGAGTAAACCCAGTTTGGGGACTATGTCATAATGATCACAAAGTGCCACTGTCAAGAACATACCTTGTGGTTGTGCACTGCAGGATAGTTTGTAGGTAAAAACCTGGACGCAACCTAACAGTCTTGCCGTTGGAAAATAGACAAAAGATATTATAATGCATTAATATTATTGATGATTATAAAGTTCTTACAAATAACATATCAGGGACAGAGTTGTTGACCTGGGAGAAGACCTTAAATTTACTGCTAAGCGACAAAAGTCTAGATATTGTTATTCTTTTTTTACAAAATAGGAATCTGCAGATTAAGCAGCACAGGACTGGTGCAGTGGCTTCTGGAGGTCATCAGCGGCCAAGCCTTGCTCTGCTTTTCATTCCACTAGCCCCAGATGCACATGGCCCTTCCCATCCCACTTCTTACAGACGTGTTTCAGACTGACAGAAAAGAAAAGGTGCAAAAGGCTTAGCAGGAGACATCTGGGCATGTCTTGTTTTAAAAACTTTTCCAAAAGCCTACCCAGTGACAGCTTCATCCTTCTCACTCCCAAGAGCTGTGTTTCATTGCACTCCTATCTGAAAGGAAGACTGTGATAAATATTTTAATAGGGCACACTGACAAACCCTCCTCCTAATAAAAAAAAAAAGTTTCTATTTGTAAGGTAGAAAAGAAAAATGAGTATTGGATGAGTGACTAACAATGTCTGCTACTCCTATGGATATGCACATATGTTTCATAGGACTGTATGACTAGAGAAAAATGGGCAAAGAAATACAGCAATCTGTTAAGATTGATTACACCACAGGGGTGTCGATAGAGGGTAAAAGAGATTATTAGCATCCTATACCATTTTTGTACTGTTTCACTATAACATGTGCACTTTTTATTTTAAACAAAATAAATAGAGATAGGCAAATGAATATGAAGTTAGATGTAAACATGTCACGAAAGAAAAACTAAAATACAGTGAAGAACTTATTTTAAGTTGCATTAAACCCTACAGTAGAAAGAGGCTACTGGTTATAAACAGCAGAAGGTTTAAAAAAATGATACAGTAAAGAGTAGTACTCTTTTGGAGAATGGATGAGTAAGAAGGAAAAAGAAAAGATGCAACATTTAAAATACTTCCATGCTCATATAACTTTTAAAAATATACACATAATTTACTGTATAAATAATAAAGACTTACTTGGATAACATTCAGCAAAATGGATTTGAAGGAGGAAACAGTGCAAGTGAGTCAGCCATATTTGTAGGTGCTAAGTACTTTAGGTCAATAGGCTTTGAGGGAACCTTTAATAGATAAGCCCGGAAATGCAGTTGAAGACACATAATGGAGTCATGTGTAGTGACACCAGGAGAAAGAGTTAAATTGATCTTGCAGTCAACAGAGATTTATGTTTACATTAAGCTAGAGCTGTAATGAATGTCTAACTTTGGGGAAAAAATTGGAAATAAGACTAGGAAGATGAGGGAGATAGTGAGATGTTCATTTAGTTAAATTGTGATAGAGATGATATCTGATTGTTCATCTGATTGATATGGTATGTGTAAAGGGAATAAAATCAAGAGACTCTGGTTGTTATCTAGATTGAAAAATCACATTATCTTGTAGAGAAAATAACATTTATTAACAGTTAAGTTTTATTTAATTTAAAATAACCACCATTATTTTTCAGTTTGATATGCTAGCTTTAGGTGTCATGAAACAAATGTGTGAAGAAATTTGTATTCTGAGCAGTGAACAGATGTTTGCATACTGAATAACACATTTCACCATAAACACAGTCTACAAAGAACATCATATCACACTAGTAAGGTACTGTTAACTTTGAGTCTCAACATGCTTCTTCAAGTTGAGACTGTAAGTTAATCTTACCTCTAAACCTTCTAAATAATGCAAAATGTATGTGAATATATGTAAGAGTGTGTATGTTGGTGTTGAATGTTTTATGTGACCCAACATTTAAATTTTAATTAAAATACTACTACTACTACTACTAACTTAGGCTTTTTAAAACAGAAAGAGTAGGATATCCTGTGGTAGCAATCATGAATACCAATGGATTTAAACAAATAAAAACCACCAACAAGGAATATATCTCATTCCGGTGTATAAATTCATCTTGAGTTTTCCACACAATGGGGCCCAAGTGGATGGAGCTTCCTCTGTCTGCTGTGTGCCCAGCCACTGTGCAGAGAAAAGGGAGCACATGTGGTCCCTCGATGGCTCCTGCCTGGAAGTCACAGATCCTCTTTGTGGTCATATTTTATTTTCCAAAGCAAGTAGTGTAGGTGCTTTTAACTCCCAGATAGGAAGATGCCATGAGCCCAGGAGAAAACTGGAATTATAGGAACTAGAAATATTCTAACATCTAACACAGAAATGTTTCATTTTTCCTCACAATGAGAAGACAAGAGATTTTTGGTAAGCCAAAAGAGAAGAGAAAACCCAGGTGAAACAAAGTGTTTATACCTGGAACTTAACGTTAAAATATTTGGGATAACTATACTGAGTAACAGACATTTGAATGAACATTAGGTTTGGATTAAGCTAGAACTATGAAAAAGAATAGAATTTATATCTCATCCTCAAGGTTTTTTTTTAAATACAGGCTTAGCTGTAGTTACCAATCACACACACAGGGGATTTTTACATTCTTTATGATGGATGAGCAAATACCACATTTCAGTATTTTTGTAGGTTGTAAAAAGGAATGTATTTCCTAGAAGACCAAATTTAAAGAAAATTTGAACAAAAATTTTTATATAGTACTATCTCAAGTAGTTATTTTTAAGTTTCATTCAGTGTGCTTTCATGAATCTCTGAAATCAAAATGATTGGTGAAAAAGAAAACTTTATGTAATATGGTACAGCATATCAATCAGCATCTCCTTAATTTTCTTTTATTCAGGCCATAAATAACGAAAAAGACAATAAAATAGAAACAGGCACTGTCCTTTTCTTTCAGCTAATTTGTACCCTTTCCTAAAAGTCAGATACATTTGATAGCATCAAATCTGAAATATTATTAACATAGTGATACAATTTAATTTTTTTTAATTTTTTAGAAAATTAAAAGAAAAACCCATGTACTGAATAGTTTCTGGCTACCAAACATGATATAGTAGGTATTTTATAAATATATGTTCTTTAATATGTAAAAAACATTCCTAGGGGGTGTCACATTCCAGTGAATAACAAAACAGCTTTATTGAAATCTAATTCATATATCATAAAATCCATCCTTCAAAGTACACAAATGATCATTTTTTGATATACCTTGTCCACCACTTTAGAAAACTATCATCATCCCCAAAAGAAATCCAATACCTAATAGCAATCACTTCTCCTTCTGCCTTGTCCAGTCCTTGACAACCATTAACTTATGTTTTACCTACTCTGGCCATTTGATATTAATGTAATTATACAATATATATTTCTGTATGTTTGGCATAATGTTTTCTTTGTTCATCCATGGACAGTATGTAACAATGTTTTGTTCCTTATACTTTATGGTGGAATAATGTTCCATTTTATGGATTAATAATGCTGATATTAACGTCGTGCACAAGTTTTTGTGTGAACATAAATCTTCAGTTTTCTTGATATACATGTAGGAATAAAATTGTCGGGTGATATGACAACTCCCTGTTTAAATTTTTGATGACTGCCAAAATGTTTGTCATAGTGACAGCACCACTTCACAGGCCCACCAGTAACGTCCGTGAGTTTCAACTTCTCTACAACTTCATCAACATTTGTTAATATGTCTTTTTTATTGTAGCCATCCTAGTAGGTGTGAAGCAATATTTCATTATTGTTCTGATTTGCATTTCACAAATAAATAACCTTTCCTTTGCATGTACTTCTTGGCCATTTTCTTTATCTTCTTCGGAGGAAAGTCAATTCAAATTCTTAGGCTACTTTTTTTTTTTTCTTAAGTTATAAATGTCATTTATATATTCAGAAAACAAGTGCCTCACATCATATGTGTGACTTGCCCAAATTTTCCCCCTATTGGTCTTTACTGAATTGATAATATCCTTAGAAGCACAAAATTTTCCATTTTAATGGGATTCAATTTATTTTTTCTTCTTTTGTTGTTTGTGCTTTTTGTTTTGTATCTAACAAATCAAATTAGGGTCACTAAGATGTACCCCTGTGTTTTCTTCTAAGAGTTTTATAGTTTTAGTTCTCACATTTAAATCTATGAATGTTCTGAATTATTATTTTCTTTTATTTCTGAGGTGTCACAGAACACCCAAGTTAGTGTTCCCAAGACATGTTAGGAAACCTCTGACACATTCTAATCTAACCGATAAGAAATTATTCCTTAACAGAACTGTTTGATTTGTGTTCCATGTGACACAAGGTGTGTGCTATATAGTCACACTGAGTTGAGCTTTCTCTTCTGGGCCTCCCTAGCATCTGTGTCTTCTCACCAGCATCTCTGTTCTTTGCTTTATCAACACAAACTGGTCACAAAGAGGAGGATTCCATATGAAGCTCCATCAACTCACCTTGCAGGCCCCCAAAATTAGCAGAGTTTCACTGGGGAGGGATGTGTGCTTGCTGGACTATTTTCAGGCGATGCTGGGGCACTCAACAGGCATGAGCCCTTGGAGAAGGCTGATGAGTGAATTAACTTTTTATATGATGTGAAGTGTGAGTCCAACTTTATCCTTTCACCTGTGGATATCCATTTCTCCTAGATCGTTTTTTGAAAAGGCCATTCCTTCCTCATTGAATTGTCTCAGCATCCTTCTTGAATTACACTGCAGTTTTACAGATGAGCAAGCTGAAGTAAAAAAGCTAAGAGAAGTGAAAATAGTGTCGAGAACATAATGTTCTGTTAGTGATAGAGATAAATTTTCACGCTTGAATTGTCTGCCCACAAGTCTTTCCATCATAACAGAGCTTCAGGGCTCTGGATCCTCGGGAGTGGAGGAGAGTGCTATGTATTTTGGGTTCTTACAGAATCCATGAATCCATGTTCCAGTATTTAAGGTCTGAAGACTGAGTGTATAAAAGTGCTATAAAAGCTCAACTATTATCAGATAGGGAATCCATGATAACTTTTGACATTCAAAAGGAAACTCTGTGTGTTTGTGTGTATAAATTGTGGTATACGATACTGTACTGTTGTGTTTTTTTAAGTAATATTTCAGAATTTCAGGATGCATAAAAAGAATTACACATTTGCCATATAATATATGCAGTGCCAACAACTTTACTCTTGTTCAGAATACTCCCACAGAAAAGAACGTGTTCGGGCCAAGACCAAGATGGCCACAGACTCGTCGCCTTCCTCACGAAGGCCTGGCCAACGAGCCAGGGCTGGCCGCGTCCTTCACGGTCGGGGGTGTCGCTGTAATCATGCCGGTGCTCAGCCCCTACACCAAGCACTCTAGCACGATCAACAAGGCTACACCCTACAACTACCCAGCGCCTGTCCGAGATGATGGGAACACGCCAGATGTGCCCAGCCCACCCCAGGACCCCCAGGGCCCAAGCTTGGGGTGGCTGAAGAAATGGTGAGCACCTCCACCCACAGGGAAGAGGCTCCCCCTCCCTCATGGCCTCCAATAAAAACTTGACAGCCCCCCTCTCAAAAAAGAAAGAACATGTTGGAAGATCTCACAGAGACACACATTTTAATGAAGAGTTGCAAATGCTCTCAATAATCTGAACTCATAAAATTAATGAATATTTATTGGTATTTGACAGAAAGCTAGTAACCTTTTCATCACAAATTTTTAAAAAAGTTTCCTTGAGGGATGATTAATTGCTTTGAAATATCTAGATGTCATTTAACTCAAGTACATATTTGTATAAATTGGGGTAATTCATGTGGGTTAGACTTTATTAAGGGACCCTTAAACTTTATTATTAAGAATAGCAAAATTACAGTAGAAAGTTAATTTCTTGAGATAAAACTTAAGCGTGTTAAAAATAAAGATGTCAATATATTTTGTTATGAAGTTGTATATTTTGTATGAAGTTCAGAAAATTATTTAGATTAAAACTAACAAATATCATGGCTTATGTGTTTAGATTCAAAGTGTAAGGAATAGAAGAGAATTACTTAAATTATATATATATATATAAATTATATATATATATATAAACACACACATACATGTTATTAAAACTTTTTTCTGTTATAGATGCTTCTACTTAGCTTATTTGGAACACATGAATATTGGTTTTAGAAAGTGAGTTGAGTTTTTATATGATCCAATTGACCTTTTCCATTCTACAGTTTAAAGTTAATATTTAATCTTTTCTCTCTCTTTTTTTTGAAGACAGAGTCTCACTATGTCACACTTAGTAGAGTGTGGTAGTGTCACAGCGCACAGCAACCTGCAACTCTTGGGCTTAAGCAATTCTCTTGCCTCAGCCTCCCAAGTAGCTGGGACTATAGGCACCCACTACAATGCCTGGGTATTTTTTTTTTGTTGCAGTTGTTTAGTTGGCTCGGGCCTGGTTAGAACCTGCCACCCACCCTCACTGTATGTGGCTGGCGCTGTAACCACTGTGCTACGGGCACCAAGCCATTTTCTCTCTTTTTTTCCCCACTCCTTTGGTCAGCTTTCAAGCTCCTTTGAACCCTACAATTCCAGGGGCAAATTATAATATTGCTCACTTAGCATTATGGTGAATATTAAAATGCATTAAAATGATTTGAAAAAATTTATAGCTATCCAAATAAAATTTTTTACAGCACTTATAACTATCTGAAAGTATCTGGCCTGTGCAGTTGTTGAATTCTATTCTTCTTCACCTTCCTGTCTGATTTGGCACACTATCCAATTTCTTTGAACAGTGACTTGCACTAAGTATTTAAAACATGAGGGAATCCTATAAGTAATGTTTTTATTATTGGTGTTGGAGTTATCACTGTGTAAAATCCTTAAAATGAGCCAATTGTGCACACACTTTTGAATCAGTTAAATTATCTTATATTTAAATGTTAGCATATTGACACTTTACTTATTATGAAATGAACAGAAAAGAAGAAGTCAAAAATAAATCTTTGATATAGATAACTATTAGCAAATCCAGGCAAACACTAGATGATGTAGAAACCAGTCATTTTAGAAATGTTCATAATTTGAATACTTGATTATATTTGTTAAATCGTTTGGCTGAAAGCTCTGTTACCATTATTGTTTTCATCATTGATTTCAGGAGCTATAAATCAACTTAAAACCACTCATTTTTACCCACTTAGAGGTCTGCACTAACTCCTGAGCCAGCAGGTGACCCATTAATTTAAGAGACTCATTAGACATAATCAATATGACTCCAGAGCTTATTAGCTTTAGAGTTTTAATACTCAGTGTCTCTGGCAGAATGAAGATTATGAATTTTATTTAAATCACATTTACTGGCGGAATTATACATGTTATCATAAGGTAAAAGCTGATCTTACTTTAATCATTTGAACAATATTAAAGGTATCATTCTTAACTTGTTGATTTTACAACTTGTTTAGCATTTTATATTATGCAAATGGCTATGGGATATAGAACACAGTCAATATTAATTTTATAACTTAAATATGTTTTCTAACACAAAACCCAATAAACCACAAAGAAAACAATGAACAGTGAATAATGTAAGTAATTTCTCCTCATCTCTTCTAAATATTAAAATGTGCCAAACCAACAAACAAAAATCCCAGGGTTTTCTGCAATAATATCAACTAAGTACATTAAATGGAATAAAATGCATCAATAAATGCTAACATAAAAAAGAGAGCCTGAGGAAAATCAAAACAATGGCTGACATAATACTTCAGGAGAACTGACGAAGGAAGGGTCTTTAGCTGTGTTAAACCCATGCTGAGCATCTGACTCAGTGGTTCTCAACCTTCCTAATGCTGAACTTTAATATAGTTCCTCATGTTGTGGTGACCCCCAACCATAAAATTATTTTCATTGCTACTTCATGAAGTATGGTTGGGGGTCACCACAACATGAGGGACTGTATTAAAGGGTTGCGGCATTAGGAAGGTTGAGAACCACTGATCTAACTGATGTCAGCTTCTATAGAAGATTATGATAAAATGTCACTGTATGATTACATAGATACTGAACTCTCAATTAAGAAATAATTGATAATAAGGAATAGCAGTAGAAAGTTCACTAAATAGTTATCTAAAGCATAATCACCTGTAAAACAATTACCGCAAAATAATGAATATGCAGTGCGGTCCCAAAGTTGTCTTTCTCCACAAGTGTGGGCTGATAATTTAATATCTATCCTGGTCCTTCTGCAGCTTCAAATTGTGTCACCTTCGTTTCTTATCATTCTCTATTTTTTTGAGTCTTATTCTTTATCTAGCAGTCACTATTTTATATAAGAAAATTTATGTGCATTTTCCATAAAATTTGACATAAGAATCTTAAGTCCTTGAGAAAAGTGATAAGAATAATAAAAATAATAAGTACCTGAGAATAAAAATAATTAGTCCCTAAGAAAAGGGATAAAATAAATAAAAATAATAAGAAGTTAACTGTTGACTCCATACTGAATATCAGAGTTAAAGCATTCTATAATAGACATACTCTTATTTGATTAAATGTGAATGTTACTTTCTTTGCATTATTATTATTATTGCTTAATATTTCAATGTAGCAATTGTCTGATTCTTTTTCTGAATGTATTTATGTTCATTCGTTATGAGGTTTTTGTTTCTAGTCCTTATCTTAAACATTGTTATTGTTATTAAATTTTAAGCCTTTTTAATTTTGTGAAGGCAAAAAAATGGAAACCTAATAAACACATGTATATGTAAAAACAACAACAAAAAAGAATCTTAAGTCCCTGAGTTTGCAACTGTATCATACATTAAGAAGATTCATCCAAGGATTCTAATGGGGAAAAATAGTAAAAAGAAAAGAAAAGCTTTAACTTTTTGTGCTATTTGAAACGATCCCTTTGTGCAGAAGTAATTAAAATGTGTGTGTTCACATTGTAGCTCCATAAGATACGGTTGCCTTTGAAATTTATGTTAAATTGCTAAAACCATGGCATCACATGAAATCAAAATAGCTGAGAATACACTGCTCATACTGATCTATTTTTCTTCAGGACAGAGAGGATATGAAGACTAACAACAAAATCTGAACTTTCAATATTCACCTTAGATTATTTCCCCATCTACTACATATTATTAGTAGTTTTTCCTGTTGAATCAAGTGATGGTATTGAGGTTATGTATTGTAAATTTATAAAATGTATTGTAAATTTTCAGATTTTATTAATTTGAACTAACTTAAATGACAAAGGAATAATCGGTTTGTTAAATGTTACATTGACCTGCACTCTAAAGTCACATGGAATCTTCCAATTTTAATTTGACATTCTCCTGACCCATATCTGAAATTCTAAGGTTCTTGTTCTAAAGAAATTCAAAGAGTAGAATCAGGTTTTAAGATTTCACTCACAACAGATTTTTAAAGTTTTTTCTTCATCCTTTTATGGTTTTTGATGTGTTCTGTTTCTTCACACAAGTAGATTTTAATCCAATACTTCTCTGTAATGTCATCAATTCCCTTGTGATTTTAAAAATTTTTTACAACGAATATTTTTATAATCACTTTGCACTTTGATACTATCTTTTGTCAATTTCTAGTTAATTATTATTCTAGCCTTCACTGTAATCAGGGCTGCTATGAGGTGGTTTCCCACTGTACTTTCCAAAAGCCTGCTTTTGATATATAATTTTAATTTCTTCTCATTTATTCATTTCTTTCCATTAATTTCAAGGAAAATGTTGAACATATTGTGAATAATCATTACTTGGGATATTATTCTGATATTAATATACTGATTTAAATGTATAACTTGTGACCTAAATGATATCTATAATGCATTATTGAATGAGAAAACCAAGTGTTTATTTGTTTGAGTATGAAAAATGTTGACCATATAAAGGCTGTTGGTCATTATTACCTTTTTAATACCTTTGAATACCTCATTTTTTTGAACACACATGAATCTTTGAATTATTTCATTATAGTCATGTAATATTTTGAAACTAAACAAAAATGAAGACAAATATTTGAAAAGGGGGAAATGTCATCAAGTGAAGTTTTGTAGATCTACTCGAAGCTTTGTTTGCTAGCAACAGTAATCCTTCCAAACTACCTCACATAAACTGGATAGGGTAAAAAAATACAAAGATCTCAACATAGATATTGAAACAGTGAATATACAATTTTCAAGTGACTTGGGAATGGGTCCTAGAAGATAAGACATCTTAGTGATCTTTTCCACATCTCAGAGCCATTTGGCCTCTTCCCTATCATTTCTTTCTGCATGCTTTTTATCCTGATATTCTCTTATACTTTACTGTGCCACCGTAAGACACGTCCTATATTTGCCTTATATCATATTATTTTGTGAAGCTGGTATCTGTCACCAAATAGCATAATTCCTTAGTTTTTCATATTCCACCTTCCTGAGAAATAATCAATTAACCTTTGTCGTCTTTATGAGCAAGCCTATATAAAATAAATAATAAATCAGCTTATGAATTGTTCTCAGTCAGAGATTCAACATCTAACCTGGTCAGCCATGGATAACAGAATTTCTTGTCCATTCCAAAGGAGGAGTAGGCATAAATTTGCTCAGGAAGAGATTCCCCAGATAGCTGGTATATATCTTTAATTCCAGTAAGTGCATTATTATAAATATTTGCACGTAAATGAGCAGTGCAATGAAATTATGGCAATCTGTAAGGATATAAATCTATTAGTGATAATAATATTGAAAAGGGTATAGAAAGACAATTAAGTTAAGAACGATTGCCTTAAATTAACGTTTAAATAAGTCCAAATTTTCAAGAAGCATGAGAAGATAAAAAAAACTTTTTGAGAAGATGTGAGATTTGACAGAATTCCAGGTGGTTCTGGTCTTCCTCCAAGAAAGGTAAGATAAGCTAGAAGATCCTGCATGATGTTTTCCCAAGATTTCAAACAGTCCTGATACCAAAGCTTCTATAATGTAACTAGGGTTAAAAAGTTTTGGAAATTGCTTTAGTTAGTCTTAAGAGTGCAGGTCATTAATGATTTTGAGTAAAATTCTTTGCTTTTCTTCTAGACTTTATGCTTCTATAAAGATATAATTATTTCTGATGCAAGGAAATCTATTCAACATCCACAACACCTTATACTTTACCCATGAGGGTAAATAAACCATTTAAAACAAGATTCCATAGCTAAAAGAGAATGATGCCTATCTTTTCTTCTCTTCTCTATATGTGGTTCCATACCTTGATATTCTCAAGTTCTTTCCCCCATACATTGGAAAGAATGATGGGTATTGCTACTGCAGATGTTAAGGGACTGGAGCTAAATTACTAGAGTTGAATTTTGAGCCTCTCTAGAAATTAGTTGCTGGAGCTGGGACAATTCACTTTACCCTACATGACCTCAGTTTTCTTAGCTGTCAAAAGGGAAGCAAGAACAGCACCTATATCCTAGTGTTGTAATGCACTATGAATGAGTTATTTAAAATAAACTTTCCAGAACTCTCTTTGAAATCTATAAAGGCTCAACATGTATCCATTGCTTTATGACAGTGAAGATCCATTTACAAATTGGACTCATTTTCTGAAATTTTAAGGTTCTTGTTTTAGAGAAATTCAGAGTAGAGTCAGGTCTCAAGATGTCACTCAAAACACACAGACACACACGCATACATACACTTGTGTATACCGATGCATGTGTACATATACAGAACTTAATATGCCTACCATAGCTTAACCTATGAACAGGAATGTATGTTTTTATAATTGTTTCTATTTTAATAGGACAACTAAATTTTATTGTTGCTCTTCAAAAATATTTAATCATATTTTAAAATAGAAAACATGTATAATTATGATGCAAAGATTAACAGCTTTTTTCAATCAAAAGTTAAATTCCAAAATTAAATATTAACTATGTACAATCAAACTTCAGTATGTTTTTTGTAAAGAGGTAACTATAATAACAATATTCTTAAAATTGTGCTTATACAAACATATGAGAAGAAATGACATCCTAGACTTTTTAATGACAAATGTAGCAATGGATAAGGTTTGAGTCCTTCAGGATAAACATTAATGAAAGATCATGACCTAGAGAAGGAAGCAAATGAAGGTACTTAGAAACAGAAGCACCCATAAATCAAAGCTACATATTGAATAGACAAATTAAAGAAAGCTAGATAAGTAACAAGGCAAGAACACCATAGAATCAGACTACAGTGTTGCCCAGTGATTGCAAATTTAGAAAGTAGCTGTCCTCAGAATTTCTCTGAATGTGAGAGTTCCTTACTGTTCTGGCCAAGGTGGATGACCCACTCTTTTCCCTTAACACTTTTATGCCTTCATTTCAGCTTTTCTTTCTAAATAGAAAGCCATTTCCTAAGTAATGCCAAATTCTTTGCATTATCCAAAATCTATTAAAATTTTCTAATATTTAACCTTTTCTTATTATAAATCACATTATAGTAAACCAATTATGCAATATGCCATTTCTAAACTTTATAGTGTCTTGTATTTCTGTACTTTATTCCCCTATGGACTCTGTAAAATTAAAAATGGGACATTATTTTTTGTATCTTTTAAAAATGCATGTTGCTGTACATATAACACAATGTTATTATTTGTAGAAGAAATAGAAACAAAATATGAAATCATAGACTGTATGTTGGTAATTTTAGGATATATTATCGCAATGGAAGGAGGCATATAAGACTATTCACAATTGTAAAATGGGTCCAATAAGGTTAAATATGTTGATAAGTATGTTAACTAAACAACAACTCAAACTTATATTCTGGAACTTTCTCCTCAATTGAGTAGATTCAATAAATAGATAAATAAGTTTACTCCAAAAAAGCAGATGAATAGATGGATGTCAATTTAGATAGGCTTCTGTAGTATAGTAATGTAGCCTCTTCACCCATCTTTTAGATGTTGTATTTCATTTTATTGAAGTGATGAATTACGACCAAGAAAGCATGCTCATAAAATTTTTACCATGACACAAAATTGCTGTTTCTAACCTTTTCACCTCTGTGCTTGCTATTCATAGTATTTCCAGAATGTCATTCTTTTCCTTGGTGTGTCTGATAAGCACTTATTCATTGTTCAAATCCAACTTCAAAGTCAGTTCTTCTGAAAGAACAACTACCATATGTCTGTCCTTACTAATATGAAAAAAAAAGAAACCACCTGACTTTCTCATTTGAATTACCACTACATCTTTGATTAGCCTGTTCTTCAGGGATGCTAATCCCCTAGTGATTTCCCAGGCTCATGCATTCCCACTCATCCGCTTCATCATCCAAGGCCCGACCCAGCTGACGATTTGTTACATCCACAAAGTGCTAAGCTCATTCCCAACCTATTCTTCTGCTTCAGCCTATTTATTTATCTAGAAAATTCCTCAGCATCCCAACTTAACTTTCTGAACTAAGTTTTCATATTTTCCATTCAATTTAAATGCTACTTTCTCAGAGAACATTTTCTACCCACTCAAATTAAGTCAGATCCTATCCTGTTACTGATATTCAGAGCCCTCTGCATTTTTCTTCTAGTACATTTAATTATTTGTAATTTTTTAAAAATATTTGTTTAATGTTTATCATCTCCCAGATAATAAACTCCAAGAAGGCAGAGGCTACATCTATTTTTGTTAACTAAATTATGAGCAAGAAATATTCACTGGACACCTTTCTCATGCCACTCTAACAGTTGATACTCTGACATAGCTATATCCACTATGTGTCTACTCTGGGAGCTGATGTCAATTGATTACTATGATTCTAGAAACCAGTCTAGCACTTATATAGGCACATTATATATTCTCAGAATTGGTTACTGTTTGTATTACATAATTATTTAATTAATGAGTTGAATTATTAACAAGGAATTGAATTATAAAGGAATAGTGGCTATCCCCAAATATATACATCTTAATCCCTGGAACTAATTAACATGTTATGGTACATGAAAAAAGATTACATCTGAAGACATTAAGGTTAGGGAGATTATATAAAATGAATTCTGGTGAATTCACTTAATCACCTAAGTCCTTAACAACACAGCATTTCCCAGTTATAGGACCGAGATGAGTCAACGGAAAAGTCAGAGAGATGCAATGTAGTTGCCTTTGAAGATGGAAAGGGGCCATAAACAAAAAAATGAGAGTGGCCTCTAGGAGCTGATAAATACAAGGAAACAGAAAACACACATGTAAAATGAGAGAATCCACATACAGAAAACTTTCAAAACTGCTCAGAAAAATTAACTGAACTGAACGAAGATCAATCAGCTGTAGATAAATATAAAAGCTTAAATTAAGTTAGAAATGGAGGAGGGCTATCTAATTTATGTGTTATTTGTGCATAGACGACCTTGGCTTTCTAACTTGACTTTGATGATAACAGAACTAAAACTTTTGAAACTATGCCAAATGCAGTTACTGGAAGTTTAAACTACATAAGTCAAAATCATAAGGCAGTAACTCAGGCTTACTAAGACTTGGGGCATTTCTTCTGCGGGGGGTTCTGAATTGTCAATTTGAGGTAGAAGTGTTCATGTGCTGGTAAGTGAATCTCCATGTTCTTGTTCTTCAGAGAGGTCAGTCATGAAGACTGATACTGACATAGACACAAAAGAGAACGGAGATTCCATCACCACTGTCCGTACACCTCAGTGACTCGGATGAGCGAAACGTCTTGTTAACTCATTGCAACACAGTGCAAAAAAACAAGTCTCCGCCCTTTAAGAAACAGATACAGTACATGTTGTTACCTAGTCTTTGGAATTGTTTTGTGATCCATCTAAAACACTGCTACACTTACTTGTTAATGAAAACTATAAATAGTATCAAACTGGGAATATATTTTGGTTTTGATTCATCCTGTAATATGTAGTAAAATAATTTAGCCTATAATCTTCTAATAAGTAGGTTTGTACATAGATTTTGCTAATAGAATAGGATTCCTTAGTATTTCTATGTTATTTATTAACACTATAATAACACCAAATACTTATTTATTTGCAGGCATTTGATATATGTACAGCAAACCCCAGGAATACTGAAGTCAAATGTGGTCCTTTGACTTGCTCTTGCCAGGATGTGTCACTTCCTGGAAAAGCTTTTATCAACATTTTGATTCACCACCCTTTTTTTTCTCTCTACCACAGTGACAGTTTTAGTTGGTGGAAATTCTGTTAGCCTGGGCCCAAGACTTACGAAGGCATGTAGCAGGGCACCAGTTAACTTTGATAGACATGAAACATGTGAAAGAAATAATCCTTTGTTGAGATTTTGGGATTGTTTGTTATCACCGTACAACCAAGATCGTACTGACAGATGTGAACTCCTTTGCTAAAGCAGGTACATACAAGATTTCCAAAAGAAAACATTTGCTTTCCCAGTAAAACTGTCTTAGTAACATGCTGCCTCTGAATGTTATTTTAATAACTCTCAGTGTATTAGAAAATTATTTTGGGATTTATGGAATATGGTTTATAATGCAGAAAAATATGAGGACTGACAATCAAGTCCATGAATTTGCCACTGTGGGCATACCTTGGCGCGTGGTACAAACAGCTCAGTAAGGTTTCATAAGCTTGGTCTATCAGCGTCTCACTGCTCTGTTCAGGTCACTGTGTGGTGGTGTCTGTCTAAATGGTGTTCGTTATTCTTGTTGTGTCTTTTAGTGTATCATAATGAGAATCTCGGAACTTGAATTAGAGCAGCAAAGAAACATTAAATATCTCGTTAAACTTGGTAAGAGTGGAAGTGAAATCAGAAACATGTTAGTCCAAGTTTATGGGAATAATGCCATGAAGATAAAAGCAGTGTAGAAATGGATTAAATGTTTTCTGAGGCAAGAGAAATCATGACTGATGAAGAGAGGTCAGGGCAGCCAAGAATGACTGGAACTGAGAAAAACATTGCAAAAATTTGTCAAATTGTGCATCAGAGTCGTCGGCTACCTGTGAGAAGCATCGCAGACCAAGTAAACATAAATAGAGACACAGGACATTTTTGACCGAAAACCTTGGCCTGAGAAAGGTGTGTACAAAAATGGTTCTGAAAGAGCTCACACGGCACTGTCTGTAAGGGAGTTTTTAGCTAGTAAACAAACAACTATGTTGGAAGACCCTCGCTACTCACCTGATCTGGCCCCCAGTGACATTTTTCTTTACCTGAAGATACGTATTAGAAGACATTTTGATGACACGCAGGACATCAAGAGTAATATGATAACAGCTCTGAAAAGAGTTCTGAAATTGCTCTGAAGGGTGGACTAGGTGCTGGCTTCAGTACATAATTTCCCAAGGGAAGAACTTCAATGGTAACTATAGTGATATTCAACAATGAGGTATGTAGCACCTTTTTTAAAGGATGAATTAGCAAACTTAATTGTCAGATCACAAATGTATAAACTTAGGATTTGTCTATAAAATATGGAGCAAATAACCCAGCTATATTATTAGAAACAATTCTGTGGTAATGTGGAATTTCTATTTTCTATTTGTTTCAGGACCTTTATACTGCAATGCAGTACTAATGCCACACTGCCTTGTTACAGAGAAAGATATAGTTTGGGACTTTCCCTTATGTTTTTCTCTCTACTTTTTGTTCCTCCCTCCCTTTCTTTCTTCCTTCTTTTTAATTAAGGTAGTGCTTCCAGAAAAGGATTTAATTCTGGCATCCTCTGTTCCACTTAAGTACTCAGGATAACAATTGATGTTTATAAAACATTTTCATAGCATTCCTAAATCGTGCATCACTGTTAATTGCCTTTATAACATTGCTGTACAGACATTGTTGCTGCCATTTGGTAAAGAATAAATGTCAGAGAAAGCATTAACTCAGCAGATCACAGGCCAGAGATGATAACTTTCAGAGTAGTTCAACTTGTCCATGCCTGACCTAGTTAGAAACTGAGCTTTCATTGTGTAAAAAAAAGTATCAGATCATTTTTTAAAACATGAGATAACCATTGTATTCCAAATGGTTTTGTGATACAATGTAATGTATACAATGTAATGGCAAGTCTCTTGGTAGAAAACTTGACCGTAAGTGGAAGCTCACTCAAGTAGAATTCAAATGTGCATATTCCAATGCATTGAATCAATTTCTGCTTTACAATTTCTGAAAAAATCACCAAATTTCTTTTTGCTATAAGTGAGCCTTATTATATATGCATAACACTACAGCTATAAAGTTACACAATATGAAATATTATTTGATTCACAACAGCCATGACGATCCTCTATGCTAATCGCTTGTCAGTTAAGATATCTTTTTGCCCAGAGGTCACTATTTTAAAGCCCATAGTAGAAAACGATGTAGATCACTTAACGTATAATTGGAAAAAAAAAAAAAAAGACCTGTATTTCAGCATGGTGATTTTCATCTAGAGCCTCTTAGTGTTTATGTGTAAAATATTACACAAAGAATGCATGGTAATATATTATTATGCATCCTTAATTTTTATTTATATTCTTTTCTAACTATGCTTGTAATTGACAGTGTGACTGTGCCTGAATCTAATGCTGTCTAATGACTGTAATGATATCAAATCCACACTTGCAGGAGGCTCGGTTCTCTACAAGTGCTGATGGCACATGTACTATATATAAGAACAAATTTGGGACTGAAAAAGAGATCTAGGATCTCCATAAGGGGAATTATTAGTATAAGTTTCAAAATTTAGTGAAAGTTCCTGGAAGCATCAAGATAGCAGAAAAAGAATGATGTACTTCAGTATCAATTTATGTATTGTTCTTGTTTTGGTTGACTACTAATCTAATTTGTTTTTCAGAACACAGAAGTACAATAAGAATTGAAATTGTGTCTACCAAAAATTTTACATAGATAAATATTTTTCTTTGTATCCCAAGAGTAATTCTGTCTAAATACAGCAGTTATAGTATTTATCTGAGAAACATCATAGGTATAAATTTTGCTAAATGGGTCATCTTCTTAGTATTAAGTATAACATTCAAAGGACTATTTGACTAATTTGACTCTTTATGAGTTTGCACAGGAAAAACAATCTCTAACAGTCATATATAGCTTATGGTTGAGGATGTGTTCTGGGAAACTCACTGTTAAGTGATTTACTGACTACTTATATGAACCTAGATGCTGTTATCTTATGACACGCTTAAGCTATATGATATAGCCTACCACTCCTAGACTACCAATACCTATAGCATGTTGCTATATGAAATACTATAAGCAATTGTAACAGAAAGGGAAGTATTTGGTGTATATAAACATAAAATTACAGTAAAAAATACAGCATAAAAGATAAAAAAATGATATACCTGTTTAGGGCGCAAATTATAAATGTAGCTGGTAGGACTGGAAATCATTTGGGACTGAGTAAGTGGTGAGTGAAAATCATTTGGGGTGAGTAAGTGGTGAGTGAAAATATAGGACATTAGCGTGCACTACAGTAGACTTTGTAAACACTCTACACTTAGGCTGCACTAAATTTATAAACAATATTTTACTTTCTTCAGTAATAAATTAACTTTAGCTACTGTAACACTTTTTCTTTGTGAACTTTCAATTTTTCCAAACTAACTCTTGTAATAACAGCTTAAAACACCAATACATTGTGCAGCTGTACAAAAATTCTTTCTTGATATTTTTCGTTTTTATGCCTATTTAATTTTCTTAACTTTTAAAAAATGCGTTAAAAACCAAGACACAAACACACACATTAGCCTCGGTCTACACAAGGTCGAGATCATCAGTATCACTATCTCCCACCTGCACATCTTGTCCCACAGAAATGTTTGCAGGAGCAAAGTGCATGTTGAGCTGTCATCCCTATGAAAACAAAGCCTTCTTTTAAAATAGTCCCAGAAGGGCCTGCCTGAGGCTGTTTGGCAATTATGTTTTTTTTTTTTTTTAATAAGTAGAAGGTATATACTCTAACAACAAAAACATACAGCAAATGCATAAACCAGTGACATAGTCATTTACTATCATTATCAAGTGTTGAACATGATTGCGTGTGTTCCACTGTGATGCAGCTGGCAGGTCCGTTTACACCAGCATCACCACAAACATACAAGTCATGTTTTGTACTATGATATTGTGACAACTATGATGTCACTAGGTGATAGGAGTTTTTCAGGTCCATCATAATCTTCTGGTACCAATGTTTTATAGTACCAACTGTCCTTTGCTGACCGACACACTATTACCCAGCAAATGACTGTTATTTGATGCTATAATTTAACTAAGTGCTTCTAATCTGAATTTTTATATGAAAGGTGTGTTGAATGGGCTTTAACACCATTCCAATGAAAGGTAGGAGTAGATGGGATTGAACACATATAAGTCCCTATTGATGTATTTATTTCCTGCCATACTTTGCTATGAAGTATCTTGAATAGCTTAACACCAGAATCTTAAAATATTTCTATATCAGTTCAATGGAAAGCACTAACATTTTCAGAAACGGAGAAAGCATAAATAATATATATTTCTTTAAGTACTAATTAATTCAATTTGTTATTCAATGATATGAATTCTAATGGGATACGTATTATTCAAATATGTGTGTGAATACATTTGTAAGACTTTCAGAAACTTGACAATGAGTCTCAAAAAAGATAAAGAAAAGCAATACTTATTATTAATAAGTAGCAATTATGCTGCTGAGATACTGAAATGAACATCCTGTATTTATGGCTTTTCTATCCTCTTACTAAATTTTGCCAATTAGATGCAGAAGGTCATAGGAAGACTCAAAGCACATTTATAGGGGTAATTGTACCGAGAGCAATCCAATTATGCTGAAATGCTTCCGTGATGTTATCATTATGGAAACCTCTGTTACTCCAGCCTCATTTAGGAGGCAGAGCAGATGCTGCTTTTCACTTCCTTCCTTCCTCTCATCCGACTAAGTCTGGAAAGTGGTCCAGTCAGGACATTACTCAGTACAGACTTCCTTGGTTCCAATCTCCTCAAGCCAAACCAACCTCCACTGGCTATATACATTGGTGTCCAGGATTAGCATATAAGGGATTGGAAAATAATAAGCTATTTCACTATTTTCTAAATCATTGACATGAGTAATCTATGCCTGTATTACACAACTTCAGCTCTTCCAATATTCTCTTATGAGGAATAATATTCAGCTAATGGTATGGTTTGTTAAGTTTGTTGTAGAAAATGATGTTAGTTTAGACCTTTTTTGTCTTTTTCTGAGTGTCATATGTTGTAAATTATCAAAGTTTCTTAAGAAAGTAACTGCATTATCTAGAAAAAGTGCTTTATTTTCTACTACTAAAAAATTTCAATGTGAGAGAACTTTTTCTTTTGCAATGATAAAAATGTAATCTAGATATTGCATTTTTCTTGTAATATTTCTTAGATTCTATCATAGGGAAATTTTTGCCTTTATTTTCTTTTCAGACATGACAAAATACAACATTCACTAAGGATGAGGATGCTATAATAATGCCAAAGTAGATTATGCTAATTCTTGTCTAATATGATAGACCTCAAGTGATTTATACCATTATAACTTTGCACATATAAATGTCATTTCCAAGCAGTAGATCGAATTCTGGTTAAATATCATGCACACAGTGTAGATGAGTGTAATATATGAAACATAATTTTGTTACCCATGAGATTACTGGTGATGTGAGGGTGATAAATACACTAAAACCCAGTTTTTAGAAATCTGAGTTTTGGACATTCTTCCTCTTTAATTTTTGGATTAATGCCCTAAAACGGATCTAAACTGAACTGAATGATTTCCACTACTATAGACAACTAAAAGATACATATTCTATGACATGCTGGTGATTCAGCTTTATGATTGTGTAATAGCTGTTAGATGCAATGACTTATAATCAACTACTCTAAAATTCAAGTCAGCTTTTGCTACATGTTCTCTGATGTCTAACTGGCTTATATCCAACAACTGTATCCAGCATACTAACATGTGTAGTTTCCTCAGGGTATATTTTACAACTAATTTAGCTTTTAATGGTTTACCAGGAAGTCAAATTGCTTCAAATGCACTGCTTTACAGGTCCTGGTAAGTGGTTGATAACATGCTCTATGCAAGTGGTCCAACCTAAAATTACTGAGGCCATGTAGTGTGGAATAAGCCTTCAAAACCTCAATCATTGATTCATGCCTCTGTTGGAGCAGATGCTGAGTTATCTGCCAAGGAAATGCCAGGTCCTGAATACTTTCATGTAGAGATGAGGCATCAACTTATTCAGATAAAATTCCTTGTTTTGAAATGTAATTACTTATCAGATATCAACAATTCTTAGTTGATTTTTAAAGCATATGGACATGACTTTAATCAGAAAAATGACTATCAAGTATGCAGAATGCCCACAGACTATAACTTCATACTCTTTGTTCTTCAATTTTAAGAAAAATCAAAAATGAATAAAAAACAACAACAAAAACCTGAGAGGAGACAAGATGGCTGACTGAAGCCAGCTTTCCACAGAGGTTCCTGTCCAGAAGGAGAGTTAAAGGACAAAAATTTAGCAAGTAACCTGGTAGATTTGAGCTGCACTAAGAGAGAAGGTTGAAGAACGCACGTCAACCCCGCTAAAGTGAGCTGCGACCACAAGGATACAAACAAAAGGTACAAAATCCATCACCAAGCGGACGGGAGTCCCCTCCCCCATGAGAATGGCTCGGAGTGCCCCACAAACAAATGAGCAGAGTTCAAAGGTCCTCCCACTACACTACACCGGAGAGACCCTCTAAAAACTGGACCTACCTCCCCTTCTAGGGTGCCATGGCATTCTCCTGCCAGGCATAAAACTGTATAAAACTGTATATAGTCTCTACCTGGAATTCTGAGCTCCCAGCACTCCCCTCCACTCACTCTGAGGTCTGGAGGCCAGTCCCCCAGGAGTTCAGAGTCTTGTGTGATGTCTCGAGGGGTGTGGACGGTGCCTGGACTGCAGCTGGTCGGCGCTGGCTCTGGGGCAGGGGAGCAAGGAGAAGACTGTAGGCTGAGAGGGGACCACACCGGAGCGGCAGTTCCCTGAGGTACAGTGCGGCAGCCATCTTATGACAACAATACAGCCAGGCATAAAAATGTGTAAAACTGTGTGTGTTCTCTGCCCGCAACCCTGGGCTCCCAAGCTCCCCTCCGCTCTCACTCCAAGGTCTGGAGGCCTGTCCACCAGGAGTCCAGAATCTTGAGTGATTTCTCGGGGGGGGGGTATGGACAGTGCCTGGGCTGCAGCCAGTAAGTGCTGGCTCTGGGGCATGGGAGCGAGGAGAGGACCGTTGGCTGAGAGGGAGCCAACCCGGAGCGGCGGTTCCTTGAGGCACAATGCAGCAGCCGTCTTTTGGCGACAATATGGCCAGGCATAAAACTGTGTGTAACTGTGTGTATTCTCTGCCTGCAACTCTGACTCCCAGCACTCCCCTCCTCTCACTCTGAGATCTGGAGGCCTGGATGTCCTGGAGTCCAGACTCTTCGGTGATTCCTCGAGGGGTGTGGACGGTGCCGGGGCTGCAGCCGTTCAGTGCAGACTCTGGGGCGCGGGAGCAGAGAGAGGACGGTTGGCTGGGAGGGAGCTGCATCAGAGCAGTGGTTACCTGAGGCATAAAGCAGCAACCCTCTTTTGGCAACAATACAGCTCACTACCGAATATTCTGAAGCCACACCCCCATCTCCCTGAGCAACCAGAGACTGTGAGTAAAGGATTGGCCTGAGGCAATACCAACTTGCAAACCGGGGAAACTCCCAGGGCAGGGCTGACCCAGAGGTCTGCTTTACTGAGCCTAAGATGCACCTGGCCCTCAGGGGATCATCAGCCTATAGACAAAACAAGAGTTAAGACAAGCTGATTTGGAACTCAATTCAGCTTGTTTTCTGCAGGAGAACTGCAAAGTTGTTCTGTTCTGTTCTGTCAGTAACATTAATCAGGGGCGAGACTGGACCTGAGTGAAAACCCCCCAACCTACATCAAGGGCCCGAGGTTGTCAGGCCTCACCTCCTCCTGCTAGAGAGAGGCAGAGCGCAGGGGCCTGGCAGACTTCCTTGTGATTCAGGCAGGTACAAACTTCTGGAGTATCGGTTCACCACAGGCAACTGGGTCAGCCAACTGCAGGGCTATCAGTGACTGGGCGTGACAGTGGTGCAAGGTGGGGCAGGAGGTATCAACCTTCCCAGACTGATCTATTGGCTGGGTGGCTCCTCCAGACTCCACGCAGCACTGGATCAAGCCACATCAGAGTAGTCACCAGACCCCTGTGATCCAGTTCCCAGAGACCTCTTAAACTCTCTCACCCAAGACAGGTGCATACTGAGACAATTAATTTGGACCTTTTGAACTGAACCAATCGCCTGAGGACAAATCAGGTGGTGCCCAGGGTGTGCGGTTGTAGGAAGGTTTGATTTTCCTTTTCCAATTGTTGCCTGTGGTGGGTGGGGTGATTTAATTGCTGATATTTCTCCACAGCTGAGACTTCAATCCAGAGTATCTGTTTCACTAGGGTCAAACAGAAACCAGTTGAAAACAAGACAGAACAACTTAGCCCCACCACACCAGACAGGGCCCCAGTTTCTCAGGCCAGAACACTGTATGGGCCCTCGACAAAGCCCCAGGAGAAAAAAATCAAAGGCAGTAAAACAACCATGGGGCGGAATCAGTGGAAAAATTCTGATAACATGAATAACCAGAATAATTCAACCCCCACAAGGAAAGATATGGCAGATGTAATTGAAGATCCCATTCATAAACAACTGGCTGAGATGTCAGAAATCAAATTCAGAATTTGGATTTCAGACAAGATTAATAAAGTGGAATTAGGAATTCATGGAGAAATTCAAAAGTTGTCTCAAGAATTTAATGAATTTAAAGACAAAATCACCAAAGATTTAGACACACTGAAGCAAGAATTTGTAGCCCTCAAAGATCTGAAAAATACAGTAGAATCCCTCAGTAACAGAATGGAGCAAGCAGAAGAAAGGATTTCTGACACTGAAGACAAAGCCTTTGAATGCTCCCAAACTCTCAAAGAGGAAGAAAAATGGAGAGCAAAAATGGATCATTCTCTCAGAGAGCTCTGGGATAATTCAAAAGAGGTCAATATCCGACTCATTGGAGCCCCTGAAACCGATGAAGTCGCCTCTCTAGGCACAGAGGCACTTCTCCATGAAATTATGAAAGAGAATTTTCCAGACATGCCTAGAGATTCTGAAATTCAGATAGCAGACAGCTTCAGAAGCCCAGCATGACTCAATCCCAATAAGACATCCCCCAGGCATATCATAATTAACTTCACTAAAGTTGATATGAAGGAGAAAATTCTCAAAACAGCCAGACGAAAGAAAGCCATTACCTACAAAGGGAAGAATATTAGAATGACTGCAGATCTTTCTGATGAAACTTTTCAAGCCAGAAGAGGGTGATCATCAACTTTTAATCACTAAAGCAAAATAACTTTCAACCCCGGATCCTGTATCCAGCTAAACTGAGTTTCATTTTTGATGGAGAAATTAAATACTTTAATGACATTCATATGTTGAAGAAATTTGCCATAACCAAAACAGCTCTTCAGAACATTCTCAGACCTATCCTCCATAATGACCAACCCAATCCTCCACCACAAATGTAAACTCACTCAGAAACTTTTGATCAAACTGCAACTTCCACATGGGCAAAAGAATTAAAAATGACCACTGGATTTTTGAAAAATTTGGTACCCAAAATTTTACCAGACTTATCAACATTCTCCATTAACGTGAACGGCTTACACTATGCTCTAAAGAGGCATAGGTTAGCTGACTGGATACAAAAACTCAGGCCAGATATTTGTTGCATACAAGAATCACATCTTAACTTAAAAGACAAATACAGACTCAGGGTGAAAGGATGGTCATCCATATTTCAGGCAAATGGTAATGAGAAAAAAGCAGGTGTTGCAATTTCATTTGCAGATACAATAGGCTTTAAACCAACAAAAGTAAGGAAGGATAAGAATGGTCACTTCATATTTGTTAAGGGTAATACTCAATATGATGAGATTTCAATTATTAATATCTATGCACCCAACCAGAATGCACCTCAATTTATAAGAGAAACTCTAACAGATATGAGCAACTTGATTTCCTCCAGCTCCATAATAGTCAGAGATATCAACACTCCTTTGGCAGTGTTGGATCGATCCTCCAAAAAGAAGCTGAGCAAAGAAATCTTAGATTTAAACCTAACCATCCAACATTTGGATTTAGCAGACATCTACAGAACATTTCATCTCAACAAAACTGAATACACATACTTCTCATCAGCCCTCGGAACATACTCCAAAATAGATCACATCCTAGGTCACAAGTCCAACCTCAGTAAATTTAAAGGAATAGAAATTATTCCTTGCATCTTCTCGGACCACCATGCAATAAAACTTGAGCTGAGTAACAACAGGAATCTGCATACTCATACAAAAACATGGAAGATAAATAACCTTATGCTGAATGATAGCTGGGTCAGAGATGAGATCAAGAAGGAAATTGCCAAATTTTTGGAACAAAATGACAACAAAGATTCGAACTACCAGTACCTCTGGGATACTGCAAAGGCAGTCCTAAGAGGGAAATTTATAACACTGCATGCCTTCCTCAAGAGAATGGCAGACCTAAGAGGGAAATTTATAGCACTGCATGCCTTCCTCAAGAGAATGGCAGTCCTAAGAGGGAAATTTATAGCACTGCATGCCTTCCTGAAGAGAACAAAAAGAGAAGAAGTTAACAATTTAATTGGACATCTCAAGCAACTGGAAAATGAAGAACATTCCAACCCCAAACCAAGTAGAAGAAAAGAAATAACAAAAATTAGAGCAGAATTAAATGAAATTGAAAACAAAAGAATTATACAACAGATCAATAAATCAAAAAGTTGTTTTTTTTTTAAAGGTCAATAAAATAGATAAACCATTGGCCAACTTAACCAGGAAAAAAAGAGTAAAATCTCAGATCTCATAATCAGATGAAAGATGAAATAACAACAGACCGCTTAGAAATTCAAAAAATCCTCAATGAATACTACAAGAAACTTTACTCTCAGAAATATGAAAATCTGAAGGAAATTGACCACTACTTGGAAGCATGTCACCTTCCAATACTTAGCCAGAATCAAGTGGAAATGTTGAATAGGCCCATATCAAGTTCTGAAATAGTATCAACCATACAAAACCTCCCCAAAAAGAAAAGCCCGGGACCAGATGGTTTCACGTCAGAATTCTACCAATCCTTTAAAGAGAAGTTAGTACCTATATTACTCAACCTGTTCCAAAAGGTAGAAAAAGAAGGAAGACTACCCAACACATTCTATGAAGCAAACATCACCCTGATCCCCAAACCAGGAAAAGACCCAACAAAAAAAGAAAATTATAAACCAATATCACTAATGAATATAGATGCAAAAATATTCAACAAGATCCTAACAAACAGAATCCAGCAACACATCAAACAAATTATACATCATGACCAAGTCAGTTTTATCCCAGGGTCTCAAGGCTGGTTCAATATCCATAAATCTATAAGTATAATTCAGCACATTAACAAATTAAAAAACAAAGACCATATGATCCTCTCAATCGATGCAGAAAAAGCTTTTGATAATATCTAGCATCCCTTCATGATCAGAACACTTAAGAAAATTGGTATAGAAGGGACATTTCTCAAACTAATAGAGGCCATCTACAGCAAACCCACAGCCAACATCATATTGAATGGAGTTAAATCGAAATCATTTCCACTCATATCAGGAACCAGACAAGGCTGCCCATTGTCTTCATTGCTCTTTAACATTGTAATGGAAGTTTTAGCCACTGCAATTAGGGAAGAAAAGGCAATCAAGGGTATCCATATAGGGTCAGAAGATATCAAACTTTCGGTCTTCGCAGATGATATGATTGTATATCTGGAAAACACTAGAGATTCTACTACAAAACTCTTAGAAGTGATCAAGGAATACAGCAGCGTCTCAGGTTACAAAATCAACATTCAAAATCGGTACAATTTATATATATACCAACAATAGTCAAGTTGAAAAAACAGTTAAGGACTCTAATTCCATTCACAGTAGTGCCAGAGTAGATGAAATATTTGGGAGTTTATCTAACAAAAGACATGAAAGATCTCTGTAAAGAGAACTATGAAAATCTAAGAAAAGAAATAGCTGAAAATGTTAACAAATGGAAAAACATACCATGCTCATGGCTGGGAAGAATCAACATTGTTAAAATGTACATACTACCTAAAGCAGTATATAACTTCAATGCAATCCCTATTAAAGCTCCACTGTCATACTTTAAAGATCTTGAAAAAACAATACTTCATTTTATATGGAATCAGAAAAAAACTGAAATAGCCAAGGCATTACTCAGAAATAAAAACAAAGCTGGGGTAATCACGTTACCATATCTCAGACTATACTACAAATCGATAGTGATCGAAAGAGCATGGTATTGGCACAAAAACAGAGAAGTAAATGTCTGGAACAGAATAGAGAACCAAGAGATGAATCCAGCTACTTACCATTACTTAATCTTTGACAAGCCAATTAAAAACATTCAGTGGGGAAAAGATTCCCTATTTAACAAATGGTGCTGGGTGAACTGGCAACCTGTAGAAGACTGAAACTGGACCTACACCTTTCACCATTAACTAAGATAGACTCTTACTGGATTAAAGATTTAAACTTAAGACATGAAACTATAAAAATACAAGAAGAGAATGCAGGGAAAACCCTTGAAGAAATTGGTCTGGGCGAGTATTTTATGAGGAGGACCCCCCCAGGCAATTGAAGCAACTTCAAAAATACACTATTGGGACCTGATCAAACAAAAAGGCTTCTGCACAGCCAAGAACACAGTAAGTAAAGCAAGCAAACAGCCCTCAGAATGGGAGAAGATATTTGCAGGTTATGTATCCAACAAAGGTTTAATAACCAGAATCCACAGAGAACTCAAACGTATAAGCAAAAAAAAGAACAAGTGATCCCATTGCAGGCTGGGCAAAGGACTTGAAGAGAAACTTCTCTGAAGAAGACAGGCGCATGGCCTACAGACATATGAAAAAATGCTCGTCATCTTTAATCGTCAGAGAAATGCAAATCAAAACTACTTTGAGATATCATTTAACTTCAATAAGATTAGCCTATATCACAATATCCCAAGACCAGAGATGTTGGCGTGGATGTGGAGAAAAGGGAACACTTCTACACTGCTGGTGGGAATGCAAATTAATACATTCCTTTTGGAAAGATATATGGAGAACACTTAGAGATCTAAAAATAGATCTGCCATTCAATCCTATAATTCCTCTACTAGGTATATACCCAGAAGACCAAAAATCTCAACATAACAAAGATATTTGTACCAGAATGTTTATTGCAGCCCTATTCATAATTGCTAAATCATGGAAAAAACCCAAGTGCCCATCGATCCACGAATGGATTAATAAATTGTGGTATATGTACACCATGGAATATTATGCAGCCTTAAAGAAAGATGGAGACTTTACCTCTTTCATGTTTATGTGGATGGAGCTGGAATATATTCTTCTTAGTAAAGTATCTCAAGAATGGAAGAAAAAGTATCCAATGTACTAAGCCCTACTATGAAACTAATTTGGGACTCTCACATGAAAGCTATAACCCAGTTATAACCTAAGAATAGGGGGAAGGGGGAAAGGAAGGGGAGGGAGGGGTGAGGTGGGCAGAGGGAAGGGGATTGGTGGGATTACACCTGCTGTGCATCTTACAAGGTTATACGTGAAACTTAGTAAATGTGGAATGTAAATGTCTTAGCACAATAACTAAGAAAATGCCAGGTAGGCTATGTTAACCGGAGTGATGAAAATGTGTCAAATGGTCTATGAAACTAGTTTATGATGCCCCATGATCACATTAATGTACACAGCTATGATTTAATAAAATAAAATAAAATAAAATAAAATAAAAACCCCATGGTTTAAAGGGCCACAGCATTAGGAAGGTTGAGAACCACTGCTCTAAGAGGATGTGTTGAGTCACGCACCACTTTTGATGTTGTGATGTTGTGAGAATAATACTGTTAAAGGAGCCAGACTCTCAGAGCTGCATTTGGACCTCAGTGCTTTGACATCCTGAACAATGGCTGTTACTGGACTTTTCTGCAACAACATGTGCTCAGTGGATTGAGGAAAGCTGTCGGAGAAAGTGTATGAAATTTTCACTGTATCACCTTTTAGGAGGCATCAGGGGAAATTATCCTTTTTAGGAGGCATCAGGGGAAATTATCTAGAATCTTACTTTTGGAAAATTAAAAATAATGATTTGCTTTAAATCTTAAGATTTATTATTATTAATATATGTCTTTTTGTTTCAGTTTCTGAGAATCCTAGGGCACGATTTATAGAATTAACAATATTGTAAGTGTTTTGGTTATTGTATCTGGGTACTAACTTTGACTACATTTCTATTCAAATTAGCAATTTCATTTTTTTTTAATCATAAGGTTCATTCGTATTGACAGCCTCCTATTCTTTAAAGTAGCCAGTAAGATGCTAAGAACTGAATATACACCTGTAATTATACATTTTTAAAAATATCTATTTTGTTTGTTTGCTAGAATTATTGTAATTGTTTTTCCTTCAATCTGATCAGTTTGACTTTCTTTTATTATAGTGCGTATTTGTGTCTACCACCTTTTTAAAAATTTAACATGTGAACATATAAAATATCATGTCCAAACCAAGATTTGTTATTTAGTCACTGAACAAAAGTAAGGAGAACACTTACTTTGTCTCAGGAACTGTACTTGGTGTTGGGTTACAAAGTAAATACAAGATGGGTGGCACTTGTGGCTCAAAGGAGTAGGGCGCTGGCCCCATATACCGGAGTTGGTGGGTTCAAACCCTGCCCCAGCCAAAAACTACAAAAAAAAAAAAAAAAAAAAAAAGAAAAAGAAAATACAAGATACAATCAGAGAAGTATAAGGAGTAGATAGACAAGTAAATGAGCATTATCAGTAACATGTATTAAGCTACTAGAGCAGAATCAAGGACTAAGTGCTGATGAGGAGAGGGGGGACTTGTAATCCATTCTAACCACAACAGATTGGCTCAGAATGAATTTCTTGGACACAGCCATGTAATTGAGTCTTGCAATCATAATTTTAACAATTTGGATAGGTTCTGCTACTTTTTCTGGACACTCACTTATGTTGAGATTGATCATGATTCCTACCTGTATTTCATCCCAACTACCCCAGATAGGGTTATAAAGAAAAGACAAATAAATCAAATCAGAATCAAAAGCTCTATATTTATTAGTGCTGCCATTTCCCCCCTATAATTTATGTGCAACAATAGAAAACAGAAGGGCAGAGAAATTATTTCCAAGTTTTGTTCTCTTTTTTTATCTAGTATGGGCATAGATGACATTGATCATTACCTATTTCATATTGGTAATTTACACTTTGTAACATATATTATTTTTGGTGAGGCATATGGTGATTATAGTAAGTCAGTCTATCGGCGAACCCGTCAGCTAACACACAATACTTGTAATTTATTCTGAAAACTAACATCTTTGAGTAAGAACATGCTTGAGAAGCTTTAGCTCATACTTTTTTCAGAGTTGCTTTTTAGGATTTAAAAAACCTAACTTAATTTTTGTAGATGCAGGCAGAATCCTCAAAAATATCAGGCTGAAGAATTTTGATTTCATTTTATAGCCTGCAGGAAACAGCTGGGAATAACTTTTATTATATGCAGACAAAGGTCATTTCTTCATTACTTGAATATTGTAGTGTTTTTACATTGTGTAGTTGTAGCCTGGAGGGAAAATAGTGAATAATTTATTGACACATGTACAACATTATCTCCAAAATTTCTTTGTTATAATCATTCATTTTATTAATATTAAAAGATCTATAAAGTAAATACAATTATAAAATTATAACCACATTGGATTTTAATTCTGAATTTCCATCTGTACAATTATATTATAGTCAGAACGGCCATAAGGCCTTAACACAATGTTATGTATTTGCATAATGCTTAATTTCTCAGTTTGTTTTAGTATATATCATCCTACTCTTAAGAAAAATATAATGTAGCTTGCAACAAAATATTAAAAATATGAATTACCCAGAATTTAACTACTTTTTTGCCTTCAATATTTTGACAAACCACATTTCAAATAAATGTAAGTTCCATTGATTGTGTTTGTACAATTTT
The DNA here is from genome assembly GCF_027406575.1 of Nycticebus coucang. Lineage (NCBI taxonomy): Eukaryota > Metazoa > Chordata > Mammalia > Primates > Lorisidae > Nycticebus > Nycticebus coucang. The sequence goes on from NC_069780.1 coordinate 25,055,315, forward strand.
TTCAAACTATAGGTTGCACACCAATTTCTTCTTGGCAGAGCATTTTCTTTAACTTATTTTTTCTTGTATGATAAACTTTTTGTTTCTTTTGTAGTTTACTATTGCTTTTACTTATAATTACCATTCCTCATTTTCTTTCATAAAAATTTTCCTATCTTCTTGTTACGTAAAACATAATTTTAAACTTGACAGTAATCAAAGAAGAATAAGATGCTGAATTTTTAATGCTGGATCATAAATCTGTTACTTGTTGATTTTCTGCTATAATTGATTGTGTTTGTCATAATAAACACAGTATTATGAAGAAAGGTCACAGAAGAATGAAATTCCTGGTAAGAAGGACATATTATGGGATACACATACTTTAAATGAGCAAACATTTAATCAGGGTTTGCTGAGGTCTAGTTGTTTTACTGGGTATAAATGTAAGAACTGTCATTAGGTAAAGTGTCTTTATGGTAGTGATTCTCAAAGTTTGGACCCAGGACCCTCAGCATTAGCATTACCTGAGTAGTAGTTAGGTACATAGAATCACAGAGTTAGGGTCCAGTAATCTGCTGGGGTTTTTTTATTTGTTTGTTTGTTTTGCAGTTTTTGGCCAGTTTTTGGCCAGGTTTGAACCTGCCACCTCCAGTATATGGGGCCAGCGCCCTACTCCTTAAGCCACACGTGCCGCCCCTAGTAATCTGCATTTTAACAAGCCCTCCAGGTGATTATAATCCAGCTAAATCTTGAGAACCAATGCTTCATGAGATTCTCTCCTAGACCCCCTTTCTTTCACACAAAGCTCTTCCCTAAATAAGTGAAGTTGACATGCTTACTTGCTATTGACGTTCTTCATCACCTTGCCAGCTCCACTAGAACAAAGACTTCCTCTGTGCTTGGTTGCCATGGGTCTTGCAACCCATGAAAATGTGTGTCACCTACCATTCAATGTTATTTTTGTTGATTGTCATGATGCTTTGGAACCTGATTTTCAAAGGCCAGAGATTACACATATACCCAAATAATTTGCACAAAGAAAATTAAGCTAAATACTAAAGTCAAATGTGATAGAAAAATAGATTTGACCTTTTAGCTTATGTGCCTTAGACACATAAGTTGAACATTACTTGTCATTATAACCTATTCAAAATCAATAAAAATGATGCAACATTTATCTCAAAAGCATTTTTTAAAATCTTTCCCGTAATTATGTTAATGTTTGTATGGTACAGTTCACTCTATATGTGTTATTTATATAATATAGCAGATATAATAATGTTCATATATATATATAAAGTTTCAAAATGCTTTCATTGTCTGTTTTGTGCAAATAGAGGTGGCAATATGTTTAAAAATAGAAGTGGTTATTCAGTCAAATAAATAAGGAATTAGCAACACAGAAGTCTATTGTGTGAGAATAAAAGGATATTTTAAAAATATTTTTCTTTTCTCAGTTATATTCATAATGCTAATTCATGTACTTCGTTCCTTAATTTTGTTAAAAATCTATGTGACTGAGGGGTCTTTGTCTGCTCCTTTTTTTGTATTTGGTTATAGGAGATCAAGAAATAAAGATATACCTTAGGCAATTTCATATATTCAGAAGATTAAGATGAAATTTTTTATTTTTTATTTTTTTAGAGACAGAGTCTCACTTTGTCACCCTTGGTAGAGTGCTGTGGCATCACAGCTCACAGCAACCTCTAGCTCTTAAGCTTAGGCAATTCTCTTGCCTCAGTCTCCTGAGTAGCTGGGACCACAGGCACCCACCACAACATCTGGTTATTTGTTTTGTTGCAGTTTGGCTGGGGCCGGGTTTGAACCCACCAGCCACAATATTTGGGGCCGGCACCCTACTCACTGAGCCACAGGCACAGCGTGAATTATCTTTTATTTTATTTTTCAAGATAGACTCTCACTCTGTCATCCTGGGTAGAGTGCCAAGGCATCATCATAGCTCACAACAACTAAAATCTCTCAGGCTTCAAAGATCCTCTGGACTCAGCCTCCCAAGTAGCTGGGACTGCAGGCTTCTGCCATGATGACTGACCAGTTTTTCCATTTTTAATAGAGACAGGGTCTCCCTCTTGCTCAGACAAGCCTTCACTCAAGGGATCCACCAAATTGGCCTCCAAAGTGCTAGGATTACGGGCAGAAGCTGCTGTGCCTGGCCAAAGATGAATAATATTAAATCTCTATTTACTGATTGTCCAAATCATACACCAAGAGTATTGCTCATTATGTGTGTAGGTTGCCATTCATTCTTGCGTTAAAGCACTTATAGGGGAAAAACAATAGTTAACACAAACTGATGCACAATTACTTATGACATGCAGCATTGGTTGGCCCTTAACGTTTGCAAAGTCAGGATGAGCACAGAAACGCAAGCCCATATTCCACATGTCTAAATAGAAGGTATAGAATATTTAAATATCACACAAAACTCAAAAGAACTATAAGTTAAATTTGATGTAATCTTTTACTTTGAAAAAGGCACTTCTAAGTACCCGGCAGGACAGAATCTAGAGCCTTAACGTGGCTATTCTGTGCCCCTCTCTTCTCCTCCACACTGTGGATGGACCTAAACACAGCAGTCCAGGCTTCCAAAATTGTCCGAAGTCTCCACAGACAACTTCCTACTGGGCGACACCTGGGCCTGGAGGTGCTCACAACGATGGCATAATTACTAAAGAGAACCATGCAGGCCTTGGAAACAGACTTGGAGGGATTTGGGTATAGAATTCCAGGGCAGCACAAACAGTCTAGGGGTCTGGAAGGTGAGGCCGGGTTCTGGGTGTTTACATCTGAGCAGGTCTCACCCCAGGTTGTGGGATGGAGCAGAGGAGGACAGAGCATGGCCCTCTCCAGCACAGACCTAGGCAGGATGGTTCTGACGGTGGAATGGGGCAGCATGCCGGTCTGTGCAAATACATGATAGCAATCCATTCCGCTTGCCTTTGTTCAATGACTTCCTCAGGATTTCACTCCTTCATGGAGCAGCTTTCAAATTCTTCCCCAGAGCTCTTTCCAAGATGGATTGAGACCTGCTCTCTAATCACTTTTCAAATCATTTTGTTCATTTTATTCAGATTATAATAACATTATTAAGACAAAGGAATCATGTTACCAGGATAACAAGAACAGTGGACATTGTTGCCTTTACAGAAAATCTTCTTGAGTAAATTTCTATTGTATGTTACAGCCATTCAATTTTATGTGACTAGTTTATAGCTCCTACTTGTTTCTCTCTGTTTTTGAGGCCCCACCTCCTAGTAGCTGTCCTGGTGATTTCCTCTTTATTTACCTACTATTGAACATGAGCACCTTCCCCTTTTTTTATCTTTCCTCATCCATTCATTTTTGCATACTCCACAACCTAACAAATGTTAGCACTGAAAGCTCATGGAGTCTCACTGAATCAGAACCTTGCTCCCATGATAACTTCAAATTTCCGTTGCATTAGAGCAACATAGCTCAGATAGTCTAATAGTGTAGCACAGGCTTAGACTATTTCTTTGCCGTTATTGGCCTAGAGGACTGGGTTGAGCTGCCAGGAGTGGGCAGTGGGAGGTGAACACAAAGCCAAAATGAACCTTCTCTTGAAGGTGGTTTCCACTTTCATATAACATTCTTCTTTGCCAACTTTGGTAATTAAACTTCTATTTCAAAATAATTTCATTGAAAGTGCAGAATTAACCATTATAAACCACTCACGAAAGGCAGAAGTGGAACCACATGGGATTTACCTAGTCTACATGGCGAACAAGCAGGACAAAAAATGAAGTTGTTTTCTATGCATTTAGTGTTTTTCTCCTATCAAGGATTTTGGCTATTCTTATTTATCTTTTAGTTAATGGTTTGAATCACACAAGCTTATTGTGAATAAAAAAAAACACAGTTAAGTGTTTTCGAAGCCTACTTCCCCTTGGGATTTAGAGTTCACTAGGAAATAAATCCTCATGCTCTACGAGGCTGTGTTCTCCAGACATCCTCACTAATATTATGTAAACGCACCTTCATGGGCTTGTAGGAGCTAAATTGCAAACAGGTGTCTTTTTCAAATCACTCTTACACTCTGGTGCTTTCCAAAAAGGATCATGTTATTTCTACCTCGTTCTAAAGGGAAACAATGTCATTTCAACCCTTTTTGATGACGCAAGGTTGCTTGTTTTGTCACCATAAAAAAGGAAATGGGCTGAATTTAGAAACCGGATTGCTTAAAGAGACATTTGCAAATAGGTAATAATGTTAGTGCAAAACAGAAAACCAGCAATATTACAAAAAATACTGAAAAGAGGAAAAATCTAAACAGATAAACAGGGAAGTAAATAAACACACACCTGGAGAATATGGATACAATCAAAATCACATTTACTATATTACCCCCTGCCTGTGTCACCTTGTTAATGGAGCTCATTCTTAGCTGGATGAAAATTTGGCCGCCCATAGTTATTCTGATCACTCTTAGCTAATTCCAGTTGCTATCAAGTTAAGACAGAAATCACAGTCTTCCTTTAGTCCATTCCTATATACTAAAAGTCAAAGTACCCATCTTGCTGCAAAATGACAACTACTTTTCTTGTTTCAGATGGGCCCTGCTGTGGGTGGAAACCTGCATGCCTGTGGTCACAGGCTGTGTCAATCAATCTGCCTGCTTTCTGGACTTGGTAAAGGTAGAAAGTTAACTCCTTCCTGTGAATGGGACACTTTTATGATGTTTGTAGGGATTCCTCTGAACTCCTCAGAACTCCCCCCACTCATTATTGAGGATTTCTCAATTTTGAGTGATGACCTCTCTTTCTATCATGGCTTGTTTGAATGTGAGTTTAATCAGAGAAGCGAAACTGCTCAGGGAGATATAGAATATGTGATTTATTACGGCAATCATGGATTCAAGGAGTTGGTATGGCAGTCTGTGGCTCTGAATCTGATGATGATCCTGGGGTTACTGTTCATCAGTCAGAAAGGCAGTCAGAGAGGAAACCTGGGCATCAAAGACAGCAGAGATACACTAGAAACGAGTGTAGACAAACTATAAGCCACATCAGAATCTCCTTACCTCTAACTTTGTTGCTATTAGTAACCTGCAGGAAAAAGTGACATTTTTCTGCCCAGAAGCTCTACACATACATTTATTTGATCAAGAACTCAAAGTAGCTAAAGATTATCTGGAGAGATTTGGAGGAATTACGGGTTCAGATGCAAACCAGCAACTATGGGTGCAAACTACCTGGTCCCTTACCTGACCTTTAGAGTTCAATGGCTGAGTTTTATTCTGCCTTCCAAATGCCTTTCAAATTTCCTCTGTGGCCAACAAAACCTGAAATCATATGGAGAAGGGAACTGTAGGAAAGGTAGATCCAGCTTTACTAAGGTAACACATTAGGACTACAGCATAGCTGAAGATTTATTTCTTCTGATGCAAATAAGAATCCCAGAACAACTTCATTGTTTCTTTGAAGAGACTCGCTCAGACTCCAAATACAAATTTGTGAACTTATTGGGTGCGATCCTAGACAAACTTGTGCACACACATGCTGTCTCTCTCTTTCTGTCTCTCTCTCTCTCTCTCCATCTTTTCACCCCCATCCTCTCTTTCCTGTTCCTCTTCTCTCTTTTTCCCACCCATTCTCCCCCTCAGCACAGATAAGGTCTCTGAGAAACATTTGTCAGTCCAACAGATTCCAGAAGGACCTGCTAACCAAGGTGGTTTCCTCCCCTTTACTTCTGCCTTCAGCCCTGGGTCACTGTACTCACTTGGCTTCAGGGAATAGGTCTCAAACTCTCTAAAGAAATCTCACTGAAGTCTTGTTCTTTCACCTTGAATAGAAGGACAGGCATCTCTGCTCCAGGGACTGGGGATCAGGACTCAGAGCACAGCCCAATCATCTCTATAGAAACCGTCTTGCTTCAAATTCTCGTCCCTAAATACCCTCGATAAGGATGCCAGCTTTCAGAATTGTGAAATGAGCTTTGTAACATATTCCATGTAAATGTATATACTGTTCCACCACCGAAGTTTGAATTAGAGATATTTCCTTTTCCTAAGACTAAAATTCAACTTATTTACGTGTAAAGGCAATATGTAATGGCTATGGACAACCCTCACTTTCCAGTAAGTATACTGAGTCTAGTATTGATGATTTACGTTTCCATCCTACAAGAGGGATGTTAATGATAAAACTTTCAATATTAACTATCAGTCCTCTTGGGACTCAAACCATTGCATGTACCAAACTTATTATTTTAGTTGTATTTTTAAAATAAATTTTATAGCAGCTCTGAATTTTGCATCATCCTTTAATGGTAGTATTATCATGTGATTGTTCAATACAACTAATAGAAAACCAACTCTGGCTTTAGAATCATAAAGATAGCCTGCTGTCTCATCAATATTGAAAATGTAATAATTAAAATGAAGCCTACTGCCAAGCACATTTATTCTTTGCCTCATGGAGAAAGCTGTACTTTTAACTGCTCAAGCTACGGCTATTTGCACATATCATCGATGAGTAGAGATAAGCTTGGAGAATGTAGCCATCAGGAGAGATTTCAGGCGCACAGGATAGACTACATGAGGCAGAGTAAGGCGACATCTGATCAGGGATCATTAGAAAACAACAAAAGCAAAAAAGATATTTGACTGTACTTTGTGATTTATTTGAATCTGTTTGAAACTACAAATAAAAATATAAGAGAATCTTTGGAAAATATAGAAGAAAAAAATAAATCTGAGGCTCTATCCATTTTTTTTCTAAACTCTAGGGAGAGGTCTCAACAAGAGTTAAACAACTTAGCAATTCATTGTTTGATAGGACAGAAAAAGTCATGGGGAATAAAGAAACTAGAAAAGGCAAGTGTTTTTCCTCTGAGAGTATTATAGAGAATCATTTTTCACACTTTGATTCATAAACACCTTTTACTTTAATATGTAATTTTGAATTCTACTTAGGAATTTTTTGAATTTAATTAATTTTCATGACATTCTATATAGTGAATTTATTTTATCTGATAGCACTAACAATTGGCATGTGAAAATTATTTTAATACAATTGGAAATGCTACTTATTTTAGATGAAGGTATTTACTTTAAATATTATATAAGTAAATACTTGATTATCAAAAGTTAACTTTAAATTACCTTGGTGGATTGATTAGGGGTCTGAAATACAGTTTAAGATAGCGATTATGTTTGACTAGGAGACAGAATGCCTGGGTTTGAATCCCAGTTGCTCAGACATTTTTATCAGAAATGGTTTCCTAATATCAGCCAGTGACTTAGCTCGTCACCCTGATTTCTTCAGCTATATCATGGGAGTAAAAGTATCACCTACATCAAATACTATGTTCTGAACTAAACAGGTTTATATAGGCAAAAAAATTATAATATCACCCCAAACCCATACAAGCAGTGCTGTGTCGCACACACACCTATCAATCATATACATAAATATCTAAATGTAAATATAATCTTAAAACTTTAAAAAGAAAATAAAGAAGAATATCGGCACGACTTCAGATTAGGAAAAGTTAATCTTAGTTCAAACATAAAAGGACAATATCCAGAAAGAAAAAAAAGAACACATTTCATCACATTTAAATTTTTATATACATAGAGATCATATATAAATCACAATATGGCAGATGCATTATATTAAATCATCCTCATGTATGGATGTTTACGATATTAAATTAAAATGCAATAAGATATACTAAATTTATCTACTTGTGTTTAACATGAAAGAGAGGCAATGGTACCTTACAAACCATGTTAATGGAACCTGTGCATTTTATTTATCTGATTATTGTGTTTGGTGTGTGTATGCGTGTGTAGGTTTCATTTCTAAATGGCAGAAGAAGCTAGAGGGCTTTACCACGATGTTTGTGCATTTCTCTGCAAACAATACATTGCCTCCATAAATTGCTTTTGTTCCAGGTGTGAACAACTGCGCCTGGCCTATGTTTAGTTTTTTGAGAAACTGCTACATTGTTTTCCATAATGGCTATACTAATTTATATGCCCACCAATGGTGTATGAGAATTCCCTTTTCTCCGCATCCTCATCCAGCATTTGTTATTTTTTGTCATTGTTTGCCTTTTTGATAGTAGCCATTCTAATTGAGGCAAGATGATATCTCATTGTGGTTTTGATCGGCATGCCCCTGGTGGATTAGTGGTGTTGAGCATATTTTCACATGTTGTTGGCCATTTGTTGGTTATCTTTTGAGAAACATCTATTAAAATCCTTTAGCATTTTTAATTGGATTATTTGTTCATTGCTGTTGAGGTATGTGAGTTTCCTCTGTATGCTACATATTAGCTCTGTTTCATACATTGTCTGCCTGCAGCCTTACGTAGTTCACTCCCATGTAAATTAATCCACATGACCAACAAATACAACAGAAAGGTGTGTGTGGCTTCTAACCTTAGATGTTGATGACACTGTGGCTTCTCTAGTGGTCACTCTCTCTCTTCCCTCAGTCTGTCTATGAAAACCAGCCATGTGGTGTGCTCAGTGAGGAATTTCAAGGGGTTTGGAACCGAAACTCCCTCCTACCATCCATGTGAGTGAGCTGAGACATGGAATCTGCAGCCTGAGTCAAGCTTTCATACAAGTACTGCTTGGGCTTGGTAGCCTGACAGACCTTAGGAGAGACCCTGAGTTACAACTTACACGGCTAAGCTGCTGCAGGATTCCTGACCCTTAGAAACTATGTGAGATACTGGTTGTTTCAAGCCAGTAAATTTGGGGGAACTTAAATGCAGACATAGATAATTTCACAAACTTGTAGGCTTGTAGATTCTGGGTGATGGGAATGTAAATAGCTGAATATTTTATCACATTGTGTTTGTTTAAATGAGTGTTTTGCATTATTATGATACATGCCATACATTTATAGATAGATAAATAGACAAAAAATAGGTAAGTGAAACAAAATAGTGTGTGAGAGTCATGTACAATTTGAACTTAACAACATATCAAAAAGAATAATGAATAGTTTCCTAAAAAAAGAATAGAATAATGAAGGAGACACTAAGGACTCTTCAGGAAAACCCTGGAGAATTGCATCTATTTTCCACCGAGTGATTAAATGCACTAAATAAATAAAATGCAAGCTATCATAAACACCCAAACAGCTTTAGATATATACTTAAAAGCAAAATCAACACCAGATGAAATTTTAATGCACTTTTTTATGAATCTTACTTTGAGACCTTTAGAAAAGGACTGAATAAAGAGTTGGAGGTGGAATTGAAATAACTTGTAATGTTAAGACCATTGATGTGATACGCTGTAATCACTCCTCTATTATTCATAAAAGTTGGGAAATTTCCTTAAGATTCAGATCGAGACAGGAATAAAATCATAAACTAAGAAATACCAAAAATGTCAATGTATAGAATTTAAATCAATGCAAATATTATGCTTTTCTCAGAGAAAAAGAATATTTTAATCATACTGTTTATGTGCTTTGTAATACTCACATGCTACAAAACATCTGAAGTAGAACTAGCAATGGGGACATATTACACATATGCATTAACACCCATTTGAGGAGGCCTCCTAAAATGTCTGCATCATGGGCAAGGGAAGAGAAACTGGAACAATGTCCTTAATTCACAGATAGTCCCATTAGAGAAAATATTTTTTTTTAATGTTCTCTTCTAGAATATACTTGTAAATTCTGTGCTTTCAATATTTTTCAGGGCCAATTCTTAACTATTAAAGAGTAGAATTTTTTTTTCAGAAGTAGCTTTACAATTTTCAGAACTGAGTTAAATCTATGAGAATATAAGTTACAAAAATAATAGCTAAAAATAATTTTACGACTATAAATTTTTTACTTCAGAGCAACATTATGATTTAGATTCTATTATTGTCCCCATTTAAGGTATAGAAATTACACTAAAAAAATAAGCATGTGCCCAAGATCACTAATTTTTATTTTTTTTTAAATTCTGATAAATTTAGTTTTTCTTTTTTTTAATAAAGTAAATTTATTTCAGGTTAATGTGAGGGTAGAACCAACCAGGTCAAAATATTTGATTTTTTTAGGTAGAGTCCCTCTGTGGTCATGTCCCAGGTAGAGTCCCTCTGTGGTCATGTCCCAGGTAGAGTCCCTCTGTGTTCACGTCCTAGGTAGAGTCCCTCTGTGGTCACGTCCTAGGTAGAGTCCCTCTGTGGTCAGGTCCTAGCTAGAGTTCCTTTTGTGGTTAAGTTCTACATACAAAAGATGTGCCAAACACCCCCAGCGAGATCACTTATTTTTATTTAGAGCTTCTTTTATTTGTTGTTGTCTATTGTCATCCAGGACTGAAAATGTATTCCGCTACCCCTAAAGAGGCCCTGAACCTTTTAAGAATTAGCAGCCAGGTCTGCCAGATGCAGCATGTCCTTGTTTCTGATTTTCTCTGATATACATGGTCACCCAAAGATAACTGTAGTATAGAAGGAGAGGAAAAATTCTTGGTATAGGTTATGAGGGAAGAAATTAAATACTAAAAATAAATAAATAAATAAATACATGGCAAAGAAAAGTAAAATAAGACCAAAATACCTTATCCACTAGAATTTATAATCAAAATGATTGAAATTTTCCTAAACATTTCCAAACAAATTTAATCAAATCAATCTTTTCTTTGAAAATCTCTTACCACAAAATGGAATAGGTATTTAATTTCCTTGTCCTATTTCCCATTTTCATACATAGTTGGCATCCATCTACATTCATCTTGATATAAAGAAACTTTTGAGTTTGAGATTACTACTTTTATCTTTATATTCTCACTAACCAATAAATTGAACTGTAATGTTGGGTTTTCACACTATTAATATTCATGTATGATATAAATTAAAACCGTCAGAAAAACACCTACAATGATAACATTTTTGAATATATATTTAAGTTGTACACAAAATAAATGCTCTTAGCTTGAGAATAGTTATGCTACTTCTGCTAATAAAGGAAATATTCAAATTTGATATAGAAATTTCCAAAACAAGGGTCCATTCTAGAACTGTTGACAAATCCTTAACTGGAATTGCTACTGGCTGCTACCATAATACTGTCCATATTTCTTTGTGAAAGAATTGAAAGCAGAAATAATAAAGCTTAGGTTTATAATATTGAAATTGCCTCTCTTTTTTTTAACCTCCAGGGAGAAAAACAATTAGAGAAAGACAATCTAGCTAAATAGACTGGTAAACAGCCAGGGTGCATCCAAGCTTCATTACACTCCCTCTTTCTCCTCTGGCACTTTCCACAGTTGGCTCCACTGTGTTTACCTGACATCCTCACACTTCCTGGCTGATTGGCTGTGGGTACTCTGAAGCCAAGATAAACAATGTTTTCTGTAAACATTTATCCTTCTTCGTAAAGAGGACAGTCTATGTGAATATGTAGTTAAAACTTCAATATGCTATGATTGTAGTTTCCTAGAATTTAAAAGCACTTTCTGAAAGTAATCCTGTACAGTTGTGAGCAGAAGCAAGATTGCTGTGAGGTACAATGCTCCATATTAGCTAAGCAAATACAGAGTCAGAGGTTAGGAATTCATGCCATGAATAAGAAGCGTGCCCCCTGAAACTGTGAATAAATGTTGAACTCCTTTAAACTTTCAGAAGTCAGGGCGTTAGAAATACGTCTGCCATATTTTTTTGCCCTTTACTCCCAAATCCAGCAGGATAATGGCCTCTAACTGTTGCAGTGAAATAAAGTGCTTTTTTCTAAGATGAAGCTCTTTGCAGGCATAGTCTGGGATGAGAGCTGCAGAGAAATAACAAGCTGCAGTGCTGATTTTCCTGAGCTCTCTTTATGGACTGAGCCATAAATTTATAACAATGTGAAGACTTCGGAGATTTCCTAGTTGCCCTCATAAGAAATAGACATCATTCTATTTTCTGACAGTTCAGGTAGTAGAATGAGGCACATTTTCCCCATAGTTGCCAGGCTATGAATCTGAGTAACTATCCTACTGATAATTAGATATGATGTTTCAAATTAGAAACCAATATTACATTTGTGAATTAATGGCATTCATCATGTATTACTGTCTCCATTAATAAACTGTGACTAGAATAAGTTTTGCAGCTCTGAGGTAATTCAGGAGAATCTGTTCAAGTTCAGGTTCAATCAAGGGCAGTATGAAATTATGAACGGGGAAACATGTCTTAGAGGCAAAACCATACAGAGTTTCCCAATGTGTGTGGGCCAAATTCCACTCAGGCAGGAGACAGCAGAACATTGCAGAAAATTCAATGGGGATTAAAATCCAGAGTGACTACACAATAGAGGAAAACAGTCATATTTCTAAATTTTTAGTTAGATTGATCACAATTTGACCCAACTCATTAAGTAGGAGGAACTTGGTCTGTACTTACAGACCCTAAATCATCAGAACCCAAGCTTTATTTAGCAAGTGATAGTGCCAAATAGAGAGCAGAGGGTGACTTGAGTAGGCGCCCTGTGTCTCCCTCTCTCAGGAGCAACTTCCAGTTTACTACAGCTAAACAGGCATCACTTATGCAGAGAATAAAAAAAGATGTTTGCACCAGAATGTTTGTTGCAGCCCAGTTCATAATTTTCAAGTCATGGAAGCAGCCCAAGTGCCCACTGACTCATGAATGGATTAACAAATTGTGGTATATGTATACCATGGAATATTATGCAGCCATAAAAAGATGGAGACTTTATGTCTTTTATGCATGGAGCTGGAATGTATTCTTCTTAGTAAAGAATCTCAAGAATGGAAGAAAAAGTATCCAATGGGGGGTAAAAAAAGAAAAAGTAACCAATATACTCAATACTATTATGAAACCAATATATAATCACCCACACTTTCATATAAATGATAAAACACAACTATAGTCCAGAATGAAGGGATGAGGAGAGAGAGGGGAGCAGAGGGGAGAGGCTGGGAGGAGAGAAGGGATATGGTGGGATCTCACCTATTGTGCACAATGCAAGGGTACTTGTCAAAACTATTAAGAGTAGAGTATAAATGTCTTAACACAACAAATAGTAACTAAGGTGAAGGCTATGATAACCAGTTTGAGGTAAGCATTCCAAATTGTATATAAAATCAGCACATTGTACCCCATAAATGCATTAATGTACACAGTCATGATTTAATAAAAAAAAATAAAGAAAAAGAAAAACTTGTCTCCCTACCTCTACCTGTCATCTCAATCTCAGTCTTTCCACACTCAGCAATTATCATCGCAAAGAAATTCTATCACACTATCTCTGCATGAGCGGAGCATGACGACAACTGAGGTCAGCTCAAAATGATTAACCAGCAGAGAGGACCTCCTTCTTCCTGGCTTGCACCCAGGCTTAGCCTGGGCCTGTAACTTTGGAGCAAAATTTCCATTTTGGGGGATATGACTTTCTATGTATCAGCTAGTTTGTCAGTGAAATGGGTACTTCCCATTTTCTGTTAAAGGTGAAAGTAATTTACATTCCTGATGTGGAAGATCAACTCTTGCCAATAGATTTTTACTTTACTATTATTATTTCAAATACAATCATACACAAGACTGAGTCTCCTCTATACCACATATTTTTCTATATACATATATAAATGAGGTTACGTAAAAGAAAATGCAATCTTGTACTACCTGCAGTATTCTAAATCCTGTATTATCTTTTCTTTTTTTCAAAGTTATCACTTTGCCATCCTAACTTATATTCCCTCTTATTATAAATAATAACAGTTTTAAATATCATATTTTTATTGAAGTATAATCCATGATTGTAGGTATCGCCCCACTATCTGACTGTTTAGCTGAATTTGAATATTAGATAATGGATCTTATAACCAGTCCTTGTTGAGTTAAGTACATATCTCATTCTTTTAGTTTAATCATGCTATCATTTGTATTACAGAATGATATGAATCTTTTTATCTAGAACCCAGTGCAGCTTTTGAGAAATCCAGAATAACCTTAATTTTAACTTTTCGATTGCCATTTTCACTTAGTCAAATTTATAACTAAAAAGCAATCTTCTCTTTCCTTTTCTTCTTTCATTTAAAAACTAAAATTAGTTTTACTTCAAAGCATTTCTAAAATCTACTGTTAATCTATGGGTGTTTTTGCATCATAATCCCTAAATGCCATGCGATTTGTCTCTACAAGGACCTATATGCTAACATTATTTTCACAGCTTTGAAATCTTTACTCTTCCATTCAGTTCTATTCACTCCAGTAAGAATAACCTTCATCAAGCTTCAATTTCTCATTCAGATGCCAACATATCCTTGTAATTGCATGTCGAATTAAATTTATAGTTAAGAGATCCACTGTGACTATTAATTACTAGGCTCAATAAAATGCACAAAGAAGAGAATTAAATTTGTCCAGCATCTATTTCGTTATACATTTTATATCATCTCCCTTTAGACTCAAAGCAAATCTGTGAAGAAGGGAGTGTCATTTCCTTTACATAGGTGAAAAATTGAGACTTATACATACACATCAAGAAATTTGCCTCCGTGGCTGGAGGATATGGAAGGTGGGGAGAACATGAATGCTGTCTGGCCTTGCTGAGAAGCAAGGCCACTATACTTTAGTATAACTGAGAGTCTGTCATCTGCTGCTTTCATTCATTTGCACACGTATAGGCCCTACTATTTGTCTCCAATATTTGCACAGGTATTCACAAGTTCTTCGAATACTAAAAAAATGCTACAAAAGAAA